>NC_088795.1:53233874-53898397 GCF_011386835.1 Chrysemys picta bellii | reverse complement strand
TGTAGCAGGAGTTGTCTGTTACTCATTCCTCTTCTCTCTGCTTTCTTGTTAGGGAGGAGATGGCTGTAAGTAAGTTTTGAAACTTTGTGGGCTCCATGATATTTTGGGGAATGGCTGGACCATGATGAGATATCATCAGGCAAGGAGACGCTGGAGCGAGTTCTGACTTCTGCCTGCAGTAGGGACTGCTCTGTTCACAAATGAGGAGAATTTCTATTTCCTGTGTTCACATTCAGTATGAGGATCCAGGCCATCATGCTGTCCGTGTGTATGTTACCTGTGAGAGACCTAAAGCAGAAAGCTTGAATACAAAACTTTGGGCCATCGCATGAAAGGTATCCTCTTTGTAATGTGGTAGTCTCCCAAGACAATGAGCTTTGTGAACTTCGTCACCATGTCAGATGGCGTTTCTCTTAGCTTGTCTGGGAAACTTTAAGTATGTTAAAGTATGCCCCCATCTTGTCTTTGAACTCACAAATAATTTGTTCAGCACTGATGATATGCTCGGTGCTGTGCAAGGCACAAAGATCAAGACAATCGCTGACCTGAAAAGCTAAAAGAGAGCCTCAAAGGCACACATGGAGAAAACAGGATACACGAGGAAATTTGGGAGGAAATAAATTTGAGAGAGAATAGGTGTCTCTTTACCCCTCTCACTCACCATCGGCTAGCACACACTCTCCAGGACTGGCACGAGGCTCTTTGCCACAGTGCCACTCCTTCTGTTTAACCACCATAGACCTCCCTTACTGGCAGGACCTCCACACCAAAACAGTGGTAACTCTGACTAGCTCAAGACTGAATGTCCTAGTGTTAATTAGATTGGGATTTATAGTTATAAATCTCAAAGCTCCACTTCAAACATATAAACACTATAATGTTAACACTTCTTATCTTTGGGGGCAGTGTTTGGTTATTGATAGCACGCATTTCACTTAAAGAAAGGATTCTTCGAAAGTATGGTTTTTCCTCCAGCATATACCAATGAAACAGGATTCCTTAACAAAAAAAAAAAAACACCCTGATCAAATTTTCATTGAAAGCAAAAACGTTGTCAGCATTTAAGTTAGATAAGAAAAGGCAAACATGAAAACAAACAGATCAAAGTTTTAAACCAGTCTTTAATCTTGTCCTCTTCTCTTGAAGAATGTACAAAACAAGATAAGACATTTCATTAACATAAATAATAAAAAAAATTCCAGAAGCACTACATAATGTCTCGTTTTTTATTTGACATTAGCCGTCTGCCTTTGATTTACATTAAAGAAACAAATAGTTTGCAAGTAACGTTTTCAACTCCTTGTCAGATTCTTTTGTTCAAGGAAAGCTATGAGAAGTATGTGCCATAGACCAGAATAACAACAAAGGAAAAAAGGAAACATATTGATCAAGTTTGCTTCGTGAGTGGGTCCCTATTTACAAGCTACATAGAGCCTCATGTCATTTTTGGGTTCATTCTCTAACCAACTCCAGCTGGAGTTTGCTTCCAATTGGCATGTCTCTTAGAACTCTGACACACAGAATGTTCCAGACTTTAAAAGTGCAATGTCCTCACAGTCACCACCGTTCTTAAATCCCCATCCCTACACTGCACTTCTTCTGGAAGTAGCTGTCATATGTGCATACACAGAGGCTGAGTTCATTTACACTGGTGTAAATCAGGAATGAGATCAATAACTTCATTGAAATCAATAAACTATTGTAAAACCAGTGTAAGTGAGATCAGAAATGGGCTAGGTATCAGAAGAAATAGAAAAACACTATGAAATTTCACCAGGAAAGAAGTTCGGTATATAGTGTGGAGGGAAAGGTGACAAGGAACAAGAAAAACGCAAATGAAAGTAGATGACCAAGCCATGACTGTAGGACTCATTTGCTGTTCATGACATATAACTGCAAAGCTTAAACACTGATCCTACAATTGAGAGCATACAGGCAGACTTAGTGCATATCTATTTCTACGTTCATGTAATGCCCATAATGCAATAGTTTAGTGTTGTCATAGGCCAGTGTCCATTCTTCACTGGATTAGCATTATAGCTGCTTTGCCTAATGAAACTTAGATAACTGAGGAGCCTTTAATCCATGCAGCATTTTTGTTTTAAAAGGGGATGGCCTGCTATTTCCCACAGCAACCCTGTCAGTTTACATTTACACAGAACCTTACTATTTCATGTAAAACTGCTTCAGATTATTAACTAGCTATAGAAAAACAAGGTGATGGCTTCTGCATAAAGATATACTCTTTACTAAAGGACAATTTTGCATTTTCAGCGCCGTCTTGGAGATGCTGCAAAGAAAGCAATCAGCAAGCTGCAGGTCAGAACAATCAGAAAAGGGGACAAGGTAATTTTTTTCCTTTCAAACTAGACCTTGCAGTGAGGATCCTCTCAGATTGCCAAGGAGAGGGAAATAGGAGGGGAGTGGCAGTTGCTTTTTATACTAGTAAATACCCGACAGCCAGGAGAAAGGTGCTGGTAAGCAACTTAAGGATGAAATGGAACAGGAAGGGAAGGGAAATTTGAATAAAGATACAGTAAAGTTATTTTAGTCTGACTATTAAAGTAGCTACTGTTAGAGTTTGCAAACCGAATTTTGTGGCCAAATTCTCTAGTCCTCATTCAGGCAAAACTCTCATGGTCAGTAGTGGAAGTACTACTGTATATAGAGTAATTCCCAGTTCAAAGAGACATGCTTGTACTAGGTCTCATCAAGCTAGAGCGCTAATGTAGCTGCAGCAGTGGGACAGACTAGCTGACCGAGGACATGCCCATCAGAGACCCTAGGCACGTATTTGAGGCATCTAGTCCTTCCCACCACTTGTACTGCCACAGCTACATTCTATTTTGAGCTAAAGTATGTCTCTGTGAGCTGGGATTCACAACCCCAGTTTCAAGCGTAGATATACGCCACGCATGCACATACCTTTGCTGCCTGAGCATAGGAATTGCAGGACTGGATCCCTAATGAATGCCTCTCCCATTTTTCCTAAGATACATTGACATGCTTAAACCTGTCAGTAACCATTTGAACTTCACTCTGCTACTTAGGTTCTTGTTTGAAGTGATTAACCCACAAAATAAAATAAAAATGTAATGTTCTCTTTACCATAGGAAACTGAGCCAGATTTTGATAACTGTGCAGTTTGTATTGAAGGTTACAAGCCCAATGATGTTGTCAGGATCTTACCATGCAGGTAAGTTAATACAATGTATGGAGGCATTTACTAATGTATTCTTGATTTTTAAAGTCTCTGTCCTTTAGTGTAAAACTGCAAAATTGGAATTGTCAAATTCCTGAAATGAGATTATCTGAGACCGTTAATTTTTTGGATTTTTTTTTCTGTACTCAAAAACTATTCCATAAAGATTTGAAATGTTACTCTGATGTATTTGAAGTTAAAATAATACCTACAGTGGGTGATGAGCCATTTAGCATCAGAGCTTGAGTCTAGCTATGTTCATGCTTGGCATGGTATAAGGGGATCTTATTTGGTCAGGCTTTTTGGTTAACCATTAATATTGGCCTGACCAGGAAAGGGCAGTTTGGCTGACGATATTTTCTAGTAACAAGAATGGTTGTTGGATTTAGGCTATGTTTTAGGGTAGCCTAGTGTTCAGAAGGTTTGGGCAGGGAGGCAGAGTGTTGGGGGGTAATACTTTATGTAAGAGCCCAGTTGCTAAGTCTGTGGAATTTGGAAATATTACAAAATCTTCAGTAAAAAGGGGGGAGGAGTGTGTGTGTGGGGGGGGGGACTGATTCTGCTGTCTCTTCCACCAGTTTAACTCCATTGATTTCAAAGGAGTTACTCCTGATTTAAAGCGGTATGAGGAATAGAAATAATGATTCTAGGACAGGGTTGCGGTCCATTGGCAGGGTAGCGTGGGGACACTTGCATTGCCATTTCCTACACTGTTAGTTGTCCACAGAACAGCTATCTGAAATTCAGCACCTTTCATGAACTTTAACTTCACTTTAATTTCTTTTTAATTGCTGTGTAAATAAAGTGGGAAGGAAACCTTACACAAATCATATCTGGAATGGCTTCCATCAAAGCTAGATATTCCATTTCTCAACTTGCTTTCCTTGGAAACAGGAATAGCAAAAGTATGTACACGTAAAGTGTCATCTTTACTTGACATGAAGAACTGAAATATTTGTTCCTTTTTGGCTATTTAATAAATAATAGGCTTCCCTGGTAGATATTTTAAATGTTCAGTACTCGCCATCTCTGATCATTCTTGTGAGCCATTGGATCTGTATGCTTACTGCCATCATTAAAAGGCAAACACAAAGCAATACTTTAATCATAAATTGGGCCAGCTATAGAACCCCCAACTCTGACACACAGCACATGTACTCTCGTCATACTCAGACACAAGCACAATGCTTCATCAGCTAAGAGTGTAGAAAATGGGAAATGTATACAGTTTAGAACTGGGCTTAATTCCTAGTATGTTCCTGTGGAGCCGTAGCCAAAGTTTGGAAATTTTGTGTTAAAGGTACAGATATTTCTTTGAGGTAATTATATGGAACACATACATCTAAACCCCAACTTTCACTTGTATCATTCTCACAAATGACCCAGCACAGAGTCATGCTTAGGGCTGGTCTACACTGGGGGGGGTCGATCCAAGATACGCAACTTCAGCTACGCGAAGTATCTTGGATCGAATTACCTGGGGTCCAGACAGTGCGGGATCAATGGCCGCGGCTCCCCCATCGACTGCGCTACCGCCGCTCGCTCTGGTGGAGTTCCGGAGTCGACAGTGAGCGCTTTCGGGGATCGCTATATCGCGTCTTAACAAGACGCGATATATCGATCCCGGATAAATCTATTGCTACCCGCCGATACCGCGGGTAGTGAAGACGTACCCTCAGTGTTGTTCACAAGGTTAAATGAGAGTGTGTAGTATTAAATAAAGCCTACTGAATCGGAAACACATAGTTAGCAGGTGATGTTCAGCTCTTGGCTGACTTAAAAGGTTATTTGGAAATGGCTCAAGCGAAAGGTTAGCAGCAGATCTTGTAAAGTGCACATTTTGAACTTTGGCACTGTTGAATTATGAGAGCTGAGGGGTTCCCTCCCAAGTAGCTACTTTACTGAAACTATCTTCCCTACTGTACAAGTTATGAAGGGTAACATTTTACAGATTTGTAAGTTTTTGTACACCACTATAGGTGCTGGTGTTCATTATTATTATTATTACTATTATTGTTGGTTAAATGCCAACAGTTTGCCAAATGCTATACAAGAAACAAAGACAGTTCCTGCCACTGAGAGTTTACAATCTATAAAGAAACACCAACAAGATAGGATGCACTGGGCATCTGAGAGGAAATAAAGAATATTGATGATAAATTCTTATCAGTTTCAAGTTAATAGGGAAACCTTATACTCTTAAGATGGAAAAGCACTCTTTGCACTCATGATTAGCAAAAGGAAGACACAGACCTGCAAATACATATTTTGTTCTTTGTCATCCCCAGTGTATGCCCACTGTATATACCTTGTATACGCAGGGCATTGGCATAGCAGCCTGCAGTTCAGGGAAGACATTGGATTCTCACCAAACCTTATTGAAACTTCCAATTTCTCAGTTGTCTAAAAGTCAGTATCATCATGACATCAGTGCTCAGTGATCTGAACTGGTTGCCTGTTGGTATGCAGGTGAAGTTTGATGTTTCTTTTGACCTGTAAAGCCATGTATGCCTTAGGGTCAGCATATTTGAGAAACTGCCTCTCCCTCTCCACACGATATTGCCACAGCTTTGATCAGTGGTGGCACCCAGTCAAAAGCCTCCTTAGTTGAAAAAAGGAGGAACTGCTGGCAGGATGTTCTTCATGATGCCCTGAGTTTTAGAATTCCCTTCACCATTGGTCAAAAATTATCCAAATCTGACTTTTAGGCACACTGCAAAGCTCATCTCCTTTCTCGGGCTTTTGGGGAGAGATTTTGCATCAAGTTCTGGGCTGTGTGCCAAGACCTGGTATTTGGGATTAGGGTCATTTTTGTTTTCCTTCCTGGTTTAGAGGATGCTGTTGAGTTTATTTTTGTTTGTACTAATATGACTTCATTTTTAATATATGTGAAAGATGCATAGAGCCCTGGATAGATTTTTTTAATGTATATATTGAACAAATCTAAATAAGCAAGTGTATCAGCAGCTCTCCCACAGCCAGCCCTAAACCAGGAAGTTTCCAGATACAGTTAGTAGCTATCTTGAGACTTAAGAGTTCTGTTGTCCTTGTCTATACAAAAAGTTGTAGTGAAAATCCACTAGTCAGTATTTCAGTAGTGGATGAATTTCAAAGCCACATAAACAGCTTCTTTTTAGCACTTCAGGTCCTTTCTCTGTGTCATTCCCTCAAAACATTCTCTTTAACTGTGGCAGAGAGTCAATGAAGAGATACCCTGTGGTCATTTATCCCCCACTGGCTAGTTTGGAGGGGAGATCAATTTCATATATACTTTTTTCCTGCTCCTACATCCTCCTGTGTTTTTAAATTTCATTCTGAAAAGTTCAGAATTTAAATGATCAGGCTGAGGTATAAAGTAGTGTGCCTTTTGATGCTGCATCTTGTGCTCATTTTTCTCTTGACGGAAATAAGTCCTAGTTTTATACCCAGCTTTAAACGTTGACAATAGCAAATATAATTAAAATTGGTTTCTAGGGCGTTGACACAAGGTTGAATGTAACAATATTCCAGTGTTCCCAGTGTGTTTTCACCTGTCCTCCTCCCACTTTCACCTTCCTCTGTCATCTCCATCTTCAAATCCTTACTCTACAACCCCTCATCTGTCTTGTTTTCTCTTCCTAGACTGCTGATATTGCTAGCTTTGTCTTCCTCTGACTAGCCTCTCCATTCATCTTCCTGTTCTGTGACACCTTCCAGACTCATTGTCAGGGTCATTCTCTCAACCTTGTCTGTACCATGCTCTGGTACCCCTTCCATAATCTCCAATCTATTAACAACTCTGACTTCACTGGTGCTCTCCAACTCCTCCTTCTTTTCCTTGTGTTAGTCTCCTATGAGGAAACCATCATCTCCATCACTTCTCCGTGCCCACCCTTTTTTCTGTACTGACTCCAGGGCTGATGAATGGCTCTGGAGAGAAAAAAAATCCAGAGACCACTGAGATTTACTGCACTACAGGTCCATCCTCTTTATTCAGTATAGCAGTCTTCCTTGAAAAGCAACTGTACTCCTCCACTCTGTCTCGTAACTACAACTCTCAACACCTCTTCTTTGCCTTTGACTGCCTCCTGCATGTCCGCATACCTCCTTCTCCTCCTATCCAGACTTCTTCAAAAAAGAAAACAGCACCTTGCTAGATGATGTAATTCTGAGCCCCTCTTAAAGTCTTCTCACTAGCTTCTTATTGCTTTATCATCAAATTCTAGCAGTATGTTCTTATACTGAGGCCATCTACAATCTACTTCTCTGTCTGCTCTTGTCTCCTTTCCCCCCATCTGTCCTCTTCTCTTAGCTCAAACTTCTCTTCACACTTCAGTCTTCATATCCTCCTTCTAAGACCATCTGTGTGCCTTCCTTCTCACTGCCCACCGTGCTTCTGAACTCCCCCACAGCACCTTCATTTCTTCCTTCTTTGCATCCCTTTTAAAAACTCAATTCCCCATGGAGGTATATAAACTGAAGTGTGGATGATTTTTTTTAATCCTAAAGATATCTAAATCTTTTTTTCCCCAAGTGACTGCATAATCCTGTTGTTGTCCTCCTGCCCCACTCTCTGATCTTGTCCTCCTGTTCTTGTCTTAACTTAGATTGTAAATGCTTCAGAGCAGGGATTCCTGGTTAATTCTTATAAAGCACCATGCATGTTATGGTGCTATATAAATAACAGTGAATAAAACAAACCTTCAAATTCAAATTGGCAAAAATGGATTTACCACATGCCCCTACAAAATATGTACATACTCACAAACAGGTAATTTTAGTCCTTAGATTATCTAATTTTGGCATTCATTCTTCTGTGGTTTTCTATTTTATAAAAAAGATCCTTCAAACTAACTCAGACATACTAAATCAAAACTTAAAATTAAAACCATAATACACATAATATAATATTTTAAAGTGCAAGGAGACTTAACCTGTCATGGCAATGGATTTAAATTTCTCAACATTGATAGCATTCCTTTTAGAATATTTTTCTTCCAAACCAGTTGATTTTTAGGAACAGCCAAACTTGAGGTAAATGTCTGTAAAGCATGAAAATTCCACACTATCTGACTAACAAACACTATGAAATGTTGCAATGTGATCTGCAGCCTGATTAAGGCTTGCAAAGCTTGAACTTGAACACAAAAGGGGCCTTTCTCATCTATGCCTGAATGACTTGATCTGATTTTACACATCACTCGGGTTATATATTCTTGATCAGAAACAGATTTTTTTTGTCCATTATTCAAGAGCATAGCTAATATCTGAGCTTTTTGAAAGCTTGCACTGATTATTTTGGCCCAAATCAACATTAAATGTTGGCAGTTAAACGTATACTAGCCTATGAGCATGGGCACACTATTAAAAAAAAAAAAATCAACACTATAAGAATATTTGAAATTGTTTCTTCAAATAGCTGAAAAGTAAGACATTGACTTTCAGTTCAATATTCTGCATAAATCAACACATTCAAGGTATTTTATTTACACATTTTAAATGTAAAATATTTCTTAGTCATTGTTTCACAAACTAGCTACTTGGGATTATATGTAATCTGTATAGCGCTTGCTTACTCAAAATGTTTGTCTGGCGATAATATGCTGAATACATATCTCTTGGGAGAAGGGGAAGGAAGGAGGTTAATATAGTGCAGAGATGGAAATTTGATGCATTGTGTTCTTTACCCAACAAGGTAAATGTTGTTTTGGAAGTGGAGTTGTGAACCTTAGTAACCTTAGTAAAGTGGTGGTTTTATCTTTAAGTATCATGATGCTTCATTTACATTAATCATGTTGACATACAGTATCGGATGAGGTCTGACAAACTTTGGTATTACAGCCAAATGATATAATTAGACTAGTTTCAGATTCCAAGAACAGATTTTCTGTGCCACAGCTGTGCGAAGTCAGTGTCGGTTTAAAATGGAATACTGTAATTTCCTTGTAACTCTTATTCCCAAGTAATCAATTTCCTGTAGAAGTATTAGGAAAGGGAGCCAAGTGGAGTGAGTAATAAGGTCTGATGAGATTTCAGACATTTTTAGATTTGTATTTCTAATACTGTTTAGTGTTAAATCCAGCTAGTGAATGGGATGATGCCACTTAGAAAGACAGTTCAATGGAACATACGTTAAAAAATTAACATTCATGAGAATGTACCTCTGTCTCTTCCAACTAACTGGAAGGATGGATATATCTTTATGTGTGGGATGCTGTTTTTTAAATATTGGGATGGAATAGCAAAGCAAAATTATTCTTTGCATGCAGTGCTCTTAAATATTTAAACATAACTATTTGGGTATGTAAGGTGATTCTGCATTTCTCACAGAGATAACATCTGCTGTGGAGAGAGAATTTATACTATTGATCTACTAGCTCAGTACCTAGCATTAAGACAGTTTGTAGACATGCCCTACTGCTGTTAGTTGGTGGCTTTGTATGCATTCATATAAAGGAAATGCAAATGGGGAAGGGCTAGTGAAGGCACAGGGAAATATAGACCTACATACAGTAAAAGACTTAACACTCCAGTTGGCAGGGCTTTTTTTATAATACCTCAACTGTAAACGTTCAGCTGAAATTTGACACACACATTGTTGCACATCTGTTACCTGCTAGAGAAAAGGAATTTAGGACTGCTCTACACATAAATTTGCATTGAAATAACCAAAATATGTTTAATTCACAGCTTTTGTTATTTTGATGCAAATCTGAGTATGGACACTCTTTTATTTCAGAATAAAAGTGCCCTCTGATTTTTGCTTAAATCATACTTGTAGGTGGGTGAGTGTATTTTCAGGCTCCTACACAAAGATTTAGGTGCTGAGGCTATGGTTACATGAGAAAACTTTGTACCTGTTTTTCAGAAACAATGTAGCTGGACCAAAGGTGTACATACAAAATGTTACAGAGTGGATAGAGCCACAGGCATGTTCAAGGGGACAACAAACATGTATGTGATATAAGTCAATTAATCTTACACTTGGCTAAATGAATTAAAAGTCCAAGATGTTGCAAAATTGACTGTTTATTAACAGGAAACAAACCAACAATTATTCTAATAATAATCCACAGATGAATAATGAAAAACCACAAGCTTTCACAAAATCCACGGGATAGAGGAGAGGAAATCTCTGCTCCTGTGTCTCACTGGAGACCAACTCACTGTACCAACAGTACTCCATTCAGCTGTAGTCAGGCTTCCAGAATGCTCTTCCTCACAGCAGTCTATGCACCTGGGTGTATATCCCCTCTCCTCAGTTGAAGTACTCACAAATAACTAAAAAAATCTGGCCATAATTCTCCATATACTACAGTGATTAAAAGAAATTGGGAGCTGTTTTCTGTAGGGACGTTCCAGCTGAGGCACAAAGACAGCAAACAACTTCCCTGTCTCTTAACTGAGCCCCGTGAGAAATTTTCTTAATTTCCTCTCCCAGCATGTCTTAAATTCTTCACCCTGCAGAACTGCAGGACTTTTCTCTGTACTCTGAGTCTGCTGAGGTGCTTATCCTGTCAAATGCAACATAACAGAACATCCTCGCAAGAATTAATGAGGTGCATAAATTAAATGTTTGAGTATGCAACCTCCAGTTTGTTCAAGCAACTTTAGACAACTGACACTTGTGGCTAAAAAACTGTATTTCCCATAACTGGATAAATATGTAGGCAGAATACCTTCACTATCTTGCTAATGATCACTTCACATTGGCTGAAGGGGTAGTATCAACCAGTTCCAGAGTGAGAAATGTTTGTCTAGAGATGCTCATTCTCATGGATGGCTTTTGAGGGGCAGGAAAATAGGTGGGGAGAGCCTCACCCAGAAGGTCGGTCTCTCTCTCTCTCTCTCTCTCTCAAAAAAAATAAAATAAAATAAAAAGGGGGGATTTTTTTTTCTGCCTACGCTCTGTCATGATCCTACAAAATAATAGCAGCTGCAAA
Source organism: Chrysemys picta bellii (assembly GCF_011386835.1). NCBI lineage: Eukaryota > Metazoa > Chordata > Testudines > Emydidae > Chrysemys > Chrysemys picta. Next base: position 53,887,273 of record NC_088795.1, on the reverse strand, counting down.
ATGGCTTCATGTTACAGTTTTTTAAAGTTCTGGGTCACTGTGGTGGGGTCAGCTTTGTGTTATGGAACCGACAATAGATATATACATGATCTGACCTTTACCAAAAGCTGAGTTTCATTGATCTGTGTTACAGCTGGCAGTCTATAGCATTTTAAGAAAGTTGGCTTTGTTGCTACACGTACATTTGGCTTTCTGATTGTTGGTGTCTAATTTTGTACGTCTCACTTTCTGCCCCTTGTCAGTGAACTCTAACAGGCAGGGAACGGTGTGCTTATCTGAATAAGATTTAGAACGGTGATTTTATACTCCTGTCTATGCACTTTTATAATCCTTATCATATACCAGAAAACAACACTTTCAAAACTCCCGATTTTACTACATTCAGAAGCAACTCTTGGGAATGACTGAACAGCTCTAAGCTACACTGGGATGGATTTGAATTAAAATATCTTGCTTTTTATTGCAGGCATCTTTTTCATAAATCTTGCGTAGACCCGTGGCTGCTAGACCATCGCACCTGCCCTATGTGTAAAATGAACATTCTAAAAGCTCTAGGGATTCCGGTAAGCATGTCATGCAACAGGCTAGTCAAAGTAGAGTGAGAACACCTCCATCCTGTATACATGCCCATCTGTTTGCTATTTAGATTCTCATACCACATTCATCACCATGGTACACTGATTTATTAACAGGAACACAAGCAGACATCTGTCTATTTTTCTCTTCCCCCCTCTCCCCTTTGGCTGGGAGGGTGTATGTGTGTGTGTCTGTGTTGCTTGGTTGGTTTATTGAGGGGTTGGATTTTTTTAAGTAATTGTGGTAGGGTTGTACATTCACATACAAAGTTTTTCTATTTACTCTTTTACATCAGGGATGGATTTTTTTTTAACTACATTCCTCCTTGTTGCCTCAAAGCAAAGGGTGTACAAATAAAAACTCTCCTGGTGTATCATTCTAAGGCAACTTGCCTCAGATTCTGATTGCAAAAGTCATTGCCTTTTCTTTCGGGTTCCGTCCCCTCTCTTAAAGCAACATTGCATGTCAGCAGGCCACGCGCTCATACTTCTAGTTATGAAACATAACATTTTCCCCAAATGATTAAACGTGAGATTCATGTGATTACAGTATAAGAAAATGTTAGATTGTTAGTCACTTGGTAAATTCAGCTCTGTTTAGAAACCTGCCAAAACTTGCCAATTAACTCTTTGGATTGTATTGTCAAATATACTTAGTACATGTTCGACCAGCAATGAATTTCCCTAAATTACAGGTATCTCACAGTTCAGTGTCTTCTCCACCAAGAAATTAATCAAGGTTTATGCTATGTGAAAAAGTATCTCCTGACTGTCAAGTTTAACACTGAACCAGTGGTGGTTGGTATGCCAACAGCTGCTGTAAATACACTCCCCAAGCTGAGGCAGCAGCATGCCAGCATTACATATCTGAGCGCTAAACAAGAGAGATTAGACAAAAACCAACCAGATGAACAAATGAGGACAGCTAATGTAGTTACCCCAAGAGCAGCAGTGAAATGACATGGGGACATATAATCCAAACAAATTACTGAAATGAAAAAAGAAGCTGATACAAGTGCTGAAATTATTATTCTAGGAAATAGCACAATAATAAAATAATCATGCAGGTGTGTCCGTTAACTTAGTACAATTATAAAGCCAAAAGGAAGCAAATAATATAATTCTAATAATATAATTAGGCTTCTTGATTGTGTGTGTGTGTGTGTGTGTGTGTGTGTGTGTGTGTGTGTGTGTGTGTGTTCAACCTTCATTCAGCGCCCTAGTATGCATTACAATACTGTGTTTAATTCCATCATCACATACTATTTTTTCCACTGACCTCCACGTGGGTCATCAGCAGGGTTAGGACCTTAAGATCCACCCCTACCACAGATCTCCAAGTAACTTGCAGCAGTAGTAGGCTGTTATGCTGCATGCAGACCAGCCATTAGAGGGGGATGAGACACACACTTTCCCAGTGGGTTTCACAGCTGTTGCTGACAGCAAAGAAACCACTCAGAACTCCTGCATTCAGTTCCAGGTTCTGGAGGGGAGTGTGCTCTTTTGCCCTTAGCCTGTCTCTGTCCCCTCTGCTCACTAACTCCCTGCCCCCCAAGATCCAGCCCCTTTATCCCCTATCCCCTTAAGTTCCTGTCCCCCATAATCCTATCACCCCTCCCCACATCTCCCGTCCCACTGCTTTTCACCCCTCTGCATTCAAGTCAGGCTGATTCCTCCTTGCTACCTGTGCCGCAGCACGAGGAGCATAAAAAGAGCACAGGAGAGACAGTCTCCCTCCTCTCCGTTGGCTTCCTATGCCGCAGCAGACCTTGGTTGCCAGGGGGAACAATTGCAGGAAAGTGCTGTTCAGCTCCTGTGTCCGCTGAGCTGGAGCACACTTGGAACTGATGGAATCTTCAGAGAATGGAGATGCCAAACTCTTAACAGGTCTCTACTGAGCATGTGTGAACTGATATTTTCAGAGGCTCAAACTTGGCCAAATTTGAGCAGAATTTCACAGCGACTGGAAAAAGCACAATCTATGACACAAAGGTCACCCTCCTCCCCAATTTCAGGTCCTGCTCCAAAGCACGAAGCCACTACAGCTTCTCAATGAAACAGTTGTACGAATTTTGTTAACATGGGCAAAACATATTTTCCCTCCCTAACCTCATTCTCAATTTTTGCTGAACCATTGCAACAGAAACTACCCCCACCACTCTTTTTTTTAAAAAAAATCAGTCTGAGGCAAACACCCATCTTGGAAAACTTCAGCTCAAATGGTTGCAGTTTGGCAAAGTTATAAGCAACTGAAAACAGTCTTATAATGGAAAGTGTCGGGAAACCTTGGCTTATAGACAGTGCTACTGGCTCCATTTATAATATAGAATGTCTTCATGCCAGCTGTATATTTACCTTAGTGGTGTACATTAAAAAATTGGTTTGTGTGATTATGAATGTGGCATTACGCTTCCATTTTAAGAGGAATGTATAATAGTTTTTAATTGATATTGTTCTAAAAGAACTAGATCTAAATTTTCAAGTCAGTGCATGCCAATTTGGCAATTTCGTCACAGAGTTTACTTCATAGTCAAGATTTTTAAAAATGGCTGCCTAGAACTGAAGCCTATTTAGGCATGTAAATAACTAGCCTGATTTTCAAAAGTGGTGAGTGCGCAGAAGCTCCCATTAAGATGTATCTCCTTTCTGCTGAGGCAGCCTGGTCCCCTGGAAGCGTTCCACCCTTAATGAATTCTGCCACCATTTACAGAAGCAAATGTCTGGCCTCAGTCCTTCCACTGGCACACTGATGGTGAATTGAGCCCATAAAGCTTAGCTTCTTCTGGTCTTGGTGTCTAAAGGGAAAACTTTTTTTCTTTCAATTTCAAAGAGCTACATCATTGTTGGGATGATCATATCAAGTAAAATAATCTCCCTTCAGTTCTTACCCCTTCTCTAGAAACATGGTCTGAACATGCAAACAACTGCACTTTTTTTACTAGATTGGTTGAGTTGGAGTGTATCATTAAGAACCTGGTGGAAAGGCCACTCAAGTCAGTGGAAAGACTCCCATTTTTAGAATCAGGCCCTAAAAGCACATATATACAGAGAACTAGAGAAACTAATATACCGGGTAAATAACAAAATTTATCAAAACATATTTGTGTCACTCTGACAGTAAAAGGTATAAATAGTAATTTAAAAAAAAGCAATATTTGATATCATTAGGATTAAAGTCTACTGTTTATTTTTTTTCCAAGTAAAATGATATTAAAGCTGCATGTAAAAAGGGAGCAATTAAATTGAACCATGACATTTGTGCCGCTTTAGTTAATATTTTGTTGGGCTTTCCATTATCTCCTATTTTTAAGGGTTTAAAAATTGGTCAAAAGCTCATTCTAGCAAAAACTGCAAACAAAAGGGATGAGAAGAGCGAATGGCTAACTGAGGGGAAAAACATTTAAACATTTGCTTAGTTATAATGGTTATAAGACTGTTGTATAACCCTCAAAACCAAATTTGATTTTAAAATGAACTTTCAAAGGCTTCCAACAACTGTTTGAAAAGAAATCTAATGGAAAAAAATGTTGATGTTTGTGCCCAGCAATTTTTGTCCCCGGTCCTGTCCTGTAAGTAAACATATGCATAGCTTTACACACATGAATACTCCCATACAATGGGACTCATGACTTTGCAGATAAAGCCTTTTCTTTGCTCAAAGTTGCTTAGAATTTTTTATGCTTGCAGATGCACTGTGTCTTCATGCCAACTATTATTTAGTCTCTTCCCCAACTCTAAAGCCCCCAAACTGTGGTTTAGGTTTTTTGTTGTCTGATTACATTCTATACTTTAGTCTGTGAACACAAAATCATCTGAGGATCGTTTAAATGAATATATTCTTTTATTATGAACCATTTTAAAATAATGCTAAGTTTGTAACATAGAATCTTAAAATGTAGAGCTGGAAAGAGCCTCGAAGTGATCTAGTCCAGCCCCCTCTACTGAGGCAGGACCAAGTATGCCTAGACCATGCTTGTCAGGTGTTTGTCTAACCTGTTTTTAAAAAACTCTACTAACACAAATTTCACAACCTCCCTTAGAAGCCTATTCCAATACTTAATTATCCTTATAATTAGAAAGCTTTTCCTAATATCCAACCTAAATCTTTCTTGATGCAGATTAAGCCGATTCTTTCTTGTCCTTTCTTCAGTGGACATGGAGAGCAATTGATCACCATCTTCTTTACAACAGCCTTTAACATATTTGAAGACTGTCAGGATCCCTCTAAGTCTTCTTTTCTCAAGACTAAAATGCCCCGTTTTTTAACCTTTCCTCATAGGTTAGGTGTTCATTACTGTAGTCTCCTCTGGACTGTCTCCAGTTTGTCCACATCTTTCCTAAAATGTGGTTCCCAAAACTGGACACGGTACTCCAGCTGAGGCCTCACTAGTGCCGAGTTGGACAATTACCTCCTGTGTTTTATATATGAAACCTGTTAATATGCCCCAGAATATTAGCTCTCTTATTTATTTATTTTGCAACTGTTTCACATTGTTGGCTCATGTTCAATTTGTAATTGACTACAACCTCCAGATCCTCCTCAGCAGTACAGTACTACAACCTCGCCAGTTATTCCCCATTTTGTATTTGTACATATGACGTTTCCTTCTAAGTGAAGAATTTTACATTTGTGTCTATTGAATTTCATCTTGTTGATATCAGACCAATTCTCCAATTTGTCAGTCATTTTGAATTATAATCCTACCCTCCAAAAAGCTTGCAACCCCTCCCACCTTAGCATCATCGACAGATTTTATAAGGCTAGTCTCCACTCCATTATCAAAATCATTAATGGAAAATGTTGAATAGTACTGGATCCAGGACAGACTCTGTGGGACCACACTAGATACCTCTTCCCAGTTTGACAGCAAACTATTGATAACTACTCTTGAGTACGATCTTTCAGCCAGTTATGCACCCACCTTATAAAAATTTCATCTAGACCACGTTTCCCTGATTTGTTTATGAGAATGTCACGTGGGACTTTATCAAAAGCCTTACTAAAATCATGATGTATCACATCTACTGTTTTCTCCTTGTTCTTGACAAATCTATGTTGGTTATTATCTATTACTCTATTATCCACTAATTGGGCAATACAAATTGATTGCTTAATAACTTGTCCCAGTATCTTTGCAGGTATCAAAGTTCAAGCTGACTGGTCTATAATTCCCTGGGTCCTTTTTGTTCCTCTTTTTAAAGATAGGTACTATGATTGCCCTTCTCCAGTCCTCTAGGACCTCACCCATCCTCCATGAGTTCTCAGAGATAATTGTTAATGGATCTGAGATTGCTGCAGCTAGTTCTTTTAAGTACCTTAAGAGTGAATTTCATCAGGGCCTGCTGGCTTGAATATATCTAACTTATCTAAATATTCGTTAGCCTGCTCTTTCCCTATTCTGGCTTGTGTTCTTTCCCCCTAGTTAATATTAATTGTGTAAAGCATCTGGTCACAATTAATCTTTTTAGTGAAGACTGAAGCAAAATCGGCATTAAATGCTACAGCCTGCTTGATGTCATCTGTTGTTAGCTCTCCTTCCCACTAAGTACTGGACCTATACACTCCATCTTTTTCTTTCTCCTAATGTATTTACAGAAGTTCTTCTTATTGCCTTTTATATTCCTTACTAGGAGTAACATATTTTTGTGCCTCAGCCTTTCTGATTTTGTCCCTATGTGCTTGTGCTGTTCTTTGCTATTCATCCTTAGCAATTTATCCATATTTCCACTTTTTGTAGGTTACTTTTTTTTATTTATTTCAGGCCATGAAAGAGCTCCTGAATGAGCCATGTTGGCTTCTTACTGCTACTCTTATCTATCTTTTGCATCGGGGTAGATTGCTGCTGTGCTTTTAATAGTGTCATTTTGAGAAACTGGCAGCTTTCATGAACTTTTTTCCCTTAGATTTTTTTATCATGGGACCTTACCTGTCAGCTCTCTGAGTTTGTTAAAGTCTGCACTTTTTTTAAGTCCATTATGCTGGCATGAAACAACAAAAGACAGGAAATTCACAGGAAAGGGTGAAACAGGCTAAAGGACTGAACAAGTAAAGCACTTGGGCACAGGTTTAGCTTTAAAAACATACGCTGTCTCATTTTCTTCAGTGGGACTACTCAGATACTTGAAGTTAACAATGTTTAAATGCTTCGCTAGATCAGGGCCTCTGAATCAGATTTTTAAAAGTATTTAGGCAACTATAGATGCAGATGCTCAGCTAGTGGAATTTTCAAAAGTGTCTAAGCAGATTAGGCGCCTAAATACATTTGAAAATCTGCCCTATAGTGTCTGCTAACTTTTTTAGGCCTAACAGGATATTTGTGTAACTGCAGTTCTATCTGAATATGCCCCTTTATGCTTACAGGTGCTGTTGAACACCTTGCACACGGTACTCTAATCTTTGAATTTTCCTTGTTTTTATTATTTTATGGCCTAACCTTACGGCGTTATTTCTGAAGTGGCTGTGCAAGCTCAACCTCTCCCTGCTCTGGAGAAAGCAGACCTGACACCTTTGCTGAAAGGCTTAGGGGAGTCTGCATTCTCATGTACAGCAAAGAGAATTTACTCACACAATTGCTATTAGTGTTCAGAGGGAACTCTCCAGAAATAATCAGTCTGACAGTCAGGAAATAAACCAATACAGAAATACTTGAAAGATCAGTAAATTCTACTGCAATTTGGTCATCTCAGCTTGACCAGTGAGTTGCTATCTAGAGGATATTAAGAGGTCTTGGCACCAAAACACACAAGCTCTGTAACCATCTGCTTTAAATGCATCTGAATCACTTTTCCAGTAGCCCTGAATTTACTGAGTATGTGCATTTATAGGCATGAGTTTTAATTCTGAGCTAAACAGTCATTTTGCCTTTGCTTTTGTTTAATTCATTTAGTTTCTCTGGGACCACAATACAGGGAAGACTCCTGAAATTCCCATTACAATGAATTCTTTATTCTTTCTCATTATTTTCAGCTATAAGAAATGAAGTACAGTATAGGCAAAATGTAAGTCTTTTAATATTGAAAACATTTTCCTTCTCTTAGCAATAGCTATATACGCCCCTTTTCCACCCCTCATACAAATGTGCACACATGCAGTTCTTATCAGTTCCCCGCCTTCACTTAAGTCTCTGATATCAGCTCTATAGTATGTGTATTTTAAGACTTAAAAGGTACAAAATCCCCTGCAGTTATTGCCTGTGCTTATTTCATAATCTGACTCAGCAGTGTGCCTACCTCAGGCAGATCATATCAATATATGTGCTCATTTACTCCATGACACACTCCCCCAAACCTTTTGTTTTTCTGTGAGGACGCAAACGTCAATTTTCTGGGCAATACTTTTTCATTTCCTTTGCATACTGCAAGATAGTCTTCCTACAAATACTATTAAGAGGATCCAGGTATATAGAAAGCAAATAAACTGTGTATGTATTGGATATTACCATTTAAGGGCCCAATATTGCAATATTTATCGTACTCCCATTTAAATCAGTGAAGCATCCATAATAAGCACAAGACATAATAGTAAGTGATTGCAGGATAGGGCCCTAAAAGGAGTGGGTGAGAGGGAAAAAATCTAAATTAATTAACTGGAACCACTTATGTATAAATTCAGGAAGAAAATCTAGAGCAGTTATTTTCTTTAAGACCGTTTAAAAGATAGGAAACAAAGGGTAGGAATAAATGGTCAGTTTTCAGAATGGAGAGAGGTAAATAGTGGTGTTCCCCAAGGGTCTGTATGGGGCCTGGTCCTATTCAACATATTCATAAATGATCTGGAAAAAGGGGTAAATAGTGAGGTGGCAAATTTGCAGGTGATACAAAACTACTCAAGATAGTTAAGTCCCAAGCAGACTGTGAAGAACTACAAAAGGATCTCTCAAAACTGGGTGACTGGGCAATAAAATGGCAGATGAAATTCAATATTGATAAATGCAAAGTGATGCACATTGGAAAATATAATCCCAACTATACGTATAAAATGATGGGGTCTAAATTAGCTGTTACCACTCAAGAAAGCGATCTTGGAGTCATTGTTCTCAGAGAATGAAAACATCCGCTCAATGTGCAGTGGCTGTCAAAAAAGTGAACAGAATGTTGGGAATCATTAAGAATGGGATAGATAATAAAACAGAATATACCATATTACCTCTATATAAATCCATGGTACACCCACATCTTGAATACTGCATGCAGATGTGGTCACCCCATCTCAAAAAAGATGTATAGGAATTGGAAAAGGTTCAGAAAAGGGCAACAAAAATTATTAGGGTTATGGAACGGTTGCCATATGAGGAGAGATTAATAAGACAGGGACTTTTCAGCTTGGAAAAGAGACAACTAAGGGGGGGAAGACAAAGGTTTATAAAATCATGACTCGTGGAGAAAGTAAATAAGGAAGTGTTATTTACTCCTCATAACACAAGAACTAGGGGTCACTGAATGAAATTAATAGGCAACAGATTTAAAACAAACAAAAGGAAGTATTTTTTTCACACAATGCACAGTCAACCTGTGAACTCCTTGACAGAGGATGTTGTGAAGGCCAAAATTATAACAGGGTTCAAAAAAGAACTAGATACATTCATGGAGGATAGGTCCATCTATGGATATTAGCCAGGATGGACAAGGATGGTGTTCCTAGCCTCTGTTTGCCAGAAGCTGGGAATGGGCGATGGGATGGATCACTTGATGACTACCTGTTCTGTTCATTCCCTCTGGGGCACCTGGCATTGGCCACTGTTAGAAGACAGGATACTGGGATAGATGGACCTTTGGTCTGACCCAGTATGGCTGTTCTTATGTTTATGTTAATATGAAAATAAAGAACACTAAGGTTTTTTTGCTTATGTTTAAAGTTAAGAGGTCCATTTCTGGTCATATATAATATATGCATAATTCCAACTAGATCACTAGGAGCCAAACAAATATTTGAAGGCAGAGTTTGCTCCTAAAATAAGGTGGCTAAAATTTTCAGAAGCCTGAGTCCCATTTTTAAGTGATTTAGGCACTTAGCAGCCAATGTCTCAATGAAGATGAATGGTAAATCATTTAAGAGGATTTTGAAAATTTTACCCAGCTTCTTTCTTGTAACTATAGTACTTAATATTTTCTCTGTAGAATAAAAGCTCAAAGACTTTTTTTGTTTGTTTCCATTAGCCAAATGCGGATTGCATAGATGATATGCCTCCAGATTTTGAAGCTTCCATAGGAGGACCGCCAACTAATCAGATTACAGGAGCTAGTGATATAACCGTGAATGAAAGCTCTGTAGCTCTGGATCCTCCTGTCCGGACTGTGGGAGTACTACAAGTCATCCAGGATGCAGATCCTCTTCCCCAGGTTGGGGACGGTAACTTCACAACAAGTAGTAAGTTTCTCCTTCTGGCAGAGTTTGCCCTGAAAATAGTATGCAGAAACCTGAATCACAAAGAAATGTATAGATGTGTGGGGCTTGGAATATTGTTTTTACTAGTTTAAATTTCACTGAAATCTAGAGGATAAGTAACTTGGCTTAAAATAGCACCTTTGAATTATCATGGAGTATTACTGTATCACAGATACTCTGAACCCAATGTGCAAATAAATGGATTGAATCTGATAGAATAGCAAAGTGAAATGCATGGAAGAATACTCTAGACTAAGTAGAAATAGGCCCTTTCTATTAACACAAAGTAAACTAAAGTTATAGACATCTTCACATGTTGTTTGACAGTGAATCCTTTTACCAAGGCCTTCTTTGATAATCTCCACCTATAACCCAGCTCCTTTGTTAAATTCATTTGTTGGATGCCCTTGTCTGCCGAGTTTGGCTAGTCCTTATCCCCTGGTCTGTCTTTCTTCGATGTACTATTTATTGTTATACACGCAGAGTTTCATTCTTGCTTTAAGAACATAAAATAGATTAATAGATTCTAAGGCCAAAGGAGACCATTGTGATCATCTAGTCTGACCTCCTGTATAAAACAGTCCAGAGAACTTCCCCAAAATAATTGCTAGAGATTATTTTTTAGAAAAGCATCCAATCTTGATATTAAAATTGCCAAAGATGGAGAATTCACCACAACCCTTGGTAAATTGTTCCAATGGTTAATTACCTCACTGTTATACAATCTACGCCTTATTTCCATTCTGACTTTGTCTAGCTTCAACTTCCAGCCTTTGAAATATATTATACTTTTCTCTGTTAGATTGGAGAGACCATTTTTGAATATTTATTCCCCATGTAGGTGCATGTAGACTGCAATTAAGTTATTCCCTACCCTTCTCTTTGTTTAGCTAAATAGATTGTGCTCCATGTGTCTGTCACTATTTTCTAATCCATGTTTTCTAATCCTTGACTCATTCTCATAGCTCTTCTCTGAATCCTCTTCAATTTTTCAATATCCTTCTTGAATTATGCAGCAACAGTCACACTTGTGCCAAGAACAGAGCTAAAATAACCTCTCTACTCCTACTCAAGGTTCCCTTGTTTATGCATCCAAGGATCACATTAGCTCTTTTGGCCATAACATCACACTGTTATGATGTTCATCTGATTATCCACCAAAACTCCCAAATCTTTTTCAAAGTCACTGCTTCTCAGAAGAGAGTCCCCATCCAATAAATATGGCCTACATATTTTGTTCCTCGATGTATATTTTTATAAATAAAAGGTAAAGCTGTAGTCACTTGCCTTACTGTAGGACACTTCCTTGAAATCAAGGGGGGGAAAAGTATATTTGGATTCCTTTTGTGCTTTTTCATTGTCTTCTTTACATCACTGGAAGCTTTACTTTTTATTTCTTGAAAACTATTCTTAGTTTTTCAAAAGGAGTGTTGGTCCTTTTTTACTACTTTAATGGACACCGTTCATGCTGACAATCCCAAAATGTCATCCCTACCCTGTCACTAAAAGTAACATTTTGTTTTCAGAATCTTCCTCTGACAGTTTAAGAAAATGATTGTCAGCTCTCCAAAATGAGGGCTGTCTCAGTCTGCAAATGCCACTTGTAGGCAAAAATAACAGACAACTGGAAAGTTTGTATATACATGACTGAAGCATGTACATGCACGTTGTTGGGCATATAAACAGAAAAGTAACACCCGCATGTGTACTTGATATGGAATAGAATAATATGACAAAACATTGGTTTGGGTGTGAAACTTGCCTAGGTCCTAAGAAATTTTGGATATTTAACTATGTTTACTTAACATTGCTATATGCTGCTCCAGTGGGATATGATGACTTAACACTTTCCTGTAAGTGAAAAAGAAAGGAAAGTAACAACATGAAGGGAGAGAGACAAGACAAGATGAGCATGGAGAGGACTGTTTCTAAATGGCCTTCCCAGAGATTCTTCTTCCTTTTTGTTGTCTTAATTCCTTTAGTTCTTTCTCTTATTACCACTCTGCATGAGTCAGCTACACTGCTCTGTTGTGTCAGCTTCTCCCAGCAGTGGAATGCCAATGAAACTAACTTTCTGATCTCCTAAGTGCTGACTTTTATTACTTCATGGAGTGAGCTGTCATTTTCACTTGAGCACGGCATCATAGCAAGGAAACAGAGGATTTAGGGGAAGTGGTGCAATATTCAGGGTGGAGGAGAAAAATGGTCTCACCATGGCTTTTCAGACTGGCCCTCAGTTGGCTCCATTCTTGTGATCCAGTAAGGGATTTAAAATGACAACTTTCCTTCTTTCTGGAGAAGAACTCCTAGTCTTTCTGAAAGAAAAGGACTCGCCTTAGTTTTGGTTCTTTGCATGATCCAAATCATGGAACCAGCAGGAGAGCGGAGACAATGTTATGTGCATACACAGACTCCCACATGCATGGTGCCAGCCCAAGAGCTCGTGTGTGAAGACTTGCTCTGGCCTCGTTTTGTTGGGCTGATCAGTTTTAATCAATGAGAGATATTTTAGATGAGCGGTTAGTTTTAAGTTAGTAAAATTTTATTAATAACATTTTGTTCCTTTGTATCTTGACAGTGCCCCTGTTAAATGTTGTTGTGCTTCTCGTGATTGATTTAATTGGTGACATTAAGATTTTTATTTGGTGGTACAAAAATTTTACTAAGGATGTTAAGCAGTATTCTGATGTCAGTTTTGCAGGTTTAAGACCAGAGTAACACCACTCAAGCCAGTAGTTACTCCAGATGTATATCATTGTATGTAATTGAATTACCCCCACTGTTTTTCATTTTATCATAAAATAATATGGGATGTCAGATACCCATTTGAGAGGAGTGCAGAACTTCTTCAGTTCTGTTCTGTTGGTCTACCTCACTGACATACTTGGTTGTACTAGAAACAGTGGGCTAGATACACAGATCAGACACAGGACTCAACACAGGGATATGTTACATTTGTGTCCCTCAGTTCTGTGGCTGTCCAAGGGCCATGCTGGCCCCCAACACAATATAGAGCATTTTCACAGCTACTCTACTTTGCATTCAGCTGTGACAGCTGCTAAGGAGCCATTACACCAGCCAGAGAGTGTAGCAGTGCGCCAGCCACTGATCTTTTCCTCCAATCTTGCTCTCAATAAGTATCCTGTAAGGATTTGGAGGGAACTGATGTCAGGGCAGCTACACTGGATCTACACCACTGGGGGATTCCACTACACAAAAGGAACTCTTCAACTGACTAAAGCAGCATGGAAGTGTGCTTTAGGTCTCTAGTACCCACTCATCCACCCTATTTAGATTCTCCAGTTCTCATATTAGAGAGTCAGTTCCTTATCCCTCATTAACAAACAAAAAAAAACCAGCACAGGATAACTATACAGCATGAATCTATTGATGTTGTTTTCCGTCATTCTAATAGCAGCAGAGACAATGTATCCCTATCAGAGAATCCTACTGAAAATGGCAAAGCCAGAAAATAAAGCTAAGGGGAGAGATTCTCCCTCCTGGTCTAGAGCCCGGGGCTGGTTGCATGGCACTGGAAGGAAGTGCTGCTGCAATTTTTGAAAAGAACCAGAATAGGCCCTGAACTGGGCAGGGGGAAATCTCTCCTCCATAAGCACCTGCATTGATAGAATAACTGCCTATAGCACTGTGGAGAGTCTGGATGGTGCTGCAGCCTATTGGCAGCTATTGGCTGTGGTACCTTAAGCAGCTCCTAAGTGCATTGAGCAGTTGCATCAACTCTCCGAACAACCAGAATCAGGAAGGCATACTGGAAGCTTAAAGCCGCCTTAGCCAGCTCCAACGCCCTGGGCTGAATGTGTATGTCCTGCACTTAGCACACAATCTCATCCATGGTATTCTGATTTGGTGCTTGGTTTTTCAGTTAATAATGGTTGGGCAGCAATATTATTTATTAGTTATACATGATTATTAGACTTTGTTCTTTTCAGGATTACATTTAATGCTTGACAATTTTTTGGCATGGTCGGGTGCGCAAACTTACATCATCTCAAGAACGCATCCATATGGTCTGATTCACAATAGTATTCAGCAACTGGACCTTGTTGTACATTCTGCAAAGGGCTGGCAGTAAACTAACCCTTTCGTGTTCGTTTAGGAGTTAGGGGCCTGAGTTTCAAAGGTGATGAGAACGCACAACTCCAATTGACTTCAGTGGGAGCTGCAAGTGTTCCACCCCTCTGAAATTAAGCCCTAGAGTTCTCAAACAGAACACAGTTTTAACTCAGCTGGGGGGGACAGTTACAGCCAATACACACTACAACTTAAACCAAGTTATAAGGGGTCAGAGGGCAACCATGGTTTAACTGACTTGATTATAGCTGTATTATAGATATGGCTTTAAACAACAAGAATTATGTCAGAATTGTATTCACTAATTGTATTGAATAGTTCCAGTGTGGTCAAAGACCTAGAACCACAGAGCTTTTCCCCACTTACCCCATCCCACCCCAATGTGAACTTGGTTTGTCTTTTGATTTTACAAATAATGGCTTTAGCTGCTGCTAGGAATCTTTGCAGAGGTATTCAATTCTCTCTTCCCCTCCCCCCCTCCACTCCCACCCCCTGTTCATGACAGAAGAATGCTCCTGGGCTGAGTCTGCACTGGAGAGTTGCGTGGTTTCTTCTTATGATTGAAGCTGTGCGAGCTGCAGCCATGCAGTATGTACAGAGTACACTGCATCCAAACCCTGCACTTGCTGCCACTGTTGTAGCTTCTGTGGATTGTTGTGCTTATCCCACAGTGCTGTTGGTTTTTCTTTCTGTTACTGGTTGGGGGTTTCTTTATTTCCTGACAGGATCCAGAGGCAGGGACCGTCCCAAAGTGGGCCTGGAGGAAGGACATTTTCATAGTGCTGCATATATGGGACGAAATCCTGTATCCACTGAAGTTAATCTCATTGACTTCATTGGAGCCAAGATTTCATCCATGCTGTTTTGCTGGTGCTATTACTTTATTTTTGTGAATGTGCTCAGAGGACATTTTCCTCTTCTTCTGAATAGAGAATTTCTTCCTCAAGGCCCTTAATAACTTTCCTGGCCATGAAGAGCTAGATGGAACTCATTGTAGAATCTACCTTTACCACCCCTTATTAAAAATCAAGATCAGATTTTTTGCATGGTAGCTCAGAGCACTAAGTAAAGGACCAGGAGATATGCTCAACCAATCTCATTACAACACCCAGCACAGTGGGGCCCCAGTCTTCAAGGAAATGTTTGTTAGGTGTTGTTAATAATAGGATTTGTATGCTAAATCCCTGAGTGTCCTTTTTCAATACCTGCATGTATCAGCTGATATCGCATTTTAAGATTAGAGAGAGAGAGAGAGAGAGAATTTCTTTAGTTTTATATTCAGCTCAGCTATGGATTTTCTGTTTCAAGAATCAGCAACCCTGTTAATCTTAAGGTCTGCAAAGTGTCAAATCTCTTTTTCCATTCCCTCACCTGTAGTAATGGTCACACTGCATTGTTTTTTATTAGTGGGCTATTCTGCAATAAGTGCTACACCTCTACGCCGATACAAGGCTGTCCTCGGGAGCCAAAAAATCTTACCGCGTTACAGGTGAAACCGCGTTATATCGAACTTGCTTTGATCTGCCGGAGTGCGCAGCCCTGCCCCCCCCCCCCCCCCCCCCCGAGCACTGCTTTACCACGTTATATCAGAATTCATGTTATATCAGGTCGTGTTATATTGGGGTAGAGGTGTATCATATCTGGAAATGTCATAGCACCATAGAGCAGGAGCAATTCCATGCAAATGTAAATGGTACAGCAGGGGTTAGATTGTGGCATTTAGCCACAGCCTCGAATAAGGGGTGATGCTGAGCTGAACTGCCCCCAGGGGAGCTGCAGGAGGGTTTTGCCTTGGTGAGCACGTGGGGAATGTACACATGACAATGTCCCTTTGAATGGTGCAGCATGCTTCCCTTTCTGGAGACTGCCAGCTCCTTGAGTTAGTGCAGACAGTGTTCAAGGCCATCTCTCCTCCCCTCCTTACCCCCTTTGGAGCAATTTGTTACTCTGAGCATGGAATACTTTCATTTCCACAAGCATAGAAATTGCAATTATCCCTGGCTTTACATAGAGTGCCCGAAGTCAGCTCCTTCCAAAGAAGGCTCCTTCCCGCACCCATGCTTGGGCCAGGCCAGGCATAATCAGCATTAAGTTCTGGGTTAAAAATACTGTAGTTCTCTTATGAAAAGAGCAGCTAGAGTATGTGTATGTGTGTGTATATATATGTATAGGTATGCACTAGAAATCTGGCATTTGGAGAAATATAAAGCATTCATGAACTTTTGTTTCATCTGTGATCATATGGACATTTCCCAGTTCACATGGTGTTTGCTATTTTTGGTAACAGTTAATGTGTGTGCATTTTCAGGCTTCATTCACAGTTAATATTTTATTTCTTGATCAGGCCTATAAATATCTCTGGCCTTTCAAGCTTTACAAGCCCCAACGGGACATATGTACTGACTCCACCTGTTTAAGAGAATGATTGGCATGCTGCAAATAGCCCACTAAATTCAACTCCCACTTTCCCCCAACTCTGGAAGCTCCCAAGGCAACTCCAGAAAAAGAGATGGTCCTGAGTTGGAGTAACCACTGTGCTCAGCCTGAAGACAGCTGGGTAGCCTGGGAGGTCCACAGATTTTATGTGGACCTGAAGCTGTGAAGCAGAGATATGTGAATAATGTGTTTTCTGGCTCATTGGCAATTCCAAATAAGTAGAAGAAAAATTGCTACAAGTCAAACAAAACAGTTCCTTCTCAACAAAACATTTCATTCAAATTCAACCATTTTAAAGGGTTTTGATAGCATTAAAGGAAATTTCTCAATGAAAAGTTATTTCAAACCAAAAACTTGAAGCATTCGATTTCGAAAATGTCAAAATTAAACATTCCAACTTCTTCCGATTTTTTGTTTGTTTGTTTTACACAGAACAATTTGGTGAAACCAACACAAATTCTCAAAATGTTCTGGTGTCACCAAATCAGCAGTTTTCACCAAAAAAAGTTTCAGCTGACCAATTTCACCCTCAGTTCAATTGTGAAGTCTTTCACATAGGTATTGCAGTACATTTCTTTTCCTGGGTTTTGTTGTTTTGGGGATAAGCTCCAAAGATGTAGATTGTCAGGACACTTTCACGCTAGTTGGGTAGTTACTTTATTAAAATAAAAACTCCTTAAAATGATTTTGAGCTGTTCATTTTTAAATGTCTGTGTGGAAGATACACCCTTAACTGGCTGCTGAAAAAGAATATATTATAAGAATCTTATCTACTAGTATCTTGTAATCACTTGGCGATTCTTCTGAGTTAGTATTTTGTTCTAAGGAGTAATGTGAGGGGAGAAAAGCATGTGACAACTGCACAAGCTAACGGTGAAAGCATAGAAACACCAAACTTGTATCCTGGAGATGGAATACTCATGGGATCCACTTTCTCAAAAAGTGAGAGGATTGGGTCCCAAGTGCCTTAGATACGATGTGTGTTAAAGCCCTGTTAAAACTCCAAAGTGATGCAAAACTTGACAATTAGCAGGTGCTGAAAATTACAGTGGTCTGAGGTCCAATTTGTTATTTTAAGGGCTTGTCTACACAGTGCATTAGTGCGCAACTGGTGAGGTGTAAATTCTGGTCCACAGCAATGTGCCATGCAGTATCTGGTGTGGGGGACCCCTTTCTACATGCTAAAAGTTCCTTTGTATCATTGAAGTAATCTTGTTTCAGATGGACTTAAGATAACGCATGCGAAGGAACTTTTAGTATGTGGCAGCAGGGTTCACGCAGTCCCTTCGTGCGTGATATGCTAGTCCAGACTAAAATTTACACTCACGTTGATGAGCACTAATTGCATGGTGTCGAAAAGCCCTAAGACTTGCACCAGTGCCAGCATAACACTGCTGGTCTGAAAGGCTGATGACTTTCTTATAGGAATACCACCAGTGTGAAATCATCAGTTTCCAAAAAATGAGTTAAAGTAATTGGTTGCTACACCTGCCCTTGACCCTCTGCCAACGTTTGTGATTTCACAATGACATTTTCCTATTTTTAATTTTTTTTTCTTCTTTTCATGTTGGTGTGTGTAACCCACAAAGCACAAGTTGTCTCTATATGGCAGACCGTGAAACTGACAGTACAGAAAGTGCTATCAAATGCACAAAGTAGACAAATTGGAAAGATTGAGACAAATATTTGTCTAAAATCTGCCGTCTCTGACAACATTAGGGAAAATGTATAGCAATGGCATGGGTGAGGCCCTTCATCTCCAGGCCTGGAGCGGATCCTTGATGCCTGGATCTCTATTTTCCTGCACAGAAGGGCTCAGTCACCTCTGTGAGACCTGTCCACCTCTTCTGGATCTCATGGCAGCCCCTCAACTAGTCAAGGGATCCGTGTGGGAGAGGGAGCTGGAATACCAAGAAAGGAGGCGAGGGAGGACTGTGAATTGGTTTACATTGATATTTTAGGGGCCATGGCAGTGAAGTGCTCTGTGAAGCTCTTGTTGTTATGCACAGTCATTTGGAACTGGACACAGAATAAAAGAGACCAGTGACAAGCTCCTTAAGCATTAAGTGATCACTGAACACCACAGGCCCCATCAGGGTCAGGACACCAATGTGCTAGGCCCTCTACGTACACATAGCACTAGATGGATCCTTCCCTGAAAAATTTGCAGGCAAGGCAAGATGTAACATGCAAATAAATCTAACAGACAATGGGGAAGGGAGGTCTAATGCAGACATCAACAACAGGATCACCTAAGGCAAAACAAGTTCATGAGGACAAGATATAGGACCAGAGTAGGTGAACTGAATGTTCTCTATTTTCTTCAAGTTATAGGACTATTATAAAGCAAGGTACTCTTCAGCCCCCTATGGCAAATACATGTTACAACAACATATTCTGTTTACAGGAAATTTTGCTAGCTGTATTGTTTCAAAAGTGAGAGATTTCTCTCAGCGTTCCCAGGTTGGTTACCAGTCTAAAAAAGATGAATAATGCCTCATGAACAACAAATCTGGGCAAAATCTCAGTGGATTTAGCTACACCGCAATTAAACAGCCCTGTAGTCTGAGCCCATGTCAGCTGATGTGGGTCAGCTGTGGGCATTTAATTGCAGTGTAGATATACCTTAACTGTCATCTCTCTGGGCAGAGACCCTCATCCACTCCCTTCTGAACAGGGGTTTTACACTGCAGTCTCCTTGTGATTCTCCCTAAGCAGGTCTGACAAACATTCAGCCCCCTGCTCTTTAGTTTCTCTCCAAGGACAAGGACAGTGATTTACCAGGAACCACTCAGCTCTTTCAAAGCAGAGTTTCTTTATTTAAGAACAGAAACATACAGAGAAAACATATAAAGGTCTAAACATCTACTAAACCTACCAGAAGTTGTCCATCAGCCTTATCGGGACCCTGACAAGTTTCAGTCCTTTCAACCTTTCAGCATAGTGGGGTCCCCCTTTGGACAAAAGATCATATCCATTTGTTGAATCAAAAACAAGACCCCAGAAAGTGTGTTTAAAGTCAGCCTTTATCCCCAATAGACTTTGTCTCCCAGCCTCCTCAAAACAGGTAGAAGCCTGCCAATGGGGCCCAAGGTACAAAGGACTGGATAGCTGCATAGCCAGCCTTGAGATTTTGCATTAATCATACCCTAGTGAATTCAGATTCCACAGGAAGTCTCGCCGCATGCCTTGTGAGCTAGGAACACACAAATATATAAAACATGTATTCATACAAATGCCTATGAATATTCCATGGGTTTATATCATCTGTCTCATCTTCGTATAATGGTTTTTGAAGTTTTCATGCTTTCAAGGCCTGGCTCTAACATACAGATAAAATTTCATAACACTAAAGACAGTATTTTCCAGATAGGCCTGCGTTCATCATACCTGTCACAATGTGCTTAACAGAAGCTTTTTTCAGATTACTTTGGGCTCATGAATTCAGGTTTTCTTGTAAAATTTTCAATACTTACCGGTTTCAGCCTGATCAGCAAAAAAGTGGTAATGTTTATCTTTTCATGGTAATACCTGCTCATCACAAGATCATATTTTACTTTGCAGCATACTGTTAAAACCGCGTTTCCCTAGTTATCATGGCACTTTGTATTCCAGCCAAAATCAGGACATGTAGAGAGACCTTCTCTCTCTCCTTCCCCCCCCCCCCCCCAACACACGTTTTAGGAATCTCAAAATGGTTGAGTTCAAGTTTTGGTTGAGGGTTTTTGCCAGTTCTTATTTTAACTGAATTAGGTTCCTCAGTGTGAGGAAGATCGATGCAGTGAAGTCTGCCTGAACTTGCAGCCAGCCTGAAAGTATAGTTCTGTGAGGGGAGACTGCCCCATGAAGTGGAGGACTCTGTGTGTGGCAAGGGGAGAAGAGTGCAGCAGGCCAACACACCACCCACCCGGGCACACGCCAGCTGCTGGGATAAGTACTCGGAGGGTGTGGGGGGGAAATACTCTGCTGCAACCAAGTCTCTGTAGAGGGGAGAATGGCATCTCCTGTCACTCCTGGATGCAGAAAAAGGGAACCCCATGCTATTTATCAATCAGGGAGGCCAGGAGCACTCCTGTCACCTGTCACCACCACAGCACAGTGATGGGGCCACAGGGGGGCCCTGTAGTATGTTGTGCTCAGGGCTCTGGATTGCCTTATTCCAGATCGGAGAGTGAAACACACTCAACCTCGAAAGTGCCCAGAAAGACATTTGTGAAATATACACACAACTTTAGGCTTTATAGTTTTTGATAGCGCCAACAGGCTTATTTGACATTCTCCTTGTTTTCACTTAGATTAATGTGTCTGAGGCACTTCTCTTTGGAGAGAGAGCAAGAGGATATGCTCTGTTGTGACAATAATTGGACCCTATGTTATGAGACGTTGTACCAAGTACAGAAACATATCTGGAAATCTGTGTGGTGGAAGTGTTTTTCTTATATTTGCCACATTCTGATTAGCATGGTGCTGCATGACAACAAAGAAAAGTGCTGCAAGCAGAGAAAATATATGGAAAAGATGCAGAACAAGATACCAAAACATAGGCGCTGACTCCATAGGTGCTCTGGAGCTCAAGCACCCACTGAAAAAAAATAGGGGGTGCTCTGGATTAATCTTTTGTGGGTCCTGGCACCCAGATCGTGGTCCCGCCCCCTGCTTCTTCCTGCCCCCGCTCAGCCTCTTCCCCTGAGGCCCTGCCTGCTGCTCTGCCCCAAGGCTCCGCCCTCCACTCAGACTCCCCTCACCCCCAAACCCCTACCTGCTGCTCACACAGGGTGGGAAGCAAGCAGGAGGAGAGGGGGTAGGGGCAGAGAGGAGCAAGCGGTGGGCGTGGCCTCAGGGGGAAGAGGCCAAGTGGGGGCAGAGCGCGAGCAGGTGGTGGTGGGGGCCCGGACCAGACGCTGGGGCCCCTTCTGCATGTGGGCCCGGCGCCATTGATGCCACTGTAAACCCATTACTGAGCACCTATGAGCCACTGTGTTGCTGACAGTTTCATCCAGAAAGCTACAGTGAAATGTAATGTCTTTAAACTGGGCCGTTAGTGAAGACAGCTTATAGGTGCGTGCATGATTTTAATATACTGTAATTCATGATAATGTAATTATGTAGTTTAATGATGATTAAATTAAGATATCAATGATAGACACACATTCAATAACTAGAATATGAAAGAAGTGTATAAATATGCTGAAAATAGCCTCACCCCAAAACTGGCAGAGCCCCTCCCCACACAGACACACTTCTTCAAAAGCACCCACCAGCAAAAACAAAAGTCAGCACCTGTGTACCAAAATGTCCTGAAGTCTACTAGTGAAGAGAAGACAGCTTATCAGATGATGATGAACATGCTTTTATAATAGATTTCTTAGATTGCATTTTGGTTCTTGAGATAATGCTAAGTTAGTTTAAAAAAATAACAAATTAAAAATTTCTCCTGATGAAGTTGTAAAATGAGACAGTATTTTTTGAATATTCCACTGGAACATGGCCCTTTCAAAGTAACATATCAGACATGCAAGGCGGTACTTGAGGTGCATTTTGTCCAACATGCATGGTATATTTAACAAGGTTGAGGCATTTACTTAGGAACTATGTTTGCTAAACATTGTGTCAATTCTGCTTAAAGAGCCATTCAAGGTCCTAAATATATAAGTTCCTTTCAAAATATTAGTGATACCTTTAAAAATGTCTTTCTAATACGTCAGAAGCCAGCAACCATTAGGACTACAATACTCTATTATAAGAGTTTTTAGAAAACATGACCCTAAACAAATCCTGCTCTGGAATTTCTGATGCCTGTTCTCCCAGCTGTTCAGAGGTTGATAACCTTTTCCATTCTGAGAACACATTTTAAAGGAAAAGGTGCCAGGAAAAACTGGGATGGAGAGATCATCTTTTGGACTGGTCAGCCTGGAATACTACTAATTACTGTACTTTCCACCCACTAGTTGGATGCATTTGGGTTTGTTTGAAGGAATTCTTTCTTTCTCTATCATGCTAAATAGATGTGGCAAATAAACACTTCAGGTTATGTCCCATTAATAAGAATCGGACTAATGCTTGCACGTAAGTCTGCCTTCCCGGTGGAATTCTGTGCATGTAAAGGATGTTTATTCTGATTCAGAAGGTTCATATTATTTCTAAATGAAATAATTGGGACATATTTTAACTTTTTAATGTTTTGCAGATCCCCAAAGGCATTCTTTTGCCATATGGAAACTTTCAGTTTAAAAACAGAGCCTTTTTTTAGGTCAGTGGAGCTCAACTAAAATATTTTTAAGAGTTTATTTTTTAAATTTTATATCTTAAAAATGGCTACACTATTTTTATAGCAGTGTTAATGATGGACATACTAACACAGGTTTAAAATTAGTGGTGCAAAGGTACTTGTATTTATTTATAGGTTTCACGAGTTCCTGTTTGTCAGATCATTGAAAGATAAAATAACAAGGCTATCTTGGCTTCCCTTCTGTGTGTAGGATAACAAGTCGCCTTCGTTCTTCCTTCCCAAAGAACATGTGTGAAGGTTCAGAACTTAAAAATGATTTTTAAAACTGTAAAGATAAATTGGGAACAGAGGTATTTCTTTAAAAATCTGGAAAAAAACCTTTTCCATAACTAAAGATATATTGAAATGAATGGAATAGAGGCAGAAGCTTTTCAATTCAAATAAAGTGTTCAAAAATGAGTTTTTGTCTTGGTGTAAATTGGATACTAACGCTTCAGTAGACTTAATATGGCTGCTTCTGTTAGAAGGTTTGTGTGCAGCATAGCAGCAAGTTAATAGCACACCTTGGGTGACCAGATGATCTCGTTTTCTAGGAATATCCTCCTCACATTTTTAAAGAATTTGTTCACCTTTCCAGTGGTTTGGGTTTTGATATACTGCTTATTTAAAAAAAAAAAACCCTGCAAACTGAAATCCTCTCAATAGAACAGAAATAACATAGGCTTCCCCATTCTGCCTGGCCAATGAGCCTTAAAGCTGATCTTGAGCTGGCCTCCTCATAGAGTCAAAAGTCAGTAAAATCTCCTTGTTCATTATGGCTGTGATTTGCCTTTATGCACAAGACCTATGCACCACTTCAGTCCCACTAGCCCCCTATTTTGAAGACTCAAGTCATGCATAGGCCTTGTGCTGGTCTTCTGCACAGGGTAAATTCCAACCCTAGGCACAGCCACCTCTTGCACACAAGCGGAGTGCTGCACCTGTACAGAGCCCCATTGACTTCACAGAGGTTCCACACAGGTACAGCAATCCATCAGTGCCTCAGCCCTTGGCCTTTCTAAGGAGTCTAGTTAGTGCCAAGTATAATGGATGTTTTTGTTATGTGAAAGCTTGGACTGAGATGGTACACTTATTTTAAGTAGGCTGCCAAACAGCTGTCAAGTGGTAACAGCTTTCCATCACTACTGGACTGGGCTGGGTTTGGATCAGTGACCTGAAACTATCTCCACTGCACTAGCGCTGCTGCTTTCTGTCGCGGTGTTCTCCCTTCGGTTTGTAATTGTCACATCTCCTTAGCACCTTTAGAGCAGGCAAGTGGAATTTTTTTATTCTTTCATTGTATTATTTATGTTAATAGAGGGGAAAGAAAGTGAAAGAAGCTCATTAAAGAAGCAAAAAAAAAAATCACTTGTTTAAAGATGGTAAAATAAAGAATCTGGCCTGACATTTCGTCAGATCAGGTCAAGTTAAATGCCTTAATAGATTTGTTTCAACTTTTAAAAACTTAACTTTACCTTAAAGTTGAATCATTTGAAAAATCTTTTATTTGAAATGCTCTTGTTATCTCAATTTCAGATCAAACAACAGAAGGGCTGGCTTTATTTTTCTTTCTGTAAGTCAGCTTAACAAGCACTCCTTTAAATAAGCTTTTGACTCCAAGAGACATGGTCTAGAAGGCAAAGGCTGTTTTTTAATAGTTCAATAAGTTTGATTTCATCATTTCAGCATTATTAAGGAACATGTCCCATTTCAAGAGATGTACTTTAAATGATTTTAAAGGTTTTATTTGGACAAGACATGGGAGAAAGAGCTTGATTTATAGGAGGTGCTTTTCTAGGCTGTTATTTAATAGTCATGCATGTATGTGCACACACTCTCATTTGTTAGAATTTTGTCCACTAACATTAGCACTGCTGTAAGAGATGATAAAAGCTTGAAGAATTCTGATCCAATTAGACATCATTCTACTCTTGTCTAACTCCTATTCTATTTGCAGTATCTATCTGGACATAATTACTTTTAGAATTGCCTGTTTTTCCTATATAATGTTAACTCAGTGTTTTGCTTAAATCAAGAAATATTTCCACATGCTTTTAAAAGCTCCCCAAAGAACACCCAGAGGACAATTAATGTGCTTTATTTTGTCCAAAACTGAAAGGTTTTGATACAGCCTCTATTTCTGGCCTAATGAAAGGAAGCCTGGTCCTAATAAAAACAGCTCTTTGCCATGTTGATTGTCTTTTACTCCTGTGCCCTGCAAAGCCTAAACTTTATAGCTCCTCAGGATTGCTAAATGTCCTTTGACCTAGGATTTTATGTGATGTTGTGTGCTCTTTGGTCTTGGTTACATACACTGTACTGTATTTACAAAATTCTCTAGGAAATGTTCATACTTAAGAAGAAAGGGTGCTGCCGACTATGTTGATTTACTTTACCCTTCCTATTCATCAGTCCTGTGTGTACCAGATTCCTGGATAGACCATAGCTGCCAGTATAAAGTCTAACCTGTTAGTCTATGTGTTGGCCGCAGCTTAATCTACTGCATTCCCTGTCACCATCCCTCGTACAAAACAAAACAGAAAAATAGAAACCCTAAAGTGAGTTTGAATAACTCTAACTAATCGACATGTATTGGTAAGAGGGGTAGTCAAAACTGAAAGGACACCAACAAACAAGAACCTTTCGGTGAAATTCACCCTGTGCAGAAGGCCGACACAAAGCCTTTGCACCACTTAAGTCCCACTTATGACTTCAAAAGAGGATACAGGCCTTAAGTGATGCATAGGCCATCAGCAAAGGGGTAAACTTCACCTTTAGTGAGAAGCAAACGCAAAAACATAAGTTTCAGTGGTAGAACAACTACTGGTAGCATTATTAAAAGTTGGTTGGCAGGCAGGATTTGGGTGGTTAAAACTTTAAGTAATCAAGTGGGTTACTAGTGTGTTCAGATTTCGGATCATTTCTGTTCAACATCTATATGAATGAGCTGGAATGTAGAACTTATTGCATGGTGTGAAAGATTGTGAATGACATCAAGGCAAAAGAGAGATGTCGTTGATTAGTCAGCTCTAGAATGCCAAAACTCCTTTTCTTCCTCTTTCTTTTTTGTGAACAAGCTCTTGTAGCTTTTAGCTGACATCCAGCTGTCAGTCTGCACTGGCAGATGGATGACATAAGTTAATTTTTTTTTCTAAACTGGGTAAAAACAGTGGGTGATTTTAGTTGCTACCCGATATCCATATTTTTCTCCTTAAGAACGGAAATATACTTCACAGCTTAAAAATCTTGTTCAACTTCTGAGCTACTTTTGAAACATAGTTGAGTTTTCCTTTGTTTAAAAAAATTGTTTGGAACCTGGAGAAAATGAAAAATATGAAAATGACAGAGCAACTTCAGGTCAGTTACCTTCAGGGATGTGTTTACTATACTTTCAGCACTGCCTGGTGGTGTATCATTTCAGTGTTTACTAATGAACAATAGAGGCAGTGTGCTAACTTTAGATGTGTTGATCTGGAGTTCTTTCACTTTCCTATCTGTAATCATGAGCCAAGATTGCATTTCCAGGTGTGAGTGGGTGGGCTGTGCACATGCAGAGAAGGAATTATACGCTTTGAAAATAACAAGAAACCCAGCATAGATAATTTTCAAAGTGAGGTTTCCTTTCTATATAATAACCATTCTATAGAATTTTTGAATCATCCTAAAGCCTTTAAATGCAAATTATAGTCATTCCATAGAAATAAAAAAAACAATAGAAAGATCACTCTTTATGAAATACTATAGATTTTCAAAGTAATTTCTATACTCTATTAATTTTATCCCCATTAAAGTCTACAGGACTTTTCCATAAGAGTTGAAAGACCGGAGAGTTAAACCATTTTTGTTCATTGCTAATGCACATATTGATGGCTGAAACAATTTCCCCCCTTATGGCAAACTGAATGTTCATTATTGTTCATTTTATTTTTTTCATCTACCATTCCCTTGTATGTTTTCTTTTTCTATGGACTTGTGACTCTTGACCTTTAATCTAAATACTGTACTTTAGTCAAATGACTCCAGTTTCTTTTTGTTATGCCTGCCTATTGTATAATGGGTTAAGCGCATTTAATGAGTGACATTTTTACAAGATAGAGAGTTGAAATGGTCAGATGTGGTGAATCATATATGCATTCTACATCCAGGGCCTAATCTTGCAAATCAGCCTGTAGCCCATAGTGGTTATCACAGTTGGGGCGGGGAGAAAAGGAGGCCACAGCTCAGTGGCAGAGCTGTTACTATAACTTTCAGGCTGCAGTAAATTTCTGTTCTGCCTGAAACATGTGCTGCATGGGTAATAAATAGCTGGTGAATCTGTGTACAGATGGATTCCCCCTGACCACATATCCAGCCTGCCTAGCCTTCCCAAGCACAGCTACACAGGGTTCTTGACTGCACACCTTGCAGATGTTCCACATCCCCATCACTGCTTCCATTTTTTTATACACTCCCTGTACAGCAGGACCTGGTCAGTTCCACTGCATGTTAGGCCTTTTATACTGTAAAGAAAGGGGCAGAACTTGCCCCTAAGTTAATATATATTGGAATTACCTTATTTTCTTGTTAGTAATACAGGAGATGGTATGTGGGATCAATACTGGGAACGAGATGACACTCATGCCATGTTTCAGACAACATAGATATATTTCCTCATAAATTATTTTTTTTCTTTCCATTCTGTTTGCTTGAATCAGGAACAATTCAGCATCACCACCAATGGTAATATTATTCTCTACTTGTACATATTACCACACTAAATCCCATGATCCACATATGCTTCCATTATGTGTTTGTGCATGAGACCTTCTCTGTACTTGCTCTTGAAAAGCCGGTACATTGTTTTCCTGGATAATACTTTGCTAGTGACCTTAGCTGTTGAGAGTTTATGCAGTAAAATATACTCACTGAGGCAGAGTTGAAAATCACTGGCACGTTGCCAAGAGAAGCATACATGACCAGATTTAACAGTTCTTATAGTCATTCATAGTTTAAGAATTAACAAGAATTGCCCTCAAAACAAGCTATTCATTTTCTGGTGGGTGGCAAGGTGACAAATCACAGAGGTTAAACAAAAAGGACTCTGTTTTCACTTGCCACAGCAATCTTAAAGTTTACATGATAAAAATGACTTCTCACCATACATGAACTATAACGTAGTCAAAATTTAAATTTTAAATTAAAATTGACATTCTATAGACTATTGCTGGTGGTGGCCCTCTTTTTGAAAAAAAGATACCATTCGTGATCCATAGCCAGAAAGTAATGCAAGAGACATTTCCATCACATTTTCACAGACGTATCACATTACTTTCACCCTTTTACTGTTCATCCAAGCTTCCATCCTTACAGCCCCATATGTATCCTTCCTTTTGTCTCATCTATATGCTTGGTGTCCACCTAACAGTGCACCCAGCGCCTCTTTTCTCATTCTCCCAAGCCTCCTATAAAAGCGCTTCTTCCATGAAGCCTTTAAAAAAAAGTTTCCTTTGCCACCTCAAACTCAGTCCTATATGCAATGTATGCTGTGTCTGAACAAGACTGTAAACTTGTTTGATCAGGAACCTTCTCCCCTCATGTTTGCAGAAGGATAAATAAAATAAAATAGCCACAGTAGCAATTAGCATTCATCTTTCTGATCTTGGGAAACACATATTAAACTGTGATTGGAACCTTATACTTTTGGATTAAAAAAAATCTTTTCTATAATAGTCTAGCAGTAGACTATAGATTATGTATCATATAATATATACTAGTAGTTCATATGGAAATATGTATATTAATCACTACCTTTATTTTGCTCTTCCTATCACTGATATTTTTTAAGTGGCATGCAACACAATTAGAGATTTCTACTCCCTTTCTACTGGGCATACACACGTACTCATTTCTTAACTTAGTTATTGTAGAAATCCTTGCACTGTTTGTAATATAGTGATGAATGATTCATAATCTATGACCAACCACCACACACAGGTTTATTATTATTTTTAATTTGTATCGCCATAAACCCTACGAGCACTAACGATGGACCAGTACCCTGTTGTGCTAGGTGTCGTACAAACACAGAACAAAAAAGATGGTCCCTGCCCGAAAGAGCTTACGATCTAAGCACAAGACACGAGTCAACAGATATATAAACAGACTGACAGGGAATACTAGGAAAAAGGAGACCATTTTGGTCAGCACAGTGGGCAGTGGCGTAGGCACACCAGTGACATAACCATTGTCAAGGTGGTTGTGGGCATCCTGACAAAGGAGAGTGTTAAGGAGAATAATGAGGTAATGTTGTGGATGTTTGAGGAGCTCCTCCCAAGTGTGAGGCGCAGCCTAGGAAAAAGCACGAAGGTGCTTGTTTAATATTTAAGCCAGCAATGGAGGCTGGCATCTTGGTCCAACTGGAGGCAGGAGTTGACCTCTCGGAAGGGAATGAGAGATGATCGGATCAGATGGGCAATGTGAAAGTGAAGACAAGCAGTTTATATTCAATGCAACAGAGAAATGGGAGCCAGTGGAGGGACGAAAGGAGAAAGGTGACATGGTCCATGCAGTGGGCTAGGAGAATGAGCTAGATAGCTGTTTCTTGTGACTGGATAGGGTGCTGTGGCTTGTTTGGCTATTGCTGGAGGCTCTTTCTGGGGGGCTGGGCCTAGCTGCCAGGTATGTTGGCGATGGAGCTTCTGCTGACCCAACACTCAACTCTGGGGCACTGCCTCCCCAGGAGGCTGTGTAGCTGGGCACCTACCCACTGGAAGAGCTGCTTGAGCTGATCACTGTGTTGAGTGGAGGAGGAGGAGAGAGTTGAGGAGCTACAGTAGAGCTGATAAGAGTGTGGGAGGGGACCAGGAGGGGGCAGCAGAAAAGAGGGGGGGGGGATAAAAGGTGCTCCTTTCTTTCCCTGCCGTTGCTTCTGCAGGATCCTCTCGCCCATGGGATTTTGCTTCCCACACCTAGGCTTATGGGTGTAACTCAGCAGCTGCTTCTTACGACTCACTCAGTATTTGAGAAGTCTCTCTCTCGGGCCCTCAGATCCCCATCCCTCAGCTTTCTTAGGTAATTGCAAAGTTGTGTATTAAAATGGTCTGATTTCAATAGCATCTGTTTGATTCTCTCCATGCGGTTGGTGGTGTGCATGCATGTATATAAATGTACTGAAATCGCCGTTGACAAAGCTATCGATGAAATGTCAGGACATGACACAGCAATAGTTAGATAAGCCTAAATAGGTCAATACTTTGAAGGTTTTTACACCAGTGCAGTAGCTGAAAGTGAATTATATAGTACTTAGGGATGAACCGTCGTGGCAGCCTGTCAGTTTGCTAAGTGGACCAGCTGTGCTCTGTTTCCAAGATGGCATTTCCAGACATGCACTCTCTGTTCAGGAGACCCACCTAGCTGATCCGGCCATTCATTTAAAAAAATGGCAAATAAGGCACCAGTCTTTCTTGACAAAACGGTTGGTGTTCATGCCCAACCTGTAACCGTTAACGTTTGACATTTCTGTCTATGGCCATGCAATGGGCGTGCGTGTGTGTACAGTATGGAGAGGTTAGGCACAGTCCTGCTCTAGGGCCTCAGTCCTGCAAACACTTAAGCACGTGGATAATTTCATGCACATGAGTAATCCCGTTAACTTCAATGGGACTATGCGTCTCAGCAACATTACAAAGATATGTAAAGTATTTGCAGGATCTGGGATGCTGCCATGCCACAGGGAAAAATTACATTTGGCAAAAGGAAAGGAAGGATGGAAATATACACAAAATAAAGAAAATAGGTTTTCTTGTATCACATGTTGCACATTATGTATGTTCCTGATTTTATATGTGAGACTGGTAGCGTCTCCGATTGTTAAGATTGCCCAACACTTCCTATTAGAAGACCCTGTTTTCAGTTGCTTACAACTTTGCCAAACTTCAACCATTTGGGATGAAATGTTACATGCCAGGTATCTGCCTCAGGTTGAATTTTTTTGAAAATTTCAGCCCAAATGGTTCAGCTGTTTGTTTTCCCATGCTAAAAAAGTCTGACCTTTTCTTTCAGCATTTATAGCACCCCAGGCTTTGGAGCAGGGACTGGAAATTTAGCAACGAGCAGCTTCTTTGCCATCCCTGTGAAAATGTGCCTGAATTTGGCCTAGTACAGAGGTCGGCAACCTTTCAGAAGTGGTGTGCCGAGTCTTCATTTATTCACTCTAATTTAAGGTTTCACGTGCCAGTAATACATTTTAATGTTTTTAGAAGGTCTCTTTCTATAAGTCTATAATAAATAACTAAACTATTGTTGTATGTAAAGTAAATAAGGTTTTTAAAATGTTTAAGAAGCTTTATTTAAAATTAAATTAAAATGCAGAGCCCCCCGGACT
Organism: Chrysemys picta bellii; assembly: GCF_011386835.1. Taxonomy (NCBI): domain Eukaryota; kingdom Metazoa; phylum Chordata; order Testudines; family Emydidae; genus Chrysemys; species Chrysemys picta. The sequence continues at coordinate 53,856,155 of NC_088795.1, read as the reverse complement.
GGTGGCCAGGACCCAGGCAGTGTGAGTGCCACTGAAAATCAGCTCGCATGCTGCCTTCGGCACGCGTGCCATAGGTTGCCTACCCCTGGCCTAGAAATAACACTTTGAAGAATCACAATTTGCATATGCTCAGTAGAAACTTCTTAGAGTTTAACAGCTAAAATTTCCTAGGATTTCTCCTCAGAGAACATGCTCCATCCCCTCACAGATCCTACATGTCATAGAATCATAGAATATCAGGGTTGGAAGGGACCTCAGGAGGTCATCTAGTCCAACTCCCTGCTCAAAGCAGGATCAATCCCCATCTAAATCATCCCAGCCAGGGCTTTGTCAAGCCTGACCTTAAAAAACCTCTAAGGAAGGAGATTCCACCACCTCCTTAGGTAACCTAGGTGACCAGACTGCACATGCGCCATTTGGACAGAGCAGCTGAGCACAGTACAGCCCAAGGCTACAGGGACAAAGCCAGCTGTAGTAACTGTTCTGGGCCAGGGTGAGTCTGGGCAGTGGAACTGAGAGCAGGCAGCCTATCTCTTCTGTGTGCTCAGAGACCCCACCCCTGCTGGTACCTTGGCAGAATGGATGAGAAAGCTGCCTTAGACAAACGCTGAGAGAACAAAAAGTGGAGCAGTGGGGAGGGAAGGGAGTAGAGTGGAACATGCAATGTGGTGATATTGGGATTGGAGAGAGAAGAGAAACTGGAATCAAGGGGAGACTGGGAGCCAGTTGGCTGGGGGGACACTGAGATTGGATGAGGAACTGGGGGAGAAGGGGAGACTGGGACTTGTTGGAGAAGGACATGGAGACTAGGAACTGGAGTGGGTGGGAACAGTGGGAGTGGAGACAGATCTGACAAGGAGCTGTGATGCAGGGGGGGAGAACTGGGGCAGGCTAGGTAGGCAAAGAGATTGGGCTGGGCAAGAGAACCTGCGAGGGAGTGGCAGGGGGGAGATTGAATGAGGAGCCCAGGAAGGAAGACCAGGACTGCGAGCCAGAGCAGCAAGGAGAGGAGAGACTGATTGGAGAAGGGGCTGGGAACTGAGACTGGCTGGGCAAGGAGATTGGGACTGGATTTGGGGAGGGGAAGACACTAAATGTGGAGGGGGGAAGATTGGGACTTGGGACAGGGGACTTGGATGGGAATACTAGGACTGGCTGGCCAAGGAGATAGGGATTAGGAAAAGAAGTCTGAGGAGTGGAAACTGGGATTGGTTAGGAGAACAGGGCTGGAACAAGGAGCTGGGGTGGGGAAGAGACAGGACTGGGACAGGGACAGTTTGGAGGTGATGGGGCAAAAGGGATCAAACATGGGGAAAAGGGGCTGAAGAGTGTGTGCCCACTAGGTCTCGCCATTCCTCTGCTGTCAGCAAATATCTTTGAAACCTACTGCCAAAGTGTCCCATCCCCTTCTAGTGCTGGTCCACATAGAGGATGCCATACTACTGGAATCAATTTCTCCATTAGCTCAAGTGGCAGGGGTGCGTGTGGTGGATCTAAAGTTTCCAACCTTGCTAACAACCCATATGGGTGTCAATATGACACCATGTGATGAATTTCTGGTTTTTAAGATATTTTTTTAAAACCTAGGATATTGCATGCGCGCGCACACACACACATATATGAGAAAGGGGAATGTCTTAGGAAGGTGGGAAAGTGACTAATTTTTGGAAAGAAGTGAATTTGAAGCACAACTTGAACAAGAAAAGAGGGAAGAGAATAGTGTGGCATCAATGATCAGAGAAGACATTCCAGGCATAGGACACAGCATGGGAGAAGGCATTGAGATGGCTAAGGGAGAAGAAAGCATACATGAAAGAGATCTGTACAATACCCTTTAGCAGCTGGTAGGTGATAGTTGATGCCAAATATATTCCATAATTCGGTATGCTCAGGAAGGGGCGGACTGATGTAGTATAAAGACTGATCCTCTCTCCACAATAGAATGCGTTCCCGTGCAATTATTCTTGAAGTCTTTTGTGGACAATGTGGGGAACAAATGTATGTAACTTTTCCCAGTGTTGCACCTGACTTCTGTCTCAGTAGGACTTTTGCAGAACTTTTTTCCTGAGGAAGGGGTGGATTTTAAACTAAAGCCTGCTTCCTTTACACACTTGAGAGGTCCCATGGTTATCAGATGTGACTCTTTCCATGAGTAAGGGATCCAGTTTTGACACTATCTTTCAACCATAGCTGAAAATAATAACAAAGTATTTCACTGTTGAGAGACTGTCCTAAAATAGGACCAGTAATGCTGATGTTTATTGTTAGAGATGGCAGCACATAGTAGTACATCAGGACAGTTCTGGCAATTGACCTAGAAACGTGCTTGCCTGAGTTATTAAGCATCTGTGTAAAAGATTATTCTTTTGTACTGTTAGACATTTCTTATCGAGGAAAATACATTCATTTATTTAAATATTTATGGTGGGTCACTAAATTTGTGCGGAATATATCAATTTGGGTGGGCAATGGGGTAGAGTCAATGTAACACATGGGCTAATAGTTTAAAGTCTAAAGTTAGGGTCCTAAATGTAAGTAGCCTTAGTTTCAGGAATGCTAAGCACCCACAAATCCCGTTGGGAGCCGCAGGTAAAAAACAGGCCTATATATGGATTTATGAACCTAACTTTAGATATGAAAATTTTGGCCACAGTGTGCAGGATTTAATGAATTCTAGAAGAATGGTGTTGAGAAAGGGTAGGTGGAATAGAGGGAAGATGGGTTGGGGAACAGTCCTGGCTTCCCCCTATTCCACCTACCCTTTCTCAACACCATTCTTCTAGACGTAGCACCATCTTTTGATAAGATCATCCCATAGTGTTACCAGGACTGGGTGAAAGATTAGGGTGTAAACATGAATCTGTCCAAATCATCTGTATTTACATCCCTCAAAATGAACCCAACATTGAATTTGAGATAAACACTTTTGTCACAGCACAGGCATCATCATTGTCTCCACATCACAGTACCCCGCATTCTGGGAGCCCATTGCTGGAGTGTGGACAGTGGGAAGAAGACAGCCATCTCCCCCTGTGGCCAGCCAGAAGAAAATATCCCTATGCTCCACTAGCCCTTTCAGATAGAATAGCTGCGGGATGAATTCCTGGTCAGGATTATGGATCTTTGTGGAGAACAGTAGAACTAAAGTTCTTTGGGTTCACTTGCCTCCAATTCTGCAGGTTGAACATAGTTTATTGCAGGGGAAGGAGTGTTATTGCGTCATCATCACGTTATTAGTAAATAAAGACTGAGGGTGAAATCAGTAGGAGTTTTGCCATTGACTTCATTGGGACCAGGATTTCACCCTAGGTGTAAAACTGAACATACAAAGACAATATGGGCACATTTTCAGTCACAAATTCTGGTGGGGCAACAGGAAAGACATGCTTGTGTGGTGAGTGGCATCAATACATTGCTCTTTTGATAGTGTAGAATGTACTTCATGCGGGAATCATAGCTATAACCCGTGGACATAATTCCTCTGAGAATTGCAGTATGTGGTAATCTAACCCTTGTAGAAGAAATTTGATTTGTTTTCCTTTACAGATACTGGATTTGGAACCCAAAATGGAGATAGCTGAAACTAAGTTTAAGAACAGAGAAAAAAATCAGGCCTTAATCCAGTATTAAAACAGTGAGAAATTGGTTCTGAGACCCTTAATCCAAATCCTTAGAATATTGCATGCATATAAATGGTTGCTGCACAGTAACACATTATACAGCACTTCTGGAGCATTCTGAATCCCTAGAGCTTAATTTCCAATGTAAATTAAACTCCAAGAGAACACTTCCTAAACTTTTTTGCCTTTAGATGTTTCTTCCAGGGCTTCAACAGATGTTTTTCAACTTAATCAAAAATTGCTAGAATGGTTGCATATACAGCATATTGATTTTTCTAGGAAATTATTACTCCTGTATTATGACTCCTTATCAAGTTTACAGCGGACACACTGAAAGTGAAAGTGTCTTTCAGGTGTCTACTACACTTAGAAGGAAGTATTTTAATTAACAGTCTTTGCCCACGACAGCATTGACAACACTGATTTCAGTGGAATCATACTGGCATAAAACTGGTATATCATAGTTGGGATCAGGCTGTATGTCATAGAATCATAGAATATCAGGGTTGGAAGGGACCTCAAGAGGTCATCTAGTCCAGCCCCCTGCTCAAAGCAGGACCAATTCCCAACTAAATCATCCCAGCCAGGGCTTTGTCAAGCCGGGCCTTAAAAATCTCCAAGGAAGGAGACTCCACCACCTCCCTAGGTAACGCATTCCAGTGCTTCACCACTCTCCTAGTGAAATAGTGTTTCCTAATATCCAACCTGGACCTCCCACACTGCAACTTGAGACCATTGCTCCTTGTTCTGTCATCTGCCACCACTGAGAACAGCCGAGCTCCATCCTCTTTGGAACCCCTCGTCAGGTAGTTGAAGGCTGCTATCAAATCCCCCCTCTTTCTTCTCTTCTGGAGACTAAACAATCTCAGTTCCCTCAGCCTCTCCTCATAAGTCATGTGCTCCAGACCCCTAATCATATTTGTTGCCCTCCACTGGACTCTTTCCAATTTTTCCACATCCTTCTTGTAGTGTGGGGCCCAAAACTGGACACAGTATTCTATGTATGTCTTGGATATAGACTGTATTAGTTAAAAGAGAGAGAGACAAATTATATCAAGGATTCATATATAGCAAGGATTCGTGGAAGAAATAGTCTTGTCTCTTCTCATTCAGTATATTTTTGCTCCCTGGTTGTATTGAGGGCTCACTCCCATATTTGATCTCTTTATGGAAACTCACCAGTTTCCCAGAAATTTACTCGAGTCAAACATAAAGAGTTGATGGTAGTATGAGATTGTACCTAGTATGAATTGTTTCAGGTCATTATGTTCCATTCTTTCAGGAATGCCCACAATTTTATATTTTATTTTTTTCACCCTCTATTTTCAGTCATCTATACAGGTAATTTTATCCTCCAGAGCAGGGATGGCCAACCTGAGCCTGAGAAGGAGACAAAATTTACCAATGTACATTGCCAAAGAGCCATAGTAATACATCACCACCACCCCACTGCTCCCAGCGCCTCCCGCCCACCAGCAGCCCCACCAATCAGCACCTCCCTCTCCCTCCCGATCAGCTGTTTCATGGCATGCAGGAGGTTCTGGGGGGGAGAGGGAGGAGCGAGGGCACGGCTGGCTCAGGGAAGGGGGTGGGAAGGGATGGAGTGGGGGCAGGGCCTGTGGCAGAGTCAAGGGTTGAGCAGTGAACACCCCCCCAGCACACTGGAAAGTTGGCGAGTGTAGCTCCAGGCCAGGAGTCAGTGCCTATACAAAGACCCGCATATTAACTTCTGAAGAGCCGCATGTGGCTCCGGAGCCACAGGTTGGCCACCCCTGCTCCAGAGCCTTGTTGTGGGTAGTTACATTCAATTAGATCTCAGTCTCATTCAGTATGGAAAAGATGCTAGTCTCCACCTCAATATCTCTTGCTAATTTTCCTGATATTTTCCCTACCATCAAAAAGATTCTTTTGATATCCCCTATCTCTGAGGTTGTATAGCAGCTTCAGCATTTTCCTCAGTATCTTGGATTCTGAAGCATTTCCCCCGCTCCTTTGCTCTCCTTTTATAGACATCTAAATGTCTCCATCAACATTGTTAGCTCCAGTGTACAGAAACCTGTTGTTAGAAGTTTTATAATACTTCCCCCTCACACATACCCCAGGGCAAGTTTGTAACTGAGACCTTTACCAACACCTCATTAACATGCAGTTTTATTAAATTCATTATTGCTACTGTTGTGGAGGGAGTCACCAGATGGCACTGTTAAGCATACTCTTACAAAAAAAATTTCTTAGCATGTGTGCAGGGTACAGTCTGGTATAGTTGTTAGTTTTGTGATGCAGTTGCATTGAGAGTGGTGAACAATAAACTCTCATTTTAATCTCACTAACAAAAATCAGTTCTTGAGACATAGTTTCCTCCTGACAACTGGGCATTGCTGCCTTGGTTAAGATTTCTGAAAGATGGGATTGCCTGTGTGCCATTTGTGACCACCTCTGTTGCAGGACTGGAGTATATAGTGTAAGAGTATATAATGTATACTAAGAAAATACCTTAACTCCATGGGACTGACAATCTTCTGCAACAGGAAACCAACATGCAAGACCCCAATATCTACGCCTTCTCAGCAGAGGGGTGACAGTAATATACATAAAGGACTAGTTTGGGCCTGGCCCCTCTCTGGGTATGAAAAGGAGGGAGAGGACTTGAGTATTTTTTTCCTTTCCCAGTCCTACCTCTCTGCTTGGTGGCCAAACACAATAGATCAGATTTTCATCAAGATTACTCAGATTTTCACCAGAATAATACCATTGACAGCAGCAGAGTTAATGTGGATTTATACTGAGCAGAATGTGGGTCAGTGAGTCCAAGAGGACTGCAGAGTTAGCAATGCTATTAGAGCTAACCTCTGGAAAGGAGGCAGGTCAACAGCCACTCTTCCTTACGCCAGCCAGAAAAGCTGGCCAGACACGGAGAACAGTGAACAAAGGTTGGTGTAGCAGCCATATTTTCTGGCCTCCAGGACTCCAGGAGGCAGTTCTGTCTCCAATTTCCCTTTGGGGCAGGGTGCTTCCATACGTCACCTAACCTGAGGTAATGCCTTAAAGCTAAATTTGAGCCGCAAATTAGAAATGGGCAGAAGCTGCAAAGTTGGGATCTCTGTCTAGCTCTGAATCCAAACTTCCCCATAGTTGGAGAGTGTCTGGGTGCAGGCTTAATTCCATCCCTGTATAAAATAAACAGTTCTGAAATTGGATGAGATTTCATGAGATGGCAGTATGAGATCCTGTCAGATGCAGTGTATTTTTAGATGAGGGCTCCATTGACTTCAGTGATCAATGTACACCAGCTGAAGACCTGGCCTAAATAATGCAATAAACTCTGTAGTTGTAAAATGTTTGACTGGATGATGAAATCATTGTGTTTGAAGGCGCATATATATATATAGTCAAACATTTATTATCCTCTGTCAGGAATTGCAACATTAATTAAAACATCAGAGGGCAACCCAAGAAAAGTGTATTTAGTACAAATAAAAGCCTACATTTTATGGTAGGCAGCATTGCCTGCACATAATTTTAGAAGTAAGTTGCCTCCTACAAGTTTTTTCTTACTTTCTAATTCATGTGACTGTCATACGATAAAAAAAATCATTAGCCCCCAATAGGTTTTGTGCCATCGGTTTAATTGTGTGCATGAAAGATTGGACTCCTTAATAAGCTGAATTAGTTCATGGACCATTACTAAAATATAAGGGAATGGAGATCAACTTCCTACTGAATAGTTTACTGCTGTGGCCCAAGTTTTTAATCCACAAGAAAAAAATAAGTTTGGCTTGAGTTACTCTTTTGGCAGCTGAATTATACCCTTGGTGACAACTTTCATTTAAAGTGTAATAAACAATACTTCCCCTGCTTCCTCAAGAGAGGGTATAATAACAGAGTGCTACCTGAAGGCCTGGAGAAGGGAAAGAGGCAAAAATCTTAAGATTTATCTATCTACCCTTTAGCATAGAGAACAACCTATAGTAGTAAAGTTTTCTGATATATAGTATTTGGGGCCATTTTTCCAGTGTGTGGACTCACTGGTCATAATGGCAAAAAATGTGCATGCTCCCACTGGGTCCAACACTCAGGTTCTGCTACCTTTCCACCCCACCGAACTTAGGGGCAGCTGGGGATGGCTTAGCCCTGGTATTTGTAGGAGCAGCCTGTGGGCTGCCCTAACTTGCACTGGTTAGAAGGATCCCTTAAGGCAGGGGTTCTCAAACTGGGGGTTGGGCCCCCTCAGGGGGTCGCGAGGTTATTAAATGGGGGGTTGTGAGCTGTCAGCTTCCACCCCAAACCCCGCTTTGCCTCCAGCATTTATAATGGTGTTAAATATATTAAAAAAGTGTTTTTAATGTATAAGGGGGGGTCGCACTCAGAGGCTTGCTGTGTGAAAGGGGTCACCAGTACAAAAGTCTGAGAATCCCTGTCTTAAGGCCTATTTCAGAGATCCAGGACTGCCTGAGTGGAATGCTCCAGCCAGACTCCATGAATAGCTACTATGTGAGGGGGTCAGGAATGGGTGGTGTAGAGTTAGCTACAACAGCTTTAAACCAATCAGGGATTCCCAGCTGCCTTATTAGGGTCATTCTCTGTCCCCTTCATATCACCTGGAGCTAACCAAAATCTACCTTCGTGTGTGCAAAAACTACCACGTTTGCATGACTAAAACATTTGGTTTTGATCATGGATTGGATAATTACACAAGTCCCAGATCTGTGACTATGAATGTCTGTTTACAAGCACATGAGATTCTTCCTTGGCAATGGACTTGTGGTCTTTTTTGTAAATGCATCCTTATGCCCACAATTGACTGTTTGTCCCGTTCCATCCCAGAATGTTATGAGCTATGACAGATCCTTAAAAACCCATATTTCTAACTTTCTTTTTACTAATAGTTTTTCCCCCCAAGATCTATACAAATATTCAAAGTATTAGGCAAATCTTTAACAATGGCTAAGCATTATTAATCATAGGGTTAGAATAGACTGCAAAATCTGCAATTTTCCTGTTTTTAAACCACCAAGGTAAATATTATCAGTTCATAATTTGCTTGCAATTAGTACTAACAAATGTAACCACTATTTTTATTAATAATTTTGCAAACAGATGAAGGCTGCATCGCTATTATATTAACTAAGCCATATACCGGGGTGGCCAAACCGTGGCTTCTGGAGCCCCCCACACCTCATCATTCCCGGCTAACAGACTGGGGAAGAGGGCGGGAGCTCAGGGCTTCTGCCCTGCAGCGGAGTCGTGGGGCTAGGGACTTCTGCCAGAGATGACTCCTGCCTGCTAAGAGACAGGGGGCACAATTTAAAGGTTCAGCCCTCCCAACAGCTTGAGTCACATGACCCCAGGCACCCTCCCCTCTTTCCCTCAGCAGCTTCTCCCTTCAGCTCCCTGGTGTAAGCAGTGACCAACAGCTGGGTGCTGCAGGGAGGGGCCTCTGCTTTAGCTCATTGGGGAGAAGCAGCAGCAAAAGCAGCTGAAGCCCAAGCCTGGGCAGGCACCTCCCATGGGGCTGAAGCTCCAAGACTTCCCTCCCCCCAGGGCTGAAGCCTGAAGCCCCAGCAGTCACACCCCAGCTCTCAAACTTCTGAAGATTGTCATATGCGGCTCAGTGGGTCAATTAGTTTGGCCAGCCATGCCATATGCAATCATACATAGCAATATCATTAGGGCAACAGCAAAGTGAAGTCAGGTGCAGTATAGATTAGAAACATTCTTTGGTTTTATTTCCTTTTTCATACCATCATGTGTCAGAGAACACCTCTGAATGGAAATTGCCTATACAGAATTAGGCAGGGAAAGGCAGCATGCTGTGACATGTAGCTTTACTTCTCTTGGAAGTGAAAGGAAAGTGACACTGGTGTTCTGAATGAGGTCTACCATTACCCACTGTAGGTGGTAAAATCAGCTTGTGAGGTGCCTTTTTCTTCACTCAGCAGCATGCCTCAGTCACAAAACACTGCAATTTAAAGTGTAAAATGTTACAGTGCACATTGACAAGCAAAATTGTCAACCTTAAGCAGGCAAAAATCATGAGTCAAGCCTCCCAAATATGAGATTGCCTACAAATAATAAATTGGGGTTCTTTTTACTTGCCTTCTGTTTTTGAGCCTTTAGCATTCACATTTTCAAGTTTTTCTCTGCTACCATAAGGGTAGAAACTTGCTTGGTTTTTTTAAAATGAAAGTTAAGATTCTCACCTGACTCTAGGAGCTGGGGCTTTAAGAAAATGTATTAAATATGACAAACTTGCAATAAAATCATGAAAGTTGGCAACACTGTGTCAGGCACATAAAGTTGTGCTAATAATGTTGTGTTAATGCAAAAATACTCTTAGTAAATTGGGCTATGTGTGACTCATGATCACTGTAGTCACAAATAGGACATGAGAAATGGGGACACACAAATGCTACTAAGCTGTTTGGAGCATGCAGTTAAGGCAAAAGTTGTTTACTCCCTCATTCTGCAAAACTCACTGACAGTGCTATTGCACATCTGGTAAAGAAATGGCTAGGAAGTCCATGCTTCATTGGGGAGCCCGAATGATGCAATTGGTAGACAACAAATATTCCGGAGACACTTATACATGGTGTCAGATCTGAGTGGAGCACTGATCATATTGGCATAGAAAGCATCAATGCAGAAACCCTGCACACAGACAGATCTGTACATAGAGAGACGCCAAAACTAAGCGGTGTCTGGTGTATCTTATGCTGACTTTATAGGGTTTGAGCCAATGCCTATTGCAGTCAATGGCTGCAACCCTCTTTGCTTTAGTGGAGCAGGAGCAGGCACTAAATGCTTAGAGATACATCTGCTCTTTTGCATTGTTCTCACCTGTCAAAGGAAGTTCAGCACTGAGCCCATTAAGTGGAATGCAGTGTCACTGTGAAGAAACTAGACAAAAATCTTGGCTGTCCACAACCTTAATTTCTTCCTTGCCACCTTCTTCTCACTGTATTGAAATGGGCGGCTACAGCTTTAGGTTTTTTAACTTCTGCTTTGATCGCAGATGAGCTAATCCCCTGAAAGAATGAAAAAGGAAATATTAATGCTACACAGCACTTATGTAGCACTTTACATCTTTGAAGTGTTATCCAAGTGTTAATTATTATGACCCCCTACGTCGTTAGTCTGATTGGATTCTATTTCTGTAACAAGGAAGGTCATTGTAAAATGACTGTACTTGGACAGCAGCTTATTGTTTTTTAAACAACGATTAATTTTACCCAGTGTGTTTCAATTCCTACTTTGATTTTTTTGCCAAAGGAAAATAAGTCTTTTATTACAGAATAGAAGTGAACAGGTTTGAAAAGATTTCTCGCACCTCTGAACATGAGGATGTTAGGAAGTCTGTAGGTAAGTCATAGCGCTACCATCATCACAGCTCTGTCTTCCTGCTCTGGACACTGCCAAGGTCCTACCATCTCTCCCTGGAAAAAACAGCACCAGAAATACTTACTAGATGATGATGTGACATCTGTATGGAAGGGTCAGCATGGTTGTTCAGAATACCTGTGTATAGGTGGTGTAAATCAGCTAGTTCATCTTTACCTCACATCTCGTTCAGGTTAAAATTACTTTTGTCTTGAGAATCCTCCAGCTGACTTTTAATGTGATTAAACCATATGAACAATGGAATATATTGTCAATTAAATGTAAAATGTAATATATTATATCGGTTTGTTTTGATTACCATTTTATTTTTTAAAAATCCTAAACTTTGAAACATACATTAATATACCAGTAGTCTGGAAAGTTTCTTTCAGGCTTAGGTAGTTATTAATAATAAAGATGATGTTTGCGCTCTCAGTGAAATATACCTTTATACTTTTTCACTGTTTGATCTAACAAATAATCCAACAATCTAATGTAATTAAAGTCCATTAATGTTTGCATTCTAGATTATTCATTCAGTAAGTACTCCTTTTCCCTCCAGTAGTAATATTTATAGCCAAGGCAATAGTTTTAAGCTTTTGGCTACCGTGATATTGATGGAGATGAGTTTATATGGATAGATATACTTGTGTGTCAGACTATTTGTCTTATAATTACAACGTGTATAAATATCGAAGGTGAAAAGTTGCAGGGAGGAAATGGCATGCAGTAACTGTTCGAGTATGCACTAACCCAGCTGTTCTTTATTTTTCTTGCCAAAATATCAAGTCTGATGATGGTACAACAACAATAGACACACCTTTTCTTTAATAATCACAGCTAGAATCTTGCACTTGTTGTGAGGAGGATGAAAAGGGATCGTACTTGTTTACTTTAGGGTAAATAATACTGTATTTTTTACTTTTGTGGTTTGATTGAGGTATCATTTCATGACCTCATGACAATCTCACATCCATCTTTAGACTTTTTGTTTTCAATTTCAGTCTAGCTCAGATTCTGTGGTTCAGTCATCAACTCTAGAAATGAAGTTTAGAAAGGAAGAACTATCACAACTTTAACTGCACTGTATCATAACAGTGAAACACTGTCAAATCTGTTTAATTATAGTGACAATTATGAAACAGCAGCCTTGCGAAAGATACACACTGTCGATCGGAGTTGGCCACCCAAGTGACCTTTTGTCTCTGGAAGTCCCTCTTCCCTTGTCCCCTCCGTCCCCTCCTAACAACCAGGACATGATGGTTTTCTTATTTGTCCTCAAAATATTAGCTTTATCCTGCAGTCTTTTGGTGTGCAGATCTCCCATTGGCTTCATCAGTGTTGAAATACACATACAATATGGGCTGCAAGATCATACCAAAAAGGTGGTGTTCTTCCTAAACATAGAGCATAAGGTGACTTGCAGTCAGGTGAAGGTTAATTGATCTGCTTCTAAATTTAGTTGGGATCAAGGTGAATTAAGGTAGAAACCCTGGGACCAATGTGTCAGGAGCTGCCAGAGTACACCCGAAAGACTGAGCAGGAGAGAGATGTGGGGTAGCTGATATGTATTGGGAGGAAGTGTCAGTAGAATACCAGGAAGGTCATGGAGACTAGCAGCTCTATGGGAACCTTTTCAGAAGTGGAAGAGTCTGGCAGAAGTTTTTGTTATCAAGGCCCTTTTTAGCCTTCCTTCACTCTTGGCCGGAGTTTGTTGATTTCTAAAACATCTTAGACAGGGGTCAGCAACGTTCGGCATGCGGCTCGCCAGGGTAAGCACCCTAGCGGGCCGGGTCAGTTTATTTACCTGCTGACACGGCAGGTTCGGCCGATCGCGGCCCCCACTGGCCGCAGTTCGCCGTCCCGGACCAATGGGGGTGGCGGGAAGCAGCACGGGCTGAGCAATGTGCTGGCCGCAGCTTCCCGCCGCCCCCATTGGCCTGGGACGGTGAACCGCAGCCAGTGGGAGCCACAATCGGCCGAACCTGCCGTGTCAGCAGGTAAATAAACTGGCCCGGCCCGCTAGGGTGCTTACCCTGGCGAGCCGCGTGCTGAACGTTGCCGACCCCTGTCTTAGACAGAGATTGAATAGAACGAGACTCCAGGATCCAAACACTGGGGAAGCTTGGATCTAGATCGTGGGCTTCTCTCTGGATTTAAATATCTGTGGTAAACTGACATAAAGACTTGAACATTAGTCCCTTTTCTTGTCTTCTTCCAGGTGAACAGGAGCCAGCAGTCAGCAGTGATTCTGATATATCATTGATTATGGCGATGGAGGTGGGACTGTCTGATGTGGAGCTTTCCACTGACCAAGACTGCGAAGAGGTGAAATCATGAAAAATAAGCAGAAAACCCTACTAAACTAAGGGTAGGCATGAGGGGCAGGGACAGAGTCAGCTTTCTAGAATTTGGACCAGTCACATATACACACTCACACACACATACACCCCTCTAGAACACTATCAATCCAGTGCACTCCATTCTGAGATGGTCATGAAAAAGCAATAGCAACAGTTGTGTCTACCTGGATGCAGTTTCATCATCTACATGTGTCTATTTTGTTCACATGGAAGATGAAAGCTTATTGTTTTCCCATACGCTTAAAAGCAATCCTGTACCTCTTCAGTGGCTCGTAAGTATACAACTGAAATGACAGCTTGAGTGTTTTCTACTCTTGTTCATTGTTTTTTTAAAAGAAGACGATGTTTATTTATAGTTGATTATCGATGGACACTGTTTTTGGTTTTGTTTTTGTTTTTTTCGTTGACTGACCCCAGCTTTTCCAAGAGTTCAGTCTGGAAGTTTGAATTCCTCTTCTCTGATCATTTCATGATCTGTCTCCAGGATTTATTATTGCCTTGACATTTCTGCATGAAGTATGCATGGCTTTGAAAAGAAATAGTGCTTCAGCACTCAGTATTAATATGAAGCCTATTTTCTTTAAGATTTTAAAACCTTTAAAGTGGTTCTTGGAGATTATATCTTCAAGAGGCCTTTATCCATGTGAATTGAAGCCCTCAATTAATTGACATTGGTGTATTGTTGTTTCAAACAGAATTATGTTGGCTTCCACTTACAGAGCTCGATTAAATGCACAAACAGTAACATGTGTAAGAGAGAAAAATAATGGCACTAAACTTCATCCTGTAGTTGCTATATTTTCTGCCATTGACAGCCTCTGGTATTAATGGCCTTCCTTGTGACTTCCTTGTTCAGTAGCTGGAAAACAGGATCTAGTTTAAAATCAGGTACTTCCTTAAATTTAAAAACAAAAATCAGCAGACCAATGAGTGTCTGAGCAGTTTCAAGAGGGCGCTTGGTAATCCTCATGTGGGTATTTGTAGCTGACGGAAATATTTTTAGAAAAGGTCTGAACTGTAAAGATGATTACAATGTCAATTTCCAGAATAAATAGTTAAACCAAGAGCAGCTGGACAAATTGTTTACCTTCATATTTTTAAGTGCAGTTTTTGCACATAATTGTTAGCAAACACAAGGATTTAGGTGAATCTTCAGTTCACTGCTTTCTAGAGACCTCTGAATGTGGCAGTAGGAGTCAGATGAGCTGCTGGTATATTTGAACCTGAAAAAAATTTAAACAGAAGAATTCAGGTTTTTTCTGGCTGATAGTTTAAAAATTAAGGCATCGTATGAATGCCAAAACCAAAGTCTTTAACTATTACTAGCCTGTCTTTAACTATAACTTACAGAAATGCATCACTTATTGCTAATTATTCAGGGGGCAATTTTATGTTTCAGTCAAAATATTCAAGTGCAAAGGAGGACTTTCAGCTTGTTGTTTATAAGAGAGTGAACATTTTCTTTTGACAGTCAAATGATTTAAATCACATTACCCCCTTTTGAGCAGGTCAGTAGAATCAACAGCACATGGCTCATATACAAATTGCAAGGAAAGGAAAACTATTTTCACCTAACTGTATTATAGCAGAATCTCAAAATGCCACTATGTTCTTTCAGCATTGCCATTTTAATCTCCTCTTTTCAGGCATTTATACTTTAACTATAAAAATTTACTCCCTGCTGAAACATGGCACGTGAGGTCTTACAGTAGGAGGAATTTGTTTAACAATTTTTTTTTTTAAAGCTAGTTGATTCTTAAATTACAGGATGGGTGAGGAGGAGGGAGAAAGAGAGTTTGCTGTCCAGTTATGACTCACTTCATTTTGTAGATGAAATTTTGAGTGTTCTTAGTCCACACAAGTGAACTAGGAGCTTTCAGCAAAATAACCCAAGCTAATGACAATTCAAAACTGTGGGCCGGTGCACATACCGTTACCTTTTTATAAACAGTTTTTAAAATATATCTTTTTGTTTTATTAAAGGGACATAGTCAATTGGAAATCTAGTCAGTTTGAAAAGCAAGTTAAAGATAATGTCAGACTCTTCACCTGCTTCGGGTCACCATTGCCAATATTTGTGGTTTTATAATCAGATTTTTTTAACTTTTTCTGTTCGTTGTTTCTCTATGAAAGATCCACACTAACCTCAGGGGGAATGTGACTGACTGACTGAAGTGCACCCCTGGGCACAAGATAGCACATAAGCTCCACTTAAGCCCTAGAAATAATACTGAAATGGGATGTAAGTGATGTATAGGCCTTCTGCACAGAGATGAAATTCACCTAAATTGGCTATACGGGGGAAATAAGGAAACTGATATACACAAAGAGCTCTCAATACACAAAGTAAACAAACTGATGAAGTAGAGAGAGAGAAAATTCACTCATCTCTCCCAGTTATAGTCATCTTAGGAGTTACTTGGATCAAGAGTAAGTTAAAAAAATGTTCTGTCAGAAACATGATGTTTAAGTTGACTGTGACCCTTAACATCAAATATTTGCAGACTATGAATAGACAGAACAATTAGAATCATCCTTAAAGCCAGCACATGGATTGCAGTGTAGCTGACTCAAAGCATTTATTTTATTACAAAACTTTTGTTAAACTAATGTCAAGGGTGAGCGTTACCAGTTATCTCTAGTCATCTCATATTGGGATGATCCCAACAGTAAGGCAGGCGAGGTCAGTACTTCAGTGAGGGATGAAAGAAAACCCTAACCCCTTGATCTGGTTGGGACTTAGGCAGATGTTTAAAGCTAAGCACATGTCGTAAATGGGGATGCTTTCCTAAATCAGGACCTGATTGATAAAGTGTTCTTTGTATTTGAAATTTGTCAAGCACCTTGGGAATCTTTGGCTGAAAGATTATTACATTACGTTATTAAACCCACAAAATCAGGGAAGTTAGTGTTAAGCCTAACTCTGCATAACTCATCGTACTGTGCAGTGGTATACTGTAATACATATAGGCCCCAATCCTACAAATATTTATAGAGATAATGAACTTTACTCATAGGAATAGCCCATTGACTTCAATGAGGCTACTCGTGTGAGTAAAATTAAATATGTACATAAGAATTTGCAAGATTGGGGAATATTATGTAAGATTACCCTCTGTTTGGATCTCCCTGTAATTCCTGCATAGCGTTATGTTTAATATTGGGGTTCAGTATTAAAGGCTCAGTCCAGCATTGGATATCAATTGACTTCTGGGCCTCAGATGCTGGCTGTACAGCCAGCCTACCTCCTATCCAGAAAACCAGTCAGCCTGCCCTAGGGAAGTGGCATGTTCATGGAAATAATCCTCCTCCCTCAGATTGTAACGCTCTGTCTACTGTCTGTTTCTCTTCACCACCACCACCACCACCATACCTGCTGGCGCTGCAAAGCCCATAGGAGTTACTAGCTACTCCTAGGGCTAGAGTAACCTCCTGCACAGTGTCACTGGCTGGGGAGACAGATCAATGCTTTAAGGATATGTCTATAATAGAAACGCTACAAATGCAGCACTGCAATTGTGTCACTGTTGAGCTGTAGTGTAGACACTCGGTACAGCAATGGAAGGGTTTCTTCCATCACTGTAGTTAATCCGCCTCCCCGAGAGGCGGTAGCTAGGTCAACGAAAGAATTCTTCCACCGACCTACTGCTGTCTACACTGAGGCTTAGGTCGGCTTAACTACATCTCTCAGGAGCATGAACTGTTCACACTGCTGAGCAGCATAGCTAGGTCAACCTAAATTTTAGGTGTAGACCAGACCAAAGAAAAGAAAATCCCTATTGTGGGAAGAGAATCCTCTTGCTTCTCCCCTCTCTTGCTGTTCTTTTCATCCATGTGAGTGTTTCTCTGATTTCCCATTCACAATGTGGGTGAATGGTGAGAAATCTTTAGCTTCTCCCTGGATGAATTTCATACCGAATAATACCTTTAACACAACCCTTTAAAATGTCTTCCAGTTGCTGACCATGTTCAGTATTCTGCAGCACCATTCCCAAAAGCCATTGAGCTGATCAGAGACTGTAACTTCACCTCTGGGGAAGGCCCAGGCTTGGGCAGCCATGTAATGCAGAGATAGTTACTGAGGGGGTAGTTTCTCCTTTGGATAAGTAGCAACCTCTGCAGCTGTGTAACTTAGGAAGCCTGAAGACTCTTCAGGGACCAGCAGCTGAAGATGTCAATTTGGGCAGACAGAGCCCACACTGTGAATATCTCATGGTTTTTGTGGGTTTAATTAAGCTACATTCCAAAAGACCAGTTGAGTGCATGAACCATGTAAAATGTGCATGGACAAAACCCCGCACTTGGGGGGAAAAATGCACTCACAGGTTATCCGATTTACACATACAAATACTTGTTTGTGAACACAAATATGGGGCTTGTGCCATGTGCCAGCTGTGCATCAATTCTTCCTGGCTCACCCATTCTGCAAGGGGCTGAAAAATTGACAAGAAATGTTACTTTACTTTTTTTCTGATTTACAGTAGTTTTAGAATTTGGGGGAGCACTGGGACAATCATAGGTCAATAATTTGTAGACAGAATAAATTGATTTCATCTTCCTGGTCTCTACAGTATTGAATCCACATGTGTATGTGCACAGACAGAATGATATGATTTTTAAGAATGAATTGTAATGAAAACAGTGGGAGATAGAAATTTAGTCAGTTTTTGATTTAGAGATAGTGACACAAAAAAGCTAGTTTAATAGCTTTTTAATTGTTTAATAATTTAATTGAAAACTACTGAATTCATATATGGGGAAAGCAAGGAGGAGGGCTTGGTTCTATCACCAAGGTGATAGTGTTGTTAGGAAGTGGACCTAGGACCTTTATAGGAGGTTTTCCATGGACTTCAGTGAGATATGGATCCGGCCCACAGGAAAGCGGCTTTAAGAGGTTAGTATTTTAATAGGAACTTGTCACTTGTTACATGAATAGTTAGTGATATATTCTCATTTCTGATAGAGGTTGGCCCAAGTAACAGACTTTAGATCCAGATCGGAATTCGAACTATCCCAAAATTTGAAGGTGTCAGGAACCAAGATTTGGTTTAGGGCCATCTCAGGTTTCTGTTGTTTTATTCACCCTCCTTCTCCTCTCCTGAATCAAAACCATCCTGTCTAATTATGAATTCTTCAATTATTCAAACAGAGCTGAATTTCCCTGACAGGCATTTGCAGACTGCTTTACACATGTATGTGCCCTTAATTAGCAAACGTCAGCTACTGATTTTCCAGAATATGGATTTTATTTGCAGTTTCTGTTCAATGTAGAAACCTTAGAGTGCAGTAATTTATTTGTATAGATTTTCAGACCTACATCCCTATGAATTTTCTCTGTTTAATGTACGTTGCATTACTTCTGCCAGGAAAATTTGTGATTAAAAGGCAATGATCAGGGCACAGGCTTTTATATAACACAGGATGCAAATGCTGGTCTTGACAATTGGTCAGTGTTGCAATGACAATGTATGTTATGTACAGCCAACGCAAATGCATTTCAGCTGAGCAGTTGTGAATTGCCCAGATTTTATTTATAGGTGGCTTGTTCCTAACCAGTAACTGTCCCTAGGAAAATTTAGGGCTAAGCAAATAGGTCAGAATGAGCTATAAGGATATGGCCATGTGGTCTGGGCATATAAAGGTCGGCACTGGCAAATGATCATTTACTGATTTTTATTTCTCCTTTATTAGTAGTGTTTTTTCCCCCCTGATAGGGATGTTTCTGCAGATATCTATAAAAGAGAAGGTTGCAAATCCGATAGGGATGCCATGGCATCATGAATATATGCCTTATCCAAGTTGTTCTGACTTTACATACTGAAATTTTAGCACCAGATTTTCTGGTGTGATGCATCCACTTTGCACCATACCCCAAGTGTATTTTTGGCCCTACAGCATCTTAACCAGTCCACAGGGAATCACTCTAGTGTAAGACTGTTCTTCCAGAGTCATACAGATGATATAGGGGCTCTTAGCCCTCCCCACTCTCTGTTTTCTGTGTTGCAGAGGGAAGGGGGCAAGGCCAGGATAACACCAATTTTCAGCTGCATTTTTTGCCCTGGTGGATGTTGCCAACATAACTTAGAGCAGCCATTAGGTTGCTCTAACTCATCACAAGAGCCTTAATCTTCCCAGAATAGCAACAAGATTATGAGAGTGGAAATGTGAGCTTTATGCCAACTTTGTATAGCACCCCTGATATGTGCTATATGAAGTTTACCCACACCCCTGGATCTGGCCTGTATTGCATATAGGGTCTGATTTTTATTTACACTAAGGCTGCTTTATACCACTTTGGCAGTGCATAGAGGCCTCAGTGTAAACAAAAATTAGGTTGTCTTCTTTGTCTACAACACAATGAAGTTTAAATGCTTAGTAAAAGATAGTGCCCTTGTCGTTTGAGGGTTTCAGGGTAACCTAAGCACTCATATCAACACTAATGAGGCAAACAGTCTTAACAGCTGGATTGTTAAGGAAAACTGAGCATTGACTAATTTATTTTAGAGAGCCAAAGAATTTAACCATATATTGGTCAATTAGTGTCAAAGAATTTAATTGATTTGCTTAGAGTAATAATTTAAATAATGAAATATTTTATAAGCGATAGGAAGGACAGGGTGACACTGTTACGTTAGTGAACTTTTTTCTAATAGCACCAGTTGATCCAACACAACTAGTTCTTTTAGTTTAGCACATCGTTGCCTGAACTAATTGATACTTTTGCAGTTGAAAAAAGAACACCAGATGGACTTTTTAGTCTGGAATTTGTTCATGTACCAGATGGTACTTATTGATTGATGAAGTGGATAGTTAGGGAGAAGAGCGCCCTCTGCAGCACAGTTTCTAATCTGCCAGCTAGAGTTTTCAAAGGACTTACTCATTACAACCAATACTAATTCTTCAACAACTGGGAATTTTTGTCACCAATAAAAATACTAGTTCTTCAGCAACTGAAAATGTGATCCATATTTAGCAATGTAAAAGGGGAAGGTACATTAAGGATGCCATGAAGTTTCATTGAAAAGCCAATGAAAGAACTTTTCACCTGAAAAAAACTCAGTGTTTCTCAAATATGTTCTTTGTGATTCGGTGGAGTGAATGCAGAAAAAAAGGAAGAAAGAACGTTTTTGCTTACAATTTTTAAAAAGGCATCAGAATCAACATACTTCTTTGCTATTAATGTAAAAGGTTATTACAGTTGTGAAATATCCAAGTGTTTTGTATGTGTACATACTCCCATCCTTACTTCCTGTTTTATGTTAGTTACCTGAAATGGCTGTACCATTTTATAATTAGAAATATAAAGAGGGGACAGGGGTGGGGAGGGGTTGTTATTTTTTTAGCAAGATGTTCCTTGTATTTAGTGAACATTGAAAATGATTTTGTACTTGTCAAAATATACATTCCATCCATTTCCAGAAAATAATTATTTTTATTTAAAATAGTTTTTAAACAAAAACAAAAAAATATGTGGCATCCACTTAGCATGCAGTTCATGAACAGAGCAAAAATATTCCGGTCTCCGGCAATGGCTCCACAGTTTTATCTAGTGATGTATATTCCAGCAGACCAGTACCAGCAAATGCCAATAAAAAAATAAAATAAAAGGAAAGAATAAAATTTTTAACTCCTTGGTGTATTTTATTTTGTGTTTCAGAGAAAGACCTGCATATCTTACTGAAATTATTTCCAGTTAGAAAACTGTATTATAATAGTGAAATATTAAAAATTAGAGCATAATCCTGCTTCTCATATCTTCCTAAAAGCTGACGCAGGGGCTGTTGTTCCTACACGCAAAATGTATGTTTTGTTTTGCTGAAGACCTGCTATGATTAAGGTGTATTTTGCAGTGAGCCTCCTTAGCTGGCTTTACAATCCATTTCTGCAGAGCCTACAATGTTTGCTGTAATGGAAGTTACCCCTTCACCTCTGCATTAAGAAATTTTTCTATCATCCAAACAACCTCACTTTGATATGTGAAACATCTAATGAAAACCCATGAAGGAATTACATGGTGGTATTTGCATAGACAATTTTTAATTACGCATTCTTTGCTAGCTGTGAATTGTCTGCCTAAACAATGCAGTAGCGGTTTGTGAAGCAAGACATTTTTCTAAGCTTTATTTTCTGTACAGTATTGCAAATGTATTTCAATTTTTAGTTAAGTCTTCACTGTTATTTTATTATGCATACATCTCCCCCTTCAATGCACTTTATATCTCTTGAAAAATATGGGAGTCAGAGAACTATCATCTTTAAAGGGATTTGCCTGAAATCAAGAGGCACAAACTTTTATTTTGCTTTAGTATATACTGTAAATGCTTAAGAGCATAGACAGTTGGGGGAAATGCTGAAGTGTTAAGACTGATATTTGGAAACATTCAGTAGTACCACCTGGCTATTTTTGTGAGAGGGTTATAATGTAAATATGTGAGACTCCGTTATGTACTAGTTAAATATTGCAGCTATAAAAGTTAAGATTGTGAATACTAAGAAATTTTATTGCAACTTTTTTTAATAAAAGTGGATCTGATGACTGTGTCATTCATATTTCCAAACAGAACTGTAAAACCAGCTTTTGTTGATATATGAAAATTTCTAATGCTTTCTTGTTGAGTTCTTCTTCAACTGAGTTTGGAGTTCAGAGAAATCAGTAGCACAGCCTACAACTAGGCAAAAGTAAATAAATAGTTCTGCTGATGAAACTTGACTGCTGCTATTGCAGTCCTTTGGATTCTTCTGATGAGACTACAAATTGTGCACCAGATAAATACATCCACGAGGGAGAAGTTTGAATTCATGTTACTTGTGACACAGGTAAGATCTGAACTCAGGTTTTCCAGAGGGAAAGGCTTGTTCAGCAATCTACTGCACTAATTAGCCCCTGCTTTTATTTTTAAAATAATCAAAGCATGTTTATGCTCAGCAGACTGGCTCGATGCTGCTAATGCACAGATGGAGAAGATGTTAAACTGAGGAACTTTCTCCTCCCTAGATGCTTTCCGTCTGGAAGTAAAAGATGTGATGTGTCTGTTCAAAGTGAAGAATTGGCTTGATGCCCTGGTTATCATTTTCCTCTCTTGCACAGCCATGGACATGAAGCC
The DNA here is from genome assembly GCF_011386835.1 of Chrysemys picta bellii. Lineage (NCBI taxonomy): Eukaryota > Metazoa > Chordata > Testudines > Emydidae > Chrysemys > Chrysemys picta. The sequence continues at coordinate 53,833,691 of NC_088795.1, read as the reverse complement.
TTGATTAGTGCCCCCATGATTCAAGTCTGCAAAGCTGTGGGAGAGTTTAACAGGGGTTATGCTGGCTACATACAGAATTATGGCATGAGCAGAAACTACTTCTCTTTAAGAAAATTAAAAGTGTATTTTAGCACATATGAAAAGAGCTAGATTGAAATATCTGGAGGGGAAGCACTGCTTAGCCAGCACAAAGATACTGCCCAATCAATGGTAGTCCCAGCTTCATCTTGCCTAACCACACCTAGCCTGGACTGTTCATCTGCAGTAATTTAGAAGCTGCTCGTTTTCTGTGCTTCTCTCCTGAGATTGCCAATAAAGATTCCAGTTACTTCCAGTTGTGGTGGTGAGTTAGAGATATGAACACACATAAATTGGATGGCGGTCATTTCGCACAGACCTCCAGAACACCATCAGGTGGTGAATTTCCCTGGACCAGTACCCTAAACATGAACATCTCCATTTCTTATTACTGGCCTTGAGTCACCCGGTCCCTCAGCCTATAAGAATCAAAATGCTGCACAAAGCAGGCTGCCTAAATTTCTTCCTAGGGGCTCAGTTGTGAATCAGCCTATTTGGGCAGGGAAGTTGGCGGCACAAGGTGTCCCTTTACTTCCCTGTAAGGGCTACCCATGTCACAGGTTGGAACCTGGATGGCGGAGCAGCCTCCCTAGGTGAGCTGCTCCACCTCCTGCACAGAGGCCAAAGAACTGACAGGCTGGAGGGGAATGGGTGCATGCGGGGCTCTGCTTCCTTAACACACCAGTCAGCACAGCTGAGTTGCGCCAGGGAGCTGGAGGAAGTGGGAACCAAAGTGTGACTTCTAGGGCAGCCTGTGAGGTGCCAGTCTAGCTGTAAGTGATCACAAAACCTTTGCCTTTGCAAACAGCAGGAAAACAAGGGAAAGAAATACTTGTTTGTTCGCAGTCAGAGTGGAAGAAAATTCCACTGTACAGTAGTAGCTCCTACGGTTACTGTTCACGTGATGAAGCAGGAGTTGATGCAGAATGGGAAGCCACATATGATTTAATATGGTTTTATCAACAATGCTGGGAATTATTTCTATCACTGTTACAGCTGTAGGCCAGTTGGTAGATACAGCACTGGAGTTCCCCAAGAGCTCTGGTACTGCAGCCACTGTGGGTAACAGACTCTGGATTCCTAATCCAAGGATGGAAGCAATAATCATAACAATAAACCCAGCGCTGTCAATTAAGAGAGTTTATATGTATTATCGTTAAGGAATCTGGTCTCACTCTTTCTCGCACTGTCCCCTCCCACCTCACTCCTTTTGTTTTTAACATTGATTTAATAAATGGTCATGGGAGAAACCAGAGCCAACTTTCTTTGGCAGACAGTTGTGCTCAGTTGCTATGTGAGCTGCACGCACAACACAGCTGTCATTGATATTATAGATCTTATGGTGGTGACGATCTCAAATATCTTCGAGAAGCAATACAATTTAAAGCCGCTGGGACTGGCATTATCTAAAAATAACTAGGAGAGTGGAGCAGTTTAATTCCAGGCTGTAAGCACATACTGTAGGTCTTAGATTATATCACGTTTTATCTGTGGTATATGGCCTTAGTCCTTTTTCAAAATATGACCATAAAAATGTACCTCTTCCCTCTCTGATTGTCTCTTCTGAAAGTGATAGACCAAATTCTGCTCACATTTGCACTGCTATGACTCCTTATGATGTAAAAGGGTCTCCAATGCCCATTGAAGTCAATGGAAAATGGGCTTTGGATCAGGCCCAAAGAGACTTACTCCTAATTTACACCAGTGTAGCTGAGAGCAGGATTTGGCCCATTGTTTTCACATGACATACTGACCGTGCAATTAAAGAAAGAAAGCTTTGTGTTATACATTCATATAGTGCCCCAAAGGGGCTACTGTTTGCTTGATAGAGAGTCTCATGAAAAGCACCAAAAGATAAGAGCAAAACAAGGATCTCTCTGGAACAGACTGTGAACTATAGGCCGTGTAATACGAAGAGAAATATCCCACAGTCACTATACACATATAATTTCTTATAGGCCCCCAATTCATTGAAGCACATGCTAAAGTCAAGCATGTGCCTAAGTGATTTGCTGAACTGGGGTCTTAAAGCGCTTAGGGAACTTTAACAACTAATGAAATAATCTTTTTTCATGAGTTAAAAGGAATACTCTCCCTCCGTACAACCTTATCATTAACGGTCCACTAATTAAAAAGGAACAATGGGGAGGACATTAGCACCACACAACATAAGACTGTCATGCAAAACTGAGGGTCAAAAGTTGTGACTCAGCATACGTACCTGCTTGATAATATTTGTGAAGTGAATGCTTTCTGTAACAGCAAAGAATCAAACATCCGAATGTTGTACAATGACCTCTGCCTTTCAGAGCTTCTGGCTACACTGTGCATGGACTGTGTAGCATTTCAGTCTCTTCATTACTTCTTGTCAGACCTGGATCCCAGCCTGCAGCGCAGGAGGAAGGATGGGTTTGCTTGCTGTATAGCATGTGTGTATTGAGAGACGACTGCAAAGCAGATTGGGTGCTTCCTTTTGTGTGACATGGGAGAAAGATAGGAAATGTCTTTGCCAAAAGAAACAAGGGAGGAGGGCCTAGGTGAAGTATGGACTTGTTGGATTCCACTGTTTTAGCCAGTCTTGGGGGGCCCAATCCTGGACACACTCACTGCGAGGTAGCCCCACAAACACACTTATTACAGTTAGTAGCAAACGTTTGCGGGTTGAAGCCCTTGGCTTCCTCCCCCACGTAACTTTTGAGAAGAGCCTGTGACCTGTGTAAGCACTTTGAAGTGCAAACATGAACTAGCCCTGAACAGGAGCCAAAGAGCTCAGAGCCAAATATAACCTACCCCCAAGTTCAGGAAAGCAGCATGATCAACTCGTGTCATTTTATTGCAAGTCTCACAACATTTGATGTTTTACTTATAGCCCGGTGCCTGGAGGCAAGTGATTGAGAGAAGCTCAGGTTTCATTTTTTAAAAATAAGTTTCTACCCCTTATGGTTGCAGAGAAAATGTTAAAAATGTGTACTGAGTGCTCCTAAAGGTGCAACAAATAGAAGGCAAATAAAAAGAACCCCCACATTTTTATTTTTTAAAAGCTCATGATACTTCATGGCCTTATTCAAGATTTTTGAACATTTGGGGTTGGCACTCACTGGGGAAGTCCAGATGCCGTGATTTGGTTCAGACCCATCTCTAGCATGAGCACATTTGTTTAAAAGTATAAAAGTCACAACAATTCTAATGAAACTGGGCCCTAAAAACCCAGTGAGCAACAGCCCCTTGGCCAAAAGGAGGGCAAAGCAATAAAACAAAATAAAATGACAAAACCAGAATGAGTTAGTGCAACTCACTGGAAGACCAAATGAGTAAAGACCAATTGATCCAAACTGAAAGGCCTCATGTGGACCGTTGCTGACCTCCTCAGAGAGTGAGTTCCACATCTGGGCTCCATGGAGGGCCCTGTGTCCAGCCCAGGGCAGTGGAAGTCACGCTCACTCACATAAGGGGCACTACACACTGCGAACCCAAAGTATTTAAGAAACAAAAACATTTTAAAAAGTACTCAGGTGAAACTTGTTGCTCAGTCTGGAGCATTTCCATTACAACTGTATTTTAGAGAAGGTCACAAAATCAGCTATTAAACAGTAAGCCCCATGTTAATATGGACAAGACTCTCCTCAGAAAAGTGAGTAGAAAGCAGTAAAGGAGAAGAAACTTTTTTTTCAATATATTGCTGAGTTATGTTAAAGGAGATGCACAGCAATTACCCCAAAGCTAGTAGCTGTAGAGTTCACTAAACAGTTTCCCTATAGATGAGGAAATGCCTGCTATATTTAGTTTTACTATCACGATATGTAAGAATTTCACCAACAGAGGGCTCTTTTGCCCTTCAGATCAAAAGATTTCCTTAAAAAGCTAAGCACAGAGCCATGCTACAGGCAAATAGGAATTGAATTCACCCAGTTTTTAGGCTGATCAGTGCAAGTCTTTGAAATCAACTCTGCCAAGCACAGTTGCTTCAGCATAGATTGCACCACAGCTAAAGCTTATTATATTTACATTGCAGATTCTGAGAATGGGACAGATGTGGAGAAAGAATGAGATGAGGCCATAGTGAGGGAGACCAAAAATGGAAAATATGGGCAGGGGGAAAAATAGCAATTAATATTCCTCTGGATGGCTATACTAAAAACCAGTTTGTGAGATGTTCTATGAAATCTGCCTTAAATAAACAAATTCTGGTTACCTGATGCCAGAGCTGGTACAAGTAACTCCGGGCTCCTCTGCAAAGCTATTAGATTGGCTCTCTCTTGTGGAGAATTTTAAAAACAGCCATTCCCTTGTTTGGGGCCCTAACCTCGGGTTCCGTCCAGCCACAGATTCATAACTTGTCAGAACTCGCTCTCCCTGCTCTGGTGACACCACAACATACTGTGTGAAGGCTCAGAGTGTGCTGTTACAGGCCAGTCAACAAGGAATATTTTTATTCTAGTGCTAGGCCTGAGAGGGCCTCTAAGAGATTTCTTTCCAACCCACTCCTGATGTTGACATACAAACATGTCAGTTGTGCCAGGAACTGTATTAATTTCTTCTGTTCCCCACCCACTCCACCAAACCATCAAGAGCTCAGTTAGTCCCCCCTCCTAAGACAACATAATGCTCTAGAATGCAGGTTCTCCCTCAGTGTACAGCAGGTATGACTCGTACTCACCTGGGTGTCTGCGTCTAGTCTTTCCCTTCCTCCCCACAAACACGTAGGCGTAGTAGTGTAGAAAAAAACTCAGAGGCACCAATTTATTTTTATTAGAAAAAAAGTAAAATTAGAAATACTATGCACTGTAAAAGGTAATGCTTTTTATTAAGGATAACACACTCTTATATATATGAAAGAAACAAGGTTACTCTTAGTACAGTTATCCTGCTATAAGGATATCACAGCATGTATGTTGCAAAATTAATGTGTTTAATATAAACTGACATCTAGTGGCTGAAATTGACAATTGCAGGTTTATGCTTTGCATCCCAGCACATGACTTGCCACAGACTCACTGTCAAACTCCAGCACCACAAAGGGGACCCTAATAATGTCTTAGCAGCCAATACAAAGGCCTCTAGGACAATGGTTCTCAAACTTGTTGGTTTTTTTTTTTTTTTTGTGGACCACTTGAAAATTGCTGAGGGTCTCGGCGGACCACCTAATGATCTTTCAAAATGTTGTTTGTACCGTTAGCTAACTATTGTAAAGCACTTTGGATAAAAGTGCTATATAAAAAAAATGTAATAACTAACTTTTTTTTTGTTCTACAAATAAAAGCACACAACTCATATTTTAATATCAGTAGTCTTACCTTCCTAATGTGATGGATGTTCCCTGTCTGGGGCTGGGAAGAAGGGGGATCTCTCCCCTGCCGCGGCAGCCCCCGACATGGGGCTGGGAAGGAGGGGGGTCTTTCCCTCTCTCCCCCGCCCAGGGCCGGCTCCAGGCACCAGCTTGTCAAGCAGGTGCTTGGGGGGGCCGCTCCGGAGAGGGGCGGCACGTCCAGGTATTCGGCGGCAATTCGGCGGATGGTCCCTCACTCCGCCTGGGAGCGAAGGACCTCCCGCCGAATTGCCGCTGCAGATCGCGATCGTGGCTTTTTTTTTTGTTTTGTTTTGGCTGCTTGGGGCAGCCAAAACCCTGGAGCCGGCCCTGCCCCTGCCACAGCAGCCACAGAGCTGAGGGTGGGAAGGAGGGCCATCTCTCCCCAGCAGCTGCAGCTCTGGAGTTGGAGAAAGTTGTCTCTTTCTCTGGCCACCGCAGCCCTTCACATCCCAAATTCCCCCCACTCCTTCTTCACACCCCACTGCCCCTCCCACCTATCCCCTCTTCCCCGCAAGGCCACCACCTCACCTTACATGTCCGTCTTCTCCAGGGTCCAGGCACCTAATTAGTGGAACCACGCCTGCACAGCTCCATTAATTAGGTGGGTGGCCCTTCATTCTTGTGTGCGGCCATCCAGGCACGCACCTTAGAGGGAACTATCCACGGACCACCTGAATGGAACCAGTGGTCTGCGGACCACAGTTTGAGAACCTCTGCTCTAGAAGATGTTTATGAGATTCTAGGAGCAGCCCTGAAGCTGCTGTAAATTATGCTGAGAGCTGAAACAGCCCCTGGCTGGCTTCAGGATTGGGAGGGTAGAAAATGAGTTTTGTATACCCAGGCTGACTTGCTGTTACTCCATGAGACAGGAAATGTGTGCATGTTTTATCTGATAGAGCAACTGCATTGCATGTCCTGTTTGCATGGGGTACGCTGGCCATTTACTAGGAGCTATACAAGTTTTCTGACTGTAAAATCCCAGTTCCACTTCAGTAAAAGTTTATGTTCAGTTCTTGTTTTTGGTGTTCTCTAACCACCACAGAAAATATGTGTGACACCAAAAGAAACTAACTGGGAAATATTTTTTGGAATAGAAAGTAGAGTGAATTACCACAGCCTCACAACTGTGTACTTAATCCTTTCACTGCTGGTCATGTGCACCCTACATCTGCTGGGCTCTTAATGTTTCATTGATTTAAGTGAAATGTCAAAATATTGCCTGCCCCATCCACAGCAAGCACAATGAGTGCATTCTCCCTGCATGGACCTGGTCTGGTCAGTTGCACTCAAATTACATAATAAGAAATGGAAGGAATTCTGCATTTGTATTAGAGCGGATACAGGCTTTTGAATGTGGACTCTTGTATACCTTGTTTGTCCTTGATGCAATCGGTGTTTACCCAGGAGTCTTGTTATGTTTTATTTCTGCATGCAGATCAGTCATCCTCTTTCAGCAATACCCACATACCTACTTAGGAGTATGGTAAGAGTTATTTTGACTCCCTACTGATCAGAGTTACCTCTCACTCAATCAAATGCCCTAACAGAGAGAAAGGAAGGGTCCTCATTGTTACCTGTCTTTATGTTCCTGGCCAGTGTGGTTTTGTTTTATGTTTGTCATGTGAATTTTTAGTGCTTGTGAAAGGTGCCAGATTTACATCCCTAGAATATAAGGTTCTCCATTTAGCCACAAACAGGGACAGTCCCACTCTGTCCTGCCAAACTGCCTATATCCTGACCTGAAAGGATTTCTCTGGCAGATGAGTCTCCATGCCCATTCAACATCAGGTCCCTTTGCTGAGAGTGTTCACAGGGGGACCTATTCAGGCCAATTGCAAGTGGGGTGGCTTTGTGATGGAGACCCCTGTTCATTGACAGCTGGACAGAGACCACCAAAGTCTTTTCACATAAGCCACCAAAAAGCCATCAGATGGTAATAATGACTAGTCACTGCTGACCTGGAACAGAAAGGCTCAATATCCCATTACCAATCACCTGAATTGTATTAGTATAGTCCATGTTAATAGGTCCTAGGAGTGAAATCCTGGCCCTATTGAAATGAATGGGAGTTTTACCATTTACTTCAGTTGAGCCAAGATTTCACCCTCAGCCAATTCCTCACACAAAGTGCTGGGACATGTTTTCCCCCATGATTATTGTGATGATTTGGAAAAATCGGCTCCATCTTTCTGACCAGGATTTCGGAAAAAGCAAGGTAGACTCCACCCCTAAATGGTCCATTTCAGGTTTTACACAGGACCCAATGCATGTTGTGACAGGACTTAGGAAGTTTTTAGGTACTGGTGGTTGTGCCCAACTGGAGTGAATGTGCTTATTAATGCTGATACTCCTTTAATGTAAATAATTTGTGTATTAATTTGCAAAGCTCCCACAGTCATGTTATCCAGGGAGGACGGCCAGGAAGCCTGTAAGTTTAGCTGTTTTCACATTCACTTTAGTGTTTGTGTTGGGGGGCTAATGAATTAGCAGCTGAGTGTCTTTGCATTGTTTTAGGACTAGAATTAGACCACCTGGGTGCACTTGTCCTATTGAGAATGGAAAACAAGCTACTTATTTGGGTGTGACTCTGTACATCCTCATCACCTACAACTTTGGTTGATTGAAGTTTTGAGAGCAGAGAGCTTGAAGCATCAGCCTCTCACTATCACCACTGCAGTGCCCAAAAGCAATGTTATGGGGTAAGTTTCTAAACAATTTGGAGTTTCTTACTGTCTGAGAGTAAAGAGAAAAGTGCCTGTTAACTGTATCTGAAAGGAAACCAAAAAGATGGTCTTGTATAGGTCTTGATTGTATGAGAAAATAGCACCAGTTACAGATATTATTTTAAATCAGGCAACCCCTTGTGTGGACCCTCTTATTCTGGTTTAAAAGTGGCTCATTTAGGTTTAGCTAAAATTGATTAGGAATCAGCTTGTGTTTTTCTCCGTGTGGAATGGAATTGTATTTGAACATGAGTTTGAATTGAATTTGGAGTTGGAAAAACCCCAAAGTGAAGCTCAGTTGCGTATGTTGGATTTCACCAGGTATCCTGACCAAACTGTGAGGAAACCCCCTTGTGTATGATTTCAATGCAAGACCAATAATCATACCAGGCTCACTTGAAAAAAGACCCTGCTTCACTCAGGTTCAAGATACTTAATTGCTCTCTTGATGAATCCAAGCCAAGTTCTGACTCTCTGATGCAACATGCAAATGGAGAAGTACAGTTTTAACATAGGAATCACATCATCTTTACAGTGAAATATGGCAGCTGCTTAACAGCCACAGCAATACTACCCAGTAGTTTTTAAGACATGAAATTATAAAGATTATTATTACATCTGATAGACCCAGGAAGTACTCTGGAGAGGCAGAATGTGGCTGGGATATGGGGGTTAAACTCCTAAAGCATTTGGGTTCACTGGATGAAAGGGGCTGTGTATACGTGAGATACTCTTAGTAACGTTCACACTTTGCGCTCTCTCTGTTTTTAAAATTTATTTTCACAGAACTTTGGAGTGGATTTTCAGAGTGGCTCCTTCCAGGCCATGGACCATTATTGTTAGTTCCAGGAAACCGCTCTTCTATTTGTGTTAAGCTGTGTGAAGTTCTAGATAGCACCAGCTGCTGAAACACCCAATGTGCCATTGGTGATCCACCTGCATGAACTGACACGTGACAGTTTCTTTATATAGAAGTTTGGGAGGGGGACTCCACAGCACGTTAAAGAAACAAGAAATCAAAAATAGTGCTCCTGAAAGGATGCAGGCAGGAGTTAGAGCCATTTGTAATCTGACAGGTTTAACCAACAAACTGCTTCAACTTGCTCATCACACTCCTCATGCTGCAGTGCTTTCTCTTCCCTCTTGCCATGGAAGGGGTGCTGCTGGCTTAGGAGACAACACTTAACACAACCCCACAACTGCTATTTTTCCCATATCCTTGCTAGGTATGAAATAAATGCCCAGCACGTGCATTTGTGGATATTTGGAAGGCAAATGAATGGAATGGTAAGTGAAATGCTGTTTTCTCTGAGCTAATTATCTGATTGCTGAGTAGTCTACCTGAGTTATGACCGAATGTTCCTCCAGTGCACCTAATGCACGCTATTTGGTATGTCTGTTTTGAAGTGCTACGTTCCACTGTTGCACAGTCTGCAGCAGTGAAAGAACTATGACTAAAGGGTCTCTTTTGCTGCCAATGCAGGGGTGGGGCAGAGGGTTTGCAAGCGTAATTCCTATTAGCATTAACAGGAGTTACCCACAGAAAATCCCCGTGTTTTGAGAGAGGCATACAAGTTTATTCTCATGTCAGTCTCCCCACCTGCCTTCAGACTGTGACCAATGAAAACATAGATTAATATCTACCACCTGGGTCCTTTGCCCTCTGATAGGTGGGAATATTGTGCTATGGATCTTATAAAATCCTGGGTACAGTGCTTGTATGAGCAAGTGCAGCATGATAATTTATTAGATACAAGATAATGTTGTCTTGCATAAGAGATGGTAGCCCTTAAAGGTATGTGAACCAGAAGAGTGACATTCCAGAGATCAGGGACCAAAAATCATTTGCCTAGTGTATTGCCATAGTTATTACTTAACTATGGTATTTGTGTTCTGCTAGCAGGAAGACTTCCCAGACAACAAAGCAGTCTCCTTCTAGCCAACAAGTTTCTCTTGTGCATTGATGCTAATCTCGAAGGGAGATGATATCACAGCTTCATGAAATTATTAGAGCTACGCTCCACTAACGAGAGTAAATGTACATCAGACTTGTACTGTCCAAACGTATCACATGTTAAAACAGAGCAATTTAAAGATACATTTCAGTGGCTCCAGGGTCTGCTGACTGACTACACACAAGGCATATTAAGTGTAAACAGTCTGTGGGACAAAAATGTAATTGTATCTGTACATCAGGGCAGCCGTCATCAATTTGCTTTTGTTTGGCTTTTCATTGTGAAGCCAGACATTTTCCTAGCTACAATCAACTCTTCCTTGATATTAGAAAACACTCTGTTTTGCTGTTCTCTAGCTCAAGCACCAGGCAATTTAACTTTTTAGTTATTAACCAAAACACAAAATAGTCAGATTCATTGCAGAAAACTTTTCTTTATTTTTTTTTTCTATTTGCTTTTTGCGGGGGAAAGTGGAGGGGATTTTCATATTTGTAGACCAGAATCATTGGACCTGATTCAGACCTCACATTCACAGGCTTTGTACTGGTATAATTCCTGTACTTCAGTTCTTCCATCTATAAACAGAAGTGATTATGCTAATCCCCCTTTGTAAAGCTGCTTTGAGATCCATACATGAAAAATACTAGGAATTAATATTTTTCTTCAGACTATTTAAGGCAGATGGAAAAAATAAACTATAGAATGGTTTTTGTATTAATCAGTTGGCACTGAAGACTATTTTGAAGCTATCTTTTCAACTTTTTCTAATCCTGTACATGTTAAAGTGAATTTTTAAAATAAGTTTAGAATATTAGCACTAAAGCTGGTATTTTTCTCTTGCTTCCTGCTGTGGAGAAAAATATCCCAGCTGATAGAGCTTAGGTGTCTCTTTCATAAAACTTCTCTAATTGCACTTTTAATGTTAATGGACGGACTCTGTCCACCCTACCTCCTCTTTTCCCCAGTCAGTGCCTCAGAGGCCTTAGAACAGTTGGCTGGATTCTTTCAGTCCAGTGACCATTCCCTGTTGTGCTTCAGCAGCAAAAAGTTAGAGTTCCCCCTCCCCCCTCATCTTCACAGCCACCTCGCAAGTGGAGTCACTAGGATATGTCACTACCACCTTTTTCTTCTTTGCATTCAGGACCATCAGCACGAATACCCAGTTCTCACATTATGCAGACTGTGGGACCTATTCCTTTGGGGATGAGGCAAGTATACTCTACCTAAAACTACAACATCACCCATCTAGCTTGAATTCCTCTATTATAACCATTGACAGCATGGGTTAAAAACCCCACTCAGAGAGCTACATTTTGGCCTTTGTTGTCAGAGCAATACTATGGTTGGCGCAGAGCTGCAGATGTCCTCAGCATTTGTGCCTGTGCAGCACTCTGCGCAATTCTGCCTGTATGGTGGGCAACACACTCCACAGTACCTCTTATTGCTGATCTAACAAGCGCAGTGTGTGCTACACCCAGTGCTTGCCTACAGACGCACAGGAGGGAGCAGGGCTGGACATGCCTTGAGCCACAAGATGTGTTAGCCAGGGCTCCTGCCCAGCACTGAATTCAGCTCTGATTTCCTTTATGCCTGGCTCCCAAGTGGGAGAAGGCAGCAGAAGAGGCTCCCTACACCGTCCTTCCCCACATGTTGAACCCACAGAGTCTGAGGCAACGACGTGAGAATATTAGAGTAGCTATAGTAAAACGCGCGCACACCCTGCGTCTCTTGAATGTGCTGGATTTCAGTTGCTTAACTACAGTACTGGCTTGAGAGTTGTTATGAATATATAGATTGACATAGCCATGCCAACCTATAGGAAATCTGAATGAATTTAACAGATGATGATGTTAAAACTTACCAAGAAGCAATAAATCAACTCACAATAAATGTACTTAGTTCTATGCTGTCCTGGGGGAAGTGCTTTTGATACCAACATGGAACTGCGGATTCTTAATACGATTTGCCAAGCAATATTTGCATCACTAAAAAGCTACAGGACTGTCTTAACTGGCTACCAAAAATCTCGGGTGCACAGGTAAGTCCCTGTGGGACAACGGTCCAAAGGTATTGGGCTTTGTAGTGGGTATCTGGGTCCTCCCACTCGAAGGCAAACAGTCTCTGAGACTCCAGATCAAGGGGGATGGAAAAGAAGGCATCTTTTAAATCTATGACAGAGAACCAACTGTGATTTTTTTTTGGGAACTTGGCCCAGAATAGTATGGGGATTCGGGACAACTGGATAGGGGGCCTCTATTAACTTGTTAATCTGTTTTAGGTCCTGGACCAACCGATACTGGCCATTAGGCTTAGGCACCCCCAGGATTGGGCTATTGTATGCGGACGTACCTTCCCTGAGCCATCCATACTGCAGAAACTTTTGAATCAGAGGTTTTAATCCGATTCTAGTGGTCAACTTAAGAGGGTATTGTCGAATTCGGACCGGCCTGCTTCCTTCCTTGAGGGAAATATGCACTGGGGAAGCATTCCGGGCCCGAGCGACGCCTCCCTCCTCCGCCCAAACCTCAGGGTTAACTCCTGCCAATTGGCTCCCTCCATTCCTTCCCGGAAATTCCGGGGACTGATTTCTAGTGCTTGTCAGGGCCATTTGGTAATTGGAGGATTGCTGTTTAGGAAGTCTAACTTCCATAGTCCCATTGTCGAATGAGATTTCTGCCTGTAATTTAGTAAGGATATCTCGACCGAGGAGCGCGATGGGACAAGAAGGACTGCAAACAAACTGGTGGGAGATTTGACGGTCCCCTATTTTCACTAGGAGAGGCAAAGTTTTTTCCAAAGATGTAGTTTGTCCCTCTATGCCTTGGACCATGGCACGTCCCCGGGCTCTACCTCGGGGAGCCTTATTCAGGGGGAGCAAACTAAGGGTGGCCCCAGTATCAATAAGGGCTTCAATTGGGCGGCCCTCCACTTTAATTTTTACGTTCCTTCCCCATGGCCTGTCGCCGGGGACACTCATTTTTCCAATGTCCCTCTTCCTTACAAAAAGCACACTGATTTCGACCCAAGTGAGGGGCCCTCCCCTTTCCCAGTGGCCCTAGTCGTCCCTTAATTTTGTCCCCCCTTTCCTCACATCCTTCTCTCAGGGCCATGGCTAAAACACGGGCCCCTTTTTTCTGAGAATGGAACATTCTGTTGTTTCCAATTATATAGATCACTAGTGGTAAAGGGAACATATACCATAGTGACATTGCCCTCAGGGGCTACAGTTTCCTGCAGTGGACACAAATAATTCTGTCGCAGGGGCCCTTAGAGTACCGGGCCATTAAGGTCTTAATACTTTGTGATTTACATTTCTGCAACCATAGGGGAGGATTGGCCACGAGGTCCTGCCAAATATCTATATAAGGATATTGGTCCCAATGTTCATCCCGGGTCACAATGTTATGTACTGCTTGTACAATTTCTGATTTAAGTGTCCCTCCCTCGGGCCATTCTACCCCAAATGTCGTCCATTCAAGAGTACAAAATTTTACAAGATTGTCTTTACATAATACAATTCCATAATCAGCCTGGCGTCTAAACGCCTTCCAATTTTCCAACATACATGCCAGGGGTGTCCCGGAGAAGGTGCTCTGTCCGGACCCCATAATGCTTTATCCAAAGTTTTCTCTCTCTTTTTTTTTTTTTTTTTTCGAAACAAAAATATCAAAAGGGAAAAGGGAAAGGTATCAGATATCCACTGGATCACGAGGTTTGACTGACCCCCCTTGCAATCAAGATATCCTGGTCACCGGGTTTCCCCTCGCAGGAGTCTTGGGGCGGCTGAAGTCAGTTTAGCCTCAGACCTGTCAGTGGCACTCATTCAACTTTCACACAGATCTTTTAGTCAGTTACAATCTCGGTTTCCAACACATCATTAAAAAGAAATACAGAATTACCCATCCCAGAAACAAGAGTAATCCCTGAGATTACTCCAAGTCCCCACAATTATTACAAATGACCCATAGATTTGTGGACTAAGTTACATTAGTCATTGGCCATTACTCTTTAAGGAAAAACACAACAACAAGACATCTACAAAACGACAATAACGTTACCCACACCTCGGGGGCGTTATTCCTCAAACCCGGGAGGCAAACGCACTTTCCGCCCGAAGTGGCCGCGTCAAACAAGACATTTACAAAATGACAATAACGTTAACATACCTTCCTGTATACAGGTTACCTAGGGGATTTCCACCATGTCCGACCCACACCTCGGGGGCGTTATTCCTCAAACCCGGGAGGCAAACGCACTTTCCGCCCGAAGTGGCCGCGTCAAACAAGACATTTACAAAACGACAATAACGTTAACATACCTTCCTGTATACAGGTTACCTAGGGGATTTCCACCATGTCCGACCCACACCTCGGGGGCGTTATTCCTCAAACCCGGGAGGCAAACGCACTTTCCGCCCGAAGTGGCCGCGTCCGGCAGTCAGACTTCCCCTCCTTCCGAAGCCGTCTTGCTTCCGTGTCCTTCAGAGTTCTCTTCAGAGAGGACGCAGCCGCCCCGGCCGATTGTGACGATCTGAGGCCCGAGCAAACCAACAACTCGAGGTGGCCACTCCTCAGGATCGCCCTCGGCCGCCGGTCAGCGCCCTCTACAGGGAGAGAAGTCCCATCTGGGGTGCCATTGAGACAATAGCAAAATCCTTTAACCTCAGTAACTGTTGGGTGTGTGGAGGCCCCGGGGAATTAAATGAATGGCCTTGGGTAGCCCAGCTGGTACAGCCCAAATGGTGGCTCAGCAATTTGAGTATAGTCCACGACGGAACGGGGGTTTGGACTGAGGATAGTAGCCCCTGGCGACTTTATTCTTCTGGAATGGGTATTCTCTGCCTTAATCGAACAAGGCGGGAGGGAGTGTACTTGGGAGAAAGCAAGTGTGATTGGACTCTATCCCCAGGGTTTGATTGTTGGGACCCTTATTGTCGTCCGTATGACTGTTCTAGATATCAGGGGCGAAGGAACCAGACCCATGTGAGGCTCACCAATAATAGTTGGGTGAAATGCTCCAAACAATACTACCCTACGGCCGAGGGTTGCAGGGCGGTAGGACGGGATGGGTCCTTCGATGCCCTATTCCCGAGTTGCCAGCTAGACAATACCACTAGTAAGGACCACGTGGTATGGTGGTTTCAATGGGCATGACAGAATCAGAATGGAACTCGAGTATGGGGTTTTAAACAATTCTGGTCTAACACCAATCAACCCAAATGAGGAGTGCAATCTATCAGCACCATATAGTCCTTGACTATTTACTGGCGGAGGAAGGAGGGGTTTGTGCAAAATTAAATGAGTCTAATTGCTGCTTACAAATTGACGATAATGGAAAAGCGGTAAAGCAGCTAACAAAGGAAATGAGAAAGTTAGCCCATGTCCCCGTCCAAACCTGGGGAGGGTGGAATATGGACTGGGTTACTTCCTGGTTACCGCAACTGGGATGGCTTCGAAAAGGCTTCATCCTCTTTGTATTCTTTATTGTAACCCTATTAATCTTAGCTTGCTTTGCTCCCTGTATAGTGGCACTGATCAGACGAATGACTAATCAAATTGCATACCAGCAAATGATAGCACTGTACCAGCCAGTGAAGGCTGAAGATTGGGGGCCATAAAGCTCTCAAAATGCTTTTAAGGGGGGAGAATCCTGTTAGAGCAACAGGTCAACTATTTGCTTATAAGCCCAGCTGTCATATCAGGAGCAACGGCTGTCTCTGCAAAATACCCGCTGCAGCCCTCTGTGCAACAAGATTATGCGATAAGACAAGGTGGCCAAACCACCAGCCTAGGTGAGACAGACAGGCACTGCTATTTTAGTCTAACACATATGCCTCAGAGTGGAGTGCAGGGGGGGAGAGAAGGGGGGTGCTAAGGAAAGAGGTGATAAGTTCAAGTAAAATGTTAAACCGCATCCTGTTATATATCCATTCCCTTGCCCCTCTCTCAATCTGCATACAAGGCCTTTTGAAATGTTCCTTCCGCATATACATATAAGGTATGCATGCTAAGTTGTTTGTTGCTAGGTATAAAAAGGCTGCTCTGTACTTGTAAGGGGCTCTCTCTCTGGCATTAGCCGAGGAGAGCACCCACTCAGCTGACTGGTCAATAAAACTTAAAGCCGTCTTCTAGACTCCCGTGCCTCCTTGGGGTAATTGGGCAGCTCCAGGGGGAAACGAGCCCATTTGGCTAACACTGTGAGTGACACATTACTCAACCAAAAATAATTCAAATGTTAAACAATTCCTTAATAGCAGAAACGGCAATTCAGTTTAAAATTACCTTTCCCCAATCATTAGAATTCATAGTGAAAAATTTTCCTCTCACATGTGCTCCAAGTAAAAAGTCAGGCCTCAGTCCTGGGAAGTGCTGAACACCCTCACATCCCATTGGCTTCTGAAGGAGTAGAGGATAATCCGCACCATACAGAAGCAGCTCCTTAATGATTCAAAGTTACTTCTAATTTCTCTTGAAAATCACTGGTCGGTGGAAGTATAGATAATCCTTAAATTGCTCTAAATTTTGAACTGTAGACTTGTATCCAGCTGTGTGATCACCCCACTTTCCAGTCATGTTAGTAGCTCATGTGCCTAATGGCCCCAGTAGAGCCCTTTATGCGCCCAGACATTTGGTAAACTGCCTTCTAGGGCATGATGATTTCAAATCAGAAACAGCCCCTTTGGGAAGGTTGTTTTTGGACAGTTCCACAGGGGCCTCCCAAAGAGAACTAAAAAGGGGGGTGGGGTGGTCTGAATTTTAATATTGTCTATCATCCCAAACGTAATGCCCTGATTCATGCTGACCCCAAACTACCTTTGCCATTATAAAAGCTTTTATTTTTCAGGCTCACAGACAGATTGCTGCTAGTGCAGAGATGGGCAAACTACAGCCTGGGGGCCACATCTGACCCTCCAGATATTTTAATCTGGCCCTCGAGCTCCAGCCAGGGGTTGGGGTCTTGCCCCACTCCGCACAGCTCCCAGAAGCAGCGGCACGTCCCCTCTCCAGCTCCTATGTGTAGGGGCAGCCAGGGGGCTCCGCATGCTGTCCCCACCCCAAGCGCTGCCCCTGCAGCTCCCAATGGCCAGGAACCACAGCCAAGGACAGCGCGCGGAGCCGCCTGGCCGTGCCTTTGCATAGGAGCCAGAGTGGGGACATGCTGCTGTTTCTGGGAGCTGCTTGAGGTAAGCACCGCACAGAGCCTGCACCCCTGACTCCCTCCCATGCCCCAACCCTCTGCCCCAGCCCTGATCCCCCTCCGAACCCCTCGGTCCCAGCCTGGAGCACCCTCTTGCAGCCCCACCCCAGAGCCCACACCCCCTGCTGGAGCCCTCCTGCACCAAACCCCCCAATTTTGTGAGCATTCATGGTCCGCCATACAATTTCACATCTGGGTATGGACCCTGGGATCAAAAAGTTTGCTGCGCCTCCCCCTCTACCACATGCTAGTGCATACCCAAAACTACTGGCTGTTCAGATATAGAGTAGTTGGCTCATCAGAGGCTGGAGGGTGGGAGTTCTGGCCTTACAAACAACTCTTGATGAACATACATAGTATCTTGGATGTCTACACTCAGGGCTATCTGCTAGGATGCCTACTCACAGGCTGGTAAGACACTTGCCTTAGGGTATGGGAGCCAGGCAATAAGGGGTTTAGGTGTGCAGCCCATAGTGCAGAATAATGCAAATACCAATTCTGCCACACAAGATTCCGCCTCGTTACCAGCATGCCCCTGCCACCACACAAAGGACCAGATAGATTCTTGTCATTACATACTATTAAAAGAACAAGTAAATAGGGTGATTTGTTTGGGGTTTTTGTGTGTGTGTCTTTTAAATAATCATAGGAAGTTGGGACCTGATTCTTGAAAGGCCTGGAGCACCTTCAGCTCTTATTTGTGGCTGATCGGAGTTCTGGGTACTCAGCACCTTGTAGGAGAAACCTAACATCTCACAAGACTGGGTTCTTCTATGGCAGTTGTTCAAAGATTAGATTGTCTTACAGACCACATGGGTATCAACATCTATAGGAATGCATGGCAGCAGAGGCACCCGAGAGCAAACTAATCTACGCCAGGGAGGAAGGAGATAAAATGATGCAATTTGACTCCCCCCGCCATTCCCTCAACTCAACACCAGCTCTTCTTTGAGGCTGTTCAGCTGAGACAAATGTACATCAGCAGAGTGATTCACTTTTCATAGGTAACCTATGTAGAGGCATGATGTGGGCTTCTTGTTCTATGCAAGTCAAGGTGCTGCAGTAACTTTTGGGGATGTGCTCAGCAGGAGCAATGCAGAAAAGGGTATGGAGTATGAACCGATTAAACTGGATTAAAAATTAACAATATTAAATTATTTGAAATTATTCAATGAAATTTTAGATTGTGACTAAAAAAGGGATGGTGTTTAACAGCAATAAAACATCTTGTTTTTCAATGGGCTATAGAGTTATTTTATTTTATTTTTTAATCTATATTTTGATTTTAAAAGGGACACATTTTATGGAAAATTCAATTTAATTTTTTTTTAAAATTTTGGCCAGCTCAATAATTGATTCTGAAAAGGCTCCACAGAAACTAATTCTTCCCCCTCTTTCCCCCCCCCCCCCCCCATGACTGGTACTGTCATGTGGCAAAAATAGCTTTCCCACATTTACATCTCTCTGTAAAGATACTATAGAAAGCAGACAAATAAAGTCTCTGATCTTTCTTTTACTGTCTTGATAAGCTTTTACCTACTTGCACTCAGCTTCTGTGGGGCTTTTAGTACAGCTTTACATAAGGCTTTGGTATCAGCTTACAGAGATTTCTCAGATACTGTAACACTGTGTCTGAGTCATTCTCTAAAAATAGCAAGGGAAGTGTCAGCTTAGCTAAAGTCACCGGCTGATTAGTAATGAAGTTTCATGATTCTAAACACCTCTACACACACATGACTAACTGTGGTAATTCATTTGCCAAAAACCCTTGAATGATAGATAATAGTAACTCTATTTTTAAAAGCGGTTATGTTAACTGCAATAGCTTCCTCTCCATCATGAAGTAATACTAATCATCACTAACACTTCTGACGCCTTCCATTGGAGTTCATGGACTTTGTGAACAAATTAATGAAACCTCACACCACCTCTCTGAGGCAGGTATTATCTCCATGTTACAAATAGGGAAACCGAGGCACAGAGAGGCTAAGTAACATGCACAAGTCACAGAGTGCATCAGAGACTTCAGTTAAACTGCACCTGTATTTCTGCTCTATAGTCTACCACAGGCTTCTGGTGCCCCAGTGGTCACCTCTCTAGGGTGGAGGCACAAGTCCCTCTCCCTCCTGACCAGAGTTTTTCCAGGCTGCGCAGTTCCATGCCTACAGTAAGTTCCCCCATAAATCAGACTACTTAAGCAGGTCTGCTTTGCTTTTTCCTCAGAGTCTATAAACAGTGTAACTGCCAATAGGCAGAAGTTACCACACAGCTCTTTCTAAGCAGGCACATTTATTCTTAAGGTGAAAGCATTACAGAGAAAACATACTAAACCACCAAAAACTTACAAGCATGCTAATAAGCTTACTAGAGATCACCCCAACTCCAACCAGGGCTCTGGTCAGTGAACAGTCCTTCAAACTCCGCCGCGGGGTTTTTCTGTAGTCACAAGTCTATAGCAGCTGTTGGCTCAGAACAAGCACGTCTATGAAGCTGTGAGTCACTCCTTCAGACAGTTTTGGTTGTTGATCTGCAGAGACCATGAATAGCTAATCAGCCAGAAAATGATCCACTCTTCAGACTGATGCCTCAAAAGTTTGTGTCTCTGCACAAGGAAAGGTGGTAACTTTCATTCACTTCCCCACAGATATTTCCTAGCAACCCTTCTTAATTTTGTCTAGCACATTGTTTAAAATAGCTCATGACACTTCCCTATGTTTACATTGGCCACCTCTTGCCCCTGGAGAGGTTACATACAATCCCACAATAACACACACTTTTCATTTGTAATACAATGAACTCCTAAAATATGTCCCCTTAATTTGATAAGGTTTGTCCAGGATATTGCAGGAAACTGCCAAATCTGTCACAGCTGCTTTGCTGACTCCTAGTGCCATGATCTAAATGGTAAGCTATGCTAGCAATATATAGTTGCATCCCTCCATTGCCACTGGAATTAATGCTTTCAGAGTGGTTATCCTGCAACAGCTGACTTGGCATGTAAAATTGTGCACTATTGTGCAGTTCAGGAATATAACTATGACTTCTCAGGGTATCAAGTATCAGAGGGGTAGCCGTGTTAGTCTGAATCTGTAAAAAGCAACAGAGGGTCCTGTGGCACCTTTGAGACTAACAGAAGTACTGGGAGCATAAGCTTTCGTGGGTAAGAACCTCACTTCTTCAGATGCAAGTCCCTTGCATCTGAAGAAGTGAGGTTCTTACCCACGAAAGCTTATGCTCCCAGTACTTCTGTTAGTCTCAAAGGTGCCACAGGACCCTCTGTTGCTCTTCTCAGGGTATGTTTTTACTACCGGCCAGACCGGTAGGTAGCGATCGATCCGGGGGGATCGATTTATCGCATCTAGTCTAGATGCGATAAATCGACCCCCAAGTGCTCTCCTGTACTCCAGCTCAGCAAGAGGCGTGGGCAAAGTCAACGGGGCAGCAGCAGCAGTCGACTCACCACGGTAAGTTGATCTAAGTATGTCGACTTCAGTTATGTATTCATGTAGCTGAAGTTGAGTAACTTAGATCAATTTCCCCACACACACGCACAGTGTAGACCAGGCCTTAGTTAATTTTGTGCCATACAGATTTCTTGTTCCCAGCCCAAAAATGCACCATTAAGTCAACAGCTAGGTGGAAAACTGTGAAGGAACTCTCAAGCAATGAGTATGACAACTTCACTTTTAGAAGAGGAGAGATTAGTTTGTGAGGCTGGATTGCAAACTAGACACAGATTAGAAACACTCCAAAAGATGGATATAAGAGAGATTTCTCTGTGATAATCTCACAGTAGAGTGCTCCTAGGAAACCTAACATCCCAAAGAGGACATGAAATATAACTAGGGAAACACCAGGAAATACTCAGTAGGAAGTTTGAATTTGAGGGCTGGCTCTAGAATGTTGTGTCTGGGAGTGGGCAGGAGTGCAAGCATCTCTGAGAGGATGGGCTGGAGGTGGCCTTCAATTCATGAAGGCTAGCGTCTAGATTTGGAACAGGGAGGCTGGAGCTGAAACGGGCTTCAGCCAACTTGCAACCATATATGGCTCAGCCAAAGAAGCCCTGGGTAGAGAGGTGAGTCTGTCAAACAACTGTTTGAAAACTATGATGATATTGAACTTGGCAAATCTCACAAACAAATCTGTGTATTACAATATATAATACAATACAAACCCCTCACAAACAAATCTGTGTATTACAATATATAACATCAGAAATTACGCACAGAGTGAATGTATATCCCCTTTCTATTTTGAAATGTGAAATTTACTGGACATCCCAGACAATAACTGGAGGGACAAACTAAAGATCTAGAGGAGGATGAAACTAAATTCCAAGTTGATGGGCAATACAGGGAAGGGCTACAGCACTGGTAAAGTATATGGGAGCTGCTCTTTTAAGGGTCTTCATGGTTTTACAAAAATTTAAATCAATACAAAAGCTAATGTAGAGCTAGTGAAAGGTTTGAAAAATTGGTGTAGTATGTTGTGACCTTCATTTCTCTAGAATATGTGCTGCTGCATTCAGAATGACTTGACACCTAAATATGATACTGACTGAGGCTCCAGGGAGCAAGAGATTGAGAGATCCAATCTGGATAAGACGAGACCATTAATCAATAGCCACAGATTGTGCATACAGAACAGGATTGCAGCCTATCTGACAAATAATAAAATGTTCAGTGACCTGGTTACTAATCTTCCTGTTATGTACATTTGTCCTGAAAAAGATCTTCACTGCTAAGAAACTGTTTTCTGGGCTTGTCTGGGCTTGAAATGCTGCCGTGGCACAACTGCAGCAATGCGTCAGTGCAGTCACTACCCGTGCTGACAGGGGGGCTCTCCTGTCGATGTAGGTGGTAGCTAGATCAACGGAAGAATTCTTCCATCGACCTAGTGCGGTCTACAGCTGGGGTTTGGTTGGCTTGTCTACGTTGCTCAGGGATGTGGATTTTTCTATACTCCTGAGCAACCCAGCTACGTTGCTCAGAACTATTTAGTTTAAACCATGCCCCTGTTGTTCCTTTTCACATTTTAGCACTTATGTCATGCTGCTATGTAAATAGACTTCATTGCAGTTTGAATGTGTTTGTTGCTTTAAATGTAAAGCTAAAATAAGAGTGGTGTTACCGGAGTTTGAATTGGGGGGAGAGGAGGCAGAGGAAATTTTATGGTATTTCTCCAAGATCCATGCATGCACTTGAGTCATCAAAATGAGTAGATGATGTAGCTGTTCAAAATATGATCACTTGTGCTCTGCCAGGCATCTTGAGTTAGTGCACTCCCAGGCTGTCTGCACTGCACTGTTAGCCCAAGTGATTTATACTGGGTGTGAACATCCACACTGCAAACCCATACCCTTATTACTGAGTCCTCACTGTTTCTGCACTCTCCTGTGTGTTTGGGGGAGCGGAGGGAGGGGAGCAGACAGCACATATCCCATGGCTCTTTGTCTGAAATGTTCTAGGCAATTATAGATGAACTTGTCTGCCCTTTCTGTGTGTAGGGGGTGGGAATTGTGGGAAGAGTATTAGAGAACAATCAGCATCTAAGTGATATTTTTGCCTAGTGACCTCAATGCAAAGTGTGTGGGCTCCAGTCCCACATTAAAGCAGAACCTGGATTCTAACCTTAAGCTAGCCCTGGTTTAAAGCACCTCAAGACCCAGGTCACAAGTTTTTCTGTGTGGAAGGTAAAGTGGGATTGAGCTAAAATCCAGAGATGAGCCTACATTAACTGTGCAGAGTAGACATTCCCTCAATGAGATGTGAATACACCCATTGACTCTGCTGGCCTCAGCTTCCCCTCAATATGACTTAAATGCCCTGCAGTGTTCCTTGGGAGATTCCCTCAATCCAGTGGGAGCTAAGCCCAAGTCCATCCACTCATGGCACAAAAATGAGATATCATTTGGAGCAGATTGTGAAGCTCTTTTTCTCCTTTCTTCTAAACTTTGATAAATAGTGAAATACTTAACTATTTTGACATTTAAATATTATTGGCATCTGAGTTAGCACCCCATTGAGATGAATGGGCTGCTTACCCCTCTGAGGTACTGTTATAGGCTTTCTGCAGTTTCAGACATATTCTGCTTGTCTACACAGTAAGGTAATGTGCTCTATAGAGGTGTGACTTATAAAGCACACTAGTATGTTGCACATTAATTGGTCTGTGTAGACCCCGTTAATGTGCACTGAAGGTTCCATAGTGCCCTGTAACATGGTACTGTTTCAGATACCATGGTAGAGTGCATTACCCCACTATATAGACAAGGCTTCAGCTTACATTTCAAAGCTTTTCTTTGCAACTGTGAGCTAGGGATTTCTTTGTTTAATGGAAGCTGAGATTCTGGAATGCTGCTTAGGAGAGATGCCAGTATGCCCTGCCACCATGCACCAGTCCAGTTTGAGTCCTGTATGTTATAAGTGGCTATCACTGCTGTGTGTCCTACTTGGAGTCATTAAACTAAATAGGCATTGATGGTAATGGAACAAAGAGATAAGCTTTTCTTAATTTAAAAGGTACTTTTATTTAAACAAAACATAAGGTCTCATGCCAGAATTCAGTGATGCGCATTCTGTTGACTCAACTATACAAGTCTCAAAGTTACATTGCAATGCAATAGGTTCTTCAGATAACTGAAATGACTTTTTCTGTTTTATAGCGATGTTTGAGTTTCTGTTAGGCCCTAACAGTTGTTAAGACAAGGAGACGCAACCAGCTACATGCATAAAGTGTATATGGGGGAAAGCCCTCTTGTTGTGGAAAGAGTAGGATTAGGGAGCCTATATTGCACCAGAGTGTGTAGGAGCACACCAATATATTGGTGCCTGGCCTGCATTGTTACAATGTTTAAACTTTAAAGCATTGTGAAGAATCACGTAGTTGTATTTTTTCCAATGCCTACCATTTATATATGATGTGAGAAGTAAAATATGTCTGGCCAGAGAGTAGAAAAGTAATTATTCTTCAGTGGTCTTAGGGTCATGGTTATTCCATTTATAAAATGGATCTAATACAAATAATAATGAATGGCTGCCAGACAAGGCAAGCATCTGAAGAAGTGAGGTTCTTACCCACGAAAGCTTATGCTCCCAATACTTCTGTTAGTCTTAAAGGTGCCACAGGACCCTCTGTTGCTTTTTACAGATTCAGACTAACACGGCTACCCCTCATACATTTCTCATGGAGGGCAACAAAGGCATATCAGATAACTAAAAGTGCATATGTATGCCAGGAGAGGCCTGTTCCTCTCAGCAATCTAATAACTATTTGACAAATTTGTGTCGAACTAAAATAGTTTCAGGCTGACTGAACCTGCTTTTTTTCGGTGACTAAGCCATTTGTACCAAAAAAATTGCCCAGCTCTATTTGTGACACCCTCAACGTCCAGCTGATGAAGCAGATAACAGGTATTTTTTGTAAACTGCCTCTAATTGGAATAGTCAGAAAGAAAACTGTATGGTTGGGGGGTTTTTTGTTTTTGTTTTTGTTTTTTTATAACCAGATGGATAGACTTTTATAATCATAACGAGCCAGCATGGGTAGTGCTCTCTTCTGTATTTCTCTGCTGTAATCAAAATTTGATTATTGTTTTCAAGGATTAGCATGTTTTCAGAAAACAGGTTTATTTTGTTTACAGTGACTATTATGTAAACAAATTATAAATGCATCAACATCTTTATTTTAGCTATTTCAATTTTGAATGGGCAGTACTTTGAATGGGCAGCAGGGGGATCTTCAGTTACTCAAAATTGTTGTCCTTTTATTTTTGTACAGCTATTTGCCTCGTTGTCCAGGGTTTCTCCCTCATTTCTCCACCCACCCCACATTCATTCTTTTAATGGAAGTAAAAATGTCTGAACAAAATCCAACAGACTGCAGTTCAACCTCCTCTCTTGTCTCAAGAAGAATTGCATTTCATTTCCTCAGAGCCACGAGTGGAATCCGGTAACAAGGCCTGGATCTCAAAGACAAAATGAACAATGAAGTCATAAGGAGAGTGCAGAGTAATGGTTGCATCCCCATTCTTGCATTTTAAACAGTGATTTCTGTTTTACTCCTTGAAACACATACATTGGTCTGATTTATTTTTTTAATCTACCCATTTCAATGAACATTTTAGGCTGTACTGAAAGTTCTTCTTTAGTGAGATTTGTTTTATCAAAGTGGCCTCTACATAGGAGTCCAAACTGTATGATCAACTCTTTGGGATTAAAATATTGTTATGCCCACAAAAGTCTCACTTTTTTGCACACAAACTGCCAGTCTGTATGCAAATTTGAGTTTGAGCATGAATATGTGGTTTCCCCAAAACTTGGGGGTGTGATTTTTGGGCATGCAAATGTGAGGGGCTCAGTTGGGGAATTCTGATTTTTTTTGTTTGGTTGGTTAGTTGGTTTTTTTTTGTGTGTGTGTGTTTTGTTTTGTGCTTTGTTTGAAGTCCTCATAAGAAGCCTAAACTGTTCCATGTGAACTAAAAGATGTGCAATGCTTAATTATGGTATGAAATACATATTTTTATTTTTTTTGTAATGGATCTACACAATCTACTCAGATTTGCTCCTGCAATAGAGCTCTGTTCAGCCCAGCACTGAGTTGCAGGAAGGGGCATCAGGTAATTTCTAATTCTTTGTTCCAAGATCCAATCATAGACATGTAGGGGTGGAAGGGACATCAACAGGTCATCTAGTGACCAAGGGCAGGATTAAGTACTGAGAGGTGTTTGTCTAACCTGTTCTTAAAAGCATCCAGTGACAGATTCCACAACCTCCTAAGGTGACTTGTTCCAGTGCTTAACTACCCTGACAGGTAAAGTTTTCCACTAATGTCTAACCTAAATCCCCCTTGCTGCCATTTAAATCCATTACTACTTGTCCTGTCCTGAGTGGATAAGGAGAACAATTTTTCACCCTCCTCTTTACAACAACATTTTACGTACTTGAAGACTTATGTCCCTCCCCAGTCTTCTCTTTTCCAAATTAAACACATCCATTTTTTTCATACTTTCCTCCTGGGTTATGATTTCTAGACTTTTAATCACTTTTATTGCTCTCCTCTGGACTTTCTCCAATTTGTCAAGAGCTTTCCCAAAGTGCGGTGCCCAGAACTGAACACAGTTCTCCAGTTGAGGCCTTATCAGTCCTGAGTAAAGTGGAAGAATTCTTGTTTTGCTCACAACACTCCTGCTAATACATCTGTAACAGGGGTTTCACTGACCATGAGAGCATGGCATAGCGTAGCAGCATTCTTCCTGTATGGGGCTCCCTGTCAAAGGTCACTCTGTCATTCTCCCCATAATTCACCATGCTCCCTCTTTGTGGCTTGGCCTTCCTACCAAATCACTATGTTTTCCCCCTTCCAGGATATCAGAGTCCCACTAGATGAACCATCTCAGGCAGTCTTCCAATCCACAGTCCAGACTATACTATTTCCCCAGTGGCTGGTAGGGGAACCTGGGCCCATTCACCACTCCAGGCTCTAGTCCAGGGACCCTATGACTAGTACCCTTGGCCTAAGCAATCCCAGACCCTACTGCTGTTTCCTTGGGCTCTTTCCTTCCTTTCTCTGTCTTTTGACTTGCTCCTGGGTTACCACTTGAACCTCATCTGTTCCCTGTGGCTACTTAACCCTCTGTCAGGTTCTTGCCAGAATGTGTATTCCCAGGCAGGATCCCAGGATTTATTCCCCCCCCGGACTCCTCCTCCTCTTCCTCCTCATCCCTATCCAGAAAGGAGAGTGATTTCTTGCATGCTATTACCCTGCCCAGCTGACCTGCATCAGCAGTTAGAGCTTATCAGCCCGACTCTCCTCCAGGTTCAGAGTGTCACAGGGTTAACTGGCCCTGTCTATTTGTGTGGGGTGGACACCTCATCGTAGAATGATGGTTGCATGTTTGTTGGCAACAATATTATATTGTTGATTCTCGTTTAGTTTCTGATCCACTATAACCCCCAGATTCTTTTCTGCAGTACTTCAGTCATTTCCCATTTTTGTATGTGTGCAATTGATTGTTCCTTCCAGGGCTAGCTCCAGGGTTTTTGCTGCCCCAAGTTGGGGAAAAAAAAGCCGCTATCGGCGGCAGCTCCACCACGCCACTTTCTTCTTCAGCAGCAATTCGGCAGCAGGTCCTTCCCTCCTAGAGGGACCGAGGGACCCGCCGCCGCCAAAGAGCCCAACATGCCACCCCTTCCCTTTGGCCGCCCCAAGCACCTGCTTGCTGGGCTGGTGCCTGGAGCTGGCCCTGGTTCCTTCCTAAGTGGAGTACTTTGCATGTGTCCTTATTTAATTTCATCCTATTTATTTCAGACCATTTCTCCAGCGTGTCAAGATCATTTTGAATTCTAATCCCATCCCAAAGCACTTCCAACCCCTCCCAGTTTGGTATTGTCTATCTGCAAACTTTCTAAGTATACTCTCCATGCTAGTATCCAAATCCTTTATGAACATATTGAGAATAGAACTGTAGGTTAGAGTAGCCTTCTGTAATCTGCCAGCTAGCAACAGCCTTCATGAGACTGTCTACCTCTTGGGCATAGCTGGAGTGCAGCATTCCCCAACCATGTCTCTTCCCTGTCCCATCCCCCTGTACCGAGGTCTGTGAAGGAGGATGGCATGGGAACTAGCTTTTCCCTCTTGAAACCTCCTGTGTGCCCAGGGAATCCTCAGCAGGGGAGATAGGGCTGGATCCCATCCCTTTTATGCCTCCAGTGAAGTGCAAAGGGTATGGAGCAGGGGCAAGAATCTGACTTTTGGGGTTTTGTAATCATTCAAGTGAGTAGAGGACACATGCACAGAAAACTGCACAGGCCTAGAGAAAAATCTGATTTCTCTGCCATCTGTTTTCCCAAAATATCCATACACAGAAGCCCATTTTAGGTAGCAGTGACACTCAGATCAGGGAATGTGGCTGGTGCAGCTGGTGAGGAGGCAAAGCTTTCAGTTTACCTTCCCACCATTCTAGGGTTTTTAAATAAAAATATGAGCGATGGCAGATCCTGCAAGCTGCTTGTGCCCTCAACACCTTGCAGAACAGGACCACACTGGCTAAAGAAAAAGAACTTCGGGCTCCCTCCAGAGAGTGCTCAGGGTGGCAGCCAGTCAAAACTGTTCTATACATTAGGTTCTCTCTCCCTTAGAAACACCCCAATAGGGAATAAGAAAAGAGAGCTTTGGGAGCTCTGGCAATTCAGCATCTTGGCCCCAGCCCACAAAGGCCTAGAAACTGAGTTCCCTAATCTGCCTTTAAACTCATACATAACAGCTATATGTTGCCTAACTCAGTCCAAGCCTGGTTTGGTCAGCCTGCAGGAATGGAGCTAAAGCATGTTTACACTGAGCTGGGCAATTATGTTCCCTCCCAGGCCCCAGCCGCCCTAAAACGGCCCTTTGTTTTAGTTCCTGGGGGACACAGTGGATTTCAGAAGGCAGGGATGTCTGATTTAGCATTGTCAATTGGCCTAAACTCTCTAAGATATAGGATATAAGCAAAACTGGGGGGAGGGCGGGCACAATATTGGGAGCAAGGAATGAGTTGTGTTCTTTGTAAGAAGCCAGGACTATTGGAAATTATTTTGCATTGCCAAGTCCCTGTTTTTTCCCCTCTCTCTCTCTCTCTCTCTCTCAATTTGTTGACCTACATATGCTAGTGCCGACAGAAGCCCTTCAAATTCATTTTTAAGTGCTCAAGAGGGGTTGTCATGAAGCCTGGCACTGACTCACAACTGAGCCAATACTTACTTTTAGCAGTACTCAAGCATTGCTGGAGTGGGCTGCCAGTTTTTCTGTCCTCCCTCCACTAGGAGGCTCTTGGTGATCATTATTGTACTGCTGCTGCTTGAGCTATCCAAAAAAAGCACTCTTTCTTACCTGCAAGAGATGACATGCTAGTTAGTGCAGTGCTCTGCTAACAGTATAACTGAATGGATAACGTAGTCTGCTAAAAATAGTCTCTTTATAGTTCTATGCACAAGTGGATTTCTCTTCTTTTCTCTTTTGATTTGTGTAGGCATCTCTCCTACACTGAATACAGGATGTGTGCTGTGACCCAGTTTGTTTGAACTTTATGTGAAAGTAATTTGTGCATCCATAAAAATAAAGTAAAATATTTTAACAGTAGTTTATAATTATTTTCAACCATAATTTACTATTTTACACTGTCAGTGTTCTCACTGGTTTGTAATTAACTGTAAGCTGCTGAATTCTGAGACATTCACTGTGTATGTATGGTATAAAGTCTTGAACAGAGGTTTCACTTATGCTCAGAAACCACACAGAGACCTGGGTGGAAGAAGGACAGGCTGAGCTGGTTACACAAGCATAATCAAGCAGTCCCACCTACACCTCAGGAAAAACTCTGTTAAAACCAATTGGCAGCCTGACAAGCTACAGCCCTTCCTGCAAAGTTGAATGTTGTGATAATGTGTTAACCACGCTTAGGATTTTATTACAGGCACTTTGTATGGTTTGGTATCCAACACCAGAGTATCTGGGCATACAGCACAGTTCAGCATGGCTTCAAAAGAACAGGTGTTAACCAGCCTTGTCAATTCCTAATACTGAAAGGCACAAATGCCAGAATGTCATTCTCGAAGGCCAGATTGTGACTGGCCCTTGCACTAGTGTGCAAAAAGCAGGGGGAGCCAGCAAGCTGTTTAATCTTCCATGCAGGAAGGTGGTGGGGTCACAATTACAGTCCCTGCTTCTTCTTTGTGGTGCTGTCTGACCCTTCACACTAGCACAAGAATGGTGCAGCCAGCACATTAGAAAGTGTGGGGAGGGCTTGTTCCCTGATAGCACAAAGTATCCCTGAAGCTTAGATTTCAAAGGGGCACTCCCACTAGCTAAGCATTTCTGCAAAACCTAGTTTTAAATACCCACCTCTCTCTATGTTGTAAAAGAATGACCACTTATGCCAAGAGAACAAATTAAACTGTCTCTCTGCATGGTCATTTAAATGACCAGTACATGAGGTCTAGTAACATCTAATAAAACAATATGGCCCATCAGTGGGGAAGTGTTGGCATTAGGAGGACAACCAGAATTATAACTGTGACCACAAACCACATGCGGTCAGATTTGTTATTAAATTATTACAGAAGTGGGAAAAATCCACAAGGAAGATAGGATCTAAACTCCTGGTGGAAGAGAATTTCAGTATCTTGCATCTAAACTGGTATCGTAGCTGCTCTATCTGAGTTAAATTATTAATTCTTTGGAATAGGGGCTTTCTTTTTATGTTTGCACACTTTTGGGACTCTGCATATAACAAATAACAATAGATGGGTTTTATGTACCTAATTTTTCTAAAAACATGCTATACTTTTATAAACAAGTTTAACCACTCACTCTAATGAATACAGAACAAACAGAAGTACAGTCCCTGCTGTGTTTATATATGGCATATAATTCTATTACAAAAGTACTTAATCTGTGGTAGATTATTGTGAAGGAGTACGTGCCCCTTCCCTTGTATTTACATGGCAAGGTGGTAGAGAATAAGAAGAACTTGTCTTTTAGGGGCAAATCTCTGGTCTGCACATTGACATATTTATTGGCTCTGACAAAACCATTTTACTTACTGTGAGTCTCTTAAAGTTAAATGTGTTTCATTCACTACCAGAATCTTAGGCCTTGGCACATTCTATAACTTAATTTTAAAAAAAGAACATTTTCTACCACCCTTGTATTTTCTTTTCCCTTCCCCATCCCACTTTCCTTCTACTATGCCTTAGTTGACCTTTTTCTCTGTCTTGTATGATGATTTTCCTTCACTGTACTTTTCTGTACCTGTAATTGTTGTTCCCTTCTTTTCTTCACCTTTAACCCAATTTTCCATGTTTTGTGTTCTTTCCTTTCAACACCATCTTCCTCTGTGCTATTAATCTTTTCTTTTCTCTCTCTCATTCCTTCCCCAACTGTGTTCTGTTCTTTCTACTTCACAGTTTTAAACTCTACCCCGACCTACCCTTCCACTCGCATTCACTTAGTCCTCTGTACTCCTGATGCCTCTTCTGCTCACTCTGCCATAATTACACACACAATCACCACAGTCTGCTGTGCTTAAACACACTGCCACACTTTCATTCTCCCACTCAGAAGTGGGTCTTCTCCATTTTCCCTCCCCCATCTTAACTAAAAGATGGGACCCCAGGATTTACATCCCCCCCCCAAGTCAAAGCGGGCTGGCAGTTGTTTTTCCCCTCTCCTTCAATCTCATGTCTCTTCTTTCACCTTCAGGGGATGGAGGTGGACAGTCCCACAGAAAATGTGGGGGTGGGGGAGGGTTAGGGACAGGACCTTTTTGTGCTCCCAAGAGGAGAGAGGCCAATTTTGACTTGTGGAAAGTAACTTTACTCCTCCGGAGAAGGTTATTTTGCCTTAGATAAGGCCATTTTCTCCCTACCCCCAACCCCAAAGTCAGAAACAGAAGAGGAGGCCCATGTAAATTGGAGAGGAGCTGGGGCTGGCCAACCAGGGCATGTCTACACTGCAGCTGGGAATGAGCCTCCCAATCCAGGTAGACATGCTTGTGCTAGTGGGGCTTGAGCTGCCATATTAAAAATAGCAGCATGGCCACTGTAGCTTGGGCTCTCAAGCCAAGGGGGCCAGGTGGGCTTCAGAGCCCAAGCTGCCATGTCCACACTGCTATTTTTAGTACACTAGCTGAAGCCTCACGAGCATGAGTCTGTCTACCCAGGCTGGGAGGCTGGCTTCCAGCTGCTGTGCAGACATAGCCTGTCTGTTCCTCAGGGCTAGTTCACCTACCCTTAAGACCGAGGTAGGGACAGCTCCTCTCTACTTAGTGTAAACCCTTCAGGATTTGAGGGCGGTGAGGAGCACAGCTGATAAACAGCCAACTTTGATGACGGGATCCCAGTGCTCCCTGCTTGGTACACAGCTTTGTTTGCATTAGGTTGCAGAAGTGCAGTTAACGGCCCAGCTACAAGTTTAAGATCTACTGGAAGTTTGCTAGGTGTGCACTCACAAAGTCAATTGACACATGGTTGACCATGTCTGCTGTAACTAGATGAGTGTTATAAAAAGTCAATTGTAGTGTGAAGGTGCCCATGTGCTATTAGCACTACAAAGCCAGCATATGGGTGGCTGTGCTTGATTCTTCTTGTGCCTTGTCAGCTAAGTTTGGCTTGCACTGGTGGTGATGTAATAGTCAGAAAAGAACTTGACATAATTTTCAAATCCCAGGCTTAGTTTGTAGAGCCAGCAGCTCAAAAAGTCATCTTTTTACTTGTAACTTGAACAGATAAGACAGAAAGGTCACCGGCAGTGAATAATATGGAAGCCAATGATACTGCTTGTAGAGTCACTTTTCTGACTGCATCTACTCATGTTCACATGCTGTTCAAAAAGTCCCAGGGAAAATCCAGAGGAGTGTTTCTCTCTCTCTCTCTCTCTCTCACACACACACACACACACACACACACACACACACACACACACACACACACAGGTTTTTTTAAAATGGATTTTCTTAGCTTACACAACAACAAATCCTAAGAAGAACTATCTCGTCATCTGTGGGTTTTATGTGATGAATTTCCATTTTCCCTGTTAATGAGCACTCATCTCTGCATTGCCCCAACTCCCTGTTGATATGCTATTACCAATATATGAAAGGGTGGCATAGAACTATAGTTTGTGACTCTCAGGGTATGTCTACACTGAGATGAAAAACCTGTTGCCCCGGGTCAGCTCTTTCGGGCTCACAGTGCTCAGACTGAAGGGCTAAAAATAGCAGTGTAGACAGTTTGGGCTCAAGCTGGAGCCACAGTTCTGAGATCCTCCTCCCTCACAGAGTTGCAGAGCCCAGGCTCCAGCCTGAGCCCAAATGTCTACACTGCATTTTTGTAGGTCCTCAGCCTGAGCCCCACAAGCATGAGCCAGCTGACCCAGACCTGCTGTGGGTCTTTAACTGCAATGTAGACATACCCTCAAACATTTCCATGAGGGAAATCTTAGAATACTCCTTCTTATGCTAAAATAACCATGCACTTTTTTTAGTTGGCACCAAAGTTTTTAACACAATGTAGTCTATTTTGTGCAGATACCAGATATATTGCTGCTGAATTAATATCACACTAAAATCTATATGCTATTTGTCTGTCTGATGCCCAAACCCGTGAGATGCTGAGAGCCCTGAACTCCCATAGATCTTAAGTCAATGGGAGTCCAAGATACTCCCCACCCTGCAGGTGCAGTTCAGAACCAGGTGCACAAAAGAAAATAGAAAACATAGGCCCTGATCATGCAGTCAGCTCTGTGTACGCCCTTAAGCTCCACCTGCCCTGAGCTCATTGCAGGACTGGGGCCTTATTTTTACCGCCTGTCCCTCACCTCCACTGGAAGACTTTCACCACTGTCAACAGGGTTCACAAATTTTGCTTGAGTGAATTGAAGATTGTGGTTAATCAGAACCTATGAATAATTTACACAGACTTTCCTTAATTTATCTTTCCTTCATCAAAATATAAAATATGATGCTCTTTAGATAAGGTTAAAGCTAGCCCTGCCCCCATCAAAAGCTCAGGTTTTTTTATAGTCACTGCACTGCTCCCATCACCACCACTAACTTCCTGCCAAAATGAACTAATCTTGCTGAACACTTTTTGCAGGTCACTAAAAATAAGCAGATGAAAGTGACTCCAGGAGCGGAAAGAATGATAGAAAGGGGACATGGGATGGAATCAGGGGAAAGAGGGCATGAAATTATTGGAGGATCCCTTGAATTGGAAACAGGATTTTATCATCTAAATGTTGTTGTTTTGACCTTTTTCCAGCTGTATTAGGAGGCAGAGCTAAGGCAGGCTGGCGGTGTATGTTGGGGTGAGGTTAGAGTGAGAGATGAAGGATTCTACGGCAGTGGGGATCTGGCTGGATCCTTTAATTGTTCATGTCCGACATTCTGATTTTTGGGGTGTTACTAGATTCTGATGATTCACTTTCAAACTCAATTCTTTTTTAATGAAGATATATGTTTACACATTTATTCAAGCTGTTTATTAATTTGTAAAGCCCTAAATGGTTTGAGTCCTAGTTATCTTTGCTCTATGTACATGAGCCCCTCTGATGTGCTTTCACTAACAGTCCAGATGTACATGTCTAGGGATTGGAGGTAGGTGTTCTTACTGGAAGATCATTGTCTCGGAGTTGCTAACCTTCCAGGGTTGGTGAAAAACCACCTGCTTATTCAGGCTTTTGCTTGAGATGGATATAGTTGTACTTCTATCTCTTATGAGGGAAATCTAATTTTCAGTTGTCATTTGATATACTAACTTCATATTGTTTACATTTATACATGTGCCCAGAGACAAGTGATGCACATAGTATTAAAAATAGAAAAACAAATGAATTCATTAGAGTTTCCATGCCTTGTCTGTCTCTTTCTCGCACACGCACACACATACCTTCCCAGACACGTTCACGCTCATGCACCCACACACCCATACATACAATAATAGATAGAGAGTGGAGAGGCAGTAGCACTAGTTGGCCACAGTAATAGGTTCTTACAGCAGTGGTCCAGTATAGCAACTGCTGGAAGTAACAGGAAGGAGTCCTGCAACTGAGGGCTTGTCTACATAGTGAGTTAGTGCATGGCAAGCCGAGGTGTGAATCTATAGCATACTAGCTTGCCATGCACTTGCTGAAAGCCTAAACCAGAATAAAACCACCCTAGAAAAAGACGGTTCCTTGGAGGAAGTGGTAGGAGAGAGAGTGGCTTGTGGCTATGAGCAGACAGAAAGTGAGCACTGCAAAGAGAAGATATACACAAGCTTGATAGCAGCACTGGCATTGTGCCTAGAGTGCGAGGGCGGAAACTGCTTTGCATGTTTTGTTTTGTTTTTACAAACTGATGCAAAATTCATGTCAATCCCCCCATGATACAGACACTAGTATGAATAGAAGATTTGACCAACCTTAAATTTGCTGGATGTATTGTCTTGCTACTTCTCTCTTTTGGTCCATTTTTGTTTTCATTTTTCTTTCCATTTGTCATTTCCTCTCCCCCACACACACTGCCATTAAGTTCTATCCTCTTTCTCTGTTTCTCCCTCATCACTTTTTCTCTCTGCTTCCCCACTTTTCCCTTTATTCCTAGCCCCCGCCACACACACACACACACATTCTTCTCCCTCTTCTATTCCTCTCTTCCCCCTTCTCCCGTCCTTCCCATTCCTTCTCTTTAATTTCTACCCTCATGAACCCTGGTTGAAAGAAGGATAGTGCCTCCCTCTATTCTAAAGGCCATGGCTGATCCAGCCCCTGAAGGGAGACTTCTGTGATGGGTCAAAGACAAAGCTCTGATCTGTGCCCTGATGTCAGGAGGCAATGATGAGCGGTTCACTTACCCTACTTCTACACTAGCAAGCATACTCAGGTAATTGACCATGTACGTGTTCACACATCTTCCCCATACCCATTCCAAGTGTCCACATATGCTGCACTAGACACAAGTATTTGCTGTGTACATATGTATACCCGCATCCACACTACCTCTTTTTGGTATACAACATTACCATTATCATTTCAGGGGCAGTATCCCAGGGTTCTGTGTGTCACAGGAGACAATTTAGGAACCCCCTTGCTGTGTGTTGGTACTCTCCGCTACCTTCACACATTTGACAGCAGTTCCTGATCATCTCTTCCCTCCTTTCATACTGGGTGGAAGACAATGAGCAAGCGAACGATGATGTGGTACTGCTCCTGTTCCTTCTTGCATGATAACCATGTCTTGCAATGCAGTATTCGATCTTTGAGATACAGGACAGAATCGGGCCAGAATTTTGGACATGCTGAAGACTGGTGACCTAGAAGCTGTCTGACAAACAGGGCCGGCTCCAGGCACCAGCTGAGCAAGCAGGTGCTTGGGGCGGCCAAGTGGAAGGGGCAGCACGTCGGGGCTCTTCGTGGGCAATTCGAAGAAGAAAGTGACACGGTGGACCTGCCGCCGATCGCGATTGCAGCTTTTTTTTTTTTCCCACCACTTGGGGTGGCAAAAAACCCTGGAGCCGGCCCTGCTGACAAACTACTCCAGTTCCATGGAATGGATATGGTGACTGCTGGTATTGCCACAGTATGCCCCTGGGTAGACCACTGCTTCTGGTCCAGGAGAACCAGCATGGTGTGGTGAGATCACATTGTTTTTAAAACCTGGGATGATGAGCAGTGGCTTCAGAACTTCCAAATGAGAAAAGAGCCCCAACCTTCCTGTGTCAGAGCACTGGATTTCAGAAAGCCATACTGGTGTAGAAGCAAGTGGCTATTGCCATGTGGAATTTAGTAACACCTGACAGCTACCAGTCAGCTGCAAACCAGTTCAGGGTTGGGAAGCCCACTGTTGTGGTTGTACAGGTTGGTGAGGCAATCAATACTGTCATCTACCCAAGGGTAATTGCCATAACCTGAGTACCAGAAATTGTAGCTGGATTTTAAAGGATGGGGTTTCTGAACTAAGCAGGGACGAGAGATGGCACCTGCATTCCAATATTTTGGCCACTAAAAGGGGCAAGTGAGTATGTGAACCGAAAAGGTTACTATTCAGTCATTCTGCAAGGCTTGGTGGGCTACAGAGGCAGGTTCATGATCACATACATTGGAAACATATGAAAGGTTCATAATACCAGGGTGCTGATGAGATCAGGATTGTATTTTAGGGGGAAGAAGGGACTTTATTCCATTCCACAGATACTACATGGTTCTCTCTGGTGTGTTTGTGCCAACAGTTATTTTGGGACATCCTGCAACAGTGGGGAAACAAAAGGTGATTTCTGCCTGTTTCAAGGGTTATCCTATGCAGCTGCTGGAAAAGCACAAGAGAGAACATTGGCACATACTTATGCGTAACCCTACTTTTCTGTAGCTGATGTTTCGGTAACTATAATAAGCCATTCGTTTATGTAACTACTGACAATTGTGACAGGGCACCACCACCTTAGGGTTTGCATTTGTGCTACAAAGGTTGTCAACCTAGTTCTGTTGCCATCATTGTGTACTGCTTTTGTGTTAAAACCTGTTTTCAAGACTACATTGTAGGGAGCACTCTGTTTTAAATGACCTTCAAAACAGCTCTTTAAAGGCTTAGGAGGGGCTTCAGAAATTATTTCTTTTCACCGTTCACTGATAGTGGTGATAACAGCACTTATCAGCTATTGTATGTGACTACACCCAGGGCCAAAGTTTGGTGGGGGTAGGGAATGGGGGGCCATTAAAGCTATGTCAACACTAGCACTTTTGGTTGGTTAAAACTTTTATCGGTCAGGGGCGTGGAAAAAACCACACCTCTGACCGACATAAGTTTCATTGTCGGAAGCACTGGTGAGGACAGCACTATGTCAGTGGGAGAACGTCTCCTGCCAACATAGCTACCGCTGCTTGTTGGGGGTGGTTTAATTATGCCGATGGGGGGGAGCTCTCATCTGTCAGCATAGAGTGGCTACATGGGAGACCTTACATCAGTGCAGCTGCAGCAGTACAGCTGTGCCGCTGTAAGGTCTGAGTGTAGACATGGCCTCAATCACTGTTCAATGTCTAATGTCTTTACTGTTACTTTAATTGTGCTTCCTTGTTCTGTACATGAACCAAGCCAAAAAGTTCCTTTTTCTGTGCTGCGACTTCTGTGGCTGTTAAAACTACCAGTGCATTCCGCAGACATTTCATTTCCCCATCCCTTGGGTGTATGCTTTAGAACCGGATATTTATGAACCTGGGAGGACGGGGTTAAATGGGCATGGGATGGGACAGAAAATTCTTTGCAGTCTTACAGCACCAGAGAGTTACACAAATCAAAGTCATGTGCTCCGAATCATAGGGCCTTATGCTCCACCTGATGAAAATGTCCTGGAAGTCAGGAAGGAGGGTCCACACACAAGTCAAGGAAAAGTAATATTTATTTAAAATGATACATGTAACTGAAAGTGAAGGGTTGTGGTTTTTTTTTTTTAAAAGGAACTGCAAATGAAAACACAGTGGATCTGACTCCCTGAGCAATGTGTAAACAATGTCTCTGAGCCCATCTTCTTGCCCTCCCTTTCCCACTCACCCTGACAGGGGGAACTGCCCAACGGGACAACCGAGGACATCTCTGGTGAGGCATTTGGGGGCCAAACACAGGCTGGGCTTCAGGAACTGTCTGGGGGCTCATCATCCCCTGCTTGTATGCTCAGGGGGTTCCCATTGAAGGGGTTTTGAGTCCCGGCAGAGGGTGTTGTCCCAGGAATCCTGCAGGTTCTTCCCAGTCACTTGGGGGTTAGATCCTCTGCCTCCGCAGCACCCAGGGCAGCAGCTGGAGGAGGAGGAGCAGGAAAAGGGTGTGGTGCCAGTTCATCTGCTGGGGAGCCCAATCCTCCTGAGCCCTGAGGGATTCAAACTGCTCCTGGTTCCTTCGGCCCATAACAATGGGCAGGACCTCCAGAGTTGTCCTCCTCTGCTGTGGTGCTGCTCCTGCCTTCCCGTTGGAATCGTTTCCCTCTTGGCAGCCAACAGTCCTACCAATTCAAAGACAAGGGGAGTTGTATTTTTTTTCCTTTCAAAGAAGCTAAGAAATCCCCCTACATAACATCACTGTGATGCAGAGGGCCACAATAGTGATACTTTTTAGCATTTAGGACTGTGACGACTACACTATCCCTAGTTCTCAGACAACTTTTGCAGCCCTTGAGGAAGGACCAGAGGCTAATAATAGTAAGACACCTGCAGGGTTTTTTTTTTTAATATATAATGTTTACAGTGTCTTGGGGGGAGGGGCTCAGTTCCTTCCAGGGGTTATGTTGCCAGTTATCAATTTCTTCTTTAAAAGCTGTCTATATGGAGAACACACAGGTTTTCAACTTACCAGAATGGAAAAGAGAGGCGTCTCTCCAGTCCTCTGGAGGCAAACCAGCA
The DNA here is from genome assembly GCF_011386835.1 of Chrysemys picta bellii. Lineage (NCBI taxonomy): Eukaryota > Metazoa > Chordata > Testudines > Emydidae > Chrysemys > Chrysemys picta. The sequence continues at coordinate 53,794,530 of NC_088795.1, read as the reverse complement.
ATCTGTGCCAGAGAGATGTTTCTGCTAATGGTCACTCCTCTCCATATCACTGAATGGAGGGGTTTAGTCAGTTATAAAGGTGGACCAGCTATGAAGGTTCACCACCATTGAACCTCAAGAACTAGCTGGAATTTCTGCAGCACCTGAAATTTGCTGAAATATGTTTACAGAACTGGGAGGCGATTTCACAGGAAGCTGACAATATTCTACTCTAGCAAATGGAGTTTACATGGAAGGGGTGAAGTGAACCACTAATAATCCCGCTCCTACCCAACCCCTCCCCTTGCATCTCCAGAAAATCCAGCCCGTGTCAAGCAAACAGTGGTGAAAAGGAAAGAAAGAGAGACGGCAACTTTATTTTGTTCCCTAAACTTTCCAATCAATACCACAAGCTACTTGCCTCTCCATTGCAAGGGGACACGGCATTGTACTTGGGCAACTACCAGAGTGGATCCTTCAGCCATCGTGCTTCTCCCAGCTTCTGCATTCAGCGTGGCTGAAAATGGGGAGATGCCAGACACCAGGGAATGGCTTAAAAATTAATCATCAAAGGGCGAAAGGACAATGAAAAGACTCCCTTTCCCTTTGTTCACTCTGCTGCTCTACCTGCCTTTCTACTGCAGCCTCAGCGATGCCACATCTTGAGGTCCCACCACTTAACCTAGCTCTCAGTGATTTCAGCAGTCAATGAGGTTCTCCCACTACTAGTGCAGGCTCTGCGAGCTCTTTCAAATAGATATCTTGTATTTCAAAGTGGTTTTGTTCATCCCAAATCAAATTGAGTAGACTCTGCTTTCTAATTACAAATTCATCATTCTGTTAGTTCTTTGCCCCCAATTTCTTACCATATTTTCATATAAAGGTAAATCCACTTCTATTCAGTGGTGTTAGTTGGACTACATTGTATGGACTAGATTGTGGCTTGCATTGGTGCAATTTTGTTCATGCAAATACACATCTCTGCACAAGGGCCAGTGACAATCACAGTTTGTATACAAGTATGGGAGCTGCTCCCTCCTAGTGCCTTACTGTAAAGGATACAAGGAGGAATTACGCCGCTGGGACTGCAGCTCTGAACCTCCCCCTACTCAGGGACAAGACTCCATAGCAACTTGAACATTGTGCAAACAATTTTATTCTTAGCCTTTCAAACAGGACTTTCTTTAAAATCATAGGGTTAAATGTACCCCGGTTGTAACTCTCTTGGCTTCAATGGATTTACATCAAGGATGACAATGACTCAGATTCTCAAATCTCTTTACTGCTTAGCTCTGACCTTTGACCTTTCTGGTTGCAAAATGCTTTGTTCCTAGGAACGTAAAGATACTTGATTATTTTTTAAATAAATAAAACAGCAAGACATGAATTTCCCTAAACTGTGTCACAACTTAGTATTGTGCAGCATTTCTTTCATGTGAAAGCATGTGCAGTACATTTTTTGCCAACTTCCCTTAAAATCTAAACTGTGAATTGTTCCTCTTTTTGTACTGACTGCTGTTCAGTTTATTCTTTACAAACAAATGCTACATTTCTTTTTAATTAATGCTTATGCTATTTGTTAAATGTGTTTCTCTCTCCTCTGACCCTTCCCCTCCCCCCCTTGGACCTACACAGACTTACACCAGCTGAGGATTTGGTCCATAATTCTTCAAACAAGTGTTCACAAAATTCCAAATTTGGGTGCCTAAAATTAAGCATCTAAACCCATATGTAGGGTTCAACATAAATGTCTTGATTTCCAGAGGTTCTGAGAACACATGGCTCCAGTTGAAGACAATAGCAGCTGTGGGTGCTCAGCATCTCTGAAAATCAGTCTCTTTGGGGCCTTACATATAAATTTAGGTATTTCACTTTAGGTCCTCAAGTTAGCAAAGGTTGGCCATAATTCCTAGCATGATAACAGTAAAGAATACTCTTACATTAACATTGTGCAAGAAGGGCCTGTTGTCTCTGTAAAACATAAACCCTACTGATCCCTATTAAATCCCACAGGACTTTCCCAGAAGGATCAACTCCAACACAGATTTCCTGTTCAAAATCCACTGAATTAGGAGGCAAGCACTCCACTCAGACTAGTTCCTCACTGATTCTGCCCTTACTATACTCTCTCCTGGATTGTGATGATAAAAAGAGATGTCTGTCTGTAGAAGGGCTTTGAGGCAAATGTCCAAGAAATCCTGCTCCCTAGAGCGGATGGAAAAATTTTCCAGCAGAACTTCTGTGGGAACATGTTGAATTTTTGATACAATTTTGTTTCAGAAACGCAACAAATCCTTTTAATGATGTTTTGATGTTGTTCTGTTTCAACATTTTTAGAAGGGAATGTTCCAATTTTTTGTCTTGAAATGTCTTCACTTTGAATTTTTTTTTAAATTGTATTTTTTTTTAAAAAGTCAAAATCAAAACAAAACATGCTGATTTGATTTAAAAAAAAATTCCAGTTAGTGGAAAAAAGTTTTTTAAAAACGGTTTTAATCCTGATTAGGAACAAAAACAAATGATGAAATCTTAAAATTTTTCACAGAGAGAGAATTCTGGTTGCTGCACAGCTTTACTGTTCCCCTTCCACAATTGCCACCTATGTTTGTTCTGCTGTACCAGGATCAGTGAATGGAGAGAAGCATCTAGCTGGGATAATTATTTTCAGTAACTCAACAAATTCTAGAAATGTTATTGTCGAGTCCAGCCTGAGTTTCCAAGTAAATCAGTTATGTTTCATAGTATAATTATAGTGATAGTGAAAACTGCAGTATAGATCAGGTTGCAAACTAGTTGGCATGGTAACTACATGTTTTCAGATGTTTATAATGTTCCGAAAACATTTCCTTCTGAGCTGAAACTTATAAGTGGTCTCAACTCACAGCAGCCTTTTTTCAGGTGGAAGGAAATTTGAAGAAATTCCACTTACCTAATTTTGAGGTCAGCAGGGATGGGAAAATCAAACACTTTTCTCATTTGGGGAAAAAAATTGTAATTATACTTCTCTAGTGAAAGCTAGAGGAAAAAACTGCCAATCAATCTGAAACTTTTTATACACAGTAAATAGTCCGTAATGTGTAGAGCAGAGGTGTAGCTAGGTTGAGGGGAGCGAGGGGGAAGATGGTTATAATGAACTGAAAAATTACTCTGAAGCCTTCTGGGGGGCTTTCTAAGATTTTTATCAGAGCATAATAAAGCGGAGTTCCCTGTGACATCATTGCACCACCTTCTCCCTGCACAGCCCCCCCAAGTACAGAAGTTGTTGGTCTCACTAAGGAAGACCTGGGACTGTCAGGTTGTTGCTGAGATAATTTACGTGGGGCAGATCGTCAGGTGTCCCTCTGAACTACCCAGAGCAATAGAATTCTATATCAACAGTGAGAGCAAGAGAAAATTATGGGCACAAAAATATTAGTCACAGATTCCATTATGATATTTTTGGTGCATTCAGGACTATTCTGCCAATTCCAACCTTTCATTTACAACATTGGAATTTCTATATGTATCTGTTGCAAAGCTACATCTATCACAATGTAAACTGGGATGCTTGTAATGTGCTCCCTCAGTCACTCTCAAGCTTGATCTACACCCAGAAATTGCCACGATTTAATTAAATTGGGTTCCACACTATTTAGTTACATCGGCACAACCCCCTTATGTGGGCACTCTTATGTTGGTTTAAGAGTGGCTGATATCAGTTTTGTTTAATTCGTTTAGTTACTGAATTAAGCGAATATCAATATCAAACACTCTTCCTGGTAGCTTGGAGACAGCTGAGAATCACATGGAAGGGGAAACCAAGTGTCCAACTACTAGGAGGCTCAGGGTGAGGATGATGGTCATGTCTGGAAGGGGAAGAAATCAGAAACACAAGCTCATTCTTCCTTTTTAGTCAGTGTGGTGCATGTTCATAGATGATATCACAACATTCTTCAGTCAAACATTGATAATTTATTTACAGGGTTCATTTGGAAATGAGTATAAGCCAATTAATTTCTCTGGTTTCATAGATTCCAAGGCTAGAAAGGACCACTGTGATCATCACATCTGATCTCCTATATACCAGAGGCTATAAAACTTTCCCAAAATAATTCCTTTTGAACTGGAATATATTGTAAAACATCCAGTCTTGATTTAAAAATTGCCAGTGATGGTGAATCCACCATGACCCTTGCTAAATAGTTCCAATGATTCATAATTAGGCCCCTAGCAAATTCATGACTGTGAAAAATGCATCACTGACTGTGAAATCTGCTCTCCCACATGAAATCTGGTCTTGTGTGCTTTTACCCTATACTATACAAATTTCATGGGGGAGACAAGTGTTTCTCAAACTGGGGCTCCCAACCCAAAAGGGAGAGTCAGGGGGGTTGCAAGGTTATTGTAGGGGGGACACAGTATTGCCACCCTTACTTCTATGTTGCCTTCAGAGCTGGGTGTCTGGAAAATGGCAGCTGCTGACCAAGGGCCCAGCTCTGCAAGCAGCAGCGCAGAAGTAAGGGTAGCAATACCATATTGTGCCATCCTTAGTTCTGCACTGCTGCTGGTGGTGGCACTGCCTTCAGAGATGGCAGCTGCCGTTCTTCAGCTGCCCACGACCCCTACAATAACCTTACAAACAACCCCCCCGCATTAGCTCCTTTTGGGTCAGGACCCCTACAGTTACAACAGTGTGAAATTTCAGATTTAAATATCTGAAATTATGAAATTAATTATTTTTAAAATCCTATGACCGTTAAATTGACCAAAATTGACTGTTAATTTGGTAGGACCCTATTCATAAGGCTACAGGAATCAACTACTACTATTAAAACCTGCCCATATGGATTATTTTGAAAATTATAACATCTTATAGAGTATCTTACAAGGAATTTGGATGGAATTGATATAATGTTTAAAAGAAAACTGTCTCCTAAAATTGCTCTATCTCAGTTCATCTTGGTGTTCTTGCAATAACCAGCCAGATAAATTCTTAATAGTTTGTTGTTCCTAATTCAGGAGCTCAGATTAAATAAATTTTATCAGCATTACAAGGTATAATCAACTGTTTCCTTCAGGCTATTGACTCCACATAGGAAGTTCCTTTTAATTCCACTTCAGAGGTCAGCTGCTGCATGATGAATAATTAATGTTCATCCGTGATGTTATTCCACTGAATTCGACAGAGTTACAGGAGGGCTATGTTTAGCGTCCATGGCCTATATCTGCCTTGTGCAAACAAGCTGAGATGTCTAAAAGGCACTTACAGAGAGACAATAGGCAAAATGAAATGCGCCACAAGATAATTTGTGAGAAATTTAGGGTTAAAATTATTGGACCATATCAGAGTCATACCAACACTAAGTTCCCATTGAAATCACTGAGGAGTTTTGCCTGAAACTGATAGAACAATATGGCCCATAACTATTATTTAAATGCTGGCTGTGTGCTTGACACTGCATAAAACACAAAAATTGAAGATAGTCACTGTTATGAAGAATTGTTTCTCTCCAGCGCATCATCAGAGATCTACAACCTATCCTGAAAGATGATCCTTTACTCTCACAGATCTTGGGAGACAGACCTGTCCTCGCTTACAGACAACCCCGCAACCTAAAGCAAATACTCACCAGCAACCACACATCACTGAACAAAACCACTAACTCAGGAACCTATCCTTGTAACAAACCCCGATGCCAACTCTGTCCACATATCTATTCAAGTGACATCATCATAGGACCTAATCACATCAGCCATACCATCAGGGGCTCGTTCAACTGCACATCTAGCAATGTGATATATGCCATCATGTGCCAGCAATGCCCCTCTGCCATGTACATTGGCCAAACCGGACAGTCTCTACGCAAAAGAATTAATGGACACAAATCTGACATCAGGAATCAAAATACTCAAAAACCAGTGAGAGAACACTTTAACCTGTCTGGTCATTCAGTGACAGACCTGTGGGTGGCTATATTACAACAGAAAAACTTCAAAAACAGACTCCAAAGAGAGACTGCTGAGCTGGAATTGATATGCAAACTAGACACAATCAACTCCGGTTTGAATAAGGACTGGGAATGGCTGAGCCATTACAAACATTGAATCTATCTCCCCTTGTAAGTATGCTCACACTTCTTATCAAACTGTCTGTACTGGGCTACCTTGATTATCACTTCAAAAGTTTTTTTTCTCTTAATTAATTGGCCTCTCAGAGTTGGTAAGACAACTCCCACCTGTTTATGCTCTCTGTATGTGTGTATATATATCTCCTCATTATATGTTCCATTCTATATGCATCCGAAGAAGTGCGCTGTAGTCCACGAAAGCTTTGTTAGTCTCTAAGGTGCCACAAGTACTCCTGTTCTTCTTGTTATGAAGAAGTGCATCTGAAGAAGTGAGGTTTTTTACCCACGAAAGCTTATGCCCAAATAAATCTGTTAGTCTTTAATAACAGAGGGTCCTGTGGCACCTTTAAGACTAACAGAAGTATTGGGAGCATAAGCTTTCGTGGGTAAGAACCTCACTTCTTCAGATGCAAGTAATAGAAATCTCCAGAGGCAGGTATAAATCAGTATGGAGATATTGCTGGGTGAGTTAGGGGACATCTTCTGTTCCTGACAGCTTGTATTTCATCTGTGTGTGGGATGTTTGTGTAGAGAGCCTCTACATCCATGGTGGCACCGCTATGGGCACCCGCATGGCCCCACAATATGCCAACATTTTTATGGCTGACCTGGAACAACGCTTCCTCAGCTCCCGTCCCGATGCCAACTCTGCCCACATATCTACACCAGCGACACCATCACAGGACCTAACCAGATCAGCTACAACATCACCGGCTCATTCACCTGCACGTCTACCAATGTTATATATGCCATCATATGCCAGCAATGCACCTCTGCTATGTACATTGGCCAAACTGGACAGTCACTACGCAAGAGGATAAATGGACACAAGTCAGATATCAGGAATGGCAATATACAAAAACCTGTAGGAGAACACTTCAACCTCCCTGGCCACACAATAGTAGATGTAAAGGTAGCCATCTTACAGCAAAAAAACTTCAGGAACAGACTCCAAAGAGAAACTGCTGAGCTCCAGTTCATTTGCAAATTTGACACCATCAGATCAGGATTAAACAAAGACTGTGAATGGCTATCCAACTACAGAAGCAGTTTCTCCTCCCTTGGTGTTCACACCTCAACTGCTAGCAGAGCACCTCACTCTCCCTGATTGAACTAACCTCGTTATCTTCATACTGATTTATACCTGCCTCTGGAGATTTCCATTACTTGCATCTGAAGAAGTGAGGTTCTTACCCACGAAAGCTTATGCTCCCAATACTTCTGTTAGTCTTAAAGGTGCCACAGGACCCTCTGTTGCTTTTTACAGATTCAGACTAACACGGCTACCCCTCTGATACTTAGTCTTTAATGTGCCACCAGACTCCTTACTGTTATGAAGAGTTTACAAAGTAAAAGACCGACCTAGATGAGACCCTCAGTCTTTCATCTTTTAAACATTGGAGTGGAAATAGTGTCAATTTTTAAGAGTCTTTTCTCATTTTCCCTTCTCTTGTCCCTTCACATGCCATCCCTGGGTATCTTCATGCACTCCCAGAAATGAAGTTACCCTCTCTGGGCTGATGACTGACATTTGAATCTCCATTCTTGACCCCCTTGAGTCAGTCTTGCCTCTGCAGGCAGCTGTGTCTCTGATCTCTCCTCCTAGATATCCAGGTAGCTGCCCTTTTTGAGGCATGTCTATACCATCCTTCTCTTTCCATTGGCATCTGATTTCATTCTATAACTTGTTCAGACTCATCCTCACCCAAAAGACCCTTCACCACTCTATCCCTGATGTCATCTCATCTCTTGTCCTGTAACACCCCTTTGCTATGCTTTGTCAATGGAGCATGATTTGATGCTCCCTTCTTTCCCTCATCCCACCAGTAGCTCCATGAAATTCATGGCAGATGAAATTCAGTGTTGATAAATGCAAAGTAATGCACATTGGAAAACATAATCCCAACTATACATACAAAATGATGGGGTCTTAATTAGCTGTTACCGCTCAAGAAAGAGATCATGGAGTCATTGTGGATAGTTCTCTGAAAACATCCACTCAATGTGCAGCAGCAGTCAAACAGAATGTTGGGCATCATTTAAAAAGGGATAGATAATAAGACAGAAAATATCATATCGCCTCTATATAAATCCATGGTACGCTCACATCTTGGATACTGCGTGCAGATGTGGTTGCCCCATCTCAAAAAAGATATATTGGAATTGGAAAGGGTTCAGAAAAGGGCAACAAAAATGATTAGGGTTGTGGAATGGCTGCCATATGAGGAGAGATTAATAAGACTGGGACTTTTCAGCTTGCAAAAGAGACACCTAAGGGGGAATATGCTATAAGTCTATAAAATCATGACTGGTGTGGAGAAAGTAAATAAGGAAGTGTTATTTACTCCTTCTCATAACACAAGAACTAGGGGGTCACCAAATGAAATTAATAGGCAGCAGGTTTAAAACAAATAAAAGGAAGTATTTTTTTCACACAACACACAGTCAACCTGTGAAACTCCTTGTCAGAAGATGTTGTGAAGGCCAAGACTGTAACAGGGTTCAAAAAAGAACTAGATAAATCATGGAGGATTGGTCCATCAATGACTATTAGCCAGGATGGGCAGAGATGGTGTCCCTAGCCTCTGTTTGCCAGAAGCTGGGAATGGGCGACAAGGAATGGATCACTTGATGATTACCTCTTCTGTTCATTCCCTCTGGAGCACCTGGCATTGGCCACTGTTAGAAGACAGGATACTGGGCTAGATGGACCTTTGGTCTGACCCAGGATGGCCGTTCTTATGTTCATGCCTTCTCCCATGCTGCTCCTATGCCTGGAATATTCTGCTTGACCCTGAACAGAGAACAACCACGCTCTCCTTAATGCTTACTCCTTTTGGTCAGTCTTCCATCACTGAACACACCCACCCACCTTCCCTTGCCCTCTACCTCAGACCTCACTTTTTTTGGCACCATCCTCAAAGCATAGTATAGTCACTTAAGCTGAGATTTTCAAAGCTACCTAAGGACACTGGTTGCCCAATTTCCACGAGAAGTGGACATTTGAATCCTTTAAGCTATTTTGCCTTAATGTATTAAAATTGAAAAGAACATCCCAACTAAGGTTAAGAAGATTCATACAGAAGATTAAAATGTTATGATCTTTCACTGTTGTAATCCGTCCTCTGTAACCCCTCCATTTGATTATTGTCTTCTATCACCGTGTTAATCTAATTCAGGGCTAGACAGTTTGTTTGAAATCCAGCCTGTAGCAAAGGGCAGTGTATTGCTGCTCTGCCTCTGGAGCTGCCCAAAAGGGGAATTGTGACTCGGGGAGTCTCAGTGTCCTTTCAGTTTCCCCACTGCTCTGAGGAGGGAGTGAACGGTACTGAATCTATACTTGTCACAGCATACAGTCCTAAATATGTGTGGAGCTTTGCTTTTGGGTGCAACTGAGGGGCAGAGTCAAGGCTCCATCCACTCTTCTATCCCATCTGCGCAAGGGGACGGGGGAGGGGGACGACGACATTGCAGCACGGCAGAGCCTGCTCCTCCCCCTTTTGCAGGACATGGTGGTACAACACACTGGTGCAAGGGAGTAAGGGGCACCTTACCTCCCTCTGCTCCTTTGTGCCAGCATGCAAGACAAGCCACAATCTGGCCTTTAGGTTGTAAATTTCCTAGGGCAAAAACCTGTCACGTGCACCTGCAAAGTGCTATGCACAGCTATGGCTCTGTATAAACAATAATTAAAAGTAATTATGGTGATACATAATAGTGAATAGGAAATATGGGCCCTGATTTTTATCAACGTGTAACAAGGGGTGCTGACCCCAAGACTTTGCTGAAGCTCATTGGCAAATTCTAAGTAAAAACCAGCCCAAAAAACACTCTCTCATAGCAGGAGGCACATTTGAAAGTGGCTTATTTAAACACATTCAACCTAATTCATTTAGAAGTGTGTGTCACTGAATGTAAAATTGTTTTATTAAATGCTGTCAGTAAATGGGGTGGAGAGATGGGCTCCTGATCCAGTCTGAAAGCTCATAATCCGTTTAGTTGTTCTAAAGTTGATAGCAATGAAAATGTTCTGTAGAGACAGACAGACAATTGGATTCTATCTTCTACATTTCAGCTCCCTGACACATACATGATACTGATCTTTTTAAAAGAGTTCAGCTAAAACAGACCTCCTGATGCAAATGCCTTTAGAAAGTCAGAAGATTTTAATGCAACACTGCCAGCGAGAACCAGTGAGTGAGAGGGAGTCACCATTACAAAGGAAGCAGGTCGCTGCAGGCAGTACAATTTCCCTCGCCAGATCTCGGAGCCCCAGCTCAAGTCTGAAACATCTACACTATTTTTTAGCTCTGTAGCATGAGCCCAAGTCAGTTGACCCAGGGCCTGAGACTCGCTACTGTGCGGTGTTTGTTTGTTTGTTTTTGCAGTGTAGACATACCTCAAAGTCATATTCCCAGCCTTGCCACTGATTTGCTGTGTGACCTTGGGAAAATAATGTAATCCCTGTATGCCTCAGTTTACTCATCTGTAAAATAAGGACTGTAACACCTACCCACAGGAGTGTGGTGAAGTTTGGTTCTTTCTTATAAAGTGCTTTGAAATCCTGCTATTGAAAATGTAAATTTACACTCAATTTTAAAAGTGCTACATAAACATAGCTTATGCAAAGTGTGTGTGTGCTGTCAACTAGTGAAAAACAAACAGGTAAGGCCTGGGGCTAGAGGGAGGGAGGGATGTCCCCTCAAAGGTCTATCACTATTTTTTCAAAAATCCTCCAGAAATGTAAATGGGAAAGGGAGATATTTATAAGAAAAACATACAATACGGAAATCCATTACCCATCCATGATTGCTTCCTCATCCTCCCCATTTCCTTCTTTTGCTCTACACTCAGCCCCACCCCTGGCTACTTCTCCAGCACCTACTTCCCTGTCTTTCCTTTTTCTTTCTTCCTTGAGAGGCTGACTTCCACCTTGCGCCCCCCCTCCGGCCCAGGGAGCCAGGGCCGCCCTAGCTATTTTGGTGCCCTATGCAGGGGGTCTGTGTGGGGCCCTGCTCCAGGCCTCCACGGGAGCGGGGGTTGTTCCCAGGCCTCCGTGGGGGAGGGGGGCTGGCCACTTCCTGCAGGAAGTGCAGTGACCAGGCCCAGCCTGCTCCGCTCCCCTGGCTCCCAGCCACGCCGCCGGTGAGTGCAGGGGGGGGGAGGGCGGTTCCCCCTCCCCGGAAGCCTGGGAGCCAGGGGAGTGGAGCAGGCTGCATGCCCCCCCACCGTTACTTGCTGCGGGCAGCCCTCCCCGCCTTGCCTTGCCCTAGCTCACCTCCACTCCACCGCCTCCCCTGAGCGCACTTTTTGGCACCCCAACCACTTGGCGCCCTAGGCGGCCGCCTAGTTCACCTACTGTTTGCACTGGCCCTGCCTGCAGTGCCCCCTCCCGTGGCAGCTCCCTGCCCCCCCTCCGGGCAACCCCCCCTGCAGCAGCTCCCTGCCCCAGCTCACCTCCGCTCTGCCTTGTCCCCTGAGCATGCCGGCGCCGCTCCACTTCTCCCGCCTCCCGGGCTTGCGGCACCAATCAGCTGTTTGGTGTGGCAAGCCTGGGAGGGGAGGAGAATTAGAGCAGGGGCGCCGTGCTCAGGCAAGAAGGTGGAGCGGAGGTGAGCTGGGGCGGGGAGCGGTTCCCCTGCACGCCCCCCCCCCCCCCGTTACTTGCTGCGGGCAGCCCTCCCCGTGCTCCCCTGCCCCAGCTCACCTCCAGTCCACTGCCTCCCCTGAGCGTGCTTTTTGGCATCCCAACCACTTGGCGCGCTAGGCGGCCACCTAGTTCACCTAATGGTTGCACCGGCCCTGGGGATTAGCCCCAATGTCAACAACCAGTGTAGCTGTTCTGGCACAAATTCCCAGTGTAGACAAGGAAAGCCACAATTTGCAATGTTTGATGCAAAGGGGGGGATGCTCAGCTAGTACAAACTACAATTTTCCTTGTCTGCCCTAGGTATTTGCATTGGCGCAGCTAACCAATTCCTGCCCATCAATTGCTGAAATCAGGGTCTATTTTTTAATATAGACAAGACCTCTACATGACAAGCAGGATGAAGATTTGAACAGAGCTGTTTTATTGGGGGGTTGAGCCTTAATTTCCTGTTGCCAACAATATTTTATCAATCAACTAGACTACGAATTAAATGTCTATGTAAACACCAACATTTCCCTGATCGACTGCACCACACCTTTATGTTACTGTAGTAATCTTTGTACAAAACATGCCTTTTGAAGTATCATTTGAAAACTAACCACTAATAATACAGCTGGTGAAATGTATGTAGCAACACTATACATAAAGTTATGAATTCCCCCCTGTATGATGTTGGTGGCTCATGTTCAAACCCACGCAGCCCTGTCTAGGCTGGAGTAGTTAAACAAGGAAGTGTGTGTTTACCTCAGTTTACATAAGTAGTAAACAGGGTCCATAAGACAGCAAGAGGGAGACAAGCTAAATTTGCATTTCAGCACACATGGGAGAAGGCAAAGCATGGTGCCACCTTCACCCCCAGACTCCACATCACCTTCTTTACTGTTTGAATAAACTTTGCTTTGATGGGTAATCCTCAGAAGAACCCACTTCAAAGGGTGACTGGATTGTAAAAGTGAGAGGCAAAACACCCCAGGTCATTCATTCATTCATATATCTGTGGGTGGGTGGGTGTCTCTCTCTCTCTCTCTGAAGAAGAAGACGACAAAGGAACCAGCCATTTGACTTTGGAGAGAGATGCTGACCTAAAATTTTGTCAACAATATTACTGGTAATGGGGGTGGGGGTAAGGATTTTACCTTGAACCGGGTCTAGTTTAAGTTTTTTAGTACCAGGAAGTATTTTATCTTTATTTCTCTGTTAACCATTTCTGACTTTTATGCCTAATACTTGTATTCACTTAAACTCTACCTCTTTGTAGTTAAATAAACTTCTTGTATTCTTTAATCAAAATTAATCCAGTGTTGTGTTTAAACTGAATTGTTTGGTAACTTCAATTCAAGTAGCAAGCTGTTGTACATTGACCCCTTATAAGGCAGCGTATCTGAACTGTCCAGGAGAGGGCTGGACAGTGCAGAGCACATGTTTTTGGGAAAGTTGAGAGTGGGCGTGTGTTGGGGTCACCCTGCAAGTAGTAACCATGGCTGGTTGAATCCAGAGTGTAACTGGAGTATGGCTAGCAGGCTGCAGCTATACATGGATGCTCAGGGTGTTACTTGCATATTGGAAGGCTGTTTGTGAGATGCCCTGGTGGGGGCTACAGCAGCAAACCATTGTGAGGCACTCAAGGTTGCAGGGCAAGTAATGACACATTATCCTGGATTGCACCCAGGAGTGGATTGCACCCTCATTAGTCTGGATTGCACCCAGGAATGTGAGCTGTAGCGATACGGAGAATACCTGGGGTCTTTTTGCTCCTCACCTTTATAGTCCAGTCCTCATTTGAAGTGAATTGTTCTGAGGATTGCCCTTCACAGCAAAGTTTATTCAAACAGTAAGGGTGGCAATGTGGAGTCTGGGGGTGAAGGTGCCCCCATATTCTTTCTTATCTCCTGTGTATAGTGAAATGCAGATTTGCCTTAGCTCCCTCTTGCTGTCTCAAGGATCTTGTTTACTACTTATATGTAAATTTGTGCTAACCGCACATTCCCGTGTATAAGATAGACCTGCTTAACCACTCCTGCCTAATTGGGGCTATATGGGGTTGAAGATATGAATTCCCCCTGTATGATGGTAGCATAACTTTACATATAATGTTGCTACATACATTTCACCCTGATATTATTGACCAGTGAGTAAGAAGAAAACTGAAGGTTTGAACAAAGCTGCTTTACTGGGGGTTTTTTAACCTTAATTTCATTTTCCCAATAATATTTTATCAATAAATGAGGCTAGGAGTTAAGTGTCTGTGTAAATACCAACATTTCTCTCTCCCAACAAGAATGAAACTTGACAGCTTGGAAGACTGGACAGTATAAATTATTTATAGTGTGCTGTGAGTATACATAGCCTTATACGTGGGAGGTATTCTATTGGCTTTAAGGTCAAGCATGTGGGGACTTCTCAGTCCCTCAAAAGTGTATCCAAAATCTCTGCAATGGCTTATGACTAGTGCAGCTGACAGCCATGAAAATGGCATTGGCTATAATAGAGCAGAATAGAGAGAGTGGGCATATCAATGAAGTAGGAAGACAGTTTTAAAGTAGGAAGACAGTTTTAAACCCCCTCATTGATGAGGTTCATTTAAACTTGAGGATAGATTATTTTCTTGATCTAAAACCAAGATAGACAAATTCAGACTGGAATTAAGGTGTAAAATTTTAACTGAAAGTAATTAGCCATTGGAACCAAAGGTCATGCTGGATTCTCCATTACTGTCCATTTTTAAATTGGCTGTTTTTCTAAAAGATATGGTATAGGAAGTGGGGGAGGGGCGGTTTGTGGTATGTATTATATAATCATAGAAATGTAGTTCTATAAGGGACCTTGAGACATCAAGTCTAGCCCCCTGTGCTGAGGCAGGACCAAGTAAACCTACATCATCCCTGACCGGTGTTTGTTCGACCTGTCCTTGAAAACCTTCAATAAGGGTGATTCCATAACCTCCCTAGAAAGCTTATTCCAGAGCATAACTATCCTTATATAGAAAGATTTTCCTATGCGTCACTGAGTCAAAAGCTTTATTAAAAACAAGCTATATCAGATCTATTGCTCCCCCCCCATCCACCACGCCAGTAATTCTATCATATGGGGCTCAGACTAGATGATCACAATGGTCCCTTCAGGCAGTTGAATATTGTAGCCAATAGAGCTAGTTTATCCTTTTATTTTACTCATCAGTAATGCAAAAACTTTATTTCATGTCATTTCTCATATACTCCTCCCACACACACACGCACGGCAGAAAGGGGAAAGCTTGGGTTTTCATTAAGAGGAAAAATCTCAGGTTTTTCAATTTCTCTTTGCAGCAGCTGTAGGAAAAGGTAAAGTCTTTATCCCCACAATTTTGTCGCCCAGGGTAGGCAACCTATGGCACGCGTACCAATTTTCAGTGGCACTCACCCTGCCCAGGTCCAGGGTGGTACTGCATTTTAATTTAATTTTAAATAAAGTTTCTTAAACATTTTAAAAACCTTATTTACTTTACATACAACAATAGTTTAGTTATATATTATAGACTTATAGAAAGACCTTCTAAAAACGTTAAAATGTATTACTGGCATGCGAAACCTTAAATTAGAGTGAAGAAATGAAAACTTGGCACATCACTTCTGAAAGGTTGCCGACCCCAGTTGTAGCTTTACACAAACAGATCAGTGTTACTTGGGGTCCTGCAGTGTACAGATCAAGTGCCCCCAATCCACCACATAACCAGTGGTGGCTGCTGTAGGCAGGGCCGGCTTTAGGCCAATTCCACCAATTCCCCCGAATCGGGCCCCGCGCTTAAGAGGGCCCCGCGCCCAGTGGCAGGGTCGCCCAGAGTGGGGGGCAAGTGGCAGAGAATCCCTTCCCTGGCTAGAGGCACCTTTTTAATTTTTACTCACCCGGCGGCGCTCCAGATCTTTGGCAGCGGGTCCTTCACTCGCTCCGGGTCTTTGGCGGCACTTTGGCGGTGGGTCCTTCAGTGCCGCCGAATACCCGGAGCGAGTGAAGGACCCGCCGCCAAAGACTAGGAGTGCGGCCCGGTGAGTACAAGCCCCACGTGTTTTTTTTAACATGGTTTTTTTTTTTTAGTCATCCCTGTCGGGGCCCCATCGAAACTGTTCGAATCGGGCCCCGCACTTCCTAAAGCCGGCCCTGGCTGTAGGCACCGTTGTTGTGTTGAGTTCCTGGGGTGTTATGAAGCCAGTTCCACACTCCGCACGCCGGAGGGAGGAGCAAGGATGGGATGGGAACGTGAGCTACATTTAGGAGACATTTCCCAGTGCTACTCAGGCGGCTTTTGTCCGCCAGCAGGAGCGAGATGGTGCGAGCCGAGCCTCCCTGGCTGCTGGGCGCAATGACAGGTGCGCCGCGTGATTGGCGCTTGGGATTGCAGGAAGCAAGAAACGCCCATAATAGAATTTTGGGCTGGTCGCTGCTGCGTCCGCTCCGCCCACTTAGAACCTTGACGCACCTTCCACGGCCAGAGACGCCGCTGCGCCGGGGCAGAGAGGGGGCGCGCG
Source organism: Chrysemys picta bellii (assembly GCF_011386835.1). Classification (NCBI taxonomy): domain Eukaryota; kingdom Metazoa; phylum Chordata; order Testudines; family Emydidae; genus Chrysemys; species Chrysemys picta. The sequence continues at coordinate 53,778,292 of NC_088795.1, read as the reverse complement.
CGGGCGCGTGCAGCTGGCAGGTGCAGGGGGAGGCGCTGTGCCAGTCCTTCCCATAGGAGCGGCCAGGCGGGTCGGGGCTGGGAGCCCGCAGCGCGCGCCTCTCCCCAGCGCGCGCGGGGCGGTTCGGGGCCGCGGGGGCCCTTCTGGTGCATTTAACACTGAGAGTAGCTCGTTGCGCGCCTGTGCCTGGCGCCTGCTCCGGAGCATGAGTGCCGCCTACGAGGAGGGTAGTGCTGTTCTGTGGAGCTCTGCCCAGGGCACCTCTGGGTGCGTGCCAGGGTTTGGGGCGGGTGCATGTGCGCTGTGTGTGCTCAAAGGGAGCTGCGCTGCTCGGGTGGGGCGCTAGCCCTGTCACCTGCCTACTTGCGCAGCAACGAATACACCGCTTGCTGGTGGCAGTGAAGTGAATGCATGAGCTGTGTGGGATGGAGAGGGCGCTGCCTGTCCCCTAAGGGATCCGCGGAGCTCTGAGTGCTCCTCCCAGCTAGCTGAGCGTGCTCAGGGCTGTTTCAGCCGCCCGACATCTGACGGTCTCTCTCTTGGGATTCTTGTGCAGCCCAGTCCAGGCTTATTGGCTGGCGTGCCCCTGTATGTTTTGAGACTAGGGGTGTGCCCTGGGGATTAGAGTAGCAGCTGTGGTGCTGTGCCCACTGTGTACGAGTCGCCTCTGAGCCTGTCCTTTTATTGCGGGTGGGGAGGGCGCCCGTCACTTCTGCAATCGGAGCCTTCCCCTGGCGCTGCTGCCTGCGAGGGTGCCTGGTGCATGGCGCAGGCAGGGCTGGGCGAGGGGAGGCAGCGCGGCTGGGCTCCGCGGCCGCTGGTGCTGATGTCACTGCTGTTCTCATCGCTGCGTTGCTGATCCTGCCACCGCCGCCTCTCCCTGCTGCTGCCTTTGCTGTAGGATTGTGACAGCGCTGATCGGGAGCGGCCGGTGTATCACCGGCCGGGCTCCGGTGGGTGGATAGGCGGTGGGGGGTCACAGAGAGGTCGCTGCTTCCTTTCTGTCCCCCTGGCTAGCTCGCTCGCTCTGGGGCTTTGTTGTCTCTCAGCTGGGTCGGACGGCGCGTTAATGTGACCTGCGTTTCGCCAGCATCCTCCTGGCCCCACCGCACCGTGAATGATTTAATCCTTCAAAACCAGCCACATCAAGCTGCCTTTTGTCTCTGCCGGGAGCATGTGGGTGAACCCCGGGGAGGTGCTGCTGGCAAACGCCCTGTGGGTCACGGAGAGAGCCAACCCTTACTTCATCCTGCAGAGGAGAAAGGGGCATGGAGGAGATGGAGGCGGCGGAGGACTGGCTGGTAAGGGAGAAGAGGGTTCCTCTCTATATATCGACACACTGCATTTCAAGCCTACTTTGCCTTTAGGTGATTTGGCCCAATCTTAATTTTATTTGAGCTCAGCATCTGGCATTTTGTTGTAATAATGACTATTGAGAACAGAAGCGTGCCCCACCTAGGCAGTGCGTGTATCTGACCCAGGTAACAGGGAAAATCCCGACTGTCTTTTCTCTCATGCAGTGCTTCTGACTCTACAGCTAAACCAGATCCCCTCCTGCCTCTCTTCTTTTTGGCTTTATCATCACTTATTTAATTGCAGGAGCCATGTATCCAATGCTGCTGCTGTTAGGTTATTGTTTAGTGAATGATTTGTCAGAGGATAAGCATTTCCCACATCAGTAACAATAAGATAGTAGAGGTGTCAAGGGAGAGAGGGTGAATTTAGGTGACAGGAGCTGTGTGAATTAAAATAATGGTATTGGGGGGAAATGTAATCATCAGGTTTTGTGATTAGGGAGCTATTTTTCACCACATTCCCAAGAGTTCTTATTTCTCTGCCAGGGAAAATGTTATTCCAGTGGAGTCATTGAGGGGTTACTACTTGACAGTTAGCAGAGTGCTGTAGTATTAGAGTAGTATTAAAATAATTTGTCTTTATTTGTAAATACTGTAAAGGTGTCCCTAGTACTTTACTATTTCTGTGATATCTGTAATTGCATAAGATTAGCTAGAAAACAAAATAATGGTATTTGATCTCTTGATACATTCACGTGCAAATTTGCAGACATTCTTGTATTTTGATGAGCTTGCTTTTCTATTAGTACATATTAATTAAAAAAAAAAAACCTAGTCATATATACATATCTGGAAGTAAGGGAGCAGTTTTGCTTTTGAATATCTACTGTATGTCCCTTTTGGGATGTTCTAGATAATGTATGTGTTCTCAAGAGTAACTTTTCATTCATATTATGACTGTATGAGTTCTCTAAATATTTAGTATATTTTGGCCAGTATAAATTACCATCAGCACCGAAAGCTTTACATTACTGGGATCCTCTCACCCTGATAGTATTTATTTAAATGTTATGTAACATATACATTTAATATTTGGATTCAACACTGCCCTACTTATGATGTGTGTGTGTGTGTGTGACATAAAAAAGATAGGCCTTGAAAATTATGAATTTTTCTAGATTAAAAAAATACGTGAATTGGGAGTGTAGAACTCAATTTTATTACCAACTGTTCTTCCCGAATCAATACAAATCTCTGAGTAAGTGAAACTTATTCTTTTAAGGTTTTTTTCCCCCCACTTAATCCGTGTGTGCTGAAACAAAATTTCTCTAAACTAGTCAAAATGCATATTGTGGAGTGCTTGCATTTTTGGTGCTAAGCTCTATGTAGCTTTATTAAATAATTCCATTTTTATTTGGGCCTGGTATGTTGTCCTTGCTTGAAAATTTACAATCTAATGATAAGTGCCTTTGCAGGGTGATTTTTCCAATTGTAGTGACAAGCTCAGGGATATTTGTTCATTCTTCACCCATCAGCATTGTGTGTTGATGAACCTACTCATAGGTGTTGGGACTAGGGTTGCGGGGGAGGGTACAGGGTTTTACAGTTTGGTTCAATGGCTCTCAGCACCCCCACTATACAACTTGTTCCAGCACCCCTGAACCTACCTATTTTCTTCATAAAGAGTGGCTGAAAATGTTTCTCCTTGGCCATGATAAGTTATCAGCAGTCACTCCATATCGGCTGCTGGCATTTCCTTTCATGGAAATTATGGACACGAGTGACAAATCCCCTCAGAAGTCTGCTACTCGTAAACTTGCCAAAGTATTTATCACATATTCTAATCCCATGGATTGCATGATTGCTTCTTACGATTCTTTCCATTATCCTAATAATATACAGTAACTCCTCACTTAACGTTGTAGTTATGTTCCTGAAAAATGCGATGTTAAGCAAAACTATGTTAAGCGAATCCAATTCCCCCTAAAAATTAATGTAAATGAGGGGGTTAGGTTCCAGGGAAATTTTTTTCAGACAAAAGACTCATATACACACACACACACACACACACACACACACACACACACACACACACACACAGTATAAGTTTTAAACAAACAATTTAATACTGGTACACAGTGGTGATGATTGTGAAACTTGGTTGAGGTGGAGGAGTTAGGGGGTGGAGTATTTCCCTTACTGCTAAATGATGATCTGGCAATTGGCTGAGCCCTCAAGGGTTAACTCTCTCACTCTACAAGGCAGCAGGAATGGAGGGAGATATCTGCATTTCCCCTTTAAGTACACTGCCTTGTTAATTAGATCAGCTTGCTGAGACTACAGCTGCTGCAAGCTCCCTCCATCCTGAGCCCTGGTGTGTCCCCCCACTATATGTAAGATGGGGTAAGCAGGGGGAAGGGGGACACCCTGACATTAGCCCCCCTCTTCCTTCCCTCCCCCCGCACAGCAAGCAGGAGTCTCAGGGAGCAGCTCCAAGGCAGAGGGCAGGAGCAGCACATGGCAGTGGGGGGAGGGACAGCTGCAATTGATAGCCTGCTGGGCAGTTGCGGCACAGGGAACTTAGAGGAGCGGGGAGCTGATGGGGGGGACTGCTGATCCACCCTGGTTCAAAGCCCCCACCAGCTAACTGCAATGGGCTGCTTTTCCTGCAAGCAGTAGACAAAGTAGGCGGCTGCCAAAGGACGTTAGAAGGGAGCATTACACAACTTTAAACGAGCATGTTCCCTAATTGATCAACAACGTAACAACGAAACGTTAACCCGGACGACTTTAAGTGAGGAGTTACTGTAGTATCTTTTCAATCAGAGGAACAGTTATTGCAAACATTTGGGGCCTTATTCTCAACTGGTCTACAAAAAAAAAAAAAAAATGCAGCCTGCATGCATATCCAGGATTCTGTGTATATGTACGATTGTGTATGCAGTGTTGTGGGTGGTGATATAACTGTACAGATTTGGAGGTCACTTCTGAAAATGTATTCTTTTGAGTCTATACTTACATCTTTGAATAGGGGTAGGACTGTTCCATTCTTTTGGAGTAAACCAGGCTATCGCATCTTCTCTCGGTGTCCGATAGGCCCACATTATCGGATAGGAAACTGAAGTTCAGAAATAACTCAAAAAAGTTAGATGTTCCCTTTGTTCTGGAGTTTTGATTCTTGAGATGTATTGTATGCCATTAAGTGGACCATGTGAACTCCAGGGTATATAATAAACAGTATATAGTGTATATTGTTCTATGACAAACTGTTCTATACAGTCCCATATATTTGTTGTAAACTGCTGTTCATGTGTGTTTGTGTGTATATGCACCCTGCCTTGAATTGCACGTCACCTGGGAATGTGGTAATGGTAATAAATAACTAAATTTTTCTTTTACTGCTAGCAGTTTTTCACACATGAAATATTATTCTCTCTAGGCTTTTGACTTTTTTTGTTTTTGTTTAGCAAGAAATGTTTTTGTAGCCTTTTCCTTGAGGTGATATGGATACTGCTTGCTGATAGGATCATACCTAAACAAATATGCATTGTATATAGAAATAGCCTTCATAAAATCATTAGTATTAGTAATAATGCTCACAATTTTCAATCAGGAACAAGATCCCAGTGTGATAGGTGCTGTATATCCACTCAGGAAGATGACAGTCTTTACTCCAAATAATTTATAGTATAATTTACTGTTTGCAATCTAGAACCCATCAAGGGGGAAATTAAACTTTTCAAGTGTATATATCTTGAGAGAACTCTTGGCACCACTTCACTTTGTCATATACTTGGGTAAACCTGACTGAAATACTCTTAAAAAATTTGCTTTTAGAGACCTAAATGTCCCCCTATCTAGAGTATAAAACTACTGAAACTACCCGAAGAAAAGCTCTGTGTAAGCTCGGAAGCTTGTCTCTCTTTCCAATAGAAGTTGCTCCAGTAAAAAATATCACCTCACCCACCTTGTCTCCATGGAAACTTTACACAGTCAATAGGGGGACGTATCTTGAAAAATTGATCACATTTGGGAAGTCCCTTAGAAATCCTGTATCAGAGGGGTAGCCGTGTTAGTCTGGATCTGTAAAAAGCAACAAAGAGTCCTGTGGCACCTTAAAGACTAACAGATGTATTGGAGCATAAGCTTTTGTGGGTGAATGCCCACATGCATCTGAAGAAGTGGGCATTCACCCATGAAACCTTGTGCTCCAATACATCTGTTAGTCTTTAAGGTGCCACAGGACTCTTTGCTGGTTTTTAGAAATCCTGGAAATTGTGACTGTAGTACTGTACTCTCAGAACAGTTATCTGCCCCTGTTTAAAGAAACATGCAAGTGGAAGTAGCAGTATGGTACTGCTTAAAGAAATATTTTCTTTCATTCATAATTCTGTTTGCAGTGACACAATACTGAAATTAGGTTGGTTAGATTATCCATTTACATGACCTAAAATATAGTCCATCAGTGGATACAGCATCATGTAACAGTCTGTAAAATTTGAGGTGGTCACTGTGGGAAAACAAATCATTCATACTTAAAGACAACTGAAAATATCGTGTATCTAAGGTTTTCACCATGGTAGAGTTATCTGCATTCTTTGCGCTAAAAAGGAGACACAGTTTATCTCAGAAATGTGTCCTGAAGATGCAAACATTTTTTGTTTTTCTTTCTTGTGATGACTTCTGCTGACCTGTTTCCCCCAGTACTGGCACATGAGGAAGTTTTGCCTCAGGTTTTAAAATGGCAATTGACTTGCAAACTATTTAGAAGAAGAACTTGTTAACACAAGAAAGTTTCACCAGTATAACTAAAGGTGTGAATGTTAACTATATGCAAACCCCTGTTTGGTACTCATATTTTGGTATGAGTGGCTTTTTTTGGTTTAGCTTGGTACTTATATTGTAAGTTCTTTAGGACAGGGATCACTTTTTTTGTTATATGTTAGCAAAGAGTATGTTTACATTGCAGTTAGACACCCAAGGCTGGCTTGGGTCAGCTGACTCGGGCTCATGGGGCTCGGCCTAAGGGGCTGTGTAATTCATAGATTCTAGGACTGGAATGGACCTCGAGAGGTCATCGAGTCCAGTCGCTTGCCCTCATGGCAGGACCAAATACTGGCTAGACCATCCCTAATAGACATTTATCTAACCTACTCTTAAATATCTCCAGAGATGGAGATTCCACAACTTCCCTAGGCAATTTATTCCAATGTTTAACCACCCTGACAGTTAGGAACTTTTTCCTAATGTCCAACCTAAACCTCCCTTGCTGCAGTTTAAGCCCATTGCTTCTTGCTCTATCCTTAGAGGCTAAGGTGAACAAGTTTTCTCCCTCCTCCTTATAACACCCTTTTCGATACCTGAAAACTGCTATCATGTCCCCTCTCAGTCTTCTCTTTTCCAAACTAAACAAATCCAATTCTTTCAGCCTTCCTTCATAGGTCATGTTCTCAAGACCTTTAATCATTCTTGTTGCTCTTCTCTGGACCCTCTCCAATTTCTCCACATCTTTCTTGAAATGCGGTGCCCAGAACTGGACACAATACTCCAGCTGAGGCCTAACCAGCGCAGAGTAGAGCGGAAGAATGACTTCTCGTGTCTTGCTCACAACACACCTGTTAATACATCCCAGAATCATGTTTGCTTTTTTTTGCAACAGCATCACACTGTTGACTCATGTATCAGGGGGTAGCCGTGTTAGTCTGTATCTACAAAAACAACAAGGAGTCTGGTGGCACCTTAAAGACTAACAGATTTATTTGGGCATAAGCTTTCGTGAGTAAAAACCTCACTTCTTCGGATGCATAGAGTGAAAGTTACAGATGCAGGCATTATATACTGACACATGGAGAGCAGGGAGTTACTTCGCAAGTGGAGAACCAGTGTTGACAGGGCCAATTCAATCAGGGTGGATGTAGTCCACTCCCAATAATAGATGAGGAGGTGTCAATTCCAGGAGAGGAAAAGCTGCTTCTGTAATGAGCCAGCCACTCCCAGTCCCTATTCAAGCCCAGATTAATGGTGTTGAATTTGCAAATGAATTTTAGTTCTGCTGTTTCTCTTTGAAGTCTGTTTCTGAAGTTTTTTTGTTCAATGACAGTGACTTTTAAATCTGTAATAGAATGACCAGATTTAAAGACTTTTAAATCTTAAACTACAGATTTAAAAGTCACTATCATTGAACAAAAAAACTTCAGAAACAGACTTCAAAGAGAAACAGCAGAACTAAAATTCATTTGCAAATTCAACACCATTAATCTGGGCTTGAATAGGGACTGGGAGTGGCTGGCTCATTACAGAAGCAGCTTTTCCTCTCCTGGAATTGACACCTCCTCATCTATTATTGGGAGTGGACTACATCCACCCTGATTGAATTGGCCCTGTCAACACTGGTTCTCCACTTGCGAAGTAACTCCCTGCTCTCCATGTGTCAGTATATAATGCCTGCATCTGTAACTTTCACTCTATGCATCCGAAGAAGTGAGGTTTTTACTCACGAAAGCTTATGCCCAAATAAATCTGTTAGTCTTTAAGGTGCCACCAGACTCCTTGTTGTTACTGTTGACTCATATTTAGCTTGTGGTCCACTATAACCCCTAGATCCCTTTCTGCCGTACTCCTTCCTAGACAGTCTCTTCCCATTCTGTATGTGTGAAACTGATTTTTCCTTCCTAAGTGGAGCACTTTGCATTTGTCTTTGTTAAACTTCATCCTGTTTACCTCAGACCATTTCTCCAATTTGTCCAGATCATTTTGAATTATGACCCTGTCCTCCAAAGCAGTTGCAATCCTTCCCACTTTGGTATCATCTGCAAACTTAATAAGCGTACTTTCTATGCTAATATCTAAGTAGTTAATGAAGATATTGAACAGAGCTTGTCCCAAAACAGATCCCTGCGGAACCCCACTTGTTATGCCTTTCCAGCAGGATTGGGAACCATTAATAACAACTCTCTGAGTACGGTTATCCAGCCAGTTATGCACCCACTTTATAGTAGCCCCATCTAAATTGTATTTGCCTAGTTTATCAATAAGAATATCACATGAGACCGTATCAAATGCCTTACTAAAGTCTAGGTATACCACGTCCACAAGACTCGTTATCCTATCAAACAAAGCTATCAGACTGATTTGACATGATTTGTTCTTTACAGATCCATGCTGGCTATTCCTTATCACCTTACCACCTTCCAAGTGTTTGCAGATGATTTCCTTAATTACTTACTCCATTATCTTCCCTGGCACAGAAGTTAAACTAACTGGTCTGTAGTTTCCTGGGTTGTTTTTATTTCCCTTTTTATAGATGGGCACTATATTTGCCCTTTTCCAGTCTTCTGGAATCTCTCCCGTCTCCCGTGATTTTCCAATTGCAGAGTAGACTTTGCGCTCCGGCTCCAGCTCAAGTCCAAATGTCTACACTGACTGGGGCTCCTGTGAGCTACCACAATAAAAATAATAAAGTATAATAACTAGCTTAAGGTGATTATTTTGGTTTAGTTAAAATTGCTTTTATGCACTCATATACTAAAATCAGAGTGCCCACATAGTTTTTTATACCAGTGTAACTATATTGGTTTAAAAATCAGTTTACATTATACCACTGCAATGTTCGTTTGCAGACAAGCCCTAATAGAAGATATGAGTTGTTTGGTGTTTTTTTTCTTTCAATAAGAGGGGAAAAAATGGACATGGCTTTTGGTAAATTGGGTTTTAATAGCCACTCTGTAAACTCACCCTTTATCTTGAATCACTTCATTAATTTTTCAGGATAAAACTAAAAGCTTATTTTTGTGGTTTAAAAAAAATCAGTGTTTGATTAACATTGTTCGTAATGAAATCATATGGCAAAGAACTTTGTTGTATTATCTTCCTCCATGGTTGTAGGGATCCCCCATATCCCTATGGCATCTTCTGTTTTTCCACACTTCAGATTTCCATTCCTCTCCCAATTTGACAGCAATCAGTTCTCTTGACCTAAGAGATCTTTGGCCAGAACTAGATGGATACAAATTGGCTGTGGTTGGGCAACACAAAGTGCTCCTTCCCTGTGAGGGTCAAGTGTCTGCATGGGATTTTCACCCTTGGGCAGCGAGAGACTGAGAGATGAAGTAGAACTTGGATCTTCCCCATGGTGGCACAGAGCTCAATCCTTGATATAATATTCCTGTGCATGCCTTAGGCATTTATAAATGAAATAACCAGATTTTGGGTGTTTTTTTTTCCTTAAAATGTAGTGCTTAATTTTAACACAACAAATAGATTAAAGAGAAGTCTCCGGATATCCGCTTTCTTCTATAGCAAAGCTTGCCAGATTTATTTTGGAGAGAATATCATAGGGAAATAGTATTGTGCACTTCTAATTGGTAATGGAAACAAATACATTTGTATAAAGTGTACAGGTAGAAAGTCAGGGGTTGTGGTTTCTATGACTGATTTGTGTAAACAAAAAGAGGAGAAGCATATTCCTTTTGCTAAAAATGTGGTAGCTTGATATGAAATGTGGTTGCTTTTTTTTTTTTTTTTTTCTTTTTCTTTTTAAAGTGACCACTTGTTAAAGTATGTTTGGATCCCTAGGCAAGGTAGCAGATTTTGTGTTTATTTTCAAGAGTCATGTCTGTGGTATGAATTGTTTTGTAAATGAAGTATTTATGCTAGCAGCTGGATCACCATGTATGAAAGCGCTCATTGCAAGCTGCGAAGTAATACTGTAAGTCCAGAAAATGTTGCCAAAGATCTTTCTAGTACTTGGTAGACACCAGATAGCTGATTTGCTGGTGTAACATTGTCTATTCTCACCAGATATTTCTTTGTGGTGGGGAATGAGGATTGTCGTTGTTACATTGGACAGGAGGAATGGAAAGAGACTGGTTGACTGGTTCTTGTTGGTGAATGTCAAATTTACGTGACATGAAATGAAAATATCATTGTTACCCTGCACAGTACCATTATGTGGTACTGTTGATGTTATGCCAAGACGTTGTTACCCCAAGTTTGGAGAAGGAATACAGTTTCCTCCCAAGTACAGCTAAAGGATTTCTTGTGGCTGAGGAAAGCATTGTTTACAAACCTTTATTTGTAGATACTTAAAACTTTTTTGAAAAATCACCCTTTAGTCCAACTTGTCATCTCACTCTATGAAAGGTGTTTAATTCTTTTGCAGATTTTGCACCTGCTTTTTTCATTCCTGTTTAGCACTGTTAGGATTTTATATTCAAACTCATTAGGTACATAGTTTTCAATGAAGAACTCATGCTTTATGTAACTTGAAACAAAATAATACAATTACAATTTGTGCAACTAACAAATTGCACATATGTAGGTCACCATTTATATTCTTGAGGCATATGAGTGTGTTCGGAACCTTGATTTTAATCAGCTGTGACCTTTCACACACCCAGACTAATATTCTCTCTTTTGCCATATTCTGTCTTCACTCCCTCCACCCAATCCCTCCCCACTTCTTACTTAAAAGGAAAAAAAAAACTTAGCAGGTCTGTTGGGTTTTCTTCTGGGACCAGATACTTCTAATGTATCATTCATGACTTAATGTCCCCATCAGAGTCTGTTAAACGGAGATACTTGGGGGCTCAGTGGAAAAACCACCAGATCTTCTTACACCCTTTTGATATAATTTTAAAGGCATCTACGATTATTGTGTGCATACACATTCTGGGTTTGGCTACACTGGGGAAACAAGTGGTATTTTAAAATATTAACATTTTTATACATTTTAAAATGCTACTTAACACCTAGCATTGACAAAGACGGTCATATACATAAATTCAGTTTTGTCTTCCTCAGTTTGCAGCCAGACTGCTCCAGTGCTGCTTAGTAGTAGCTTTGCCAAACAGCAGCAGAGTGAAAATAATTAGACTTAAGTCCATTTCGTTTTGGATATTCAGAAGCCTGTGGTCATCGAATAAACTGTTGAGCCATGTCAATTTCATATTATGACCGCTTGGGGGAAAAGGTATGAACAGAGGCAGGCACTGAAAGTATTCATATGGGTAGAAGACTTAAAAACAGAAGGTTGGGGGGGGGGGAGGGATTAGATCTTGTCTACATTAGAAAAAATGTGTTGTTTGGGAGGGGGTGGTTTGGTTTTTGTATAATCTAAGGTAAGAATGTAAATGGATATAGTTAAATCTGTATAACCCCCCCCCCATGTGAACTCTTTTATTCTGGTATTGATATCTTTTTTTTTGGCTTAGTTGATGTTGCTTGGGAAGGGATTCAAGCTAAATGTATAATTACTGCTAAAACGTTCCTTTCTAGGCAAACCCTTAGGCCTTGTCTACAGTGCCACTTCACAGCGCTGCAACTTTCTCGCTCGGGGTGTGAAAAAGTGCTGCAAGTTTCAGCGCTGTAAAGTGGCAGTGTAGATAGTGCACCAGCGCTGGTAGCTACTCCCCTCGTGGAAGCGGGAGAGCTCTCACCCAGCGCTGGTGCTGCGACTACACAGCCACGATAAAGCTCTGCCATGGCAGCGCTTTAACGTTGTTAGTGAAGAAATAGGTTTTGCTAATCTAAGGGTTTCTTCCTCTATAAGGGATTGTGTACGCTGCCCTAGGGTTTGGACTATGGGGTGTGAACAGCCCCATGCACCAAAGTGCTCTGTGGCTGCTGCAGGTGTGAACTGAAAGATTCCTTGTTCCCGTTAACACAGTCCTCTTCAAACAGAATCTTCATATCTATCAGCCACCTAGCCAGTTGCTGAGACACTTCCTCTCCGAGCAGAATGTGGGAATGGCACCCTGGTAGAAATTCCAGCACCTTCCTTGCTTCTCAAAAGTTGTAGGTGGCCGGGGCTGGGTTTCTCCACAGGATGTTGCTTTTAAACCACTCTGTCCACACTATTGTCAGACTAGAATGTTTGGTTTTCCAGCTAGTAGAAGTTTAATAAACTTTTTGAGAATGGCATCAATTTATTAATCTAGTGCAGCGGCTCTCCACCTTTCCAGACTACTGTACCCCTTTCAGGAGTTTGATTTTTCTTGCGTACCCCCAAGTATCACCTCACTTTAAAACTACTTGCTTACAAAATCAGACATAAACATACAAAAGTGTCACAGCACGCTGTTACTGAAAAATTGCTTACTTTCTCATTTTTACCATATAATTATCAAATAAATCATTTGGAATATAAATATTGTACTTACATTTCAGTGAATGTATACAGAGCAGTATAACAAGTCATTGTATCAAATTTTAGTTTGTATTTACTTTGCTAGTGCTTTTGATGTAGCCTGTTGTAAAACTAGGCAAATATCTAGATGAGTTGATGTACCCCCTGGAAGTCCTCTGCATACACCCAGGGATACATGTACCCTTGGTTGAGAACCACTGATCTAGTGTCATTAATGAAGTCCCTAGAACTACTCACACGAGTAAGGCAAATAAGATTTGATTCATAATATTAATTGTGGAGTTTTGAGTGTTGTTTACACTGGCCTTTGACAGGTATGTCATTGGACCTCTTCCTGTAATAAAAATAAATGAGTGAGTTGATTACCTAATCAACCACGAGGACTGCCTTGCAAAAGTAGGGGAAAATAATGATTCAGTGTAGTGACTAAAGAAAATAAAATTACCTTCTCATACTGAACATCTTGGCTATTTTGTTTTTGTTATTGTTGTGAGTCACTATTTTTACAACCTAGCTAATGATATCCAAGCTTTAGGCCAACTCTTTTCACAACTTATTAAAGCTGTACAAAATTTAATTCTTAGGGCCAGGTCATGGTGTAAATCAGCATAGCTTCATCAAAGATTGCCTCTAGGGGAGACAAAGTAGTTAATTCTTTCTACAGACCTACATGATCCTTAGCCTCTTTGGTAGAGCTTCCTACATCTTTAGCAACTGTACTGGGAGTGTGACAGATGGGGCAATTTCCTGCAATAGCCCTGAAAAGTCTTACTGAATTAAGTTTAAGTATCGTTGGAGTCCATTGTATTGAATGCAAAGGTAATGTATTATTTTTGAGCACTGGGAAGTGTGAACTTCAAAGGACTGTACTGAATAATGGGTCAGACAAGAATAGACTTAGGAAAAACAGTGTCAAGTGGTTTGCTGGTAAAATCTTAGGGGGAGGTGAATGCAAATTCCCACCTCCAGTTATACAGGTACCCAGCCTTTTGAAGCTGTGCCCTAAGGAGGGGCCCCTTTTCTGCTGATTATCTGTTCCTGGAATCTGAAGATCAAAGGCCAAAGCTGTATAAAGGAAAGACGTAGGGCTTGTCTACACTGGCAATTTACGCTGCAACTTTCTCGCTCAGAGTTATGAAAAAATACCCCCCGAGCGCAACAAGTTTTGGCGCTGTAAAGTGCCAGTGTAGACACTGCACCAGTGCTGGTAGCTACGCCCCTCGTGGAGGTGGGTTTTTTAGAGTGCTGGGAGAGCTCTCTCCTAGCACTTTGCCATGACCACACAAGCCATGTTAAAGCGCTGCCAGTGAAGACTAGCCCGAACACATTCCTGAGGGATGCTTGTACTGAGATAAAGCTGTTATGAACTTGTCACCACAGAATAACCCCTTTGTGGGGTTTGATGTATTGTTCGCTGACCAGAGCCCTTGTTGGAGTTGGGTGGGTGATCTCTGGTAGTCTTATTAATATGCATGTAGGTTCTTTTACTGTTTTTAATGTTTTCTCTCTAATGCTTTCAGCTTAATAAATGTGCTTGCTTAGAGCTATGTGGTAACTTGAAACTGTGGGCAATTACACTGCTTATACTCTCTGAAGAGAAAGCAAAACACTGAAGTTGGCCTGTCTAGGCATTCTGGTTCACTGCTACAGCGAAGGCATGGAATTGTGCAGCCTGAAAAAACCCAATCAGAGGGAGCGAGATGTGAATCTCTGCCCAAGAGAGGTGATGTCTGGGGGGGGAGCCAGAAGACTAAAAGTGGGTGCCCTTGCTGGACCATGGAGGGGGAAATACAGGTGCAGTTGTCCTGAACTTTGACAGGGTATTTGATTACTATTTACAGAAGTACCCATTATGGGCTCACGATGTATAGTGGAAAAGGAAGGGGACCATCAACACACTTCACGTATTGGGAGGCCATTGAATAGTACGTCTTTTATTTAGTGTTTAAAACATCACACTGAAAAGTAATACGAATGTTTTGAAAAATTACTAATAAGTGACCTGATTTTGCCTGCTCTCCTAGGGCCAGTTTGGGACACTTCTCCTCCCTCCCCATAGAAGCGAGTGGTTCTGTGAGTAGGTCTGCTGAAGTCAGTGGGACTGCTTGTTTGAGTAGCTGCTCACCAATGTGACGGGGGGAGGAGGGAAGCGTCACAATCTGGCTAAATCTTTGTTCTGTTGGAATTTAGTTGATACAACGTATAGTGCTGGACTTGCTCTTATGTCTTAAAGATTTACATGCTAAACTGCAATAGAAAAAAATAAATCTCTGACTGAAGATGACCTGAGGATTGTACGCTATGGTTATAATTCTTCATAGAGTGACACTGTCTTTTTTTAATAATATAATTGATGGAAATTTTGAAAATAAATACTAAGAGAAAAATGTGAGTTATTTTTATTTTGGTAGGCCACGTGTAAACTTATGCGAATTAAGAAGAGCTCTGCATAGTCCTGAAATGAATCCTCTGCAGGAGTAACTGTGGCAGTTTACCAGGGTGGCTCAGCAAAGGTCATAGTGAACATATTCGGTGAGAAATCAGTCATGGCAGCTCTGTATGTCTTCAATAAGAGTCAGTTTTCTTAGTGCAGGTTGCCTATTATACTGAATGTCGTGGGAGTAATGGATCATTGGGATTGAATGGAAAATTCCAAAAAAATCACTGAGTTAAAACTTTCAAGTTGAACTGGAAGTTTCACAGTCTGCTGTTGTCCTCAGCTTTTTGACAAATAGCTTGTGTAATAGGCAGCTGTTGCTGTATCGTGCAATGACGTTAAGGTTGAAGGGTTACTGTACTTCATCATCCAGGTGACAGTGTCTAACCTGTTTTAGATAACAACAACAAAAGTTGCCATATCGTCCAAGTCCCTGATCTTGCAGTCAGACCTTCCTTCTACCCCACAAGAAGCCCTCGTTGTCTAAGGGGCTCTGTGCAAGTACAAGTGTCCACTCATATGGATGTGGTTGCTCTCTAACGGGGCAGGGGCCAGAAGATTGTGTGTGCCTGTGTGTGCATCTTCAAATATAAAGTTTTCATAAAACCAAACAAATGGAGGATTACTCTATAGGACTGTATTAAAAACTTGCCTAGATGGAATATAATTGTTTACTCGTGGGAAATCTAAATATGCTTTCAGTTAAAACACCAATTGCTGCACCGAAATCTGCAGATGCTATTTTTACTGAAAACTATAATTACTGAATATACTTAAAGAAAGGAAAAAAAATGGGGAGTAGAAACATTGTCCATGGCAAACATTTAAAGATGACTGTGGCGTGTTGTCAAGAGCATAAAGTAAACTGAAAAAAGAGAAACTTGTTTTTTCTCTAGTAACTTTCATGTGTAGTTATTTTAGAAGTTACTTTTAACAATAGTAGGTTAAAATATTCAGGAGAGAGTGTGTGTGGTTTTATATGCTTATTTGGAAGTTGATAATATCCTGTACTGCTAAGTAGGGCTCTGACCCACAACTGGCTCCAGGCAGACTGACAACAATAATGAAGGGGGTTTCGTGCAAGTTCAGTCTGCCTACACAGAGTAATTTTCAGAATCTGTGTAGTATTTCAGGCTCTGATCCTGTAAACACCTGTCTCTAATGGGATTACTTCTGTGCATTAAACTACTCACCTGTGTGAGTGCTTACAGGATCAGGGCCCTCATTTTAATTACTATGGGGCTGAGCCTAAAAACCCTTTCTCACTTGAGTAATTCTTGCTCACAACAAGAACTAGTCATATGAATAAGGGCTAATAGGTGTTTAGTACTGTGAAACTTGAAATCTCTTTATTTTGTTGTAAGGTTGCTGTTAACATACAACATTCTGAAATACTGTAAAAAAAAGTCCAAACAGTAGTCATGTTTGTCCATAATTTTTCATGGATATAAAAATGGCTGTGTAATTCAAGGGTTAACTCGTGCAAGAGGATGTAACCATGATTTGGGTAATACATTATTTTGGGTAAATTAGGGTTTTAATGTGAATTAAGAAGTATATTTTTAGATTTTTTTTTTTCAATTACATCTTTTTGTTTGATCTCTCAAATCTATTCATTGCTAATATGTAGCAGAATGTACTTGCTCTGTCATGAGTTAATAAACTGGGAGATGGTTAAAATAGACTTTCTTTTTTTTAATAACAATTAATACAATCACTTCTGTTCCAAGGCTCCTCAGAGAAAGAATCAATTTAAACAGCTATTATTTCATTCTACTTGCATCACCTGCCTGCACAAAAGAAACTGACATATGGTGTAAACTAGAGCAGTTCCTTAAGGACAGCCTTCAAGGGTAATTGTAAGATTTGAATAGGCAATATTAATTTGCTTCATAACATATGAATAAAGACATTTATTTTAAAAAAAAACAAATGTCTAA
Source organism: Chrysemys picta bellii (assembly GCF_011386835.1). Classification (NCBI taxonomy): domain Eukaryota; kingdom Metazoa; phylum Chordata; order Testudines; family Emydidae; genus Chrysemys; species Chrysemys picta. The sequence goes on along the minus strand of NC_088795.1, from coordinate 53,761,474 downwards.
GTAATGTTTCTTGCTATCAAAATACTGTGTTCAGTTTTATAAATAAATAAAGTCATAGCCATAAAATACCTGTTAAGAGTGAAGATATGGAAAAGAAGAGATTCACTGAAATCATCTGGGTTTTTGTGGAGTGTTATGAATATTCCTTCCCCTAGCCTCACCAGCAGTATCATCTCTGCAATCTGTTTCTCCAGTTAAAAAGGATTGGACACCCCTACGCCATAACTTTTATTCTCTTTCCCCCTGTCTCAAACAGCTCAGTGAGAATGAGTTAGGTTGGGGGATATTTTCCTGACTTGACACCGCTGAGCAGGTCGATGAGTTTGTGTTGCCTCCAGTGTCCTCAGCTCTGTGTCCTAGTTTTCAGCTGTGACATACTTGCAGAGGTGGTGGCAGAATCCTTAGGACCACAGTCACATCATATCAGTTTTGGAAGTGCAGCAGCAGGAAAGAAATTGAGAAATTTTTAATTGCATGAAGGTGGGAATTTGCAGCCCAAATCAGGAGTTTTAATGGTGCTGCTCAGGGCCGGCGCAACCCATTAGGCGACCTAGGCGGTTGCCTAGGGCGCTAACATATGGGGGGCGGCGACCGCGGCGGCCGGCTCTTCGGCCACCCTGGTCGTCGTCGGTATTTCAGGGGCGGGACCTTCCGCCGCCTAGGGTGGCAAAAAAAGCTGGCGGCGCTCCTGGTGCTGCTTATCACAGTGAGAGCACACATGGCCTACAAATAACTTATGTGGCTATTGCCCCATGACGTGCATTTTTAATACTGTCTGCAAATGCATGGAGTTGCAAAGCATGAAGAAGCTTGAGTGTAACTCTTGCAACACATTTAATGCAAATACAGAGCAGAAGCACCTTTGCAGTTCACTTTTGTTTGTAGAAAACGTTGCCCTATACCCCAGTCCAGTAAAGCACTTAAACACGTGCTTACCTTTTAAGGTTGTAAGGGACTACGCATATGCCTAAAACTAAGCATGTGCTTAAGTGCTTTACTGGATCAGGGCCTTGTAATGGCAACATTGTTTAATGTAGATGAGTTGCAAGATAATGCACATTTTAAAGGAACAATTTTAAATTATTCTTGCCCATTGGTTTTTGAATGGAGTCTAAACTTATCTAGGAGTATTTGTAGAATGTTTGGGGAAGCCATCTGGTCAACAAACAGTAGTTGTCAAAAAGTCAAATAAGAGGTTAGACTTAAGGTGTGTCAAATGAGGCCAACTTGTCCAGTTAATGTGGAGTATCTCTTGTTTAATGGAGAGTATTTCTTGTTTTCTATTCAGCTTCTATTATAGGTATACATCCTTCTAGCACTGCTTGCCAAAGTTCTGGTAACATATCCAGGTCTGTCTTCAGCATAATTGAGACTCCTTAGACAAAAAGGGTGGCTGATGGACATTAATGCAACGGGAGGAGGAGATTACCTCCCAACCCATCTGGCCCAGGAAGAACTATATAAATGAGTTTGTTTGAAATACATCAAATGAAAGCCTCCTAATTGCTGTGCGTTGACTGTTGGTGGGATAATTCCAAATGTTAATTGGCATTTGGACTTAAAAGCAACTCAAAAGGGAAAACGATCGGTTTGTGCTCTTTGTATCTTTCTGATGTTTAAAGAGAGCCTGAAAGGGTACTTTCTCCCTGTCATAAACATACCGCTAAGGGTAGCATAAAACCCCTCTTTACCCTGTAAAGGGTTAATTCCTCTTTTACATGTAAAGGGTTATGAAGCTCAGATAAGCTGAGGGGCACCTGACCAAAAGGACCAATAAGGGGAGAAGATACTTTCAAATCTGTGGGGAAAGGTTTTTTTGTCTCTCTCTCAGAGCCAGCCAGGAAACAGGGCAGGGGAAAATACATCTCCCTAAGCTATAGCTGAACTAAGCATCTAGTCTTGCAGAATAGTAAGTAATAGCAGAAAAGAAATGCGTTAGATTACCTTTTGTTTTAGCTTGTGAGTTTTCCCTGTGCTAAGAGGGAGGTTTATCCCTGTTTTTGTAACTTTAAAGTTTTGCCTAGAGGGGAAATCCTCTGTGTTTTTGAGTCTTTTGTTATTCTGTAAAGTACTTACCATCCTGATTTTACAGAGGTGCTTCTTTTACCTTTTCTTTAATTAAAATTCTTCTTTTAAGAACCCGATTGATTTTTTTCATTGTTCTTAATATCCAAGGGTTTGGGTCTGTGTTCACCTGTACCAGTTGGTGAGGATATTATTCTCACGCCTCCCAGGAAAGGGGGTGTAGGGACTTGGGGGGATATTTGGGGAAGGTAGGGCTCCAAGTGGCCCTCCCTGAATGTTTGTTTAAATCACTTGGTGGTGGCAGCGATACTAAGGCAAGGAAGGAATTTGTGCCTTGGGGAAGTTTTTTAACCTTAGCTGGTAAAAATAAGTTTAGGGGGCCTTTCATGCGGGTCCCCACATCTGTACCCCAGAGTTCAGAGTGGGGAAGGAACCCTGACAGTCTCAAAAAAGAGGAAGGGTGAAGAAAGGGTTCTTTTCTTTTTTCATATTAGAAATTCCGGATTTGTCTACCAGGAAAGACAGCACAATGGAGAATTAGTATAATTATGATGTCACAAAACTGAAAATGGGCAACTGAAAAAGGGAAGAGAATGTTAGTGCGTTCAAATTTTGGGGCTTATTTTTGTTTTTGTTTTGATTCATGTTTAACTACAGTATCTAATGAATACCTGGAGAAAGGATGCCATTGATAAAGCTACATTACCCTTCTTTGGCTACAATGCAAGAGCGCTCACAATACTACTCTTTGAGACACCCTCTCCTCCCTCCTCAAAACATCTAGCAAAACCAGATGAAATCCAATTTGTGGAGGGTGGGGAAATCTTCCATGTCTTCTTTATACGTAATCAAGAATATAAAAACCATCCCTCCATTTGTTGTTTGTGTTTGCTTTTGTTTTTGTCTTTCCTTTACAGAATATCTTCTAAAAGCCCTGGATTAGAAGATCTTTAGCTACCCTAAGGGCAGGGAGACATCCAGTAGAACTTGATACACAACTGTTAATGTCTCTTCAACGGTTTCCTTGACATGTCCATAGGTTCTTATTTTCCTCTTTGCTGCTGAAAAGAGTTTGACTGTATGGGTATGTCTAATACTGCAATTAGACACTGGCCTGTACTGGCTGATGGGGGCTCATGGGGCTTGGGCTAAGGGATTATTTAATTGCAGTGTAGACGTTCAAGCTCGGGCTGCTGCCTGAGTTCTGGGATCTTCCCACCTTGTAAGGTCCTAGGCCTGAGCCCACCCCTGAACATCTACACCACAGTTAAATAGCCCTAAGTATAGTCATGGCCAAGCTTGTTTTCAACACCCGTTCCAGAGACTGTAGTAGATGACTTGTGCTGGAAATCTTTGGATTATTCTTTTCCTACCTAAAATTCCAAATTTGAACTTTTGTGGGGTGTTCAGTGTATCTTAAGGAAATGCCTAAAGAATGTGAAACTGAGAAGCTACAGCTAAATAAGTTTTAAAATGTGCTTTTTCTTAAAAAAAATTCATTCTTCTTTAGCATGTTTTCTTTTTTAAACTAATATCAACTCCTATGTAAAAGCTGAAATCTATGTTGATTATAGATCTTTTACCTGTTGGCAAAAATGATCTGTCATGTAGTAATTTAATGTGCAACAGATAATCTAGCAGGTCACATTCACCAACAGAATTTCCTGTTCCACAGGTCTCCTAGTGGGTACTCTTGATGTTGTGCTGGACTCCAGTGCTAGGGTAGCACCATACCGAATCCTCTACCAGGCGCCAGACTCCTTGGTTTACTGGACTATTGCCTGTGGTAAGAACAAATACACTGAAACAGAATTATTTTTTTGGTGGTGGGGCATGTGCCATGTAACAAATGGAATGTCACTGCTATCTAAGTGCAGTTATTTTGTGATACTTTATCAATCAACTGGAACTGAAAGTCTGTTGATGGAGGAAGTACTTATGAAATCAGCAAGCCACATAATGTATGTGCATGAAACACTGTTAAATAAATGTGATAATTTTTAAGCATTTTTGATGTTGGATTTTTCAAAATTTAGGACCTACTGCAAAACATTTCCTCTGTCATTAGAGTTTTTGATGAGATTGCTATTTTACTATATAACTACGATTTTCATCAGGAATAACATTTTGTAAACGTAATTCTGAGGCCTGCAGTGTGAAATACAAAGCAGCAAATAAATTGTGAATCTGTTTGACCACACCTGATTATAATAGTAGCATCTGAATATAGAGCACATTGCTATAATTCAGCAATGCCATTACTAATCCTATAATACTGCATACTGGTTACTAGATCACAATTTAAGAGGGAAGTTTGCCATCTGGTGACATGTTCCGGGCTTGTCTACACTTGAAATGCTACAGTGGCACAGCTGCACTGCTGTAGCGCTTCAGTGTAAACACTACATATGCCGACCGGAGGGTTTCTATCATTGGCAAAGGTAATCCACATCTGGGAGAGGCAGTAGGTAGGTTGATGGAAGAATTCTTCAGTTAAGCTAGTGCTGTCTGCACTGGGGGTTAGGTTGGTTTAACTACCTCGCTCAGGATGTGGGTTTTTCACACATCTGACTTATGTCGTTAAGCTGACTTAATTTTCTAGTGTAGACCAGGCCTTAATATGGTAAAAAGTATCCTTAACCATTGCTGCTGATGTTTCCTAAATCAGCCATTGTTTAATGACCACACCTAGAATCTCTTGGCTGTCTCTGAATAGTCTCTATCAAAAACCGAGGCCTTGGCTACACTTGTGAGTTACAGCACATTAAAGGAGCCCCGGGCGCACTAGCTCACTACCCGTCCACACTGGCAAGGTGCGTAGAGCGCTCTGACTCCGCGGCTACAGCAGTGCTGGTACTCCACCTCAGCGAGTGGAATAACGTTTGCTGAGCCCCCGCTGACGCACCGCAGTGCCAGTGTGGACGCCCTGGTCCTATAGTGTGCTCTGATCGGTCTCCAGAAGTGTCCCACAGTGCCTGTGCTAGCCACTCTGGTCATCACTTCGAACTCTGCTGCCCTGCCCTCAGGTGACCAACCGTCAGACCCGCCCTTTAAATTCTCTGGGAATTTTAAAAATCCCCTTCCTGTTTGCTCAGCCAGGCGTGGAGTGCTATCAGCGAATCTTTCCAGGTGGCCATGCCTCCACGCTCCAGGCAAGTCCCAGCATGGAGCAATGGCGAGGTGCTGGACCTCATCAGTGTTTGGGGGGAGGAAGCTGTCCAGTCCCAGCTGCGCTCCAGCCATAGGAATTACGATACCTTCGGGCAGATATCAAAGGACATGATGGAAAGGGGCCATGACCGGGACGCACTGCAGTGCAGGATTAAAGTGAAGACGCTGCAGAATGCCTACCACAAAGCCCGCGAGGCAAACCGCTGCTCCAGTGCTGCCCACTGCCGTTTCTACAAAGAGCTGGACGCGATACTTGGGGGCGACCCCACCTCCACACCCCATGACCACCATGGACACTTCAGAGCCCAGTGCAACAAGGCAGGAGGAGGAGGAGGAGCAAAGCAGAAGCGAGGTGGAGGAAGACACCCCGGAATCCCTAGATGCATGCAGCCAGGAGCTGCTCTCAAGCCAGGAGGAAGGTAGCCAGTTGCGGTGGCCGGTGCTTAGGGAAGGACACACACCAGAGGAGGTTCCCAGTAAGCGGCTTTTATTTTGGGAAGGAAGTTATTCGGTGTGGGCTCTTGGGACGAGGAGGCTTAGGGCTGCATGCATGCCTAGATGCGGAATAGGGCGTTGATGTGCACTCTCACATTGTGGTAATCGGCCTCAGTGATCTCTTCAAAGGTCTCAGCCAGAACTTGGGCAATGCGCTTGCACAGGTTTCTCGGGAGAGCCACTGTGGTCCTTGTCCCAGTCAGGCTAACTTGTCCGTGCCACTGTGCCGTGGGGGCGGGGGGACCATTGCTGCACACAGGCAAGCTGCATATGGGCCAGGGCGGAAGCCGCACTGCAGTAGAAGACCCTCCCAGGTCACCCTCAGCAGCGAGATATCTTCCAGGATGAACTCCTGTGGAAAATGTGGGGACAGTGTTCAGTATAGGGGGCCCCTGCCGCAGTTAGCTCTCCCCAAGGCACAGAAACCCAGAGGACAGTACAGCTGTGAAACAATCAGTCACGCTTGACCCTGTGCTTACTCACCATTTTGGGGCTCCTGTGGGTTATGTGCGCTCGCTTTGGGACAGGCAAATTATGCTATTGTGTAGACTGTGCTTTCCCTTAAGTACGGGGGAATCATTGCTCTGTCTGGTGTGAACAATGCTGCCTCTGTTAAGTGTTGCATTTTGCCTTTATAGATGCAACCTTGAGATCTCAGCCGTCCATGTTATCACCGGCCGAAAGACTCCAAAGAATCAGAAAGAGGCCACGTAGAAGCAAGGAAGACATGTTGCATGAAGTAATGCAGCATTCAAGTAATGAAAATCAAAAAGTGCAGGAGTGGCGGGAGAGTGAAAGGAGGGTCTGCCAGCAGAATGCGGATCGCCGAGACCAAAGCATGGAGCAGCTGCTAAGCATCTTGGAGCGCCAAGTGGACTTGAAACAGGCGCTTATAGCAATGCAGGCCTGCAGTCCCGTCCCCCCCCCCCCCCCCCCGCAGCCCTTGTCCCAAAACTCTTTCCCTTGTGCCCCCATAGTCACCTCCAACCCACTTCCCCCAACATCCAGGTTCTTTCTGCCACCAGCTGCCTCCAACACCTGTAGCTTCACACCACAGCCCTGAGAACTACGAGCCTTACCCTCTGCACTCAACCCCCATCACCATGCAGTATAGCCATCCTGAAGTGCAGCACTCATTGCACAGCACTCCAGACAGGACATACGCAAATCTCTGATTGTACCGTTCCCTACCCCCACCCTCTTGCCCTTTCTGTTTCCCAAGCAGTTGTGCCTGTTTTCAATAAATGAATTTTCTTGCCAATAAATGGATTTTTTTTGGCTTTGAAAACATTCTTTATTATTGCATAAAGTAAAAGATACCTTAGCCCAAGAAAGAAACAAGCATGGGTCAGTGTAGCAAACACAGATTCCTACTAACATTGGAACTACTGCATTTCACTCCCATGCAGGGCACCAGACATTACTGGTGGCTTTCAGCAAATTGCTCCCTCAAGGCATCTCTTATCCTTGCAGCCCCGTGCTGGGCCCCTCTAATAGCCCTGCTCTCTGGCTGTGCAAATTCAACCTCCAGGTGTTGAACCTCTGAGTTCTATGCCTGAGTGAATCTTTCACCCTTCCCTTCACAAATGTTATGGAGGGTACAGCACGCGGATATAACCGCGGGAATGCTGTCATTGGCCAGGTCCAGCTTCCCATACAGAGAGCACTAGCAACCCTTTAAATGGCCAAAAGCACACTCCACAGTCATTCTGCACCTGCTCAGCCCGTTGTTGAATCGCTCCGTGCTGCTGTCAAGGCTCCCTGTGTAGGGTTTCATGAGCCACGGCATTAAACGGTAAGCGGGGTCTCCAAGAATCACAATGGGCATTTCAACTTCCCCTACAGTGATCTGGGAAAAAAGTCCCGGGTTGCAGCTTCCTGAACAGGCCAGTGTTCCGAAAGATGTGTGCGTCATGCACCCTTCCGGGCTGGCCTGCGTTAATGTCAATGAAATGCCCACGGTGATCCACAAGCACCTGGAGAACCATCAAGAAATACCCCTTCCAATTAATGTACTCGGAGGCTACGTGGGATGGTGCCAGAATTGGAATATGCGTGCCATCTATTGCCCCTCCGCAGTTAGGGAAACTCATTTCTGCAAAGCCAGCCACAATGTCATGCACGTTACCCAGAGTCACGGTTCTTCTGAGCAGGATGCAATTAATGGCCCTGCAAACTTGCATCCATACGATTCCAACGGTCGATTTTCCCACTCCAAACTGGTTAGCGACCGATTGGTAGATGTCTGGAGTTGCCAGCTTCCAGATTGCAATAGCCACCCGCTTCTCCACCGTCGGGGCAGCTCTCGCTCTTGTGTCCTTGTGCCACAGGGTGGCAGCGAGCTCCTCACACAGTCCCATGAAAGTGGCTTTTCTCATCCGAAAGTTCTGCAGCCACTGCTCGTCATCCCAGACTTGCATGACACTGTGATCCCACCACTCAGAGCTTGTTTCCTGAGTCCAAAAGCGGCGTTCCACGGTGGTGAGCATGTCCGTGAATGCCACAAGCAAACTCGTGTCATATGCATTACTCAAGTCGATATCGTCAGAGCTCTCACTGGCACTTCGGATCGTAAGGAATAATTTGACTGTGAAACGTGACGTGCTGGCGAGACTCATCAGCATACTCCTCCGCAGTTCGGGCTCCATTTCTGCAGTTCCGGCTCCATTCCCACAGACCGAAAGGGAAGACAGAGTGCACAGTACCAAAAAAGTTGAAAGATGGCACCAAATGTGGACGGAAGCAAAGAGAATGCTGGGATGTGAACCGATGCATCACAGGGCGTTGGGACAGGACCCAGAATGCCCAGCATTCCATGCCCCCTTCCCACAAGCCACAGCGCCAGAATGGGAAGAGGTGCTCGGTGGGATAGCTGCCCATAATGCACCGCTCCCAGTGCCACTGCAAGTGCTGCAAATGTGGCCATGCCAGTGCGCTTGCAGCTGTCAGTGTGGACAGACTGCAGCACTTTTCCCTACTGTGCTCTCCAAAGGTGGGTTTAACTCTCAGCGCTCTACATCTGCAAGTGTAGCCATGCCCTGAGAGAGGCTTGGGGAAGTCTCACTCTCCTTACACCTCCTTCCTAAACCAGTTGGTATACTTTTGTGTTGCTGGGGTCATTTTTGGCCACCTTCTTGTAATCCAATACCAAATCTCAGTACCACATAGCTATTCAAGACCATTGGACTGAAAACCCAACTCTTGGGGAGCAGGATCCATACACAGGTCCTGTACAAGCCAATGAGTATTCATCCACCATCACTGACTCTGATCTCTCCATTGGATCTGACCTAAACTACTTCAGTAATGTATGAGTGGCAGTAAAACCAGGTGTAGAGACCGCAGTATTAAATGTTGCCAATAGATCTAATAAAAGGTGCTCCCTGTGTATCCTTAGAAATAGTTGATTCATGATTCTGACCAGGGTAATCTCAGTGCTGTGTCATGCTCTGAATCCAATCTGGAGTTTTTGTATAGCTTTTATCCAGATATTCTTGCAGCTTTTGATGGTAATTATAACTGAAAGAGGGTTACAGCTAATCAAGTGTTGATTTTCCCCCCCCCCCCGCTCCCCCTCCACGCACACACCTGTTAGTACAAACTTCCAGTGGGTTTTAAAATTTGTGTAGTATAACTTGCCTTTAGTACTAAATGCAGCCATTTTTATAAAAGACTTTTTGGAATTCTCATTTAACCTGCTGGTTTTTTTACTGTGACCTCTTCCATCATGCTGTAGCAGATGGCGGGGCCATGCAGGTTGGTTTCCAATGGGAGGAGAAACCAGTGATGTGGAGGAAGGGCATTTTTTTAGTGTAACGTGTTTGTTTACACTTATATATACTGCTCCTTGAACATAGGTGGTCACAAACACCATACAAACCAAGCCCCTCTTTTCTCAGCTTGAACACCAATGCCTGGTTCCCAGGAAGCAAAACTGTCCCCAAAATTCTCCCTAAAAGGGGAGATTGAGGCGAAGCGCATACTCTCCTGCTGCTTATGTCTTCCCCCTCCCCACAAGAACCTATATGACAAAGCTAACGAGTACAGCACTTCTTCAAAGACCATAACACTGCTCACACATTAAGAAAAAGAACTGGTTTTCCAGTTGCTTCTATAGATAGTTACTTAATTCACATTTTTAATTGGATTAGAAATGCTCTTATTTTATTTTGAATCCGGAAAATTTAACAAATTTAACAATGAAGATATTAGAAAATGTACCCATTGGCCTTAATTTCTTTTTATTGACTGCATCTTGAATTTCAGCTAGTTTTAGGTTTTGTATGTCTAACTGATTGCAAGTTGTTTTTGTTAAATGACTGTCGTAGCTCAAGTCTGACCCCTTAAAGAGAATAGTATGGCCTATAAAGAGAAGGAAAATCTATCTTCCTGAGTGCAAATTCTTCATCTGTGCTGCATTGAAATTGGCCATCTGTGTATCGAAACTGAATACAGGTAAATCTCATCCTTAGAGATGTCTTAATAAGCTTCTTTCATATACTAAACTTGTTTCAAGTTTGGGCCCAGCAGCAGGCTTGCGTGTCTGGCTCGACAAGGCAGGGTTCTGAAGACCCAAACTGGCAGAGAAAATGGGCTCAGAGGTAGTCTCAGCACATCAGGTGACAGTCTCAAGGGGTCTCTGTGACCGAATCCATCACAGTAACATAGTCGAGCAGGATCTGTGCCCAGATGATTGCTTTGATACACTGGTAGTGATTTTAAGTGAGTTTTGAGTGTGGTGGCTGGAGAACAGATGAAGTGGTTACTGGTTTATTTTCTGTTTGTTTATTTCGGGTGATGGAAATAAGCACAAGAAAGCAGGAAAATGACTAGCAGTGAGGCAGCTACAAAACTAGAGCTGGCCAGACTGGAAGTGGAAGAGAAGGCAAAGGACTGGGAGTTTCAAATAAGGTTCAAAGAAGCAGAGGCAGCCAGGGAGGAAGCTGCTCACAAAAGATCCCTTGAATTAAGCCAGAGAAATGCAGGCCCAGATTGAGACCCAGAAGCGTGAATTTACTGTAATGGAGTGGAAGAGACAAAACCCTTCAGCAGCTGACTCCACTTCTCCAAAAATCCACAAATGGGAGCGGTTATCTCCTCAGTCTGATGAATCCAGTGATATTGCCGAATATTTCATCACCTTTGAGAGACTGTGCACTCTCCATGCGATTCCCGAAGATCAAAAAATGATCACTTCAGTTGCAAAATTGACTGGGAAAGCTCTGGACATATTCAATAAGATGTCTATTGATGATGCTTCAAGCTATGGTAAATTTAAGGAACTAGTTTTGAAACTGTTTCAGATTACACCTGAAGCCTACAGGGTTAAATTCAGGAGTCTTAAGAGGGGATCTGGATTGAGTAATGTGGTTTATGTAAATGAAATGAGAGATTTGTTAGAAAAGTGGGTGAGGGGAAAAGGTGTTACAAGCTTGGAAGAAATGTATAATTTAATTACTCAGGAACAGTTCCTGAATATGTGCAGTGATGATGTAAAACAGTATTTGTGGGACAAAAAGGTGAATGCAGTGGGGGAATTAGCTTAGTTTGCAGACTCTTATGAGCAGTCACAAGCTGCAATTAAACATAAACCACTGGCAGAGGGGTACAGGGTTGGTGGAAAGCAGAATCACCATTTTACCCCTGGGGAAAAAGGAGGCTGGGCGTTCACCTCCCCATTCCCTTGCTACTCATCCCAAATCTCCTGTACAAGCAGAGGAGCCCAAAAGGTGCTATCATTGTAAATCCACTGAGCACCTGAGGAATAAATGTCCTTGGCTGAGTGGGAATGGACAGCAAGTAACACATGAAGCTGCTGCTTCTCAGAGCACAGGGGTATCCCAGGCTGCTGCCTCTTTCCACACAGGATTTGTAAAGGTTGCTTCTACACAAGCAAGCAGTGAGCATATGTATGCTGTGAAACTTAATGACAAAGTGCTCCAAGGATGGGGAGAGACTGGTGCAGAAATTTCTGTGGTCAGTAGGGACCTAATCCATGAGAAGGATGTGTTACCGGGGAAAATGGCAGAATTAGAATTGGTGGGAGGTTACAAAGTCCTTGCACCTTTAGCTAAGATACACATGGAAACTGGTGATTTGCAGGCTGAGCTGAAAGTTGTAGCAGTGGCATGCAATTTTGCACCATTTCTACTGGGGAGTGATTTCTTTGATGTGGCAGAATCTATCGCAGGGTTTGTTAGCAGCAAGAAGGAATCTTGTGCTAAAAGCCCCAGAGGGGAGGCTGAAGTCACATGTGCTGCAGGGGGAATAGGAGAGTGTCTCTTTAATTCCTTTGTAGCAGTGAAAAATGCAGCTTTGGGAGCAGGGATGGTCGTAACCAGTTCCTGTAACCCCGGGGCTCAAGGCAGGTCCCTGCGGGAAGCACTGGATAAAGCCAGCTCCTGTCCTATAATCATCTCCCTGGTGAAGGGGAATGTTCCACCTTGTAACAGGGAGGCCGTCCCAGCTGCTGACTGCAAGGAAGTTGCAGGTCAGCAGGGGACACGTCTTGCCCTAGGGTGCACAGAGACACGTATCTCAGAGATGAAAGTTGGGGTTCTGGTGACTGCTGCGGTGGGAACAGACCCCAAGGACTCTGTAGCTGGAAGCAAGTCCAACCTGAGTGAAAGGGGGGGGGGGTGGATTTTGCTGGCCAGTGAAGGGTCTGTCATAGCTGGTAGCTCTGAGCCCCCAGCTGGACCAGGATCACCTCCCTTTTGGGGGATACAGGAGTGTCTGCCTCAGAGGGGAGCCCAGAGAGGGAAGTCCAGATGGAAGGTGAGGGGGGACAGGAGAGTCTGCTCACCTTTTGTAGGGAGGCTTCATCCCAGGAGGAGGGTGAAGAATCTGCATCTGAAATGCCATACCCCTCACCTGTGGATCACGTTTTAAGGGAAGACTGGGGGTCAAGTCTCCTGGAAGGAAGGAGTCCAGTCTGTGAAAGAAGCTTATTGGAACATCTCTGAGTGTGAGATTTTATCTGTAATCAGTTTCTTAATGTATTAGGCTTAGACTTGCATGTTTTGTTTTATTTTGCTTGGTAACTTACTTTGTTCTGTCTGTTATTTCTTGGAACCACTTAAATCCTTTTTTTACTTAATACAATCACTTTTGCTTATTAATTAACCCAGGGTAAGTAATTAATACCTGGGGGAGCAAACAGCTGTGCATATCTCTCTATCAGTGTTAGAGAGAGTGGACAATTTGAGTTTACCCTGTATAAGCTTTATACAGAGTAAAATGGATTTATTTAGGGTTTGAATCCCGCTGGGTGTCTGGATGCTAAGCTGTTTTCAGTTAAGTCAGCAGCTTTGGGGATGTGGGTCAGACCCTGGGTCTGTGTTGCAGCAGATTACTGTATCTGGCTCAACAAGGCAGGGTTCTGAAGGCCCAAACTGGCAGAGAAAACGGGCTCAGAGGTAATTTCAGCACATCAGGTGACAGTCCCAAGGGGGTCTTTGTGACTGAACCCATCACACATGGCACAAAGGATTTTGCAGTGTTTAGTTGTGTAACGCCATCTCTCATTGCACAGTTGTTCTTTACTGTTCTCTTACAAGTGTGCCACTGATTATTTGGCACTTGTACTCTCCCATTTTTACTGAAACTCATTATAGCCTCATTTGCTTTCCATAATGCATTAATCCTTGGCTCCCATGAATAGTTTTACAGAGCTGTGGAAATCACATGTTTGGTTCCTGGGTTACTTATTCAGCAGCATAACATTTTCACAGGTGGGGAGAAACCCAATGATCTTGTCTATAATCACATGCTATCTGGTTATGTTTGAAGCTGTTTAGCGCTGTAATGGGGGCTTGTTAACATGGATTCATATAATGCAACTTTCTGTAAAATCACTGTTTCTTATCTGAAACTGACTGTGCGGGTCAGAGTCCTCTCTGTTGAACAGGCTCAGAACAGATGTTATTGGTAATTTTGCTAGAGACGCTTAAAGCATGTTAATTGCAGAATAGCAGTGCTCACATGGGGAGTTATGCCAGAGTAACGGTAGTGGTATAATTATGCAGGTATAGTTCTGCTAGTAAATGTCCTCATGGATGAAAACTCTCAAACTGTTAGTGTGTGTTTGCACTTCAAAAACAACACAAAAAAGCCATGGCAGCAAGTCTCAGAGCCCTGGTATACAGACTCAGGCTTACTCTGCAGTGCTAAAAATAATAGTGTAGATGTTCCCTGCCCAAGCTCCAGCCTGAGCAGGAACAGCTACATTGATATTCTTAGCGCCATAGCACGAGCCCAAATCTTTAGACCTGGGCTCTGAGACTCGCTGCCGCAGGCTGCTGCTTTTTTCCTTTTTTTTTCCTTTTTTTTTCTTTTTGCAGTATGTACAGACCCATGGAAATGTCCCTTTTTGTTTTCAAGTGTATAGTTCTTTCTTCTATCCTCACCCTTCCTCTTATATCCCAGTCAGTCATACTTTGCAAACAGTTCTGATGTTGAAGATGTGACCGAATTCATTAGCGTATCAAGCATACTGTCTGAGATTATATCCACATTTCAGTCATGTAATGTGTGATCAAATGTACCACCTTGGGGGGGGGGGAAGAGTGTGATTGATAGTCTCTGTTCTATGCACAGTAGCTTTTGTCCCCTTTATCCTCTAACATCCTCTCTCTTCCCTGTTGCCTCATTCTATATAAAAAGTTGCACTGGTTTAATTTTAAGTGTTTGTCTTGACTAGGATTTAAAGGTGTGTTGGAATGTGTTACTTTAAAGTCTAGTGTATACAAGGCAGTGCATACTTGAACATGTGCTAAGCTGGTCCAAAGCTTGTCCATGGCACAAAAAGTCATGGTTTTAATATGTGATTGCTAATATGTTTTATAACCAAGTGTAGAATAAGATTTTCTAGACCAGTGGTCACCAACCCATAGATCATGATCGACTGGTCGATCCTGGAGCCTCGCCAGTCAATCGTGATCTCCAGCCACTAAAAGTTTGTCTTTGCGTGCTGCTTCTGCCTGCAAGCACCACCCCCGCAGCTCCCATTGGCTGGGATGGGGAACTGCGGCCAATGGGAGCTGTGGGGGCAGTGCTTGCAGGCAAGAGCAGCATGCGGAGCCACATGCTGCCCCCACCCCTCCATGGGCAGCAGGTTCATGTTGGCCACTTCCAGGAGCGGCGTGGAGCTAGGGCACGCAGGGAGCCTGCCTTAGCCCCACTGCGCCGCTGACCAGGAGCTGCCTGAGGGAAGTGCCATCTGGCGGGAGCCCACCCCCAACCCTGAGCCCCCTCCCAGAGCCAGCATCCCATACCCTCTCCTGCACCCCAAGCCCCCTGCCCTGACCCCCCTCCCAGAGCCAGCACCCCAACACTCTACCCCAGCCTGGAGCCCCTTCCTGCACCCAAACTCCCTCCCAGAGCTTGTACCCCTCACCCCTCCTGTACCCCAATTCCCTGCCCCAGGCTCAGTCCCACACTTCAAACCCCTTGGCCCCAGCCCAGTGAAGGTGAGTGAGGGTGGGGGACAGCAAGTGACGGGGGGGGGGGAATGGAGTGAGCGGGGCAAGGCTTCGGGGAAGGGGTGGGGTAGATCCTGGGTTGCACTTAAATTCAAAAAGTGATCTTGTGGTTAAAAGGTTGGAGACCTGTGCTGTAGACCAGTGGTTTTCAAACTTTTTTTCTGGTGACCCAGTTGAAGAAAATTGTTGATGTCTGCGACCCAACGGAGCTGGGGATGAGGGGTTTGGGGTGCGGGAGGGGCTGAAGGTTGGGGTGAGGACTGTGGGGTGGGGCTGGGGATGAGCAGTTTGGGGTGCAGGAGGGGGCTCTGGGTTTGGGGGGGCTCAGGGCTGGGGATTGGGGTGCAAGAAGGGGTCAGGGTTGGGGACGCAGGCTCTGGGGTGGGGCCAGGGATGAGGGGTTTGGGGTGCAGGAAGGGACTCCGGGCTGGGGTAGCGGACTGGGGCGCAGGGTTGGGACGTGGGCTTACCTCCAGTGGCTCCTGGTCAGTGGCGCAGTGGGGTTACTCAGGCAGGCTTCCTGCCTGTCCTGGCACCGCGGACCACGCTGCACCCTGGAAGCAGCCAGCAGCAGGTCCGCCTCCTAGAAAGAGGCGCACGGCTCTTGCCCGCAGGCACCATCCCCCCACCCCCAGCTCCCATTGGCCGGCCCCCCTGCTTAGAAGCTGGACCTGCTGCTGGCTGCTTCCGGGGCGCAGCGCGGTATCAGAACCGGTAAGGACTAGCCTGCCTTAGACGGGCAGCACCGCCAACGGGACTTTTAATGGCCTGGTCGGTGGTGCTGACCAGAGCTGCTGTGACCCAGTGCCTTAAATTGGGTCACCCAGTACTGGGTTGTGACCTGCAGTTTGAAAACCACTGATCTAGACTATGATAAAAGATGTGGTGTTAGCACATTCTGCTCATTAATTCTGCCCAACATCAAATATTCTATTCAACATCAAATGTGAATTGTGGGTGGATTAACTGATCCATCTCACTAGGTAAACAATTTGGGCTACGAGATTAGGATAGTGTCTCTCTTATGATCTCGTCTGCCCATGTTTGAGTTTACTGCCAGGTGGCACTTTCATCAGAATGTTTTTCATTTGTTTCCCTTGCACTCCTTGCAGAGACCTATTTGAGAACTCAGAAAATGGGAGGCAATTAAACGCCCATAATTATATTGAAATGGTTATTGAGGTTGGTGAGGTTGCTGTTTATTTTGCTTTAATTTCTCATACAGAGTTGTGGCACACCAGTTAATGTTTTGAGGAGTAAAGCATGAGATATCGGCAACAAAGTAATGTAAAAATGAGATGGAGGGGTGTATGAGGTGAGGACTTGGTAGGAAACTCTCTACAGAAGCGATGAAAATAACCTGAAATCTGATGAGCCACAAATGAGAAATAGATGACTTAGGACCCATCTACACAATACACACCAAAGGGGTGTGAATTCTAATGCACACCCACATGTTGTGCTAACTGGCTCAAGTAGACCCTGCTGGCATGCACTAAAAGTTCCCAAGTGCATGTTAACACAAGCTAGGGAACTTTTAGTTCTTCCTAGCAGGGTCTACATGGGTCAGTTAGTGCCCACCACAGTTAGTGCCCACCCATTCAAAGCCCACACTTATTTTAGGAATATTTCCAATTTTTATCAACCTGAAAGATAGCACAGCATTAATTGCCTTGCAGTCCTCTATGACCACTGCGTCAACTGTGGATTTGCCTACCTCTAACTGATTAACAACAAATCTAGTACAGTCTGGGTTTGCCAGCTTCCACAGGGCAATAACAACATGCTTCTGGAGCATGATTGGCTCGCTCATCTGGGTGCTCTGCTTCAGGAGTGGGGCTTTCCTCATGTGAAAGTTCCGGACCTACTGCTGGTCATCCAATGTTGCCATCTCATTGTGGTCACACCAGTGGGTGCTTGTAGTTCAGATCCAGAAGCACAAAGCTGTGATCTTCCGTGAGAGACACATGCTTGGTCCCTGCCTCCGTCTCCTCCCCAGCCCCCCACCCCCCCGCGCACATGGTCCCTTTCTCTTGTTGTGCTTCTTCTGGTAAACCATTGGCTTCACCTTGCACAGGCCAAAAGCAGTCTCTAAGGTTATGTAGACTGCAATGTAAGCCCAGGATTCGAACTCAGGCTCAAAATGAACCCCACCTCCATCTACAAACAAATCACAGTAACCCAGGGATCGGTTACAGGACCCCACAGGGGTGGAGGGTCTGAGTCTGAGTAAACCAGGACCCAGGATTCAAGCTCCGATGCTATGCAGTCTAGACCGCAACCACAAAGGACTCATGCTCTGGGAGTTTGCCAAATTATTCCATAATCCCGTGGGCTGATTTCCTTTGTCCACTGGACAGTCAAGCTTTCCCACACTGCACCACGAACAATGAGCCAGAGCAGGCACATTTTGGGAGGGTGCTAGGAAGTCTGGGATATGGGTGGTTGGACTCAGACTCACATAATGCAGTGTAGACACTAGAGCCCCAGGGTGGGGACCAGGGTTCAACAATTCCTAACCTGGGGTTACAAATGAGTGGGAATGCTCAAGTCCTATGTTAACAAACCCAGGATCTGCTAACTCATGTTCTGCTAACCCTGGGTTTACATTGAAGTGTAGGCCTACCCAGAGACACCCACTACCATCCCTTGGCAGAGGCACAAAAAAGAAACATTGCCTCCATAAACAATAGCATCTGTCTGTTATTAGACTGAGCCTTTGCATATAACAGCACACCACCATACCATCTTGGGTCCTGCCAGGATGAGAATTACCAGGGTTTAGACCATTTCCTCTCATAATCCCTAGAGCAGGGAGACAAGTTGCCCCACAACACCTGTGAATAAGAGCACAGAGTGATGCAGTGAGCTGTGGTGCTATGAATCTCTGTATTTATGCCCAAATAGCTGTATTGCTTATCACAGCCAGATACAGCTCCAGCGTGGATTGAGGGCATGACAGCAGCATGTTATCATGGTGTTGTAGGTTAGGCTACCCATGATTGCTTAAGCCGTTGTCTGTACAAAAATCCTGCCATTCCTATGCAGGCGTCTTGGTGCCTAAAACTAGTACTCATGGATTTATTCCTGCCTTCCATATCAGGACAGAGAGACCTTGACAGCACAAGCATCTCTATTCCTGAAAATACTGTATAACAGTCAAAAACAAATGTAGCTAGAGAAAGTAAAAGTGGTGTTTAGTGGAAGCTTACAGCAAAGAAAACAGAAGTAAAATGTTGCATATTCAATGCCTGATCTATGAAAAGTTCCTTCATTCTAGCCCTGTATTCATTTACAGAATGTATGTGTATATGTTTCTCCATGGCAGAAATCTTGTTTGACTCCCTCCCAATATTGTCTGTCTCCGCTTTCACTTTAAAAGTAACATCCTTACAAAAGATGTGCTTCCCTTTAGAGTGCTGTCAAAATTCATATTCTTTTGATGAAGATATTCTACCATCTGAAGTTTGGAAAATATTTTTCTTTTATAGTCTGAGATACCCATTGACAAATTCCATTGATTGCCTGTTTCAAACATGATTTTGATCTTGAAGTTTGGTAACTGTATCCTATATTAGGATTTACCTCAGTCAAGAACTATTTGTATAATGTACAATTATCTTTTGGTTTGTGCTCCTAACAAATGCAGCCACCATGTTCTGTAATTGGACCTCATTAGCATGTCATTTACAATTCCACAAACACACTAGGGTCCTTATGTTTAGGATTTTTAATGTAGTATTCTTCATTTATCTTTAAACTACGTACTGATACAGAAAAGTTTTAAAATAACCCATGTGGGTTCTGCTTAACACAGGATGATCTTGGGAGTTACCACCAATCATTAGTAATGAAATTGGGGGTTAAGGGAGAATTTTTCAATTTACTGAGGTTATGACATTTGTTTCATTGTGTGAAACATTTTACCTCTTTCATTGCTAAAGAATTTATTTAAATCGCATTTGTTTTTGGGAATCATGATGAACAAATTTTAGACAGAGAATTATTTACTTTGTTCTTTTGTCCAGGTTGTTCAAGGAAGGAAATCACTGAACACTGGGAATGGCTTGAACAGAATCTGTTGCAAACTCTTTCAATCTTTGAAAATGAAAATGACATAAACACCTTTGTCAGAGGAAAAATACAGGTAGCGTGTGTGTGTGTGTGTGTGTAGAAACTGTTGATTATAAATGTCACTATAGAACTGTAATGTCTCATCGCATCTGACCCAGTGATCTATACACCACTGTGTTCCTTGACTGGAAAGCGACATTCCGAATGATATTGTGTGCATATCTAGATTAGGAAAATTTGCTGGAGCATAAATATCTATATCACTGTAATCAAAATAATTATATGTGGGAGTCCCCACTTCATCTATCCTCTCCACTGGTTTTAATTCAACATCTAAAGTAGATTGAAGAAAAAAAATGTTTTGGCTGGTTTTATGTCCAAAAAATTTTTGTGATTCACTCATGCTTTGAAATTTTAAAAATGTGTTATGAATATTTGAAAATAAATGTCCTGGTTTATTAACGCTACTGACCTATAGAGCATTAAACACTTAAAAAACTGATAATTCTGTCTCTGTCTAGAATGAATAATGTTTTTCTTTTATTACATACAGAAACTTAGAAAAATAACATACTGAAATATAGGTGCTGGTTACCAGTGTAGTTATTTCTGCACAGAATCTCACTTCTAAGCAAAATATTTATACTGGTACATAAACTGTGTAGATGAAGCCTGTTGGCTCCATCTGATTCCATTATTTAACCTCTCATGTAATAATTACACCTCTTAAAAACCCAGCTGTGCTTCAGTAAATTTCAGTAGCAGCTCAGAAATAAATACAATAGACCCCTTTTATAAATAGTTTAAACCTGTAGCATTAAAATACCTATTTCCATGAGACAGCTAATGTGTTATATACAGCTTTGTTAAGAAGAGTGTTACTACTTAAACTGCTGCATAACTGAATGTTTGCACAACAAAGGCTTCACCACCCCCATTATGCTCCCCAAAGTAGTCTACACTAACTTGAAGGGATGAAGCTCAGTGGTTTGAAGGGATGAAATCACTTTCCCTTTTAACTTTAAGTTAAAGAAGGGATATGTTATAGATTATTAGTTTTTTCCCCCCATGTTGTAATAGTTCAGTTAGTAAACAAGAAATTTTCTGTGCTTTCAGTTACCAAGTACTAGCCTTTCATTTAACACCTATTAAGAAGGATCATAAGTTATTTTTTGTCACTAAGAAAGTAGCAATGGTGGGTTTCTGACTGATTTGTTTTTATTTAGAATAGAACTCCTCTGCTCTAGTGAAATTCCTATTTACTCAAACAATATTTGTGCCTGGAATGGGATGGGGAAGAGGACATGGGTGCCCTATCAAGTGTGTAGGGGGTATTTGAGGTAGATTTAGTGGCTTTAAAACAAGACAATTGGAAAGCACTTTCAGGGCTGCCGTTAGCCTGTTCTCAACCAGTGGACAGCTCTACCAGTATCTGAATTGCGCTCTTCATTATGTTTTTGATCCCCTCACCACACCGTGAATGAAATAGCATGTGGTGTTTCCCATATTCTGTTGGGATAATCAAAAGATGATCAGGTGTTTTCTTTTCATACCTCTTGCCTTGATCCTTGTTTTGAAAGTAGAACACTATAGGAAAACAAAATGTTGTTGTTTGTATTACCATAGCATCTAGGAGCCCTAGTCATGGACCTGGACCTCATTGTGCTAGGTGCTGTACAAACAAGAATAGAAAGACAATCCCTGCCCCAAAGAGCTTACAATCAAAGTAACATTTGTCTCTTTTAACTAGTGTCTCTTCACTCGCTAGAATTGGTTGACATTTTTCCAAAATTCAGTTTTTCTACAATTTTTCACCAAAATTTGGTGGAAAAAATGAAGATGCAATATTTGTGAACTTTTTTTTGACAAGTTGCAGTGACTCCTCCTAACCTCTTTACTAGTGTAATAGTGGGGGTAGTGCAATTGAGAAATGCAGGAGTGTGCTTGATTAGTTATCTGGGACATAAGCAAGGTAAGAGGTAAAGGCATCAGAAAGTCTGGCTTGTAGGATGGAAGATAACTAGATGAGCAGAAGGTGGGTAGTACATTCTGAAAAGTTAGGGGTGAGGGAAACTGACTTCTCTGACAACAGAGTAACTGGTGATGGCATTTAAACTCAAAGTGTATTGTCCGATAAAGATGTCAAATATCTTTTGGTGGCAAACATCCTTCATGTTTTCTTCCTCTCCAGGGCATCATCGCAGAGTATAACAAAATCAATGGTATCAAAGAGGATGATGACACAGAAAAGTTTAAGGAAGCCATAGTGAAGTTCCACAAGCTGTTTGGGATGCCAGAGGAAGAGAAACTGGTGAACTACTACTCCTGTAGTTATTGGAAGGGGAAGGTCCCCCGTCAGGGCTGGATGTACCTCAGCATTAATCACCTTTGCTTTTATTCCTTTCTCATGGGAAGAGAAGGTATGTTTTTAACAATGGCAGGTCAGTCTGGTCATCTAAGGATGGATAGTATATCTGCTGCAGTTTATTATTGTTAATTTATTAGACACTGACAGAGTGCTGTGTCCTGTGCAAAAATTTAAATAAACATAATCCCTACCCCAGGGATCTAACTTTCTGGACCACACCAGTGGTGTAGTTCGGGTACACAGAGAATTCAGCATTGTTGTGATACTTCTATGATTTATGAATATATAAAAATCATATACATAGTGGAATCCGTGGGATCGGTTGAAGAGCCTCGTGATAAATTGCATGCATCCTGCTTCACTGGCACTCTGCCCACAAATAGACCTCTGAGCAGGTTCAAATATCCTATGGACAATACATGGTACTCTGTATGTGTCTTACTATAAAGCAAAACATAATGGTTCTCTCTGACAAATTGAATGATCCCTGATACTATTGACAGAAGCACATGTACAGTTATAATAAAGCACAGAATAGCTTATTACAATTAATGTCATTTTTTACCTCATATGTAATCCTAAAATAAAGTGGTCTAACAATTGAAACTGAATGATTGACAAACAGTTGCTTCCATGGAAAAAGATGCTGTCTACATGCAGATTTATATGAATATCCCTAAGGTCTTTTTATAAATTCACTCTATTTATTTTTGTCACAGTTGTTGGTACCCTGAATTGTCATTAAAGTAAGGCCTTTCACAAACTTTTTGAAAATCATGATTCTGTGGATGTTAGAGGCAGTGTAGTAGGCAGCCCATTTGGTGTGCCCAGATTGTATTTGCTGACCCCATAGTGGGGCAGAGGGAGATCAGTCTGGGCAGACATCTTGGCAAAGAAAAGAGGTAAATATGGCCTTCATGCTCCCTCACTGTGATGGTGCACGTGTCTGTGTGTAATATTTCGTATATAAATAAATTATACTGAAACATAACTACTTTAGGTAACAAGGAGGCCAAATTTATCTTTTTTTGCTTTGCCAAGTTGGCTGCTCTGCTTGTGCTGTTGTTCCACCTTGCCAAGAGGTAGGAAAATCCAATCTGAATTCATTATATGACACACAAAATATCAAATTGGTGAACTAATGCCCTCTCTCTCACACATAGGAGGAAAAATGCTTTTGGGTGCCAGTCTTTTTCATGATTCATTCTTGTGCTGAATCTTTTCTGTTTTCTTTGTTCAGCAAAGTTAGTGATCCGCTGGGTTGATATCACTCAGCTTGAGAAGAATGCTACGCTGCTTTTTCCTGACATGATCAAAGTGAGCACAAGGTCAAGTGAACTCTACTTCTCGGTATTCCTCAATATCAATGAGACATTCAAATTAATGGAACAGCTTGCCAACATAGCTATGAGACAGCTCTTGGATAACGAAGGATTTGAACAAGACAAGTCATTACCAAAACTGAAAAAGAAATCCCCCAAAAAAGTATCTGCACTGAAACGGTAGGTAACACTGACTTCTAATCATTAGGACCCCATATATCCGTTTACTTCCAAATTTTGTCTAGAAGTTTTCTGATAATATCCCATTGTTTTTAATTCAAGATGCAGTATTGTTTTGTAGTGGTAGTGAGAGGTGGAGAGTAACTTAAACATCATTGTTTGGTCTGCCGTTGAAGGTAGATATGGAAAAATCTGCCTAGGCCTTGTAGGCATGTTACCAAAATAAAAATCGAATATTTGGGCCAGATTCTCTTATACATTGAATACCATTTAAAAGGCTATGACAATTTAAAGGGGCCTTACAATACATACCCACTTTCATGCCCTTTTACCCTGCCAGAGCCATGTAAAGGGGACTTAACATAAATGAGAATCGGGCCCATTTGTGTGTATTTAGTCCTATAACTGGCAAAAAGATGTGACTATAGTTAGTTGGTCCTGTCCAGAACTTATTGCTTGTAACTCTGTTGCATCTTACAATAAAACAGAGCCAAAAGAAAGTCAAAAGTGCCAAATACAATACAGAAAGTATTTCTATCTCTCTCTCTAGTGGTATTATTACACTGTAGCTGAATTGCTCCTTGTTAACTATTTTTACATTTTGAATGTATTAAATATTTTTTTACATTTTGAATATATTTTAGTTGCATTTCTTTTGTTACATAGTGACAATTGAGATGTATTGTATCACTCTAATTTTTTTTAAGCCTTTGGTAGCAGGAGTCACTACTCCCTAGTGTTAAATAGTGGTAGAATATATGTAGCACATTAGAAAGATCTACTATGGATCTATAGACTATTAAGAAATTCCAACGCTGTACCAGTACCAAGATATTAATAAAGCCGTCTCATAGAAATAACTTTCCTAATGATTTTTTTCACATTTGTGTACAGCTACATAAATGAATGGGTTCCAAGTATATATTTACTATGTGACCTAGAAAGACATGTCTGAAATGTATTTTTATGTAAATATTGTGTATCTTAAAACACTGTCTTTAGGGATCTTGATGCTAGAGCCAAGAGTGAGAGATACCGTGCACTATTCCGACTTCCCAAAGATGAGAAATTAGATGGACACACAGATTGCACCTTGTGGACTCCATTTAATAAAATGCACATTTTGGGTCAGATGTTTGTTTCTACAAATTACATTTGCTTTACTAGTAAGGAGGAGAACTTATGTAGCCTCATTATCCCCCTTCGAGAGGTGAGTGTTAATTCTGAATATCTACAGTAAATTGTTTTACTTGTCTACTTTTAAGATGGATCCTAGCATAAATTTTCATTATGCTGGGAAGCTGTTTAATCCCTTTGTCCTGTTGTCACATCACAGTCGTGTGGTCAACAAAGTAGCACCAGTTCAGTAGCAACTTTAGTTTTATGCTCACACTACTATGATTCACGGGGACTCTCTCCTATTCTTCCTTCCAGCCCTCAGGACTCCTCTATCTTCCCTGGTTTATATTCTTAAGGGCCACAGCGTGGTTTTTTCCCTTCCAGCCAAGTGGGGAATTAAACTTCTTTAGAGGTGACCAAGAGCACATATTTCAATAAAAATATTGTCAGATGATAAGATTTGAATGTCAGTTTTAGACAGAAATGCATGATAGCATCCTGGGCCAGCCTGGCCAGTTTTAAACTTAAAATGGTAACATAGTGAATTGCTTCTTAGAAAGGATAGCATGAGTTGGTATTTTTTGGGGGGAGAGGGGGAAAAGAGTTTTCATATATGTGACATTAATCAATTTTTTGTTAGTTTCCTATTTGCATAATTGCTGCACTGTCTTTTAGTTTTAAATATGGTAGCCTGCAATTTAAAATCTACATTGAGGCATTTGTTTTTAAAATAAACTGCTACAGAATACCAATAATTTTAATGTAAGCATATTGTAATTAAAAATTCTGTGTAACTGTGTTGTGATGGAGAGAAAACTATATGACTTGCATGCCTTTGGGGATGTGGAAGTTTGTTTAAAATGGTGACTTAACTTGGAAGTAAGAGTATAACTTGCTGTATAGCCAGGGCAGGCTGGCCCAGGATGCTTGGAATGCTGAACGCATCCTGGCCCATATGAGAAATGCCCTATATTTTTGCCTAATCTGAAAAACTACTGATTATTTTAAGGTACTATTTTTCACAAATCACTAAGTAAAAAACAAATGCTATTCCACTGGAAACTTCAAAATCCAGCTTCAGTGGTGTGTAGTAGTGTTTTTAAATCCTGGTGGTTCACAATCAGACCTTAAATTCACAGTGCTCTGTTCACAGAGAATTCGAGAGGAGCAATGAACTGTGCCAATGAAGTTAAGTGGAGAAAATATCTTGGGGTGTGGGCATAAAATCCACATACCTTTGTGAAGCACTGTAGTTTCTTTTGGATGTGGAACTGGAAGCTGTTTCTGATAGCAGCAGCTGTAGCTGCACTATCAGCATTGGATTCAGATGCCTCTCAGAGGAATCAGCTGAGGGAATACATATTAACTATTTAAAGTTTTGTGTAAACTGTTGAGGTTTATTGTTCAGTAATTACGACACTGAAAACAATAATAAACTGATCTAAAGCCCTTTGAAGTTAGTGGGAGACTTTCTATTGACTTCCTATGGCTTTGAATCAGGCCCTAAGTTCCAGCCTTTTGTGACTTACTAGAGCAAAGAAACACTTTTGCAGACAGGCACAAAGGCATTCAGGCCCAATAACCTTTAGAAGCACGTGTCCTATAGCAGTGGTCAGAAAGTAAAATTTTCATTTCCTGAGTATACCACTCACTCCTGTCAGCAGCCACATCCTCAAGGACCAGTGCTTTAGGCAGGAGTGTGCCTGCACTTGGAGAGGGGAGTAGGTTGCGTGTCTGCTGGCATTAAGAAGGAAGCATGTCTGTGTGGTTTCTGCTGATGCTACAGCATCCTGGCTATAACGCATCCAGTCTGGCGCTGTGTTTATCTGTGCTTCCTCTGTGTTGAATGCCCTCAGACAGCTCACAGCACTTTAAGTGGAACGGAAAAGTAATACAGGAATATTTCTCTTTAGTTAACTTAAATATATTGTTAATGAGGCTCTTTTGCATTAATGAAGAGCTGGTTTATAGTTCACTGGAAAACAGAAGGAAGTTGGTTGGGGAGGAGAATGGGAAATATTTTGAGACTGAGCTATATATTGCGGTCTTTGAATACAACTTCAGAAGAGATGTTAAATGAAAAACAAATTATCTAGCCTTTTAACTAATGAAACATTAAGATATTGTGCTAATGTGTGATCATGGATTGCTACTTAAAAAAAAAAATCTTGGTAAACCGAAATGTGCTCTCTTATCTTGACGTGCCTAATGCAGTTTTTATTACCTAGAAGATTCTGTATAAAAGTGACGGTTAAAAGCACTTACAGTTGTGCTGTATCCTCTGGAGCAGAGGTCTTTCTGTGAACTTGATTGATTTTGTTTTTTTAACTGCATAATCCGTAGTGCATAGAACATACATCACACATTTATAGCTCGTGTATAATTGATCAGTGGGAGTTCTATATTGTGATTTACCTTTCCAGAAGCCTGGTGAAATATTGAGCTGTGCTTCGTAGATTTTGCTCTGAATACTGCATACAGGGTGGAGTTTGATTAGTGAATACATAATTAATAACAGAAAGCCAAACAAAATCCTTACAAGAAAAAGCATCTGACCCCTCTCCAGATTTTGAAGAGATTCCTGGGGAGACAAGATGGGGAAAGTTTCCCCCACTTAATGCAGGTTCCTTGATCTTGTGGAAAGAAGTTTTTGGAATAGATGTCTGTATTCATAGTGGTGTTGGAGGATCTGGTCCAGTGATCTAATGTTTAAAAATTGTAAATAGTTCTTTAAGCACTTCTGCATTTATTGTCAGCAATAAATTAGAGGTAGATTCTAAGACATGTTTATTTGCCATTAAAGCAAAAAAAGTTTCCATTTTTCAGTTTACTATGCCATGTGTATTGTATTGCATGTGCTCAGAGGATTAGCCAACTCTTGCCTCCAGGCCTTGACTTTGAATGTCTGTGTATGTTCTAGGTAACGAATTTTGGTGTTCAACAGAATCTCCAGTTGATAAAAATTGACAACCCGTTTTTAAAAAGCCACCAAATGCACTTCTGCACAGAGCTAGCATAATAAAGCAGCGTCAGCTGAGGCTCTGGCTGAACTATCAAAGGAACAGCTTACGCTGTGATCCGCTGAAAGCTTGCTGAGTCTAGTAGTAAGGAAAAAATAGCACTTGAGGGGCACACTCTGTACTTAGCTTTGTGAGTAGGAGAGTGTTGTGTGGCCTCTAGGGAGCTCATTGAACACTACTGTGGCAATGTGGTGGTTGTACTGAAAACCTATTTAAAATCAAGTATGATGTAACAAACTGAGTAATGTGTGATTATCTAGAGCCCACAAAGTTGTTTCATGAAAGCAGGGGGCTTGTGTTGGAAAAGACGGTTATTCATCTACACCAGGGCTTCTCCTCAATTTCTGTTTTCAGTGTAGCGATCTTTGTTTCAGTACAGATGCTGGTTTTCCAGGAGGAGTAGTGATGCATGATCATGCCTATTTTGTCTATAAAAAATGCAAAAAAAAAAAAAAAAAAAAAAAAGGGTGTACTAGAAACTGCTGCCTTGATTCTAAAGATGATCCCTAAGATTCAACTCTGAAAATGGTGCATATCAAGCTAACTGTTGAAAAGTCATGACCAGTGGTTATTGTTTCTCCCTAGGTGTCGGTAGTTGAAAAGGCGGACAGCTCTAGTGTATTGCCCAGCCCATTATCCATCAGCACTAAAAACAAAATGACATTCCTCTTTGCCAACTTGAAGGATAGAGACTTTCTTGTGCAAAGGATCTCTGACTTCCTTCTACAAACTACTCCAAAAACATATTCTGAAAAAGAAATTGCTGGAAGTTACAACAGTTCGGATGATGAGGTGTGTGGGGAAAAAATGTAATAAATTTCACTGACCGAAGAGAATTTAACTGTAGTTTCTTTGTCCATGTGTGAGACATTTTTCTTGAGGTTTCTGTGTTAAAGACTAATGCTTATGAAGACTTAAGTCAATGAAATATTATGACTAGGGCATCTATTTTTAAGGTTAAACCTGGAAAATTTTTCCCAATTTGCCAACTGTCTCCTTGACAATGGTGTTAGCTGATGTGTGTCATTAGAGATGGGGTGGACAAACTTTTTGGCCCAACGGCCACATTGGGCTTGCAAAAATGTATGGAGGACCAACTAGGGAAGGCTGTGCCTCCCCAAACAGCCTGCCCCCCCATCCGCCCCGCCTCCTGACTGCCCACCTCAGAACTCCCGACCCATCCAACCCCCCCCCTCCTTGTCCCCTCCCGCCCCTAACCACCCCCCTGTGACCCCACCCCCTGTCCAACCACCCCCTGCTCCCTGTCCCCTGACTGCCCCGACCCCTATCCACACCCTTGCCCCCTGACAGGCCCCCCAGGACTCCCACCTCCTATCCAACTGCCCCCTGCTCCCTGTCCCCTAACTGCCCCCCAGAACCCTCTGCCCCTTATCCAATCCCCCCACTCCCCGCCCCCTTACCATACCACTTGGAGCGGCAGGAGCTCGCAGCCACATGGCCCAGCTGGAGCCAGCCACGCCACCCAGAGCATTGGCGGCGCAGCTGCAGGGGAGGGGGGACAGCAGGGGAGGGGCCAGGGGCTTAGCCTCCCTGGCTGGGAGATCAGGGGCAGGGCAGGGCAGGAAGGTTCCGCAGGCCGTAGTTTGCCTACCTCTTCATTAGAGGGTCAGATTTTTAGTGCTGGTTGTTTGCAAGCTTGTAAATAAGAGAGACAAGGTAGATGAGGCAATATCTATTGGACCAACTTCTATTGGTAAGAGAGACAAGCTTTCAAGCCACAGAGAGCTATTTTCCAGTCCAGTAAGAAGAGTTCTGTATGGCTTGAAGGCTTCTCTCTCTCACCAAGTTGGTCCCATAAAAGATATTTCCTTACCCGTTTTGTCTCTCTACTATCCTGGGACCGACACGGCTACAACTATACTGAATACAGCTTGTAAATAAAACCTTTAACTGGCCACTGAGCATCTACCATCATCTGTACAGAAGAGCTGCTCAAATTCCTGCTTCCATGTTTTAAAATTACTGTTCATCTTAAAGAAAATAGTGTGGTGGAACATTCAGTAAAAATACAGTGACTGTCAACTTATGTGAGTTCCAAAAGAATTCTAAGTGTTGTAGCACCTGAAAGAAATGAACAGGTGTTGCCTAAAACTGTCAGTTTTTATATAACTCCTCACTTGCCCAAGATTAAATTTTAATTCTGAAAATAAGGATTTTTAACCTGAGCAATCTTAAATTCCTGCTTCATTGCCACCAGACTTTTAAACATTTAAACAGAAAATAAATCTCTAAAATCATATGGTCCAGTTATGAACCGTCTCCCTTTTTTAACTGTGTAAAGGTAGTTGTTGTAAAAAAAAAAAAAAAAAAAAAAAAAAAGATTGTCAGACACTTTAAGCATACAGATTTTAGTTTGTATCAAAGGTGAAATGAGGCAGAAATCAAGCACCCAGAGTTATTGTCTTGTGAAATGAGTCTGCCATACTGCCTCAGATTGTGATCTCATCAGATCTGTCAAACCGATCAATGTTCCAAAACAAAAACAGGGCTTTGCAGGAAGTGATATTGGTAATTATGTAGCTAGAGCTCTTGCTCTGAATCCATACTAAATCCTGGCCACAACATGATGCTGAGTGGCTCTGTGCTGCTTATCATCTAGGTCTTAAAAGTAATTTGTTAAAAATCCCTTTTTTTTTCCTTTTCTTTTTCTTTTTTCCTCTTTTTATAAGAGGAGATTTGTTAACTTTAGTGTCCTGGCCAAGTCCCCACTGCATAATTATTTTCTGCCTATCTAAAATTTCTCCTGCACAGGTAGTACCAAATGACTAATATATTTCTTGGTTTTTGTTTTCTACTGTTGTATAAAATATTTGGTTGATTAAAGGCTGCTTTTCAGTAATATATAGTAATCAATATGAAGTAATCTAAGTGCATTGTAATTGTAATACACATACATATAAGATTTTGTGTGTATGTGTGAGATATATAAATAAATAAATAATGAAATTAGCTTTGTAAACTTTGTAGAGTGCTGACAGTTATGGAGTCCCTTTCATCACAAATGATTCCACTTATTCTAACCAAAACATGGTTGAAATTAAAAACTGCAACCTATCTATTTGTGCACCTTGCGTAGTGGGATGCCAATCTTGGCTGGGGCATGCAAGTTCCACCATAATATAAATAAACATAATTAAGGGTCTTCTTTTTTTTTTGTTGGCTTTTGAGTTTAATATTTTAGCTGTTTGTTTCAGTGTAAAAGCTAGATAAGTACTATGTGTACTTTGAACATTTCAAATTTTTCATATTTTTATCAAATTACCTTTTAAGATTTAATTAAATGATTGAGAATTTCAGTAGCATGATTGCAGGAATTTGTTCTAAACCACATTTATTTTCTGTAAACATTTTCATAGAGTCAGATACTGTGAAAAGGTACCATTGTTATTAGCCAAGATTTTAAAAAGTGACTAGTGATCATGGATACTTCAGTTTTGGGTGTTCAACATGAGACCCCCTTAGAGGGGACTGATTTTAAAATTAGAGGTTTTCAGTAGAGCTGTGCCAGAACTGGATTTGCCAGAACTGAATTCTGCAGAAATTTCTCATTTAAAAAAATTAATTAATTCCAGATCAGAACAAAGAGTCGGAAATGCAAAATTTTCCATGGAATGGAATATTGAAAAATTCCATTTTGAGAGAACTGAAACAAAATGTTTAGAAAAATTCTGGACAGGGAGATGGCCATCTGGGAAGTCAAGCTGCATGCCCGCTAGTGGGCTGACAGGAAACTGCCGAACATCTTGATTATGTCAAATTAGCATTTTGTGATGGAAAACTTCCAGCACTTTCTCAAAATTGGGCCCCTTTAAGGTGCCTCAGGTCAGGTTGGACATTCAAAGTTACTAATAACATTTTAAAATCTTGGCCATTGTGAAATTCCTCTGCTTTTTTAATAAAAACAAAAGAGAAGGAAAGAGAGAGAGAGAAAATTCTGTTGTAATTGGGTATTGCTATACTGTGGTGCAAAACATCCTGTTAGATGAGTCATTTTACTGTCTGCAGAAATTAATGTCGAATCTCTTTGGGTGGATAATTTTTAACAACCATGCCTCTGCAACTTCCAATATATAATCTTAGTCACTGAAAAATTAAAACCAGCTTATTGTATGGTTAGATTTTTGATGTGGTGAAGTAAATGCTTAAAACTGATTTGATTGGAAAACTAAAAATTAATTTCATTGATTGAAATTAGTTTAATTTCTGCTGCCAGGTGTTTACCCTTGAGCTGCACCTTGGAGGTTTGATTTCCTCAAACTGAGTTGGCTCTTAGGATGCAATAATTTTGGTGCAGTACAAGCAAAATTCTCCAACTCTCACCCATGAACAGCTTGTGGCTATTGGTTTTTGCAGGTGTATTCAAGACCAAGTAGTATAGTTTCCTCCAGCCCTCAAAGAAGTCTCAGCTCTGAAGCAGATGGAGAGCGACAGTTCAATCTCAATGGCAACAGTATTCCAACAGCAACGCAGGCTTTAATGACAATGTATCGACGGCGGTCGCCTGAGGAGTTCAACCCCAAATTGGTAGATCTCGCTCCTGTTTTTGTAAACTATGCCAGATTAGAAAAGTGTTTTGGTTTTAAAACGAAGTTTTTTTTTAAAGTTAACATTCCAGAAGGAGTTGTTTAACTTTTCCCTATTGCGGACCACAAAGAGTTTGCACTGCCAACCACCTGCAGAGATGGTATCTTTCAGAAAATAAACTGCTAGTACTTTAATAGCAGAATTTCCCCATAATGCATGCCAAAACTCAAAAAGCATTTCATGCAGTGATAATGTATTTAAAATTAGGGGACAAC
Organism: Chrysemys picta bellii; assembly: GCF_011386835.1. NCBI lineage: Eukaryota > Metazoa > Chordata > Testudines > Emydidae > Chrysemys > Chrysemys picta. Next base: position 53,729,398 of record NC_088795.1, on the reverse strand, counting down.
TTCAGGACATCCTTTCCATAACTGTTAAAGAACGAATAGCATGTTGTGTAGTTTGTTATATAGTATTTTTCTTGTGGCTTTTGTTTTCGTACCTATTTTCAAGATTCATTATAGCAAGATGTGCTGGGAAGAAATAAGAAATGTGAGAGAGCAACACACTGAAATAAGAGAATCAGGTTATAGCTAGACTACTTCCTTCCTCCTACCCCCCAATAATTAAAGTTAGTTATGGGGCTTGGGCACTTTGCTTTTTTCTTTTAACGTTAATGCATCAAAAATGCTACTACACTTTCTCAGAACTTATTTATTTTTAGGCAAAAGAGTTTTTGAAAGAACAAGCCTGGAAGATTCACTTTGCTGAGTATGGTCAGGGTCTCTGCATGTATCGGACAGAGAAAACAAGAGACCTTGTGCTGAAAGGCATTCCAGAAATCATGAGAGGGGAACTTTGGCTGCTGCTTTCAGGTGGGTTCCAGTTTAGAACCTTGTCATAAGTCATGAGGTAGATGTATGAGAGATGACACTGGGCTGAATTTTCAAATGTATTTAGGCTCCTAAAGATTCAGGGAGGCACCTAGTAGGATTTTCAAAAGCACCTAAAGCGGGTTAGGTGGCTAACTCTCATTGAAGTCAGTGGGAGTTACATTCCTGACCTGATTTAGGTGCTTTTGAAAATCCCCCTAGGTGTCTATAGATGCAGGTAGGCACCTAAATACCTTTGAAAATCTGGCCTTGTGTACCCAGTGCTACACAAAATGATACCAGTCCATGCCTTGAAGGATTTACAATGGTTTGAGGCCTCAGAGTGAAAACTAAAAACTCTCAGCAAGTAGAGGAGCATATTTGTTAAGAGCCAGTCAAAAAAATGAAGTTACAGGTCTCTTTAGAGCAATGTTATAAACAAGGTATTCACTGAGCCTGGACCCAATGAAACTGCCACATGGTTTGTACGTTTTGACCAGGTTAACTTGTGAGGGTGTCTTGATTCTGTCACTCCTATATAATGAGTGAGGTTAAGATTTTGTCATGATTATTTTTGATAAAAGTAATGGACAGGTTGCAGGCAATAAACAAAAATTCATAGAAGCCTGTGACCTGTCCGTGACTTTTACTAAAAATAGGCAGGGGGGAGGGAGAGACTAAAAGCTCCAGCCCCTGCTGCCCGTGATGGGGCCCCCGTCACCCCCAGCAGGTGACACCTCTGGGGCAAGAAGCTTGGAGCTCTGGGGCTCCTGCTGGCCGTGGTGACTGAGAGCTGCAAGACCTCCACCACCTGCAGCAGCTCAGAACTCCAGGGCCCCTGTCACCTATAACAGTTCAGAGCTCCCGGGCTTGCAGTGGCTGACAGCTTCAGCTCCACTGCCCCAGGGCCCAGGGCTGAAGCAGAAAATCTCTCAGAGGTCTCTGAAAGTCATGGAATCCATGGCTTCTGTGACCTCCATGACAAAATCTTATCGTTAATAATGAGTAATAATATTTTGTGCTTTGCAGCTGGAACATGCTATATAATAACTATATTCCTTAGCACCTTTGTGTGGCTGACAAGTATTGTTCCCACTTTACAGATAGGGAAACCAATATGAAAAGGTTAAATGATTTTGCCCAAGATTTCTCAATGAATCGTTGGCAGAGCAGAGATTGAAAGTCAGGAATTCCAAGCTCCTGGCCCTTTGTTCTGTCCTGTAGGCCAGACAATCTTTATGCACTTAGAAAATGGATGATACTTTAAATTATTAAACCACTCTATGCCAAGGGCTTGATTCTCCATTCCGTCTAAGCTGCAGTTAGATGGAAGGGGAGGAGGGAATGGGGTGCTGCAGGGAGCCAGTTGCAGCTCCTTAACTCAGGGCTGTATGGTCAAGTGAAGTTGGGGCTCCACTGGGGCATCTCTGACTTAAACCACTGGCCTAAGGTGCCTCGGAGGGAACCTTACTCCTGCAGGTGGAGGATCATGCGTAGCAGAGCCATAGGTGCTGGTGCGGCTGTCACACCCCTGGCTTGAAGTGGTTTCCATTATATACAGGGTTTGCAGTTTGGTTCAATGGCTCTCAGCACCCCCACTATACAAATTGTTCCAGCATCCCTGAGCAGAGCTCCACTTTGCCACATCCCTCCTCCCTACACCAGGGGAAGTTTGTACTGGTCAAAGTTCATTGTCATCACCGTGTTACTTTATCATGGGGTTCATTCACCTATATTTTCTTGGAGGAAATTCCTTTTATTTATCGTTAGTCCTTCCTAAAATAAACTGATGCTCTTGGATTAATAGAAATACCTATTGCAGTCACACCTTAGATTTATATTGGAATTGGAAAAGATTCAGAAAAAGGCAACAAAAATTATTAGGGGTATGGAACAGCTTCTGTATGGGAGAGATTAATAAGACTGGGACTTTTCAGCTTGGAAAACAGATGACTAAAGGAGGATATAATAGGGGTCGATAAAATCATGACTGGTGTGGAGAAAGTAAATAAAGAAGTGTTATTTATTCCTCATAACACAAGAACTAGGGGTCCAAATGAAATTAATAGACAGCAGATTTAAAACAAACAAAAGAAAGTATTTTTTTCTCACAATGCACAGTCAACCTGTGGAACGTCTTGTCAGAGGATGTTCTGAAGGTCAGGACTATAACTGTTCAAAAAAGAACTAGATAAGTTCATGGAGGATAGGTCCATCAGTGGCTATTAGCCAAGATGGGCAGGGATGGTGTCCCTAGCTTCTGTTTACTGGAAGCTGGGAATGGGTGACAGGGAACAGATCACTTTATGATTACCTGTTCTATACATTCCTTCTGGGGCTCCTGGCATTGGCCACTGTCAGAAGACAGGATACTGGGCTAGATGGACCTTTGGTCTGACCCAGTATGGCTGTTCTTATGTTCAGCTACCTTAACTTCTAAATGGCTATTCCAATTTGCATAGACAGTTAAAGCAGACTTGCCTATTCAGACTTCAACATGTAGTTTGAACATCAGTCAGCCACTTGACCTTTTATCCTTTGACAGTTGCTTGTTGTCTGTCAGTTTTTCAAGTTTGTACTTTGGTTGTGTAAAATTAATTCATGGTTTAAAATCTAGAACCCCCCAAACATATATTAAACAGCTATCACAGTGGTTGTAAAGGGATGATCATTTGTATCGTAGCTAACGTGTGGTCAAAAAAGAGCTGGTTGATGCAATCTGTGCAGATTTGATCTCTGTAGATAGGATATCTACAACTTGCTCAGTTTATATAAATGTGATGCATCCCTCCGTCTCTTGACGGCTTGACAGCGTAGCCCGTGGATGAGCAAAGATGTCCATTAGTGTCTGGGGAATAATTCAACTGTGGGAAGATAGTTAGCCTACCATTAGGCAGACAGCAAGTGTGAAAAATCGGGACGGGGTCGGGGGATAATAGGCTTCTATATAAGAAAAAGCCTCAAATATCGGGACTGTCCCTATAAAATCGGGACATCTGGTCACTCTACCTACCATGCACTAGTTACCAGAGTTAAAACAAGGTTAAATGGGTTAAAATGAAAAGGGAAAATAATTCCTATTAAGGGAAAAACTCTGGACAATAAGTCCTTGCGTATGCTACAGATACATCTATGCCTGGTCTCCTGGTACCAACACAGTTGTCCCCTAAACTTGTTTCACATGTGGGTCTAGTTTTTGAAGTAGGTCAGACCTTAGCCATGTTTCATAACTAAATTAAAACTGACCTATAGGTGGAGATCTTTGCCCTGGATAGGAAGCAGGTATACTGGACAGAAAAAAGGTTGGTGTTATTTTAAATAGAGACTTTTTGGTTGAGAAAGGTGTGGTCTAATGGTTTGAACACAGGGCTGCAAATCTGGATCTCCTGAGTTCTAGTCCTGGCTCCAGCACTGACTCTTTCTGTAGCTGTAGTTAACTTCTCTGCTTCTTTTATTCTGTCCTTAAAATAAGGATAATACTATGTGCTCACAGGGATGCTGTGCGGATTGACTGAACGATGTTTTAAAAATTGCTCTGAAGATGAAAAGCTCTATAGAACCAGCAGCTATTCTGTATATGACTTAGAGATGGACGTGCGTGTTGTTATCATGGCGATCTGCATGTGAACATGGTGCCAGCCAATAGGCTATCTGCGCTACCAGTAGCACACAGATTAGCTCCCAATCTGTGGAGGGACACTGTGGTGGTGGTCAGCTGTTAAAGCCCCACTGCGATTCAGCATGCTCAACGTTTCCTCCCCACAGAAGGAAAGGGTTTATTTCTGTTTTTTATTTTATCATTATGTGAAACTGCTTTTTAAAATGTACCCAAAGGAAAAGGCAACCAGCTGTATTTTTGAGTGCCAGGCCAATTTTATCCTCTTTACAATTATAACATTTTAAATGTATTTTCAAACTTTGTTTCTATTTTAAAATTTCAATTGAAGATGTCTGAACTAAGGGAACAAAAGAAAATAATATGACTATACTATGCCTGTTAGCCCGTACTTCATTATCCTACCTACTTCATTGGTGTTGCTCTCTCCTCCTCTTAGGAGCCATTAATGAGATGGCCACCCACCCTGGCTATTATGAGGACCTCGTGGAGAAATCTATGGGGAAGTATAACCTTGCCACAGAAGAGATTGAGAGAGATTTGCACCGTTCTCTCCCAGAGCACCCTGCATTCCAGAATGAGATGGGTATTGCTGCCCTGAGGAGAGTATTAACAGCTTATGCTTTTAGAAATCCAAACATAGGATATTGTCAGGTAATTGAAATGTCTTGCCATCCTTTCAAGATCTAGAATTCCCATTCCTGTCTATTTATTTTGTTGTTTTCTCAATCAGTGGCTGCATGCTAATGTACACAGTTGATATATTTGATCATGCACATGAACATTTAGGTTCCTGATTTGTTTGCACAAAGCCCTGATCCTGCAAAGAGTTGCATTAGTACAGACTCCTGCATCTATAAGTGGTTCTCAAACTTTTGCATTGGTGACCCCTTTCACACAGCAAGGCTGAGTATGATTCCCCCCCTCCCCATAAATTAAAACACATTTTTTATATTTAACTCTATTATAAATGCTGGAGGAGAAGCAGGGTTTAGAGGTGGAGGCTGACAGCTCGTGACTTCCCATGTAATAACCTTTTGACCCCCAAGATGTCACGACCCTCAGTTTGAGAACGCAAGATCTACACAGAGTTCTCTTAGCTTCAGTTGGACTCTGCACAGGAGTCTATGCATAGCGGTTTGCAAGCTCCGGTACCAGAGACACTAACTGTTTGTGCATACTGGTTTGTATATGCAGATTTGTGTGCCCATAAATATAGTGACCAGTGTAAGGATGACTAAAGATCTGTCCCCAAGTGCATCTAATTAAAATAATATCTAAAAAATGTCAGAATGAACTCTTAATAAGGAATGTTATGAGGCTTATGAAAGTCCTTCTTAGTAACATTTTTGCCTGTTGCACAGCTTCTCTCCTCGTTCATTACTCATGGGCTAATGCCCCCACCTGTGGAATTCAGCGGCAGTCCAGTGTTGTTGCTGGAGGTTCCAGGATTAAACTCTGCCCTTCAGCTCAGGACAACCAACAGATTTTCTGCTTCCAAAAGTGGAACAAAATGGTGGTTCAGTTTCTCCAGACCATTTTGTTTTAAAACCTTTACTTTGTTTTGTTTTCAGGCAGTTGTGACTTATAATCTTCCTCCTCCTTTTCCCCTGGATTAGATAAATAGCAGCATTGTGGTTCCTACCACCTGGATCTGCCAGTGCAGCACCTCCCTGATGGACTCCTCTGCCCCCACTCAGACATGGCAAAGCTGTCTTGCAAACACCTGGCTTAAATCTAATCAGTGTTCCCTTTGTGAGGCAGCACTTACAGGCTCTACAGTGGGTGAATGATGCCCTGCCTGTGGCTGGCCAGCCAGCCTACCTTTGCACTGCTAGGGCATGGGGCTCAGAATCAGACTGGCATGTCAGGTTCCCACCTTGCCCTGAGAAGCCATGACTCCAATGAAGAAAAGACCAATCATTCACTTCTGAACTTTCGAGGAGAGCATCTAAGGACAAGGAGGAAGCTATCTGGCCACAGGGTGACCAGATGTCACGATTTTATAGGGACAGTCCCAATTTTGGGGTCTTTCTCTTATCTAGGCTCCTATTATCCCCCACCCCCTGTTCTGATTTTTCACTCTTGCTGTCTGGTCACCCTATTTGGCCAGCTCGGGGGTTGGTTGCACAACAAAGCTGTGCTGGAAGGGGGAAAAACCCTGAAAGGATCCTGAGTTCCCCCACCCCGCAGCACCCTAGGGAAAGAAGCAGGGGCTCTTCCTCCCACTGTGAATAGGAATTTTCATGACACTCTGGGGTAAGTCTTGCAAACCCCCAAAGCAAGTGTGTCGTTTGCAAGGCAGTGATTAGTATTGTTAATGAACAAATAAGGTGAAAATCAGAGGTAAGACCTTTGCCTTGTCCCCTGAGGGAGTGTTTGCTAGGGCTTGTCTCCTAAGATCACAGTGCTCTCCTCTGTATCATTCCCACTGCCTCTCCCACACCCTTCAGCATGTCTAGGCATGCAGAGATGCCTGTTTCTCCTGTGCAGCTCTGCCTCAGGCTGCAGACTAATGGAAATTGTGTCTGGGCTTTCTGACTTTCAGCCCAAGAACCCTCCCTGTGCCAGGGAAAGAGCTCAGATTTCAGACAGCAGCAGAATGGGAATTGTGCCTTCTGATCATCAGCAATAACTCCTTGCTCTGCCAGGGAAAGGGGGGGGTGTCTCTCGCTCTCTCCACCCCTCCCCACTCCCTGAACTGGCTCCACATTAAAGCCTTAGGAGGATGTTACTCAGTCTGTGACCAGAGCAGAGGCACATGAGGATTCCACATCCCTCTGCACCACAAGGGGATTACAGAGGGGTAAGTGAGAAATCCCTTCCCATGTTCAAAAGGAGCCTGATTTCCTGTGTAAAGTCCTGAGTTTGTACTAAGTTGCACCTACTGCACTTGAATGCTTGGCAGCCTGGGGGAGCAGGCAGGCTGCCTTTCAGGTTCCCCGGGGACATCTAGCAAGCTACTTCCACAATTGAAGTATCAGTATAAACAGTATCCCTTCCTCCATTGTGTGGTCCCCATGCCATGTACTACCTCCTCCCTGTAAACAGCCAGGGGAAGAAGTACCACACATGCATCGCACACACAAAAACCCAACCAAAACAAAACACAGAAACCTACAAGGAGGTCTGCCAGCTTGCAAGGAACTCATTAATATTAATAAAATATCTTCCTCTTCAAGTATTATTAGACACATTTCCTGAAATGAGGATATCTGATTAAACTAAAATGTTTTATATAAAACAAAGAAATTTCATAAATTTGGGGAGTCTAAGGTTGTTGCAGCAGTAGGTCCACCAGTCAAAGACATAGTCACACTTTCAGAAGGGGACTTCCTTCCAGAAGACCCCATGGACCATAGTACTGATGATACACTGCACAGCGGTTTCAAAGCCTCAGCCATAGCCTTTCAGACCACAGATTTTTTTCATATGTTTAAAAAAGAACGCCTACTTTGTGGCAAACAAGTGGCTAACTGTCTAGCGGTATGAGCCTTGCTTGGGGTAAGACGTCTCAGGTTTTGTCCTGTGATTTGTGCCAAGCAGTGGATTTTAACTTGGTGGCTACAAAAGAGCCTTGTCACATCCCTGGATTGCCGTTGCTTGTCTTAAATGGATATGTTGTGCAGAGGAGCCATTGGTGGAAATGTTAGAGAAATTACTATCTGAGATTGCAGACAGGCCTCAGCCGTCACTGTTGAAACCAGCATTAGCAACTATTGGTTGATTCTAACACTAAGGGTATCCAAGAAAGGATTGTTACCCTGGCAGAGGGAAGAATCTGGAGAAGATTCTTTCAAAGAAACCTAGATCAATTTTCTTTCAAACTGACAAAGTTTTCAGCATGACAAAGAGCATTTGTGTATGAGAGCTCAGAATTCCTGTGCAGGACTCTTCCTTCTGATCCACCTTCTGCACCCAGAATCTTAAGTGGCTGGTGGTAGGCATAGGTTGTATGTAATGCATCTATACCCATGCATTGGCAACATACCAATCAGTTCCACATCCAGAGAAATAGACCTATTCCTAAAGGAACAACTGCCATTAGCTCTTGAATATCCATAGGAGCTTTTGATCCCAATGCAGAGAATTGCTCTCCCAGAGGTCATGGTCCTGGCATGGTCCTCTGGGAGAGCAATGGTAAAGATTTGCAAAGATCCAAAACTTCATTGCATCCATCATTTCCTGAAAGGTCATCAGTAGCCAATTGTTTCCAAAGGTTAGGGTGCGATGCATCAGCTTCATCCCCTGAGTGTGATTCTCAAAATGCACCTGCTTAAATTCCTTCTGAGGACTTAGAACCATGCACTTGAGGCAATGCAAAGTTAAGTGTCATTCTCAGATAACATCCAATGCCTCTCTGTGGGCAGGTAATTTCAAACAACATGCTGAAAGCCAACCCAACTTTCACTCTAGTCCCTCGCGTACTCATATGGAAGCAAGGACACTTGGAAGACAGATTTCCAAAATCTCATCATACGTATCCTTTCAGTTAATTTTTACGTCTCTATTGGGGTGTGTCTTTTTAATTTAAAAAGACAAAGCAAAACCCACAAACATGGTCATGTGGACATATGGGGTCAGACCAGTGATCCATCAAGTCCAGTATCCTGTCTGTGACAGTGATCAGTAAGGTGCAATGAACCACATAGCAGGCAATTATGGTATTTGCAGAGGAAGTCTCATCTTACTTCCCATCAGGGACTGGCTTTGAATTGAGTCAGAAGTGTTTATATCCCTTCTGAAACCAGGGATCAAAGCTGCTCCTTGGAAATGGAAATAAAGGCCTGGGAAGAGAAGAATCTGCTGTCTTTCCAGACAGCTTATGTAAAGCATACAGAAAAGAGAGAAAGGGAGAGTTTGTCCTCCTTCTAATACTCCACTAGCCCAGAAGACACTTTGGACTTGCTAGATAGCCAAGACCCCCACATTGTACCTATAAAAAACACCAGATCTTGTGAAGCTGGGACTCCTTCATTCAGACTAGGAACATCTACAGCTAATAGCCTGAGCATCAGAAGAGCAGTGTAGTTCAACATGGATTCTCCTTCAACCTCTGATACAGTTTGGTATTCAGAGAGAATTCAACCAGGATATTTCATTCATTGATCGGTCAAATTTACATTTCAGGTGTGAGGGGAAACAGGAAGCTCTTTGGGGCTTGGACTGCCTCTTTGTACATTGCCCAGCACAATAGACCCTGACCTCTAGAGGCTTCTGTTATACAAATATGATGATAATCCCAAAGGTCTGGTGATCTCAGCTACATTAGAGTTTTTTCCAGGAGATTCGGTTGGAGTCGCGCAACCAAACACCATAGAGATGTGGATACCAGCCTTGTAGCCAACCACATTGGATCCTCCATTTGAATATCAGTTGCCAAGTTTAATCACACTGACAAGTTTAGACAAGTCTGTGGTTGGCCTTTCTAGTCACCATTACCTCAAAAGGGCAAGTTTTGGAATTAATTCCCATATCCATACAAGAATCACATTGCCTTTGTCATAAGGAAAAAAATATTTATAGCTCCAGAAACCTTTCTGCTCAAGATAAACTCCTCTTTCCACAATTCCTGAGAAATAGTTCTCCCATCATTTGGTTCTACCCCTCGGAAGATTGTGACATAAATGAGCGTCCCTAGAGCTCTGAAGATTCATCTCTGGTATATAGATTACATATGCCAGTTGTACCCTGTTCATCTTATTCTGTCCAAAATGCCAAGGCCTTAGGGACTCAGGGTTGCTGCAGCCATGATGTAAAAATCCTGCATCAGTTGGCATGCTAGGCATCTAGGAAACTATTAACAGAAATTCCTAGAGGCACTGGAGGGGAGAGGGAGGGAGTGTATGAGCCTGAGGAAGATTTGTGAAGTAAATTTCCGTTCCTCTGCAAGTGCATCTTTTGGTAGGAAGGTGCTACTGGGTTGGTTTCCCCATAACGTCTTAGTTTATAAAGCTCTTGCTTTCTGTGGGGGGAACTTCCATTCCTGGCTGTTATGCTACTATAATAATTAAACTCTGGGATTAAAATCTACTTCTGGGATTCACTGTTCACTACTTCCCATGGGTAATGAATGAGGAGAGAAGCTGCATGTGCAACCAAATGAGAAATTTCTTACATGATGATTTTCTTTCTGTTAGCAGCTTCTCTCAGAATTCAACCCACCCTGGTAGTCTTTTGTAAATAAAAATATAAACTGAAAACTTTCTCCAAAGGGAGACTCATACATATATTGTCTTAACTTGATACACAATATTAATTTAACCTTATCTTAACACTAACAATTGGCTGCTGGAGTGTATCTGCAGCTGTGGAGGAGCTCTTTTGGTAGCCTGAGCAGAAGGGCAGAGCTTAGTCTCCGAGCCTCCAGCACAATATTGGACAGCCTCCAAACTCCACATGCAGGGGGCATTGGCCCATGAGTAATGAATTCAGAGAGAAGTTGCTAACAGAAAATGATCAGGTAAGAAACTTTGCATTCCATTTCAAGGAAAAACTGCTTGTACTTCAAATGTTCCTTCATATATTAGTTGCATCAAAACCTTCCAAAAACCTTTTTGCCATGGTTGCAAGCCTTGCTAAGGGGAAAACAACAATGTATCACATAAGCTATTAGAGCAGAGAGTCAGCTCTGCTGTAGCTACGGTTGAGTAGCAGTTTCTCTTTAAAGGCTGGAAGCATCATCTGGTCACAATTGTTAGAGTACAGGGTTGGGAGGCAGGAGTTCTGGTTTCTGCTCCCAACTCTCTCACTTCTGTGTAACTTTGAGCAGTCACCTTTTATATCTCTGTGCCTTAGCTTTCCTGGTTGCAAAATGGGAATAATACTTGTTGATTTTATAAGAGTCTTGTGAGGCTTAATTAATCACTGACTGTAAAGCACTTCAGTATCCCTGAATGAAAAATGCAGAGGGAGATGCAAAGTATTCTGACCATCATCGTCATTAATTCATAAAGAATAAATCACTTAACATTATCTGAAGTATCTTTTTTTTTTTAAATTAAAGGGAGGGGGAAGGATGGTAGGACAATGAACACCGGAATGGTAGCAACAGGAACACACTTGTAACCCTGGTCTGCACAGTCAGGAGTGAAATTATAAGTAGTCCTGGGTCATGGTATAAAAGTACTTTTTATTCTTTCAAAGACAGTGACAGTTATAGCAAGTATCCAAACTCGAAATCATTATATAAATAGTAAACAAGACTAAAGATAAGAGGATAGTGTGTGATAGCATCATAATGAAGTATTGGTGGGTGTTGGGAGGGGATCAGTATATATGAATTGACAGATCTTGAAAAGGGATCTGAATCTGAATTTCTTAGTTTTTTAACTGAGAACTAAATTAGTGTTTTAAAAATATTTAACTTTCATTTTGGGGGGCTTAAAATGTAATGAAATAACTTTTAAAATGTGTTCTTCTGGGACAGTCACAGAAGAATCACAGTCAGGATTCAAACTCTGACATGGAAATATTCTCAAGGTAGGTCATTTTTTCAGGCCTTCTGGCCTTGACAAAGGAGTTAGGCAATGACTGAGAACAAACAAACATAGAGCAACGTTGTGCTAGCCATTTATGTAAGATGGAGGAAATAGGTCACAAGGAACCTTGCCCCCGTCTCCCTTGCTTACAGTCCTTCTGCTCCATTGTGCTCAAGGCTGCTCAAGATTGGCACCACTACAAACATTTGCCTCACCAATGGAGGGCATGACTGCCATTGGTTTTTTGTTTTTGTTTTGCCCTGGCAGAAAGTCTGGGGTGTGCACAGTTGAACCCTTGAAGAATGAACAATAAACTGATTATGCAAAGAAGTAATAACATCCAAAATCTTGATTTTCAGATGGTTTGAAGAAACTTCTCATTAGGAACATTAGGAAAACATTGTTTGCTGTACTTACAGAAGAATGTGGACTGCTGAATATAGCAGAACATATAATAAATTTTAAGTGAAATTTCTTCAGAGTAAATCCATGGCTAATTTCTGACCTAGGATAAATTCTTATCTGTTCAGATTTTATAGCACTAGATATGGCAAGAGAATTTAGAAATGATATCTAGTGATTTATTTTTTCATTCTTGTAGGCCATGAATATTGTCACTTCAGTACTTCTTTTGTATGCAAAAGAGGAGGAAGCTTTCTGGCTGCTTGTGGCTTTGTGTGAACGCATGCTGCCAGACTACTACAATACAAGAGTTGTTGGTATGTTAAGGGGATTGTTTTTTCTAAAAAGTCCTTAAATATCCAGAAGCCTGTTCTGTTAATTTTTTTTATGTTGAAATAATCAGATGGTCAGCACTGATGATATGTGAACTGTTGCAAACAGATGAGAGAATGAAATGCCTAGTTCAGAAGTTTGGAAGCAGCTACCTAAGTAGATATTCTGCTCAGTGTTAGTTCTTCACCTGCTTGAGGTAAAACAGAATTCTACAATGAACTCGACTTGACTTGATTTAGGTTAAAAAGATCAGAAGGAGGTGGAAGGCTACAATTTTAAGTGTAGAGAACAGAGTGTATAATATAATTACCAAAGAAATGTTGGTGAGGGGCAGTTTACAAGAGAAGGTTATATTACCACTCACCTCTAGGCTGTTGGCTTGAAAGGACATTAATAACTGAAAGCCTTTACTGTCTAATGACTGGCTGTTGGCTTGTGTGAAATGAGTTGATGCTTTCAATCCACTTCCATCACAAAAATCACTGTTACTTACCCTTGCTAGCAAAGGCACCAATGACTGAGCTTACCCACTCAATCCTAGAGGTAATGGTGTGGAGATACTTGTGTTTGCTGTTGCCTGTGTGGTGTGCATGTTCTGTAGAAGCTCTTCAGCTTTCTGTGCCACCACAGGGAACTTTTTACACCCACTAAATTTGCCTTAAAAATAAAAAAATCTTCCTTCCTTCCTTCCCCTATATTGCCTCTCCCACCACCACTCCTGTGATGCTGAGAAGTAGAATTCATCCATTAATGTACCTTATCTACAAGTTCCAAAGGATGGGTTTCAGAACAAGAAAAGCCCTGTTTGCTTTTTCTAGGCTCTGTGTTTATTACACATTTGTTTTCTGTATAAGTGTTTTGATTTTTTTTGGTGCATATCACAATTTAATCAAAGGGAAAAATCTATCCTTTCTCTGGTGGTAAGGAAATGTATATAAGCATCTTGGAGAATGTTCTTATAATATTTTCCCCAGAAGGGTATAAATGTGTATTCATTTGATCCTAAATTCATGTGTGCCCAATGTTACTTATTTCCAACAGGAGCTCTGGTGGATCAAGGTGTTTTTGAAGAGCTGGCCCGGGACTATGTTCCACAGCTTTATGACTGCATGCAGGACTTGGGTGTTATCTCTACCATTTCACTGTCCTGGTTCCTCACACTTTTCCTCAGTGTAATGCCATTTGAAAGTGCTGTGGTGGTTGTGGATTGTTTCTTCTATGAAGGAATAAAGGTGATATTCCAGTTAGCTCTTGCTGTGCTGGATGCTAATGTGGACAAGCTGCTGAACTGTAAAGATGATGGAGAAGCAATGACTGTCCTGGGAAGGTATTTATTGAACAAAACCAAAGTTCTGCTTCCGGTTTTAGTGCATTTAACTTATTTACCAAGAAGTTGATTATGTCTTTTAAATGCTTGCAATCCTTTTTGTCTGTAACAAGAGCTATGTGTGCCTTCGTCAAAAAAGGTTTTACATATATTTCTGAGTGACCATATCTACTTATCTAAGCCTGGTATTCACCTAAAAAGTAGATCGACCTAGCTACATCACTCAGGGCTGTGAAAAATTTTGCACCTTGTGTGATGTATTTAGGTTGACCTAACCCCCACCCTAGACTCAGCTAGGTCAATGGAAGATCTACCGCCTCATTGAGATGTGGATTAACTACATTGATGGAAAAATCCCTTTGATTGTTGTAGAAAGCATCTATATGATGGCACTACAGATGCAGCATTGTATCTGTAAAAAGAACAGGAGTACTTGTGGCACCTTAGAGACTAACAAATTTATTAGGGTGCCACAAGTACTACTGTTCTTTTTGCGGATACAGACTAACACGGCTGCTACTCTGAAACCTGTCATTGTATCTGTGCCGCTGTAGGGTAGATATACCCCAAGGGGGACAAAGTTTCAGAAAATTACAGCCACCTTAAAAGCCTACAAAGGTGAAGCAATCAGGAGTGTTGCCCTCAATTATGCACAACTGCTCCTATTAGCCAGGCTCAACAACAACAAAAAAGTTTTCCTTTCTAGTTTCTAGAATATCCTTCTGAACCTGTCTTATAGGGATCTTCAGCAGGTCTTGGTTAGATATCTGGAATTTTTTACCTCATCTTCTGACTGTTAACTTTTAAGTGTAATTAGGAAAAATACCTGAATTCAAGGGTAACTATTGTTGGAAATAGACTTGCTAGAAAATGCAATAGATCTAGAAAGGCTCATGAAGGGATAAAAACACGAGGCAGGTTGGTAGACCTGGATGAATCATTCATGCTGAACTAAGACTACTTTATGTAACCTAGAATGATTCATTTGATTTCCTGACATTTTGTGTCAATGTTTAGATTTCAAGGTGCTGCTGAATCAAAGTGAGGCTCAGGGTAATTTATAGCCAGGCATGAGTGGTGGTATGATGGGTGTTGGTTTTTTAATTTACTTGGTATTTAACCAAAAAAAAAGCCCTGGTCGTCTCAACTCTCCTCTCAGAACTAAGCCCCAACCCTTGCTGAGGAGTTATGAAAGGAAGTTTATGTGGCTGCAAGGTGATTTACAGCAGCTAGACTGGCAGGAAGGATAAGCTCTTGATACTCTTTACAGCCAGGTTTTGGGGAATGAGAGAGGCAGGAGGTATTGAGAATCAAGTACACCATCCCCCGTTCCAACAGGAATGAGGTGGATAGTGCCCCACAAATCTTTATTTGTGTGTAAGATGGCTCAAACAAAAATATTTCAAGACTCTATTTAGGGAATCACTGGTAAATTGTGGACATCTTACTGTGATCAGATGGATTTCATATATTTCTTGATAAATGTGGCTTAGGTAAACAACTAATGCAGCTCTGGGGAGAAGTGGAATGTTACAAATTGGCAAAATAGGTATCTCTGTCCAAATAACGGAATAATAGAGTGGTTTGATCATACTTACGTAAAGTCAGTCTATATGTAATCGCTACTGATCCTCAGAAAAAAATGTGTCCCAACTTTTCTCATTTAGGTTTTTTTTCTTCTCTCCCAATCAGGTATTTGGACAGTGTGACTAATAAGGACAGTACTTTGCCACCAATCCCTCACCTTCACTCACTGCTCAGCGATGATGTAGAGCCTTATCCTGAGGTGGATATCTTCAGACTCATCAGAACATCCTATGAGGTAACTTAGGATTTTGACTAGAACTGGCTTGAGGAGAACAATTCTGTTTCATGAAGGATTTTGAGATATTGAAATTTGGCTTTATTTTGAATGAGAGCAAAACCTGAAAATTTCAAAGTTCTCCAAAGGAGTATTCTGAACATTATTGTTTTGGATCAATCAAAATGTTTCATTTTGATGTAGACTTATTTTATTTTATATTATAACATGTAATATAATACAAAATTTTAAAAAATGAAACACAAAATTGCTTCAGAACAAAAAATCTATGTTTATGTTCCCAAAACTTTGAAACGGAATTTTCCAATAGAAAATGGTTCTGTTATTTTTTCCAACCAGTTCTAATTTTGACATAGGCATAAATAACTCAGAGTTAGAAAACTTCTGGCAAAAACCCCAATAACAGAATAACTAGTCAATGTTCATAAAGTGCATAGTAAAGTCCAAGAAAAAATGGACTAAAACTTTGCACATCAAAAGACTAAGGATTTTTGTCTAATTCTTAAATTAAATTTTACACAATAAAACATTCAGAAAATACCCCTGACACTTAATTTTTAAATGCTGATTTCTAACTCCGGACCAACAACTTGAGCACAAACTCTCCTTTATGGTTTCAGAGTAGCAGCCGTGTTAGTCTGTATCCGCAAAAAGAACAGGAGTACTTGTGGCACCTTAGAGACTAACAAATTTATTAGAGCATAAGCTTTCGTGGGCTACAGCCCACTTCTTCAGATGCATATAGAATGGAACATATATTGAGGAGATATATATACACACATACAAAGAGCATGAACAGGTGGGAGTTGTCTTACCAACTCTGAGAGGCCAATTAAGTAAGTGGAAAAAAAACTTTTGAAGTGATAATCAAGATAGCCCAGTACAGACAGTTTGATAAGAAGTGTGAGAATACTTACAAGGGGAGATAGATTCAATGTTTGTAATGGTTGAGCCATTCCCAGTTCTTATTCAATCCTAAATTGATTGTATCTAGTTTGCATATCATTCCAGCTTAGCAGTCGCTCGTTGGAGTCTGGTTTTGAAGTTTTTCTGTTGTAAAATAGCCACCCGCAGGTCTGTCATTGAATGACCAGACAGGTTAAAGTGTTCTCCCACTGGTTTTTGCGTATTATAATTCCTGATGTCAGATTTGTGTCCATTAATTCTTTTGCGTAGAGACTGTCCGGTTTGGCCAATGTACATGGCAGAGGGGCATTGCTGGCACATGATGGCATATATCACATAGGTAGATGTGCAGGTGAATGAGCCCCTGATGGTATGGCTGATGTGATTAGGTCCTATGATGATGTCACTTGAATAGATATGTGGACAAAGTTGGCATCGGGCTTTGTTACAAGGATAGGTTCCTGGGTCAGTGTTTTTGTTCAGTGATGTGATTCAGTGATTTCTCCTTTATGGGAAATTCATTGGTTCTTTTCTTCCCTGTGCCATGGAGAACTAATTAATATTTTAAATCAAAATGTAGGATTATCCTAGCCATCTAAAACCCTGACAAGTATTTCAGATACTTTCCTTATGTCCTCCACATCTCAGGAAAAAAAATACTTCTGTGTATGTAAAAGGCACCAGAAATCTGCTGTGGGCTTTAGCAGTAGTGAATTCCACATTAAGGGTGAATTAAATCTGAGGGTTCTGAGGATTTTCACCCTCTCTAGTGAGGTAAGAATACAAACTAGCAGTGGAAGGGTAGACATTTATGGAAAGCTGCCATCCCATTTTTGCCTTGTTTTGAATCCCACACCTTTTAAGAAAGCTTCTATGGCCTTGACTATATTTAGATGAATAAACTGGCCTCATGCATAGCCATAATCTGTCTTTTGTGGGCATATGTAGTACAAAAGTTCGTTGCTCTTTCTAGTTGAATAGAAACTTACAGAAACAAGGCCAAATGTATCCCTAGCGTAATGGCACTGAGTCAGTGGAATATACCAGAGATAAACGTGCATCTTTTTTACTTGTACTCTATTTGAATGTGGGCTGTTAAATCAGCTTGCAGTATGTATGTTTTGATGGTGTTATTTCCTGGTATTAAACTGCCACATTTTTCAAGAGATAATGAGGGCTCTCTGTTATTCTGTGACACTTAGGTTTCTGGCCCTAAGTTTGTTGTACCCAATTGGGATTGGAGACCCATTGCGTTGGGCTTGGTATAAACATAAAAGAGAGAAAAATTTGTTGTAAATATCGGGAAATCTCCAGCTGCCATTGGGCTAAAATTTATTTACTGTATTTTTAGTATTTTAGCTTGTCAGAGGCACATGGATAACAATGTAACCCTTGTCACTTGCCCTTTATTAAAGGCTGTATTAAAAATAACGAGATGTACCATGAAAGGTGACTGTTTTTCCTTTGGCATAAAGGATATAATATGCTTTTTGTTCCAGAAGGAAGGCAAGCTGTATCTGAACAACTATCCCATGACACTTGCCTTGGGGGAAGGGAGCAGGGAATGATGAATCTGAAAATAATATTTAGCCATTTACCACACTGTGCTGTGATCCTATCCAGTCCCATAAGCTAAGGAGGGTTGGACACTTGGATGAGAAACCTCTAGTGAAAACTCAGGTGCTGCAGGAAATAGTGCTGACCGTTCAGCACTCTTCCCAGAATCAGTATTGAACCAATGCCTTAGCATGGTGTATGACACAGGAATAGAACATTGTACCTGTAGGTTTGGGGTTTTTTGTGTGTTTTGGGGTTTTTACAGAGGGACTTTCCACTTAACATATCAACAAATGCATTTTATTTTGCCAATGATATTTTCTTTGCTCTTATCGAAGATGTTTTGCATTTTAATAAATCCAGCATCTCGTTTTATCTGATCCTGTAATAAAGTCACAATCCATAGTGTTTGGTATTACTCTGCATTACTATAAAAGTAATTGCAATCCTGCAAACTTGCTGCACAATTAAAGAGTTGGGGTAGCATTTCCAAAATTGCCTAAAGTCCCATTTTCAAGTGACTTAGGACTCATTGACTTAAACTGGGACTTTAGCTCCTAATGACAGTGCTTGTCATTTTTTAAAATGGTACCTAGGCTCCAAAGTCACTGGGTGCTTTTGAAAATTTCCCTCTTGACTTTTTTTTTAAAGATTTCCATACTTTCACCTGCACTTTTGTGTTTAAACATACTTGTAACTGTTTAACCAGGCTCCATAACTGTCTGTTTTTCAAAAGGTTTCCAATTTTAATTGGAAAATTAACAAATAAAGCAGGGAAAATATCCTGCTATTCTAACGTGATTCATAGAAGTACAGATGATATAGGAATGTCACCACTTAACATTATTTGATCGCCTAAGAATGTATTAACCGATCCTGATGTACTTAAGTTGATACCCCACACTTCCTCACTCTGGAATGCATATCACAATCTGATGCACTGGCAGCAGCAGGCTCCTCCATGACTTTTATATGTGGCACCCTTAGTGGCTGGCTTTATTTCTTGTGCTAAAAGCTGGCCCTGGGTTTCTTCAAAGGACATATTACAAAGATGTTCATGTTGGGGAAAATCTCTATTGAAAGTGCATAGAAACAAATCTATGGGACAGAGGTTCATGGATGTGAGAGCATGAGCCAGTGCTGTAGGTCCATTGAACGATGAGTACTGTTCTCAGTATTCTATTTTTGCCCTCACTCTTTCACCTGGAATGCAGGTGTAGCATATTAATGTTCTTTGGAAGTTGTGCATACGTTGAGGAGAGAACTTTGGTCTAGTGGATAGAGCCCTGGACTAGGATTCAGGGGACCTTGGTTCTATCCTTTCTTTGCAACTGACCAGATGAGTGACCTTGGGCAAGTCACTTCACCACTCTGTGCCTCAGTTTCCCCACCTGTCAAATGGGAATATAATGAAACTGACCTCCTTTGTAAAGCACGTTGATCTCTTCAGATATAAAGTCCTATAAAAGAGGTAGGTAGGTATTAACTTTTGAAAATGGCACTTAAGCTTTTAAGTCATTTAAGCACTCTTGACATTTTTACCCATAGTATGAATTTCATTCCTCATATTTGGATTTAGACAGTTGTTTGGTAATATAGGGACTGCTATATCGGATCAGCCCAATGACCCATGTAGCCCAATCCTGTCTCCAACAGTGGCAAATAACAAATGTTTCAGAGGAATTTGAAAGAAATCCTGCATTAATAGCTATGGAGTAACCTGCCAATAGGGAAAGTTTCTTCCTAAGTGAACTTCTAACTGATGAGCATTATGCCCTAAAACATGAGGGGAAATGAAATGGTGGAGGAAAGAAAATCTAATGACAAATTCCTGAAAACTCAGTTGTCTGCAAGTCATACGTTTAGACAAATGTCTTTAATGTCACACATTTGTCCGATATAGTCATCTTACATCATTTCTGAACACTTACAGAATGAATTGTTTGGTTTTTTATTTTTTATGCATAAAAAGAAAACAAAGTATTCCAGGTACTAGTGCACAATTGAAAGGATCCATTTTGTCCTCCATTTTAGAAATTTGGAAGTATACGAGCAGATCTGATTGAACAGATGAGATTTAAGCAAAGACTGAAGGTGATCCAGACTCTTGAAGACACCACTAAGCGCAATGTGGTAGGTCCTTGGAAAAACATGCTTGCTAAGATTAAGGTCAATTGATTTCTGAAATAAAAATATCTTTCAAATGTCACATATATAGGAAGCTTTTAATTGTTAATGTTACATTTCCAAAGGTGCGAACCATTGTGACTGAGACTTCTTTTACTATTGATGAACTGGAGGAACTCTATGCTCTTTTCAAGGTAAAGCTGTAGTCAAGATAAGATCATGTGCATGCAGGAAAAATAAACATTTAGAGTTGACATGAAAACTGCTGTCTGCTAATGAATCGATCTAAATTTGTGAGTTATTTGATGTTGTCGTGTGCCCTGTCATAAACTGGAATTTGCAACTAGATATAATTGAAAATACAAAAGAGCCACTTTTAAATACTAAAGAAATAATTATTTTGCTAACTAATTTGATTAGGAAAATTTATTATCTTGAGGACATCAGTTAGTAGAAAAGTAAGGAAAAGACAGAATCTTGGGTCACGGTTTAAGCCAACTTCCAAAAACTTCTTTGTCTGTCTACCTGATTTGTGGGCATAATTCTGAAAATCTGGCCCCAAAATATCTTCTTTATGCTAAATTTTGGATAGCCCGTAACTTTATGTCGCATGGTACTTGCTACCTGCTACAATTTATGGTTTTAATTTATACTGAATCTTCTGTAGTTTGTCTTGCTGTCCAGAGGCTCTCTTGAAGTAAAGTGTTCTAATAGTAAGTAAAAGCTGGGGAGGAGTAAGAATAGAGTCATAGATTTCAAAGCCAGAAGGGACCATTATGATTATCTAATCTGACCTCTTGCATACCACAGGCCATAGAATTTCATGCAGTAATTGCTGCCTCAAGTGCATAAATTCTGGTTAAACTATAGTATATCCTTTAGAAAGACATTCAGTCTTGATCTACAGACTTCAAGGGAATCCACCATATCTCACTGTATGTTGTTTCAGTTGTTAATTATCCTCGTGGTTAAAATGCCTTATTCTTGCTCAGTCCGTGAGTGACACACACTGCAGTAGGTTGTCTTCTCTTGATTGGCCAGGATTGAGTTTCTTAAATATTCTGGTAAAGGAATGTATTTTCTCTTTGAATCCAGTAACTAGTCTCCATACTTAACTACAGTCCCAATCCTGCAATGATTCTCTAGACTGTATCCCTGCCCCTGAGTATTCTCAGGACTGTGAAATTGGTGAGATTGTGAAAGAGTGAAGGAGTCCAGGATCACCCTGCATGACAGGCCCTATTTCCTTGCTTCTGCCCCCCATGAAATCAATTTGAAAGCCCTTATTGACTTCAATAGGAGCAGGATTAGGCGCTAAAACAAAGCAAGTATTTCTGCAAATGCCAAGGAAATGTTTAACCTAAAGACAGCAAAATTCTGTTTTGACAGGTATGTTGTAATCAGCCACTTTACTAACTTGAAACAATATGTAGCTGTGAAAAAACAAGATTGAGCATATCATGTCTGTGTGTGTGTGTGTGTGTGTGTGTGTGTGTGTGTGTGTATATATATATATATATATATATATATATATATATTTGAGTCACATCTGCTTGCTTCTTTGACCAAAAAATGGTTACTACTATTTTTTTCTGGGGAGCAGAGCTGAATTCTTTTCTGTTTCATAAAGCAATTCTTTTCTTTTCTTTTTTTTTTTTTTTTTGGTAAGAAATGCCAATGCTAGTCAGAAATGAATCTGCTAAACTCGGATGATGTTGTTTTAAATGTATTTATTTTTGTGTTGGTGATATTGTTGAGCTGTTTATAGAAATGGTGGTAATCTTACAGCATTTGCCTTCTGTTCAGGCGGAACATCTGACTAGCTGCTACTGGGGAGGGAACAGCAATGCTTTTGACCGTCACGACCCCAGCCTGCCGTATCTGGAACAGTACCGTATTGATTTTGAGCAGTTCAAGGGGATGTTTGCTCTCCTCTTTCCTTGGGCATGTGGGACTCACTCAGATGTGCTAGCTGCACGCTTATTCAGACTGCTGGATGAAAATGGAGATTCTCTAATCAACTTCCGTGAATTTGTCTCTGGACTAAGTAAGGAGAATTTAATGAATTAACCTGAGCAATACTGTCCATTACTCAGGGTGAGCCAGTCTGTCAGAAACTCTGATGTACTACTGACTGTGACTGGCACTAGTTTAATATAAACAGATGGAATTTAGAGAGTTACAAACATTAAAATTATAGTTAGAATAACATTATGATGTCACTAACATTGGTTTCCAAAGAGGAAAAGGTTAAGGCTGGCTTGGTATTCTGTCCTAAAATCTTTCTGCATTTTTGGTTTTATGCTTTCAGTAGATTGTACTTGTTGATATTTGCCAAGAAATATTTGCTGTTTAATTCTACTTAATGGCATTAGATTTTCATAGTCAGCTGTAATGTAAAATAAATCTCCACCTAACTGAAATTATCTAATTTTCTAAAGATACAGAATATAGAATATCTAAATATTTTTCTAATAAAATAATTCCAACATCTAGTGAACTGCCGTAGAGTACTTAAATTTCATATTACTCGTTTTTCCACAAGCCAAACAACATTTCGATTGACGTTAACATAATAGCAGAGAATAGTTTATCCCTTGGTTACTCTTTGATCATGATCTTGTTTTTCTGGGTCTTTTCTAGCAAACATCTAATTGAGCTAAGTCCTATGATGCTCTTATTTGGTCACAGTTTGTGCAGTTGGGGCTCACACAAAAAAATTGTTCTTAAACAGAAAACCCTATGGCCATTAATGTAGTAATGTGACGATGACTATTTTTGAGAGCTGCAAATGTAAACACTCTTCTAGTGAAGAAATGAGTTAGTGTTTAAACCACAGAAATCAGAGTCAGATGGTCTGTGTTCTTTTCCTAGTTCTACCACAGACTAGATTTACTGTGTGATCTTAAGCAAATCACTTAATTTCTTTGTTTCAGTTTTCCTATGTAAAAGGATAATTCATAAATGTTTGTAAATCTCTAAGAACTCTTCTGATAGAAGCTGCTAATAATACTAACATGTTTAATGGGATATTGTTTAGGTACAGCATGTCATGGAGATCTTACAGAGAAACTGAAGCTGCTCTATAAAATGCATGTATTACCTGGTGAGTAAAAGACATTTAAAATAACTGATTTCTCAGTCAAAACAGAAAATTGGAATGTGGTTACTTAGTCTCCATTTTCCCAATTAAAAAGACCTCTAGTTTCCCAGCTAAAAATAGAAGAGTGAAATTTCCTTTAGATACTAAGTACATGCAGCAGTCAAACAGAAGAGCTTCTGTCCTCGCCTCACCATGAGTCCAGGGGATCTTCAAGCACACTTCAGTCTTCTGCTCTGCTCATCATAAATGGGTCATTTTTATAGACATTTGCTTGTTTTCCTGGGTGTTAGTGGCTGCTGTTGTGCCCATCAAATTGGGTAGTGTAATTCCACTGACTCACTATGGATATCTCATCAAAGAAACTAGTGCTGTCTGAAGCCAGGTCAGCAAGGTACCTAAGCCTGTGCATAAGTTTAAGCATGCGAATAGTCCCACTGGCTGCATGTGATTAAAGTTACGCACATGCTTAAGTACCTTGCTGAAGATGCGTGAGTGCTGCAGGATACTTAAGGAGCCCCTCGTCTCTAATAAATACTGCCTCTGGGGCAAGCTTGAATGAAGATACTCATTAGTTGCTCAAATGATTCAGGACACATTTTTATTGAATTACAAATCAAATAAAACTAACCACAGGGCTGGAAGTCCTGGTAGCTATGAAAATGGGAGCACTTGGTTTGCCTTTCCAGCCTGTGATAGGCTATGGAGGCCCTCCTTTGTTTCCAGCAAGCAAGGAGTTAACTCTCTGCTTAGAATTCATACAGATGTGCAGAATATGAGTCAACAGTGTAACGCTGTCACAAAACGAACATCCTTTTGGGATATATTAGCAGAAGTGTTGTAAGCAAGACACAAGAAGTAATTCTTCTGCTCTACTCCACGCTGATAAGGCCTCAATTGGGGTATTGTGTCCAGTTCCGGGCGCCACATTTCAGGAAGGATGTGCACAAATTGGAGAGAGTCCAGAGAAGAGCAACAAAAATGATTAAAGGTCTAGAAAACATGACCTATGAGGGAAAATTGGAAAAAATGGGTTTGTTTAGTCTGGAAAAGAGAAGACTGAGAGGGGACATAAGTTTTCAAGTATGTAAAAGGTTGTACAAGGAGGAGGAAGAAAAATTGTTTTTCTTAACCTCTGAGGATCGGACAAGAAGCAATGGGCTTTAATTGCAGCAAGGGAGGTTTAGGTTGGACATTAGGAAAAACTTCCTAACTGTCAGGGTGGTTAAGCACTAGAATAAATTGCCTAGGGAGGTTGTGGAATCTCCGTCATTGGAGATTTTTAAGGCTAGGTCTACGCTGGGGGGGGAGGGGGGTCGACTTAAGATATGCAACTTCAGCGACGCGAATAGCGTCGCTGAAGTCGGCGTATCTTAGGTCGATTTACCTGGCCATGAGGACAGCGGCAAGTTGACCGCTGCTGCTCCCCCGTCGACTCCGCTTCCGCCTCTCGCTGCGGTGGAGTTCCGGAGTCGACGGCAGAGCGATCGGGGATCGATTTTATCGTGTCTACACTAGATGCGATAAATCGATCCCCGATAGATTGATCACTACCCACTGATCCGGCGGGTAGTGTAGACGTACCCTAAGAGTAAGTTAGACAAACACTTGTCAGGAATGGTCTAAATAATACTTAGTCCTGCCATGAGTGCAAGGGACTGGACTAGATGACCTCTCGAGGTCCCTTCCAGTTCTGATTCTATGAATAGAGTAAGAAAAGTTTAGGGATGAAGGGCCAAGTAAGGCTCTGAGAGAATACAGGAAAGTCTAAATAAACAGCTGCTTACTAGTCAGGAGCACAGTTGCCAATTTTCACATGGTAAATAAGCACCCCGACTTTCACAATAAGCCAAAAACCAAGCTAATCCCATTTTAAAACAAGGCCAAAACAAACCAATCCCTAAGAACCCCAACACTCTGTGACTAGATCCCCCAGGTGTGCATTCTGTGACTGTGGTGGGCCCGCTGTGCACCCCTGACTCTCTCCCCCCTGCTTGACCCCCATTTACCCCTGCTCGCTGGGAGCCGATCAAAAAAAAAGAAGCAAGGAGGAGGATAGGTAAGTTCTTTAAGAAGACAGAGCACTATCCCCAACTGATCCATCTCTTGGGGTTGTAAGCGACATCAGTTTATATGCATCAGTAGTGTGAGTGTAAGTCTAAAAGCATTTGTGGGTGTGGGAGTCAAACTTACATCTCTCTCAATTACCCTAATACACATGCCAGACCCAAACTAAGGGCAGGCAGTCTGGCTCAATGCCAGTAACATGTATCCACTGAAGAGAGGGGACTGCCCTCTATCCAAGTGATGAACTGATAGGTGTCTTATCCCTCAGTAAGATACGTAGCTCATCTCACCACTGCTCTAGGGTTGAGAAGCTCAATTACACATGCGCACAAGCCAAACCTTTGATGCAGAAATAGTTTCAGATGCACAACACAAGTTAGGATATTAAGTGCCTTTTTACTAACAAGCAAAGCATTCAGTTTTTCTCCCAGGACGAACTTATTAGAACGAAAGATGGAATCCCGTAAACACAACAGAACTGCCAGAGTTATACTCTGCAATGGTGACTAGAGAGGTGGGGAAGTGGGATTGGGTGCAAGGAATCCACACCATTGTGAGCCACAGAGTAGTGTTTTGGAATAGCTCTCTCCTGACATCAGTGTAGTGCAGGAAGGGGAGGGACAAAGATCCATTACTCTAAATCAATGGGCCAAATCCCCCATAGGGGGCAGGGAGCAACAGCAGCCGCTCATACCACTTGTGGGCTGAAGTACCTGCTCAGAGAAACTGCTCTGGACCCTGAAGAAGAGGACAATTCCTTCCTCTAAGACCACAGGGATCTCCGATGTAAGACCCTGCACAGCCGACCAGTGCTTTGACTTGGAGGATACATAGGTCGGAAATGTCCTAGTGACTCAGGCCAATGATACATTTAGTGCATGTCTCTCCCAGTGAGTGACCAGTACAAGAATCTTCAGAAGAAGGTACAAGAAATCTATTTAGCGGACAGTTATGAAATATTTCGACAGGTTTCAGAGCATCCGAAGAAGTGGGCTGTAGTCCACGAAAGCTTATGCTCTAATAAATTTGTTAGTCTCTAAGGTGCCACAAGTACTCCTGTTCTTCTTTTTGCAGTTATGAAATAATCTGCCCACAGAAGTAGTTTCTTCCTAACCACATCAGGTAGTGGTTGGCTTCTCTCTGAAACATGAGGGGTTATGTGCTTTTTTTTACTATCCTTCCTAAGTGTGGATATCCTCTTATGTGGTACTACACTTCTAAAATGTGAAACCCTACATTGACACAAATCTACTTTGTTTTTCTAATTAAAAATGCAGTAATTTCTTTTTCATCACACAGATCCATCCCCTGAGCAAGAAGAGCCAGATTCTGCTTTCGAAGCAACTCAGTACTTTTTTGAAGACATCACTCCAGAGTATACACATGGTAGGTGACTTTTCTCTGCAAGAGCATTATCTTGTCCTTTCAGTGTTTAAGACCCTAAATACTTGTTAATACTAATAACCTTATATTTAAACGGCTACTTTCTCATTGGATTAAAATGAAGAAATAAAATATTTTATGTAAAAAGAAATGTATATGACTAGTGTTTGTTCTCTGAGATATCTGAAGATGTCTGTGTTTTCAATAAGGCCTTCCTTCGATGCTGTAATGAAGAATTACTCTTGGGGTAATGCCATCAGTGTGGTGGTGGTATGTCACAAGTTAAGCATGTATGACTTTGTGAAGGATCAAAATGAGTACACCTCTACCCCGATATAACGCTGTCCTGGGGAGCCAAAAAAGCTTACCACGTTATAGGTGAAACCATGTTATATCGAACTTGCTTTGATCCGCCAGAGCGTGCAGTCCCGCCCCCCCCAGGAGTACTGCTTTACCACGTTATATCCGAATTCATGTTATATCAGGTCACGTTATATCTGGGTAGGGGTGTATGATGGGCTGTAACAGGAGTAGAATCTTGTTTAAATGTGTTAGTAAGAATTGACAAAAGTGGCAAAACAATTGATGATGCATGTGGACAGTACCCTGAAAGAGTGAGAGGCTGTATCTGGCTATACGGTATAATCTCTCCATGGTGTGCAGAACCTTGACTGGGGATAGACATGAGCATAGTGTCTGTGCATCCTCTGTTTGTTATGGAAGGGGTCTCACTGTCAGCCTGCAGATCTTATTTATTTGGTTCCAGTAGCTTCAGCAATGCGATTGGAAGAGTGGGGCTGAAGATGGAACAGCAGCTGCAGAAATTAGGGTCTCCAAAATTTCATAATATAGGATGCGTTCTTTAATCTGCATATGTGTCATATTTTACAGATAAGCCATTTTGGCAGTGGGTCTTTAGATGCTTTGAGTGGACATTTCAGTGAAGTCAATAGGAGCTGACTTAGGCCAATGCTGAGAACTTTTAAAAGTTCATCCTTTGTCGCTATTAAATTTTAAATCCTTTTTAAAAAACAAAAACAAAAAAAACTTATGAGATGGCTGGAAGTTGAAGCTAGACCAATTCAGACCGGAAATAAGATGTACATTTTATCAATGAGCGCAATTAACCACTGGAACAATTCACCAAGGGTTGTGGTGGAGTCTATATCACTGACCATTTTAAAATCAAGATTAGATGTTTTTCTAACAGATCTGCTCTAGGAATTATTTTGGGGAAGTCCTGGGCTTGTGTTACACAGGAGGTCAGATTAGGTAATCACAATTGTCATTTTGGCCTTGGAATCTATGAAATATCACGTGTACCCCTGTACAGAGCTTGGATGAAGAGAGAAGCTATAATAAGAAACCTCTAAAATCTACTTAAAATATATTTTTAATACATTATAATACAACAACTTCTGAAGTCTGAAGCTTTCTATGTCCCCCATTAGGAAGCAGAGAATCTCTCCTTTCCAATGGCTTAAAGCTTCTGGTTCGAACCCTGAAGTGCCTGGAGACATTGGAAGTTACACGTCACTGTTTGAGGACTGAATATTGCCCCTCATGCACATTGGGTTTCTGTAATTTTTGGGAAAAGAAGAAAACATTTTTTTCTGAAGGTTGTTTGAAACTATTGCTGATGATTGATTGGAACATTAGAAGTGTCTCCTGGGAGATTGCTTAGTGGGCAGAGTGTATGAGAAGCAATTAGATGTACATTATAAATTCAAGTTATCATATGGATATCACTGTAAGCAGATGGTGGTGATATTTATTTGGTGGAATCCTTAATCATGGCCCTGGGCATTGTATTGTACACAAAGATGGTCCTTGTACATGTCTTTATTTTATTAATTACATGGAAGTTGTAAGCAGATGTAAAAATAAGCAAAAAATTGGTCATAGTTTAGTCCTATCGTTCTTGACTGTGTCCTTTTCATAAATGTAAAACTTTGGTTATTCTACTTTGTTTTGCTCTGTAAACATGAATACGGTACATATGCATATCTGAAACTACAATAAATCTCTCATATACTTCCCAATAGTTGTTGGCCTTGACAGCAGGAACAAACAAGGGGCAGATGATGGGTTTGTTTCAGTGAGCCTGAAACCAGACAAAGGTACATATTTTCTCTGTATATTTTACTGCTTGAAAGATGGATTCTTTTGAAGAAAGAAAAAATGCTAATGCAGGACCTCATAATGGACTTTGTCTTCCTCTTTTCTGGCCAATTCACTGACATTAGGTAAGAAAAACTCACAAGAAAATAGAAACTACCTGAGAATGTGGAGTCAAGAGAATAAATCCAAAGCAAAGAATGCAAAGGATTTACCCAAATTGAATCAGGTAAATGCTAGAAGTTTGGTCATATGCCAAAATGAATATATAGTAGATTGAGCAAATGTTAGTCTTCAAATTGCAGGTTCATATGACAACTTGATTTAAAAATATTGCAAATATTAGAATGGCTGTTTTGGGGACAGGAATGTGGGGAACAAAGGGCACAAGTTGCTGCTATTGAATATCAGGCCATACAAACTTCTGTTGGGAGTTAAAAATAAATGGTATATCATTCATGCTGTGGAATTTTTAAAAAAAAAAAAAAAAAAAAAAGATGCTTTGGAAGGAGAGTGCCAGTCCCAGAAATTCAAAAATAATGATCCCCTGTGTCCTATTGATAAATTCTTGTGAGGGGAAAAATTGGTTGACTGTTTCATTCCTTAAACCCACAGAAGTTAGAGATTGTAAAGACTATGGCCTGGTCTACACTAGAAAATTAAGTTGAGTTATCTGTGTCACTCAGGTGTATGAAAAATCCACACCCTGAGTGGTGCAGTTATGATGACCTAATCCCCAGTGTACACAGCACTAGGTCTACGAAAGAGGTGGATTACCTACACAAATGGGCGAACCCTTCCTATAGTCGCAGGTAGTGTCTACACTGAAGCGCTACAGGGCACAGTTGCAGCTGTGCCGCTGTAGTGTTTTACGTGTAGACATAGCCTTGTTGGGCAGCTATTCCTTTCATGAGTGGGCAGTGAAGGATTATTCTCTACAGTAAATTGTCCTGTGTTTTGTCCAATCCATGTTTAATTTTTTAAAGAGATGAGACTTCTGACATTTCCATTGAAGGAGGATTCCACAGTATAAAGGTATGTCTACACTGCAGCTGGGAGCATGCTTCCCAGTGCCGATAGACATATGTTATCTCTGATTGAGCAGTGTGCTAAAATAGCAGTGTGGCCTCAGCGGCACAGGCAGGGACTTGGGCTAGCGGCCCAAGTACAAGCCTGCCCAACTCCTTGAATATGGATTCGGGCAGCTAGGCCTAGCCACCACATACATAGTGCTGCTGTTAGCAGGCTAGCTCAAGCAGAGCTAGCGCATTTCTGTCTACCCACGGTGGGAAGCATGCTCCCAGCTGCAGTGTACACACACTCATATAGCCTAAACACGTCTTCTTTTCATCCCATTAATTCTAGTTATTCCCTCTTCAGACTATCTTATGCAATATATTTCTTACTTCCATGCCTGATTACTTTGTTTTGAAGACTGAAACTCTGTTTATCTGGATTACCATTTTCAATCAACAGGGAAAATTGATTTAAATTTCAAATCAAAGTGATTAAAATCACCAATTTAAATCATGATTTAAACCAGCAAGCAGGAAACCTGGTACTTTTTTAGTTATTTTCCTAAAGAAAAGATGATTCTCATTGGTAACTATTAAAATATGGGTTGATTTGCAATTAAATATGGTCTTTACTCTAAATTTGGTGCTTCCTTTTACTAACCAGGAGAATACTCTATATCTGTACACATTTATTTAAGCACTTATATGGCCTAACACACTGTTACCGTGGATTTGAGGGGGGGGTGTACCCCAGTATGTGATCAAGCCAACTGTAACCATATTATGTGCATTCAGCCACCATGAATTAATAAAATAGAACACCACGTAGTTAAGGGTTAATTGAAAAGCAGGCTTTTAGAGGCAAGGTAGAAACTAGCTGGCAGTTTCTGCTAATCAGAATGGGAGGAGGGGGAAAACAAGTCAAAAAGTGAGACTGAAAACCTTGGTGGATGGAAGACCTTGAGTCTGCGCGCCTCTGATGTAGAAGTTTACTAAAAGTTAGGAAGAGTGATGATTTAGTAGGGGTCATTATGACCTATGTATTTTGTAGAAGTTAGTTGAAAAAGACTAGCTAATATGGTGTATTTTGGAGCAGTCCTCTGAAGCCATCTTGAGAGAGATTTTTCATAACACCTTTTCTCCCCAGTGGGTGAGCAACTGGCCACTGCATACCCGCTGTTAATTACTCAATACTGTTCCGAATGTTCGATAAATATCTGGGATTTTCTAAACCTATTGCTTATGTTTGTGCGTGCTTAAGTCTAATAAACTGCAGTTTTAGATAGAGCACGCTTACTTGCATTAAGCATTTATCAGATGGAACTGCTGTGTTCCGATTGATTTATTTCTGACACCGCATGGAGTGAAACAGTTAAGTTACCCCTGCTCTGGGTTCTGAAAACCCTGGATAAACAACACATTTAAATCAGACTCTTAATTTTTACTTTTTTTATGTTACAAAATGGTGAATGATGCTTTTCTTATTTACTAGATGGTTAATTTTTACTCATGAGTTATGTCAAGCTGCCTTTGGATGGAAATTGGAATAGAATTAAAAATGCCCTAAAACAGCTTATTAAAATTGTTTAATAAGCCAGTTAAACTTGTATATCCACTATATTTAACATAGTTTTATTTAATTAATGAAAACAAAGTTTTATCTTTAGTTAGTGATTGAACTGAAGTTTCTGGTCACAATGTCCTTTAAGATTT
The DNA here is from genome assembly GCF_011386835.1 of Chrysemys picta bellii. Taxonomy (NCBI): domain Eukaryota; kingdom Metazoa; phylum Chordata; order Testudines; family Emydidae; genus Chrysemys; species Chrysemys picta. Next base: position 53,697,968 of record NC_088795.1, on the reverse strand, counting down.
TTAGAACTAGTAGATCTCATCCTCTCACACCTTGTTTTTATTCATAGATTGGTAAAGGGAAAATAAGCTTTTCCTTTTTTTTTCAGAAAATCAATTTCTGAACTTCCAGTGAACTAGACATTGAATTGAGTTGAACTACTTGAATAAATTAAAATGAAGAAAATTCTCTGCATCTGCAGAAGAGGCTACCACTATCAAAACTGGTTTAGCACTTCAGAAAATTCTAGTTCCAGGTGGTTAGCCAAGAACTTCCACCAGCTCAGTGGTTTGAGTTATTTAAAAAAAAGTATTTAATTTAAATTTAAAAACAGATTTGAATTAAAAAATCTGATTTAATTATTTTTAATATTTATAATTATTGATTTTTGGCCACCCTGACACTCAATGGTGCCTGTTCCTCCTCCACACCTTCATGTTGTTGGAGTCCTGTAGGACACATGCTCCACTTTTAATTCTCTCCTCTACGGCTTGGTGAGAACTAAGATTGGTGCCACTATTCTTCTGGTTAGAAGGGTAATGCTGAGCAACCAGAAGCACTGACCCGCCTCCACTGTCACCTGAGGCTAAGACAGGGGAAATTGTACTAGCCTGGGAGGTGGAGACTAATTCAATCCAGCAATTTGATGGAAACATCTTAGAGAAATACATACTTTTCTTTAATACTAGAAAATATTCTAAAATATCTAGACTACTTCTAACTTTTACTTCATCATATAAACTACTTTATCCCCAATGTCTCACACACATTTCTTTAAACTGATTTATACTCAAATCTCAAAGACTATATTTGCTGCTATTCCTTTAATTAAAATTAATTCTATTCTCTACACTTAGGGGCAATTTATTGAACTGTGCAAGACAATGTATAACATGTTCAGTGAAGACCCCAATGAACAAGATCTATACCATGCCACTGCTGCTGTGACAAGTTTGCTTTTGGAGATTGGTGAGGTTGGTAAACTCTTCATTGTTCAGCCCACAAAAGATACAGACAGTAGCAGTAACAACAGCAGCAAAGCTATTCAGAGTATGTTGTTTCAGAAGAAAGGGAGCCAGCAGTATGATTTTGACCAGCGTGAATCCTTTCAAGCCAGCCTCATTGCTAATGAGGAGGAGACAGTTTGCACTGATAACATGTTGAGTGCACAGATGGAAGACATTAAGCTTGAAGACTCTTCTCCCAGGGACAATGGAGCTTGTTCTTCCATGCTTATTTCTGATGATGATACTAAAGATGACAGCTCCATGTCCTCCTATTCAGTACTGAGTGCAGGCTCGCATGAGGAGGAAAAGCTCCACTGTGAGGACATAGGTGAAGATACGGTTTTGGTGCGAAGCAGCCACACCTCTTCTCTGCGTAGAAGCACTAGCATTGACAGAGACTGGGCCATCACCTTTGAGCAATTTTTAGCCTCTCTCTTGACTGAACCAGCGCTGGTGAGGTACTTTGACAAGCCTGTGTCCATGATGGCTAGAATTACTAATGCAAAGAACATTCGAATGATGGGCAAGCCAATAACTTCCACAAGTGACTATGAGATCTCTACTATGTCGGGATGAAAGGGCAGTCAGGGGTTCTCTTTTATTTTAGATTTTTTTATTATATATTTATTAGTACCTCACACAGGTCCTGGTATTTTAAAACATGGTAGTTTTCACTAAAGTGAAAATGATGGGGTAAGACATAACTCCCCTTAATTGTAATCACTTTTTGTGAGAAATGTTACAAGAATGCACCTTTTATTCAACGTACTGAAAAAATACAGTTGTCAGTGAAATGTGTGTATTAATAACCCTGCTGTCAGTGTAAAAATGGTAAAGATTAGTTCTCAATTCGTAACTCTAAAAGGAATGAGTTATTTGTGTACATTTTTAAAACAGACCTATCAAAAAGGCCTGAGTCTTGACAAGAAATGGGAGATCTCTAAAATTTAAAGGGGACACTCAACTTATATAGGACCTGAAAGAAAAGTAAATGCCATGCAGCATCCCTGGGGGATGTCTGTTTTTCTTTTAAGAGACTAATGGTTTTAATGAATGCTTTGATTTTGTGTTTTTAAATATATAAAAGACATCCTCCAGAGATATTTCCTGGGACCTGCCTTTCTTTGCTTAAGGAAGTTATAGACCAGTTTCTCAACAGATTGGGAGTATCCCTTTTTTAAAATGGAAAAGATGTTTTTAAACATTAAATATAAAAGTACATCTATAGCTGGATCTGCAGCGTAGCTAATATTATTCAGCTCGCAAAACTAACCTTTACCACCAACCTAATAATATATCCTCAGTAGTGTAAGAAATGAAAAATCTGTATTGCATATGTCTTCATTTACAGCACTGGAAAGTAGAAATAATGTAAACTGAAAAAAATCTGCAAGATAATGTAACTGAATGTTTTAAAGTCTTACTGAGAACACTGTCACTCTATATAATATGAATATTATCCTGTATCAATTTACTGAATATGTTAAAATGAAAGCTGGAGCACCTGCACTTTGAATCCTTGCTTCTTATACAAATATTCAAGTTTTTTTTATGTTGCTAGATGTTTTCTAATTCAGTTATTTAGTTCAGGATCATTCCTACATGCCTAAATTTTATTTGCCATCTTCAAAATCTTTTCACCAGAAAACTGTTCGGTTTCTTTTATACTACTGTACATTATGTCCATGTAACTGTTCCATATTTTGTATGGAAAATATGCTGTTTAATTTTTTTCTTTTAAAAGAATCATTTAAAAACTGTCAGATGTGGTCTTTAACCATAGATAGGATAAATGTGAACAAATAAAATACCCTTAGCAAAGAATTTGGTTCTTTAACTATTAAACCCATGCTAAATGGAAAATTAGGTGATTGTATTTTATTACACAACTGTGAAGTGGAAATTCTGTGAAGCAAATGACTTGGGATCTCCAACTATTGATTTCAGAACATAAAATGTCAATTGTTTCATGACTTCATTTTATTCAATATTTGTGTGTTTGTAACAGGAATATGCTCTGATGTAACAATCATTCAGCGGAAGTTTCTCACATTACAGAATTTCATTAAATATTTTCCCTGTTATGTTTAAATTTAGAAAGCTAGAATTATTGTGTTTTTTTAAAAAACCTGATTGATTTTATAGATGTGATTTTTTTGCTGTATATTTCTAAGGCACAAGTTGATATGCACTCTTCTATAAAATTTTTTTTTTTCATTTTTGTAATTTAAAAAGGTACAGATAAGCTGAGGTGCCAGTCTACAAAGTTCTAATGTTAGCAGAGCAGGTATGCATATGCATTGTGAAATAGACATTAATATTTTGTGACAAAGGCAGCCCTGACAGTCCTGTTGGGTTCCGGGAAGTGGACGCAAGCCCACCCACAGCTGAAGGACTCTCCCCCAGCCCATGTGGAGGATCCACTGAGTCCAGGACACAAGTAAGTATTGGGGACAACAAACAAAACAACAAGGACAGGTGTGAGGGTCAAAAATAAGGAACCTGAAGGGGACATTGAGCAGAGAACCCTGGACAGCGCCCACTGCTCCTCGAAGGTGTCAAGGAAGCTAGCGGATGCCACCCAGAGGAACTCTGCCCAGATAAGTGAGCGGAGAGTGGAATGGAAATAGGCCCCACGGTCGCAGAGAACCCCTGCAGCCAACATCCTCTCCCTGATGTTAGAGATGGCCACTTTGCCATTGCTAAGAGGAAGTTGAAGAGGAGGTTCTGTGACTTTGTGGGGCCACGGATGGGGTCTTATATATCCATATATAAGATAGTGGGAGGAGTGCAGCCAAAAACACAGAAGGAGGTCCAGGAGGAGCCAGAAGAGGGTCTGCAACCTGGTGCACTCAAGGTAGGTGTGCACCAGGGTCCCTCACGCCACAAAAGAGACAGGCATCAGGAACAGGATAAACTGCACCAGGTACATGCCCGTGCTCATGGCTCCATGAAGGAGCCCTGGAAGGGTGGTCCTACTGGGTGCTGGGAAGTGGGCGGGTGTAAGCTCGCCCACAGCTAAAGGCCCCTCCCTAAGCCCAGAACTCATCTAAAGTCTCAGACAACGAAGAAAAAAAACAGGAACAGGTGTGAGCGTCAAAGGGCCAAAACTAGGGAACCAGAAGGGGACACCGAGCAGTGAACCCCCGGACAGCACCCACTGCTCCTCAAAAGCATCCAAGGAACCAGCAGATGCTGCCCAGAGGAACTCTGCCCGGATGCGTGAACGGATGAAAGAACGAAAACAGGCCCCACAGTCGCAAGCCCCCCACCCCCTCAGCCAACCTCCTCTCCCTCGTATTATAAATGGCCACTCTGGCCATGGCTAGGAGGAGGTTGACGAGGTGGTCCCGCGACTTCTTGGGGCCACAGATGGGGTGAGCATATACAGAAAAATGCAGCCAGAACCTCAACGAGGTTCTGGAGGAGCCAGAAGAGGGGCTGCAGCCTGGCGCACTATAGATAGACATGCACCAGGGTTTCATGCACACCGCAAAAAGCTGGCATCGGAAACAGGATCTTTGAGGAATGTGGTATAAGGTGGGTGGCTAAGTTCTCTCTAAGCTGCGTGGCTGCCTATTAAGCCCCACACAGAAGCTCAGGACTGTGGTGGGGAGGCACCTCTCCCCCAGCACAGACCTGCCACGGCGGGGACAGGCGCCCCTCCCCGCCGGCCCCAGCACAGACCTGCCCCAGACTTGCCGTGTCTGGGGAAGAGGCGCCCCAGCCCCAGCATGGACTTGCCAGGGTCGGGAGAGAGGCACCTCTCTCTCCCCAAGCCCAGGTGTTGCTGAGGGGAGAGAGAGCTGTGGGGGAGTTCTCTCTCCCAACTGTTGCTCCCAGGTAGCTTGCACTCCAAATCCCCTCATCCCTGGCCCCACCCCAGAGTGCTCACACACAACCCCACACCCCAATTCTCTCTCCCAGCCCTGATCCCCTCCTTCCACACTCCAAACCCCTCGGCCCCACCTCCACCACATTAATTTTATGTGCACCAATATGGAGGTGATGTATCACACATCACCTCTATATTGGTGCACATAACAAAATTCATTCTGCACGTGCGTGGGAAAAATTAGAGGGAACACTGGTGGGTGTGCCATTAGGGCACCTAGCTCTCCCACCCTTCTTGCTGACATGATAGGTACTAGGAAGGCAACCTTCATGGATAGGTGCAACAACAAGCAGGTTGCTAGCAGTTCAAAAGGTCTGCCCATGAGGGCATGGAAAACGAGATTGAGATCCCACATGGGAGTTGGATCCCATAGTGTGGGATAAGTGTTCTCTAAGCCCGATTTTTTGTGTGTCAGTATGTGATTGAGGATTATGGGTAGTGGGGCCAACTGGAATAATCTGCTTGTCCTGGCACCAGGTACAGAATTGTTTCCACTTGTGCATGTATGTCTTTTGTGTTCAGTAGTATATCTTGTACTTCCTTGGAACAGTCTGTCTCAAGTCCTGTCATCCATGGATTAGCCAGGCCTTGAGATGGAGTTTTGAAATGTTGGGGTGACGGAGGCGTCCTGTGTCAGCAGATAAGGCACAAGGGGAAGGGTTCATGGTGGTCTCACAGCCATCTGTTTCAGGTATGGAAACCATGTTTGTCTGGGCCATTGGTTCAATGAGGATGACCCTGGATTTGTCTGTCTTGATCTTGTGAAGGACACGGCTCAATAGAGGGGGAAGGCATACAGCAGTAGGGCCTCCCATTTCACAAGGAAGGCGTTTCCCAGAGAGTTGTGTCACAGTCCGGCCTGGGAGCAGTATTGAGGGCACTTGGCATTGTGGGCCATTGCAAAGAGATCTACTGAGGGGAATCCCCATTGTTTGAATATAGTTTTTAGTATTCCGGGATCCATCTGCCACTTGTGGGTGTGTGAAAAGTTCCTGCTTAGTTGGTCTGCTGTGGTGTTCTGGCATCCGGGCAGGTAGGACACCATGATGTCTATGTTGTTGAAGATGCACCACTGCCAGAGGCGGACCACTTCTGCACAGCAGATAGGGCCGGTCCCCTCCTTGGCGATTTATATAAAAAATAGTTGCCAAGTTGTCTGTGAGAATCTGGACAGTCCCGTTGCAGATTAGAGGGAGAAAGTGATGGCAGGCATTTCGGACTGGCCATAGCTCCAGTAGATTTATGTGGAAATTAGACTCTCCTGGGGACCAGTGACCTTGGATAGTATTGTCACAGAAGTATGCCCCCCATCCCACCAGAGAGGCGTCTATGGTGATCATTATAGTTGGAGACTTTTGTTGGAAGGGGACACCTGAGCAAATGTTCGTATGTTCTGCCTACCATGTGAGTGAGTCTTTTACCCTGCTGGGCATTGTAAGATGTCTGTTGAGCGAGTGCCTGTGTGGAATATAGACAGTGCGCAGCCAGGCCTGTAGGCATCTCATGTGGAGCCTGGCATGGCTGCCATGGACCCCAGGAGTTGTAGGCACATTCTGGCGGACGTTTGTGGGCTGTCTTTTACTATTGTAATTAGATTTGGTAAGGTAAAAAAGCGTTGTTGGGGTAGTCGTGCTGTTGCTGATATACAGTCAAGGTGTGCCCCTATAAAGTTCACTGTTGGGTGGGTGTCAGAGTGGATTTCTGAATGTTGATTTGTAATCGTAGGTCTGTAAACAGGGTTATAGTGGTGTGAGTGGCGTCGATTGCTGCCTGGTACGTTGGTGCTTTTAGAAGGCAGTCGTCTAAGTAGGAAAAGGTGATCACATCCTGCCTGAGAAGATATGCTGCTGTGATGGCGAGAACTTTAAAAAAAAACACCCTTGGGGCAGTGGACAGGCCGAAGGGGAGCACCCTGTACTGGTAATGCAGGTTCCCTAGAGTGAATCGCAGGAACCACCTGTGTGTCGGGTGAATGGTAACATGAAAGTAAGCGTCCTGCAGGTCAAGGGCCAAGAGCCAATCTCCTTTCTCCAATGCCGTAATTATGGTTGTTAGAGTCACCATCTTGAAACGTTGTGTTCTCACGAACTTGTTTAATTTTCACAAGTCGAGGATGGGTCTCCATCCACCTGTTCTCTTCTGAGCGTGAAAGTAATGTGAATAAAACCTTCTGTCCCTGTGTTGAGCTGGTACGGGTTCCACAGCACCTAACTGTAGGAGATGGTACATTTCATGCTCTGGCAGGTGTGTGAGAGGGTTCCCTGAAGGAGGGTGGGTAAGTGGAATAGAGACAAAGGGGATGGAGTAGCGCTTCTGGATAATTTCCAGGACCCATTTGTCTGAGTGATGGTTTTCCAGACTGGGTAGAATGGTGACAGGTGATCTCCAAATCGGCTGGAGATTGGATGTAACTCTGGGATTGGAGAATGTGGGGTTCTTGTGTCCTCAACCAACACTTCAAAACAATGTTCAATAAAGGCTGACATCTGAGAAAACATGTTGTGCGTGTATTTGGCTAGTAAGGCCGAGTAATTGGCTATGCAGAATTGGAGGATAGCCGATGAGTAGGCTTTCCTTCCGAAAAAGTCTAACCTTTTCCAGTCTTTATCGTAAGGGGTGGTTCTCGACTGATGTTGCTTCCCCCTTTGATTAACTGCTTCTACCACAAATGAGTTTGGGGTGGGGTAGGTTAGGTGAACAATAACTCAGTCCCTTTAGCCGGTACATAGTACTTCTTGTCGGAACTCTTATAAGAAGGTGGACCTGTGGCTGGTGTCTGCCAGACAGTTTTTGCAGATTCCTTAATGGGTAGTGCAACCTTAGATCTACTCCGAACTTCTCCATCAGCTGTTAGTTTATGCTGTCTCTGGTAGTTCTGCCAGTGATATGTCAAGGGAGTTAGCTAACCGTTTAAACAGATCCTGAAAGGATTGGAAGTCATCTCCAGATGTGGGGGGTGGCGACATGATTGTTTTGTCTGGTGACAAAGAGGAAATGTGGGTGGGTGGAAGGGTATCGCCCTCAGGTGCATCCTGAGGTTCTTCTACCTCCTCCAGCATTTCTGGGGAAGCTGGGGCAGGTGGCAAAGGTGATCGCGTTGTTCTGGACCTGGGTGGGTTGGGGGGCTGATGTTCTGGGTCCTGTATAATGCCCATGGGTCCCAGTATGCCCAGGTTGGTGGGAGGGCCATGGGAGGTGGCACCCATTGTGGAGCCTGCCCGCCTCTTCCATCCAGAGATGTTTGGTGCCGCGAGGATCCATGTTTGGATGAGGAATGGTGTACATGGTGAGAGGTGTACATCCCTGCCTCCTCTTCCTCATCACTGGAAAGAGGAGGATCTGAGCCAGCAGGGGTAGTAGCCAGGCTTGGTCCCAGTCTGGCTGGGGTGCTGTCGGTGCCAAAAAGCGGAGTCCCTGGAGTTGAAGTAATCAGGAGGTCCACCTCAGGCTGGGAGTGAGGGTTGCTGGTGCTGCAGACTTGCTGCATTGTATCAGCGCAACAGGTGGTGCTGCTTGGTGCCTGGGTTTTCTTAGGCTCCACTGGTGCCAAGCTAGGAGGCTTGGCTTTGGTACGTGCACCTCCATGAGAGCTAGACCGCCGGGTCTTTAGCTTCTCAGGACATCTCTGTACCAGACATTCCCGGTGCCTCACGGTCCAGCGCTCTTGGTGCCATCAGTGCCGTGGTAGACTTTGCGGTCGGAGATCGCTTTTTTTTTTTAGGTGAATCTCGCTGCGGTGAAGAGTGAGACTTTTTTTTTGTGTGTGTGTGGCTGTTTTAGGAACAGATTCCTTAATAGCTGTTTTTGAGGAGGATCCCGGGGCTAAGGTGGCTATTGGTGACCGTTGGCAGGGTCATGATGGTGGCAACATTTGTTTTTATTAAGTGATGTTGGAGAGAAGGGGGACCTCGTCCTCAACACTAGAAAGCCAGGATATGCTTAGCTAGAGTATAAGGTTGTTGAAATATCACATTCAGAACAGTGAGGGAAGCTGAAGGTACTGACGTGTGACAGCAATCAAACTGCATTTATTTTATGTTTTGTAAATGATACATCAATAAAGGAGCAAAAAAGGGCACAAACCCAATTTTTGTTTTTTCTTTTTCAGGTCACATTTAAGAACTGCCTCCCCATGTCCTGTTATATCTTAGCATGCACTTTGTTGTTCCTACCACTGTCCTTTTACTCTTGTCATTAGAACAACAGGCAGCTCTTCTGAGATTGCAGTTACTCCATAACCAACTACTGAGAAATAGAGCATTTTCTTCACTTGCTCTTTGATATCTTTTAATAATTACTGATCAGCAATGGGACTTTTGCACTGGCACTTTCTTTGTAAATTTTTATTTTAAAAAAAGAACAGAATCGCAGGCCATTGCATATCAACACTAACACCATTATTATCATACTCCTGTCATAAATTTGTATTGTGCAAAATATTCATATAATACTCTGGAGCTTTTAAGAGCTGTAGGATTTGGCCTAGCTGGAAACATTGTGCACTGCCATGGTGCATAGTTGTCAACAGTCTTAGGACATATGAGAGAGAAACAGGCAGTTAAAAGACTGAGTATGAGAACTAGTTTAGTGGTCTGCCAGTAGCAGCCATTAGCAGTCTGGACAATACTGAAGAAACAGGAAGGGGAATGACACAAACATTCTTTAACTTCTTTCCCCTCCATATCCTGGTCTTCAGTAATTTCTCAGCTATTCTTGAGAAGGAGGTGGGGCCACTTGAGAGGAGAGAGCAGTCACAGCCCCTCCCCTCAGGAGAGAGCATTCTGAGATAGAGGCAACTCAGGTGCACTGAACCTTTCTCCTTAGATCGAGGGCTGTGGACAGCTGGAAAGCTGAACACAAGGGAAAACACAGAAGGTATCTGGCAGGAGGGTCCTCAGACCAAAGACTGAATCTATGCCACTATTTTCATCAGCTATCAGACACCTGGAGAAAAATAATTACTTGGAGCCTGGAGAAGTAGATAACAGCAGAATCTCCTTTGGAGCTGCTAGAGAGGAGAATGGGTCTGCTGCTGTTCCCTGAAAATGGGGGAGAATTGCAAGCCACTCAGCAAGAGGATAAGGTAAGGGGGAAAGGGACTGGAAGTTGTTTGGGGAAATGGGGCCTATATGGTCTCTAAAGGGTTAGCTGTGCCCGACTTTTTGAGGCCTTGGCTAATTGAGAGATTCATATTGAAATTATTTAAAATGTTCTAGGATATACATGTGCCTCTCCTTTGAGATGGTGGTAAGATATGCACGAGGATAGGAAGCCAGGCTGTCAGTGTTGACTTCAGCACTCATGACAATTCTCATAACAGTCTTCAATTGCACAACAACAAGTTTTGTATGTACACTACCTGCAAATACCAACATGCAATATTCAGCTGCTGAGAAGATGAGGGATGAGGTAGTTGTCCAAAGGACATGAGCATCTGCTATTCAACCGGATCTGGCTCATTTGTGGATTATGTTGTTCGTAGTCGTTATCTTGGCAGCAGTCTTCATCAGATGTTGGCAGTACATGAGGCTACAATCCAGAACCACACTCCAATATATTTCAGGAAATCCTCATGCCTGATGTTGGTATCAAAGGTGACATTCAAGTTCTTCTCTGCAGATTCCTCAGGTGGAATGCAGAGACAGCTGTTTTTTGAGAATTCAGTTGGAGCTGCCATAACTGATAGTACTCCTCCAGTTTTTTTCAGCTTTTCTGAAAGGATTCTTTCCACTTGGGTGAAAGTGCTCGCTTGGATGGCAAGCGTCAGATCCTCTAGGTATCCAAATTTCCATGACTGAGTCGATGGCATGTTATTGATATAAATATTAAAGAATGATGGTGACGAGATGGATCCCTGTGGGAGCCCATTGTTCAGTAGGCTAGGTCTGTTAGATCTACATGAAATTTGCAATTGGTGAGCATAACTGTCAGTGGGTGCAGTGGGTTCTTCCACAACATGCTATTTTCAACACTTTTAGAAGCAGGCCGTCCAGCCAAACCATGTCATATCCCAAGGACAGGTCCACAAAGGTCACTGCTGTTTTGAGCCAGCATTGATAGCTAGCTTTGATGTAGGTGGTCAGTGCAATTACAGGTGCTTTCTCCCAGCCTAAACCTGGATTTCTCTTTGGGGATGTAGCCCTCAAAGATGGGTGTAAGTCTTCGGTGCATCATCCCTTCCAAGACCTTGTACGTTATGCATAGTATTGATTGTCAGCTGCTTTCCCTGGTTTCAGGATGGCAGTGGCCTTTGCCTATTGCTATACCTTGGGCGCTTGACCAGGGGTATGCACTCAGTAAGGAAGCATGTCAGCCAGTTGCAGCCATGTTGACAAAGGTTTTTCAGAAATTCTGTCATGATGCTGTCTAAGCCTAAGTAGGCAAGACATACAAAGGGTGGGAGAAAGGAAGTGTTATCTTCATTTTATATATAGGGAACTGGAGTTCCCTAATCCTGCAAACACTTATGCAGTGCTTAGCATTATTCATGTGAGTAATCTGTTGGAGTCAGTGATCCAAATCTCCTGTGTCCCAGTCTAGTGTCATTCTTCTGTGATTCTGGGTAATTCAGATTCAAGTTTCTACAGCTGCTAATTGAAAATGGTAGTGTTGTTTTTTTAAGTGGTGAGATGCATTTGAGTTTGCTTCACGCTAAGATTAGAGAAACAATAACTTGCAGTAAGAGGTTTCAGAGTAGCAGCCATGTTAGTCTGTATCTGCAAAAAGAACAGGAGTACTTGTGGCACCTTAAAGACTAACACATTTATTTGAGCATAAGCTTTCGTGGGCTACAGCCCACTTCATCAGATGCATAGAATGGAACATATAGTAAGAAGATATATATATATATATATATATATATACACACACATATACACACACATACAGAGAACATGAAAAAGTGGAAGTAGCCATACCAACTGTAAGAGGCTAACTAATTAAGATGAGCTATAATCAGCAGGAGAAAAAAATGCCCCTCTGCCATGTACATTGGCCAAATGGGACAGTCTCTTCGCAAAAGAATAAATGGACACAAATCTGACATCAGGAATCATAACATTCAAAAACCAGAAGGAGAACACTTCAATCTCTCTAGTCACTCAGAGGACTTAAAGGTGGCAATTTTGTAACAGAAAAGCTTCAAAAACAGACTCCACTGAGAAACTGCTGAGCTTGAATTAATATGCAAACTAGATACCATTAACTAGGGTTTGACTAGAGACTGGGAGTGGCTGGGTCATTACACATATTGAATCTATTTCCCCTTGTTAAGTATCCTCAAACCTTCTTGTCAACTGTCTAAAATGGGCCATCTTGATTATCACTACAAAAGTTTTTCTCCTGCTGATTATAGCTCAGCTTAATTAATTAGCCTCTTACAGTTGGTATGGCTACTTCCACTTTTTCATGTTCTCTGTATGCGTGTGTGTGTATATCTATATAAATCTTCTTACTATATGTTCACTTCTATGCATCTGATGAAGTGGGCTGTAGCCCACGAAAGCTTATGCTCAAATAAATTTGTTAGTCTCGAAGGTGCCACAAGTACTCCTGTTCTTTTTACATGCAACATGGGTTGTTATAGCAACACTGAGAAATATTGCCTTAACTATAGTAGTGGTGGGGCTCAGTGTCAACCCCGGCGCTGGGCAGCGGGACTCCCGTGATTTATTGTTTATTGCCTGTGTCCTGCCAGTGACTTTTACTAAAAATATCTGTAGTAAGTGAAGACCCTAATGAAGGCCCAGTATGAGGCCTGAGGCCTGAACCAAACTAAAGTAATGGTCAAGACTTTGCTAACATAAAGCAAAGTTAAGCTGTGAGCAAGAGGCAGGCCCTGCTCACAGAAGCTGGCAAGAAAAGGGCTGATGTTGCATAAATATATATTCACCTCGCATAGTTAAAGTATAAACATGGTACCAAGATACACTATACCGGAACATTCCACAGATAACATGGAACAGGCCGACCCATCCCAATGACAGGGGCAAAAGGGTAAAATGATGGATAGAGTTGTTTTGATCGAACCAACAGGTACAAGGTGCGAGGCGGCACCTTACTGCGTAGAGGGGTTGTACCTTGCTACGTAGAGGGGTTGCACCTCAAAACGTCAGGAGTGATGTGTAACTTGTTTGTACCTGTGTATAAAAATGTATCCCTGGGGTGGTGTCTTTGTGCGGCCACGGGGGCAGTGGAAAGTCCCGCCACTGAGCCGGGTCCTTGCCAAGAGGCATCTATTAGTAGTATGCCTGGTAGACTAAGTAATCTACGGGGAACTGCAATTGTGTCCGAGATCGCAATAAACCTGGCCGAGGTGCCTTTGTACCTTACTAGACTCTGTGATCATTGGGGGTTCTCGTCGGGTCTGCTGTGTCAGCTATCTGCACAGAGCTGGGGCAGCACACAGAGGGAACACACGCACGCAGCCGAGTGATATCAACAGGAGAAAGCAGAAGCACCACACCGGTAGCCTCTCACAACACTGGTGACCCCAACGTGATTACTTAGTCTACCGGGCATACTACTAATAGATGCCTCTTGGCAAGGACCCGGCTCAGTGGCGGGACAAAGACACCACCCCAGGGATACATTTTTATACACAGGTACTATGCGAGGTGAATATATATTTATGCAACATCAGCCCTTTTCTTGCCAGCTTCTGTGAGCAGGGCCTGCCTCTTGCTCACAGCTTAACTTTGCTTTATGTTAGCAAAGTCTTGACCATTACTTTAGTTTGGTTCAGGCCTCAGGCCTCATACTGGGCCTTCATTAGGGCCTTCACTTACTACAATATCCATGACAAAATCTTAGCCTTAGTGATAACACTTCTAGGGTGTATGCTGTAGGGTGTGATAGGCAGACCATGCTGCCAAGTGAACTCTCCCTGAACTAAATGACAGACGAGAGAGCTTAGAAGACAATAAATAGTTCAAAATATCAAGAATGGAAGTCTCCTCCAGATAAAGGTGACACTGAGTAACCCAAAGGGAGAAACGCTTCCACTTACTATTATGTCAGTCTGGTGGAGGGATTATTATTCTGAATACGAATATCCTGAACCTCTGCAGAATTTCTATCCACAGCAGTCAGCCAGCATCCAAGCTGGCAGATGTAGAGAGGAAAGGTCCGGATGAAGAACTAGACACTGGTTCTGTGAAATTATGTCCTGAAAGTTTGATGAATGGTTGACTCAACAGATGCAGCAGATCTAAGAACTAGAACTGAAGTGGCCAAGTTAGAACTATGAGAAGTAGTTGTGCGCTGTCTTGACTTGCCTTCTGAAAGATGCCATGAATTAAGGGAAAAGGTAGAAAAGCATACATCAGGTGATTGCTCCATGGAATCAGAAAGGCAATTGATATGGGGCCCTAATTCAAAATTTGAGAGCAAAACTTGAGACATTTCTTGTTCTTGTTGGTTGCTAACAGATCTACCAGAGAACTCCCCATTTTCAAAATATCTGGTTCTGTTACCAAATCAGGCTTTGAGGCCACTGACAATGGAGACACATCTAGGATTAGTGATTCAAGCTCTGGAATGATTCTCAAATCCCTGTAAGTTGTAGAAGTAGTCACAGTAGAAGGTATTTGCACCGAATGAAGTGGTTCTGATGCAGAAGATCTTTTTCCCAGTCTCTACCAAAATTAATGATGTAGAAGACCAGTGACCAATTTTAATCAGTGTGGAGCCAGAGCAGAAGCAGTACTTGACTCAGCTAATACTTCTACTGTTCAGAGACTGATGAGTCAAACCTCTTTTTAGAATGTATCAGACACAGGGATTGATGCCAAGTGTTAGGCTTCGAGCAGTGCTATTTTCTTCCTCCGACAGCAGGGGCAATTGACTGCTCCAAGGGCACAGCAATTATGCTTAGGGACTTCAGAAGCTGGAGTAACCTCTCGAGAGGACAAAGCTCTAGTGAACTGTGGTCTTGAGGCAGAAACAGGAGATTTCTTCCTTGAAAGAACTAAGTCAAATGCCTTTATCTACTTCTCTATCAAAATTAATTGTAAGCATGCCTCACAGGTTTTTGGGTACATTTTGAGAATGATGTATGAACTGAACATTTTTCAGGGACATGGCCTGCCCACTTGGCATGTCAGTCATTAAAAGATATAGCTGCATTGCAGATGGGCAGGTTTTGAAATGTGGTGATTTGTAGATTTGGACAAAGGGATGGTAACCCTGGTACTAAGGCACTTACTCCTTTTCCTCCCCAAAGGGCTAAAGGTATCAAAAGAAAACTGCCTACATTATCACACGATGTAACAAGAACTTCTAGAGAGCTCAAAGGACACTGAGGTTGATCCATCTCAGTGCTACAGGCAATAAGAAAGACCTGAATGGTGGATGGGGTTACTCTGTCCTTTATGCCCTTGGGCAGGCAGGGAGGGCATGCAGGGCCCCAATGGACACTGCTGGTTAAAAGATTCCAAGCTCCTGCCCGTGGGGCACATGAAGGGTGGAATCCACATGGGCAGACACTCAAAGACAATCCAAACCTTAACCTCCATGAAAATTGCTATTATGATGAGGGAAATCCTGATATTTCACTTATAAAAAAAATCAGTCACTTGGAAGTTTTCTGATATCCATTACTTTGTTCATTTCAGCCTTGTGTGTCTCAACATATTTGAGAGGCGCAGCTGTAGCCTGCTAATGCACACACTGTCATGATTCATTGCTAAGCCTCTTGTAGAATATGAAGTGAAGAGAAACCTACTCACACAGGGTGCAGTTGTTGACAGGTACGCGTCAGGGAGGGTGCATTTTTAATGGGACTTTTTAAAAAACACACACTCCCTCCAAAGATGGAGCTGCCTACCCAAAGTAAAGTCTCCTCCAGCTCACAAAAGGATTTTCTCAGTCCCCAGTGTGATAACTTCTGTACTTGGCCTTGAAACAGAGACTTTTTCAGAAGCTGTCTTGGGCAACTTAATATCAGAAACAGTACCCAAACAGAGTATGTTAGGTGCATAAGCAAGTAGGGCACTGCTACTCACTACCAGGGCCACTGTAGCTAAGTCTGGCATAACAGCATGTCAAATTATTGTGCAGGGCAGTCTGAGGTAACCAAGTAGCTGGGGTACTTGCTTTGCACGCTCTGATCTCTACTGGTCTCTTTAGTGGCTACTGCTGAGGAGTTTCTTCTCATTTTCTGCTGTTTGCTCCTTGTTTATTTGTATCATCATAGCAGCTAGCAGCTCCAGTCATGAATCGGGAGCCCCTTGTGTGAGGGATTGTACATGCACAGAACAAAGACAGGCCCTGCCCCAAATAGCCTTTTTGGGTCTCCTGCTCTGTGCCTGTTGCATCTGTGCTCTGCCATGAAGCACATGGAGATCTAGGAGGAAGCCCCCTCCAGAACAGTGACCTAAACACTTCCCCCATGCAAGATTGTTTGGATCAACCCCCTCATAGAAGCATAGATGGAGGCATTCTTTCCCCTAGATGGTGAGGAGGAAGAAGTGTTTGGATCCACTTCCTCAAAAGAGGAAGGGAGGTGTATGAAGAATCACCTTCATTGACGAGGGAGTGCCGTAACCCTGACTTGGAAGCATTACTTTGGTGTGAGAGTATTTTAGTTTGAATGCCTATTGTTTCTTGGTCTCTCTGCTGAGACTGCCAGCACAGGCAGCAGTTAGAGCCAATTGTCTGGTATTTGTGATATGGACCACATTTGTCCTGTTTCCAATGTAACTTTTCATCTTAAGTCCAAGGAGCTACATTGTTGAAAACAGCAGCAAATTATCAATTGCCTGGCATAGAGGTGTGGTAAACAAACAAACGTAAATCAAGTCCCATGACTGAAGGAATACTGGTATAAATGGCCTTAAGGGAATGCTAAGACTAGGTCTCACTCATAGAGGTAACCAATATAAAACATTAGGGAAAAGACAATAACCAACTGCTTCGTTTTGAACTGACTGCAAGCTAACAGTGAGGAGAAAACAAGGCAAACTGGAAAGGAAGCTCTTACAAAGCAATATGGATATCTTGCCACTGTGAACGTTTGGATGTTTTGTTCTTTATTTATTATCATTCTAACACTTGTGCTCAACATATTGACATCACAGTTTACATTATTGCTTTATACTGGGGCAAATGTTGACCTTTCTTTTAGTGTACAGTTATCTCATTGCACAGTAGTGACAAGTTACTGACCAACTTTCCTACTGTCTACTGCTTCCAGTAACAGACAGTGCCATAAATTTGGCAGGACATGAAATGCCATTTCAGGCTATATTATAGCACCATAAGAATAGGACTATGATGTGAAAAAAGAACTACATTTTCATCACACATTAACAAATTTTTCAGTGGTACAGGATGCAAACCTCCTCCAACGAAAACAGAAAACGTTCTCACATCACAATACATCTAAACAAAAGTTTATACTGATGTTTTATAGAACATTTATTGAAAACAGACTTCTTCAGTTAGGCAAGAGCTGGAGTAATATGAAGAAGTGAGAACTGCTCATTTGTTCAGAGACTGAAAACCAAGCATGCCCGTGCATGGAAATATTAGATTAGCTTGTTCCTCTAGAGTGCTTGAGCAGTGTACATCCCAATGATCCTCCATATTGGTTTATCAGAAACAGCAGTAGCATAGAAACTTTTTTCATTAAGGTATGTCTTCATTTTGCTATCTAGCAATTCCAGTTTAAAAGGGTAAGTCTGCACAAATGTTCTGCAATTGAACTCATCTTTCAACATTGCTTATTCCACTTAAAATGTCAACCTTATAATGCACATTTAAAAATAAATATCCTTAGTGTTACCACCACCTTAAGCTATTAAAGCAGACTTAAAATATCTCGTGTGTGTCTTCCCCAATTAAATTATTAACTTTCGAATTTCTTACCCCATACAAAGAGTTTTCACCTTTCTTTGTTGGTGAGCTTCTCCTCAATATTTATTCCACTCTGTATGCATCCGAAGAAGTGGGCTGTAGTCCACGAAAGCTTATGCTCTAATAAATTTGTTAGTCTCTAAGGTGCCACAAGTACTCCTGTTCTTTTTGCGGATACAGACTAACAGGGCTGCTACTCTGAAACCTGTAGTTAATTTCAGTTTAATTTTCTCATGGAGTAACACCATGTTTAAAAAATGTAGTGGAAAGTTTGTTAAATAGGTTCTATGGAAAATTTAAAAATAGAAGCACTTGTGTTGGTCTTAAATTTCATTTGAAAAAAATTGGCTTTTTGCACAATGTTACTTTAAGGCCAAACTTTACTTGACAATGTCCCATGAATATGTTAAAAGGGAGAAAAGTTAGAAAAATTATTTTGTGTTATATTTCCAAGAATTGTCAAATACATATATTAAAACTTGAGGTGTATCTAATAAACAGTATTATAAAAGCAACAGGGACTTTAACCAAAACTTTAATTTTAGGGATGCTTTGTAACCAAGTATTCACAATTAGTTTCAATGCTATGCAAACTGACTACATCCAGTTAAACAGGTCATTGCACAGTTCCAGTCTATATCATCTGTTAAATTAGGATTGTCATTTCATAGTATGAATTCAATAGTTAATATAAAATCTTGTTAACTAGACTTTGCAAGACAACTTTGCCTCTAGCAAATACCCACCCCACACACAATCTTTGCTGTTTTTACACTCTATCCTAACTAGTTGCCAATACATACAATTAACCTGCTACATGCAAAATATGTACTTAATAGTACAAAACTGCATACAAATTCTAGTTTTTAAATGCTCAGGAAACAATACACTGGGAACTAGAAAAATATAGAATACACTCAGTTTAAACAATTATTATATGTGACCTAACATCCATACATTTGACTACATAGCTTTTCCATGTTTAATGATGGTAGCTTTATTCTTAATTTGGGTTTTGTCATGATTTTCAGCTCATGGTTTTGATTTTAAAAAGTAATGACAAACCTTCGACTGAACTCAGTCTAGACCAGTGGTTTCCAAACTGTGGGTCGCAACCCCGTTTTAATGGGATCACCAGGGCTGGTGTTTAGACTTGCTGGGGTCTGGGGCCAAAGCCGAAGCCCGAGCTTTGAAGCCCAAAGACTTCAGCCCTGGGGAGTGGGGTTTGGGCTTCGACTTCAGCCCTGGGTGGCAGGGCTCAGGTTACAGGGCCCCTGCCCGGGATAGTGGGGCTTGGACTTTGCTCTCCCCGCCTCCTGCCCAGGGCGGCGGGGCTCTGACTTCAGTCCCCCTTCCTGGGGTCATGTAGTAATTTTTGTTGTCAGAAGGGGTCACGGTGCAAGAAAGTTTGAGAATCCCTGGTCTAGGCTCTATCCCAAGATGCCTTAGCTCAGATTTCTTTTGTGCTGTATGAAATCTGAAATTGCATAGGACAGGGCTTAAAAATCCTTTCGCTAATGGCAAGCAGGAAGTTCTTCCTGGGAGTAAAGGAGCTTAACATACCAATTTCTGTGGAATTATAGGTTGTCTTTTTTCCAATTACATTTCTAGCCTTTACAGTTGCAAAAAAAATCTTCCAAATGTAAGGATGACAAAACTGGATTGCTTGGCTCTGCAGCCAGTTGGCTCCAGCTCCTCTGTTGTTGCTGCTTGTATCTTTGCCAAACAGCAGCACAGTGAAATTAACAATCATATGGCCAGTTTCACTGATTCCGTTCAGCAAGCTGTTGTCCTCAGTGAAATTCAAACATCATATCAATTTCATGCTGCTATTCCTGAGGAAAACTATGAGCAGCAGCAACAAGGTAAGCAATAGAGTTATTTAAGGTGGAGAAACTATATAGAAACTGGGGGCCAGGTAGAATCGTGAAGAGTTCATTCCTTAGCAGCCAGGAGGTGGGGGGAAAAAGCAGAACCCTAAAGATCTGACCCTCCACCTGAACATTATTTATGGGACTTTCCAAACTTACAAGACACTTAATAGCCACAGACTAAACCAAAGATGGTGCCCCAAACCAGGACAGGAATCCTGGGACCTTGAGTATAGGTGCTCAGCTACCATTTTAATGGTCACCATTATGAAATTCCCAGCAGCTGGGGGTGGCAGAAAAAGTAGGCTTCTTGCTAGTGGTGTTCCCCTGCCTATGATATTTTACATCTATCTTTTGTAGTAGGTATAGATGTCCACCTAATGGGTGTCTGGTAAATTTTCAAGAACTGGGATACAGTGTTACAGTTGCTACAAGGACAATTACAATCAGTCTTGTAAAAATAAAGTAAGGATGCTTTTGGGAGAAATCTACCACCTCAAATGTACTGTTTATTTGGTGATGAGGCAGGTTTTCAAAATCAAGGAATTAAAGTGATCTGGAGTTTCTAATCATCCAATTGCAAGCGCTTCATATTTTTCACTTGTATTTATATTGTGGTGAAAAACATGGAATAAGTCTTTCATGAATGAAATCATACTTTAATCCACATTTGTTAGAGCTCTATTTCTATATTTTTGATCACTAGCAGTTATATTTTTTTCACTATATTAAGTAAATTTGAAACCAGCAAAACTTATTTGCAGAAATCCTGAAGAAAGAGTTAATTCTGCTATCAAGGTACCTTTATAGTCATCATCACTGTAGTACCAGCATGCTTCCAGAAGGGCATGCACACAGTGTAGCAGGACAAAATGTACCACATTTAAAAACAGATTTTGCCAAATTAAGAGTTATTGTAGTGTATGCCCAGAAAGGATATGTTGTGCATATTGCATCAGTTCCTTTTCAACCAAACTCCTTCCCCTCACTGCACCATTTCAAGTATAACGGTAATGGGCAAATGCAAATATGAAGATAAATTTTTATCTCCCTCCACCTTCTGGCAGATGGAGCTCACATGATTAAAACCTCACCTATTTGTAACAGATTTTAAGAACAAAACTTTTTTGTCAATATAATTGCTCTCTACTTTGGTCAAGCTCTTTACTATCATTTTGACTGCAATAAGCAGCTGACCATGTTGTTCATGTAGATCAAGAGGAATGAGGGGATGGAGTGATAGAAATCACAGTCTATACAATAATACTTATAGTGTACGGTCTGAATATCTTCCAATTATCTTTTTTTAAAATCACAAGGATCATCCTTTGTTTCTTTCCTTCTCCCATTCAGAATGTTGGCCTTTTTTCAGAATAACTTTTCATAACCACCAATGAAGCCTTCCAGAGATGATAAAATAAAGCATTGTGTTTAATTTTTGTATTTGTATCATGATAGCACCATGTGATATTCAAGCATATGGGAGATACAGTCTCTGCCCCCAAAGAACTGAGGTTTCTGAAGCTCTGCTCAGGTTAAATGGAGGATCAAATTAAACAGTGACTGAATTTAGCAGAAGGCACTTTATTTAAATAGTAGGCTTTAAAAAAAAAAAAAGTTCATGCCAAGCCTGTTTAACATTTTAAACAATGCTTAGTCATCACAAACTGCTATAGGTACCAACTCCTAGTGCCTGGATTGTCTAGAATGCCCAAATTTGGAAACATGCTTTTATCCTATGAAAGTTGCACCCCTACTTCCTTGGAAGTATGGATGAAGTGAAGAAGAGTTCCAGCTACCTTCACAAATCATGGATTGCAGCAGCAATGAAGTTTTGTGGGAAATAATGAAACTACAAAAAGAGGTTAAGTAATTCTCCTAGATATTACGCCCCATTCAGAAAACATTGGGGGGGAGGGGGAAGAGAGAATGGGCCAAAAAAAGATACAGAATCACGTCAGCCTGAAAAACTGTAGCCCAAACTAAAAGAGATGGATTGAGAGCTGGAAAATATTTATGGCAGCATGTGACATGAAAGATCTCCTTGTTAAAAGGGACTTTGGCCTTACACTATTTTGTTATTATTTTTGAGGGAAGTTCCTTCCAGGCACAGGGGTGTGGGTAATTATTTCCTGGAGGGAGGATCATTTCAACCAGAACAATGGTTGTTCTTATGTGTAAATACAAATAAATGAAGCCTCTTCTTCCAAGTCACAAATAATTGTTACATCATCTTCATGGACCTCTTTACACAGAGAAGTTTAAAACTTTTATGGACCACAAGCTATGTGCAGATAAACAACAAGGGGACAGGGCTTGAGAAACAAATCTAAAACCAAAGCAATTTCCCCTCTTAAAGATAACTAATCAACAGTTAATGGTAGAAAAGGAACCTAGTAATAGGTTACATAACGAAGATAACATAGTGCAGCATAAATACCTACTTCATGTTCCTGCACCAAGAGGTGTAAGAAAGTTGTGAGGGCAAAAGATTCAATATGGGATTTTTTTTTTAAGTTTTCCTTTGGAGAATAGCATGTAAGACCTGTAAACAGTGGCTGATTGTCCAAGCTTTCATAACTGAATTTGAGCTTTTTCAAAAATATATGTATAAAAAGTTACATCATTAAACAAATTTTTTGGTGAAGTGTGAGAATTCCATGAGAATGCATAATTCCATTTTAAGAGCAGAACTGGGTAGATTGCAGATGCGGCTATGGTTTCTTTATATTCTGTAAGGTTAGTACTAGGTTATAGTCCAGAAGAAGTCCTTTAACTTTTTCATGGAATTTCTCCCTATAGTGGTTGAAGTGCATAATACTTTCTGGTTCTTCTTCAAACCAAAATTTGTCAAACTCATAAACCAGATAACCTGTAAAGAAAACAAAATAAAGTTCTACAGAACCTGTGATCCATTCTTTTCTACTTTGGCTCTGGCTCCTCCCAGCCTATTCAGCCTAGAGGAAGAAGGCAATGCCTCATTTTATTCAATAGCAATTCTTCTGGATAGTGTAGGAGTAACTAGCAAGAATGCATGCCTTGGAAAATACTGGATATTTATTAAATTGAGATCTGCAGTATGGATCCATCCACCCAAATTTATCCAATGAAGAAATAGTCAGTCAGACATCCAGGTTATAATTCTGGCTTTGGAGGAGCAATGGAGGTAAATGTTTATTTTTCCTTTAAACTATGCTTGAAAATAAATCCATAACCATGTTAGAAGCATCACAGCACTAAAATATTTTTAATATGTAACCAACTGGCTGAGAATTAATTGCCCTTCTAATAGCTGGCCCAGTTATAATCACATATTACTGCTAACAACTAAAGGAGTTACTCATTTATCTCGAGTGGTAGAGGCCTGGACTTTTGGTAATGAAGGTAGTCCTGCCGCTGATAATCTATAGGAGGGAAGAGTTACAAATACTCACAATAAAACTGATGGAAGTGTTCCATTTGTGGCAATCCAGGGACCAAGTTGTAGAGATGAGACTTTAAAGCACCACTCTTTAGTAAACTATAAGCCATTTCTGTCAAATTGATCCCAACTATTGCATAGGAATATCTGAAACACCAAAAAATTTCCTATTAGATACTAATGAAATCCATTTTCCTGCTGATTTTTACAATGTATTCCATTTTCTAGGCCTAATTTGTATAGAGACAAATTATTATCTGCCAAATTATTCCTATTCTACATGTTGGGTCATTCTAAGAATCAAGCAAAGTCTGCCTCGTGCGTATGGAGCATTTTTGTCTAAAGTGCCTTGTACATCTAAGACGATAGTGAAGTTAGAAGATGGACTGTGTAGGAAATATAAAATTTCATCAACAGCAATGTAGTGAATGCCCCTATTAACCATGCAGAGGCAACAGGATAGAAAGTTTAATCAGCATTGTGATGGGGAGTACCAGCCCACCACTGGTTCAGCAGGGGTTAATCACAGTCTGTGGGCTGAAGAGGCCACGCCCCCGGCCTCTGCTGGGCATGCTCCCGCTATAAAAGGGAGCAACTCAGCTCAGTCAGGGCTGACTGCCAAAGGGAACAGAGATGAGCTGCAGGTTCCTGCAGAGGGACAGCTGACACTCCAGGACTCAGAGGCCCGGCAGACTGCACCTACCAGCGACTCCCAGGCACCCAACACCAAAGAGGGAAGAGAGGCCCTAAGACTACCAAGATGACTAGCTGCGGAAGAATGGGTAGGAAGTAAACCAGGGCAACTTAACAGGAAACTGGTCACAGAACTGGGGCTTGGCTCAGTGTGTTTTGGCAGGATCCCTGCTGAGCAGGAGGTGGGCAACCCCGCCACTGTCAGGGCCTTGGGTTGGGACCCAGTGGAGTAGGGAGGATCTGGGTCCCCCTACCCTGGCTGCTGCCTGTCCTGAGGTGGCAGCCCACCTGTCCAGCCACTCTGGCCATTAGGCCACGTGGCCTTGCGAGGGAGAGTGGCCATAGTAACTCTGGCCACTAGCCCACATGGCCCTGCAAGGGAGGGCACCCTATTGATCCTGACATTAGACCACACTGCCCAGAAGCCAAGGGCAGTCATCCAGACTCAGCAAGCATATAGAAAAGACAAAAAGCTTTTTTTAAAAAAAATTCTAAATCTGGTCTACTGCCCTCTTTCCAAATCTACTGTAACACGAACATCATAGCTACCAAAAACACTGCTCTAGCAAGAAAGCTAGCCAGCAGAAGCTCAAGTAGATCTTATGTATTTTCGTTTTTTGATACAATTTTCAAAGCTTATTGAGTACAATGTGTTAAATCAGGTACGGTTGCACACACAATTTGAGTCATTGAATAAAGTGCATTTTGGGGCTTTGTCCGTGATATCCTGTTTCCACAGGGAGATGGAATTCCAAACACAGAAAATATACCTCAGTAACAAGGTCTAGGTCTGCTCCTGTTATGTATGGACTTTTTCTGTTTAAAAAGCCCAATGATGAAAAATTAGAATAAGTTCAGCAGTCACAAAAAGTGCATCATTTTGGAAAACAAATTTACAATATGTTAAAGGATACATGTATATGTTTTCATTGCAGAATTCCTCATTAATTTTGTAGGATGACTGTTTACAACTTAGATAGGGCAACATTCATGACAAGGCACAAGATGAAACATTCCCATGCTTACTATATTAATTATTGAGATAAACCAGAGTTAACTGGGGATTGGGTGGATGAAAGAGGAGTAGTGTCTTGTAAAGTGAGAGATAATAAACAGGCTATTTTTGATTTGTCCAGGCCACTGGATGGGCACTTAATCTATGGAAGTATATATATTGCACTTGGCACAGCGTGCATGAATACATATATCTTGACTAAGTTTGTGTTACTAAATAGAAGAATAATTACTATTTCCTTCCAAATTCAATCCAAATCTGTTAGCCATACTGTTTTGGGGGAATAAGGGGTTGGAGTGTTTTTCTAGAACGAAACTAACTGAAGCCTACAGATTACTAAGGGCACTAAATAGACTGGTTGGAACAAATACATAGCTATAAACACACAGCTTTCAACTCAGAGGCTCAGAAATTAATTCCGTTTGTCAATTTCCTATAGAAAGTGTCAAATGTTTTCCTCTTTTAAAAAAAAAAAAAAAAAAAAAAAAATCAGAAGATACTCCAATACAGACTTGCACTCTACAAATCTAAGATCTTTGTGAGATCTTAGGCCCATACAAATGGCTTACCCCAATTTTGTATGATTTGAACGAGAGAGGATGTGGCGAGCTTCACTGGTGTAATGTTTACTAAAATACCTGAAAAGGAGCAAACAAAAACTGAATCTAAGGATTGCTACATAAGCAGTTTATTAATTAAATCTAATATTTTCAATAACAGAAGAATGGAATTGTAGACAAATGTGTATTGAAGAAAGAGTGCAGAATGAAAACCAATAAAAGTAAATAGAGGAAGTGATATGTAACAAGGAATGGCATGATAAAGGAGACCAGTGGGACAGAAGTCTTCCAGAGAATTCAGGATTCCCCCATTCAAGCAGGTTTTCATATTTTCTGTTCTACATCATTAGTACTTTTAACTTAGTAGTAATTTTATTTTGAAGAGTTTTGATCATTTACTTTCTCAGCTATAGCATAGCAGGCCTATCATACATGAGTAGAATGTTTTAAACTCCTTTCTGCTCCTCTTCAACTCTTACAATTTGTAACTAAAACCACCATCTATCCAACTAGTTGGTTACAACAATGCAGCTCGCTGTTGAAGAACCGTTTACTCATTTAGAAGGGGGTTCATTTTCCATTATTCAGTAATGTATTACAGTAGCCAATATATTTCTATTTGCTTCTACTCAGGTAGTCCAGAGGGAATTAGGAATAATACTAAATAAGAATTCAAAGACATAGAAAATTTAAGACTTAGATAAGAAAAGTATTTATTTTCACTTACACCAGATTGACTAATCCCAGCATGCCCATTCCTCTGAAGTCTGTTTTGGGATCATCACCTTGGAAACCAATGTCACACCACTGCTTGGTGATTCTAGCCTTCAGATTTTCATGAGGCATCAGCAAATTCCAAAGCTACATAAATATACTTCCATGTTACAAATAACACAACTGCCAATGTTTTTCCTAGTCATGTTATTCAGAACACTTATTGACACATGTCAGATAAAATAATCTTGCATTTAAGACAAGACTAAAAATTGGGAGACGTGGATTCTCTGTTTTGTCACATTTCCTTTTTTCCCCTTGGGTAACTCACTTAAGCCCGATATATACTAAAATTATAACCAAGTCAGGGAACAATTAACTCCCTTAGAGCCTGATACTCATTTACACTAAGGCCCCTTTATGCTGCTCTGGCAGTGCAGAAGGACCCCAAGTGGATGTAAAAGAGCATCAGGCCCTTAATTTTTCTGGTTGTCAGTCTCCTCATCCACGTAAACCCCAATTCTGCAAACACTTGTGCAAGTGCTTAATTTTAAGCACAAGTACTACCATTGAGTTAAATGAGATTACCCACGTGCTTCAATTGAAACACTTGCATAAGTCTTTGAAGGATCAAAGCCACAGTGAGGATACATATCTATATACAGGGATATTAGAATGCTAAGTTCACTGGTATTTGTAAAACTCATTACATTTCTTGAAGCACTATAAATTATCAAGTACTGTTTGTATGCAGACTTGTTGGTGGTTTTCTTTTTTTAAATAATTGTGTGCCACTATTTTTGGGGTTTCAGATGGAATAAACTTACTGTAAGAAACCCTTGGGGAAAAAGAGCTATTGGTCTGAGATTCGCTTTAGGATATTGTTTAACTTGAGAGTGTCACTTTTACAATTGAAAATAGTAAATATTTTTAAAATGCCAACATGCTATTAAAGGACTTAGTAGTAAGGGGATAAATTAAGCTTTCACATACTATTGGAGACTTCTAGTAAAGGGCATTTGTCAGAAACTTATTGAAAAGGCACCTGTCAGAGCTGGTTTATTCCAATTTTTAAAATCAATTTTGCTCTTCTAGTTTATAAAGACCAAACAGCCTGATAGTTATGAATTTAAAGAAAGCTAAACTTCTATGGCTAATTTATTAGCATTCAATTATTCTAGTAATAGTTTAGGACTCAGAATTCCAAGACACCTTCACCTGGATTAGTTGCTTTTCATGTTCTTCGGTATCTGAATCATATGGAACTTTCCTCAGATTTTCCACCTCCAAATAAAGTTTCTTATAACCAGATATCTGCAGCAAACATACCTGCAGGCTTGTCTTAAAACTGAAAAACAAAAAACCCCACAGGAGCTTAAGGGGGATACATGATGGGATGGCCATAGAGTCGTCATTGCTTAGATCATAAGAAAAAAGGGAGTACAGATCCTGCAATATTTAATGTGACACACCAAACTCCTGCAAGCTTTGCCCAACTGGGAAAAAAAAAAAAAAATCAGTCTTCCAGAGAGAAATGTATTACTTTCCTCACCTCAAAATGTTACTCTCAAGTTTAGACTAGTGTATGTAATATTTCATCCAGCTCCAGTGACAAGTCTAAGGGCAATACTTTAATGCTGCACAGCTAGAAATGGGAACATTGCATCTCTGGAAAAGGGGAGAACTGAAGCTTTCCAACATTAAATGCCACACTTGCTTCTAGATTTAAAGGTCATAAGATATCCGAAACTTTGAAACTGTGGATGGTTTTTATGTACAGAAAAGTTTCTTTAGATCATTTTTAGAGTTGTTTTAAATTAGTTATAATTTTCCCCTCCTCAAGGCCTTTACTGTTACAGGTGGAGAGACACAAAAGAAACTGATCTAACAAGTTTTGTTTTTTATTTTAAATTAACTCTCTAAAATAACAATATGTAATAGAGGTCATACAGGACGATATGGTAAAGATTTGATTGAGATGACCAGTACAATTTAATTGTGGGTTGGTCAACTGTGAGTAATGCAGTTATCCCAAACTCATGCTGCTAAAACCTTTTTATCATACCACATCATATGCACTCTCGTCATCTATACATCTTAAATCCTTAAAACTGAATGGCAAAGTATGATGTATGTGCTGTATTCCCCAAATAACAGTATCAGATTAGTGATTCCTTTAATAATCTCTCTTGTCACATACCTATACAATGTTATAAAAGGTAAAATTATGTGGTCCAGTCAGAAGTACCAGTATAACAGTAGCAAACAACATACCCTGTATCCTTCTGTATATTTATCTTCTTTTCTTTCATTATACCCAGGACACATTTTTCCACTTCAGCTTCACCAATATGTACAGCATTTCTTAACACCTAAGAAATGAACGTAAGTAAAACAATGAATACAAAATGTAACATCTATTTTGTTCCTATTATTTACCAGTCTGTTCATGCCCATTGCATTTGCATCTTTTAAAAATGAAAAAATATGCGACAGTTGTCAAGGTAAATACATTTTGTGATAAAGCCTTAAGTGTGTTTGCTTTGCCTGTGAAAGAATGAGGATACTTTCATTCCTTCTTTTTCAGCCAGCTGGTAAAATACATTAATTAAAAAAATGCATCCTGGACCGTGATCTCAAGATAACTAGTATCGGGCCTGATAATTTTTGGAGGAGAATCCTCAAAGGCAAACTTAAATCCTGAGAGAAGTTGTATTGGCAATTCACTATAACCTAGATTCTGAAACCCTTAAAACGTGCTAAATAGTACCTTACTCCATTTACTTAGTCCTACTGAAGTCAATGGGATTATTGAGGAGTAAGAATTCTCAGTGACATTCTTCCTCCAATTCAATAATGAACTAATACCTCATCATAAGGAGCAAGTGCACTATTTGGAAGTGAGATGCCAGTGTTAGTAACAACATAGTCAAGGCCTCGGTCTCATCCTAACAGCATGCCATACTTTTCCGGAGTGAAGATATTAACTAAAGTCCCAGACAAATTCCAGGACCTAGGTTAATATCTTCATTCTGGAAAAGTGTGGCACGTTTGCTGTTAGTAACAACAAATAGGTTGAGACAGAGGCCTTAATATACATATAACATCCTTGAAAGAGCAAAAATAACCTGCATCAAGGCAATGGTTATCAAAGTTCAACTTAAATGGACAGGTCATGTTATCAGAAAGGATGATGATAGAGTCTCCAAAAAAGTCATTTATGGTTAGCTGAAACTTGGAAAGTACAGGAATGACTGTGAATGTAAATACTTCAAAGTCACCCCTAAGCAGAATCTTAACTTGTGCAGCATAAATGTTGATAACTTCAAAGACAGACCTGAATGGAGATCACATATCAATAAATGCTGTAAATACTTGAAGGTCACACTTACAAGATGGGAGAACTCTATCCTAAGAAGCAGTGACTCTGAAAAAGATTTGAGGGTTGTAGTGGATAATCAGCTGATCATGAGCTCCCAGTGAAATGCTGTGGCAAAAAGGGCTTTGGATGCATTAGTCCAGTGGTTCCTAAACTTGTTCCGCCGCTTGTGCAGGGAAAACCCCTGGCGGGCCGGGCCGGGCTGTTTACCTTCCGCGGCCACCGGGAGCAGCGACCGGCCGAACCTGCGGACGTGGCAGATAAACGGCCAGGCCCGCCAGGGGCTTTCCCTGCACAAGTGGCGGAACAAGTTTGGGAACCACTGCATTAGTCCTTGATAAACTGGAAAGGGTTTGGAGAAGAGCCATGAGAACGATTAAAAGATTAGAAAGCATGTCTCATAGTGGTAGACTCAAAGAGCTCTCTATAGCTTAACAAAAAGAAGGGTCGGGGGGTGACTTGATTACAGTCTAAGTACCTACATGGGGAACAAATATTTAATAATGGTCTCTTCAATCTAACAGACATCCAATGGCTAGAAATTTAAGCTAGACAAATTCAGCCTGGAAATAATGCATTTTTTTTTTTAACAATGAGGGTATTAACATTGGAACAATTTACCCAAGATCATAGTGGATTCTCCATGACTGGCAATTTTGAAATCAAGACTATATTTTTTAGAAAAACATCCACTCTATTTTGGGGAAGTTCTATTATACAAGAGGTTAGTCTAGAAGATCACAATAGTCCCTTCTGGCTTTGGAATCTATGAATCACTTTGAGAGACACAAAAGGTTAGTAGCGACTGGACATCTAACATAGTGTATGCTCGTGAAAATGAGCTAGAATCAGAAGCTAAAATAGGGAAAGAACAAGTTAAAAATTACTTAGACAAGTCACCAGGGCCTGATGAAATACCTCCTCAATCAGCTCATTGAGTATTTTAGGATGTATCTGAGCCATTAGCGATTATCTTTGAAGAGTCATGGAAGATGGGAGAGATTCCAGAAGACTGGAAAAGGGCAAATACAGTGCCAATCTATAAAAAGGGAAATAAGGACAACTTGGGGAATTACAGACCAGCCAACTTAACTTCTGTACCCAGAAAGATAATGGAGGAAATAATTAAGCAATCAATTTGCAAACATTTAGAAGATAATAAGGTAATAAGTAACAGTCAGTATAGACTTGTCAAGAACAAATCATGTCAAATCAACCTAATGGTGGGTATGTATGTGTGTGTACACACAAAGGGTAAACCATTCTGGGGTAAGATACTCTAGAAATTTGATATTAAAATCATAATTAAGACATCTGGTAGAACCCACTCAGTGTTCTATCATAACAAAAATTTGTTTGTGGCAGTCACAAAAATTCTCTTTCAGTACCACTTGGCAGTGATTAGACAGAAGAGGTCAGTCATCTTCATAGAAAAACATTTAGTTTAAGATAAGCAAATGTGAGGGTCTAATACTTTGACAGTATCCCTTTAACTGATGCTGAACATATAAAAAGTAAAATGAACTTGCAACATACTGCTGAACAGCCAAGTATGTATTCATATTCCATTTGCTTCAATTATACAGCACTACTACATGACACCATGCATAATAGACCTAGCATTAAAAGGATTACGTATCACATTTCCATTTTCTATAAAAGATTTTTAGTCTGCAAATCGCATTCCTACCTAGCAGCTTCATTTTTACTGTGCAGATCACTGAGGCCTTGATACCATGACAAAAATTACATTAAGAATTAGACTACTTTTGTTCTATTCAAATAATTATTCAATTTTACATATTTCTGAATTAGAGTAGAAATCTGGATAAAACTGAGCATATTGAGCATTATTCTGTATAAAATTTTAACAGAAAAACAGTGAGAATTTTACTCCAGCACATTCTGTCATGAATACATACCCAAAAGACACTGAAAAGCTATCAAATTCTAAAAGTAAGTATTACTTTAAGGGCATATTTGTCTCTAAAAATTGGTTTTCTGGTATAGTGTGTTATCTCCATAGACTCCTACCTTACTCTTTGATAATCCCAATGAGTACTCTGTAATACAAGACAAATAATTATATCACTACAACCGTTTTATATATTGAATTCAAACTTTTGACGAGTTACATCATTGACAACACATTTGTAAATAGTATCAGAGGGGTAGCCGTGTTAGTCTGAATCTGTAAAAAGCAACAGAGGGTCCTGTGGCACCTTTGAGACTAACAGAAGTATTGGGAGCATGCTTATGCATAAGCATGCTCCCAATACTTCTGTTAGTCTCAAAGGTGCCACAGGACCCTCTGTTGCTTTTTATGTCTAACCAGTGTTTTTTTAGGGTTGCATCAGCAATTAGTCACCTGTTTAATTTAAAATTATCCTTAAGTGACAATACTGAATTGAAAATCTTTTGCATGATGTAAATCTATCACCATCTTTATGAATATAGAAACCTGAATAGTTTTGTAGTTTTTAAATTTACTCCATTACAATGGCAGTTTAACAGCCTGGAAAGATGAGGAGCCAGTTTGAAAGAGATAACATAGCTGTTGTGTATTTAGGAATATCTTTCTTTCCAAGCACATTAAAAACATTCATTTATACTAACTGGAGTTTACAAAAGAACATCATACTTTGTACATTTTCCTACTATTGTTACAATGGCAACCAAGACTGACTTACAAATTACTTATTTTAGATTTACATGTTGCATTTGACATCACTTTGTGTGTAGTCATTTTCAGTGTTTCCCCTTTGTTATTAATTTTCATGTTTGTGTGGGTCTTTCAAAGAAAACGTTTGTTTTTAAAATAGGAAATTGTGATGGTAAAACAAAAAAAAAAATGGCCAGAGACTCAGCAGAAGGTGTAACACCTTTTAGCTCATTTTTTGAAGCTGACTAAGTTTTTCCTTGGCTAGCAGGGAAAGGGAAGTATATCTTTTGGACCTTTATTTTTCTAGTAATTAAAGCTTACGTAAAAGCATTTGTAGTTTATATACAATATGATGCACTTTGCTTTTAAAGTAAATTTAGAGTCCATGAGAAAGGCATTGGCCTGGCAGGCAATACAGGAAGCAAGTTACAAAACAGATACAACACAGGAAGGATGTCAGCTTTCTCACAATGCTTTGCCAAAATGTTTCTACAAGACCTCTAGCTGCCAATTCCAGCAATGAACATAGTAGACGTATCTAGGGCCCATGTAACCGTTGCTCCCTTGAGTCTGCCAATAGGAGTACAATATCAATAATGATTGAGACGTTTTCCCCACTTGGACCCCACTTGGACCGGATGTGAAACCAACCAGTTTTTCAGGTATGCCTTCAAACTGCTGTCACACAGATTAACTGTTACCAAACTGAAGTGCAAGAGGAACTGGCTGTCCAGTTGCAAGCTCTAACATACTTTTTAAAAGATTACATCCTTCATTACCTATCTTTAGCGTCCGCTGTGAACCTTCCTTTGAGCTACCAAAGATACGCTGTAATTCACATTTTCCAGTGAGCTGCCTCAAGATCCATTTCAGCCAAAACCGGAAGAAGTTACTATACAGGTATCTCCATAAGTACACAAACATTTTCTGTGCAAAGAGAGTGACAACTGATCACAGGGCATTCGTTATCTGACACTACAGAAACAATTGTACAATCTGTCTGGGCTGCAAGCTCTTGCTGAGCTGCTAATGATGGTAACATCTGCTCCCTCTCACGTGGCGAACACTCTTCATCTGTCAGAAATGAAAGGCTGAGTGCCCCCTTAGCTGCAAAGGGTAAAGAAGGAGAGACGCTTTGTACTAGAGCTGGCGGTTGGGGAGGGTCAATGCCAAGCCTTAAGGGGGGGGGAGAGGCCTAGAAGCACTGCCAGAGCAGGACACAGGCTGCCAGGCACCGCCCCAGCCTCCTCTTCCTGCTCTGCACAAACACCTCCCCGTTGCCCTGCAGCCCCCTAACTGCAGCCCGGGGGGGGGGAAGCCATGCCCACCGAGGAAGATGCGCAGGGGCGGGGGGAGAGGTAGCGAGGCCGATCGAAAGCGAGGCTGTTGCCCTATCGCTCATCCGGACAGGTGTCGGGGGGCACACAACGCCCCATGTCCGCTGAAAGGAGGGGAGGGGGTTGGCCCAGCGGCAGCTGCTGCCCCCAGCCAGTCAGCGGGGAGCAGGTGGATGACGCGTCCTAGCACGGGACACCCCGCTGGACTAGCCGTCTGCTCCCTCCCAGGCGGGGCAATAGCTCTGCCCGCGCCCTACCAATGAGGGCGCGCCCCCCGCCCGGGTACCGCCAGCGGGACAGGCACTGCTCACGTCGTCCCCACCAGTGAGTGGGGCGGGCTCCGGCCTAGCCCCGACTCTAGCGTCCCCGGAAGGAAACCGGCCACCGGCTGACCCGGAAGTGATTGATGGGGGCGAGGTAAGGGCCAGTTAAACCGCTGTTCCGCGCAGTTCTGCGGGTAATCGCTGCAGTGCCCCGCCCCTCGGCCAGCGTGTCGCGTGCGTAACCAGGGGGACGACCTAAGCGGGGCGGGGAGGGAGACAGGACTCGGCTCCCCCACTCCTCACCGTCCAGGTAGAGCAGCGGTGCCAGGGCGCTCTCCAGACCCTGGCCGGCACGAGCCGTTCACCAGCCGGGGCAGGGACGAGGTGCGCGCAGCCCGCTTCCCTCCACCTGCGCTAGTTCCGGCCGGGCCCCGGTTCCGCTGTCCCCCTAGGGGCGAGGGGTGGCCGGCGGAGCCCCTGGTGGTGTCGGGCAGCAGTTAGTTGTCGGAGCGGGTTCCCAAGGTGTGAAGGGGACTCGTGCTCGGCGGGCGCTGGGCACCCGCCTCCTCTGCCTGCGGAACTCGCCTGCTCAGCGCTATGGAGCAGAGCGCTTGGGCCGCGCTGCAATAGCCAGGCTCCCCGGCGCAGCCCTGGCTCAGGGGGAGGTAGGGGAGGTAATAGCTGCTTGCGATGGGCACCTGGCCCTGATCCCCCGCAGATTCCGCCTGGTATGTCCTAGCTAGAGGCCTCTGCCGTCGCCTTGGCGTTCATGTAACACACATGGAGAGAGGCAGAGCCAGACATTATGACGTTAACAAGCACGTGACTGTGTCTAGCAGGCCAGGTAATCCGCAGCAGACAGTCCGAAAATACCAGAAACCTTTTATAGGATCAATATCGGGGTTGGAAGAGACCTCAGGAGGTCATCTAGTGCAACCCCCTGCTCAAAGCAGGACCAATCCCCAACTAAACCATCCCAGCCAGGGCTTTGTCAAGCCTGATCTTAAAAACCTCTAAGGAAGGAGATTCCACCACCTCCCTAGGTAACCTTCTCTCTGCCTAAGCTACCACCATCATTGCTGTTCCTAGGGTCAAGCTGGCTCTGCTGTGTTTGATTGAGATTCATTATAAGGGTCTCCCTCCTGTCCTATGTCTGAAAAAATGAAGAATCTGTGAGAAAAGAAGAATAGCTGACAAACATCTCAACAAACCCCTGCTATGTAGACACAGCCTACACTGACAGAAGGGTGTAGAAATGCCATCTCCCTAATCACTTTTCCATCTGTGTCTGTACAGGCGAGTTGTCAGCATAGCTGTGTCAGCCAAGGGTCTGGGGTTTGTTTGTTTGTTTTCCTCTATATCACAAGCCGATACAACTCTTCAGGGTAGACCAGATGTTGGTAGGCAGAGGAAAAAGGTTGGTCTTTCTCTCCCCCTTTTTTTCCCTCTTTAACAGTAGCTCTAAAAGAAAGTGCAGATCAAGAGTTCAAGGTCCATTTGATGAATTTAAAATAGATAGACGCCAAGGTAGCAAGACTAACGAGAAATTCTTTTTTTTCAGCTTAGGCTGACTTGAAGATTGTGTCCCTGTAACCTGCTGATCTGTATGTGTTTTGTGCATAGGTGGGGTCTGTAATAGACTTGCATCCTTTGAGACAGGCACAGAGGCAGATATATAACACATGCTATCCTGTGGTTTACATCTCACTGTAGGACACAAACACACTCATAGTGATCTGTGCTTGGCCACATCAAAGCTAGCAGTGTGCTATATGCAGGGCTGAGCCTGAAGACTACCCAGTAAATATAGCAACTGATCTATCAAAAAGCAGGTGCCTAGTAGGTAGGGCAAATTGTTGTACATGCATTATCCCAAGACTCAGCATCCCTCATTGGTTGCTTATCTATTACCCAGGTCTGTAGTGCTGCCAGAGCAGTCCATACCATCACTCAAGCATGTGAAATCTATGATGAAGTTACCCTCCATCACCTTGAAAAACTATGCTCGGGCAGCTTGGCCGTGTCATTTTCTGAACCTCAGGGTATGCCTATGATAATGATGCTGCTGCACTGTCGCCTCTATGATTCTCTGCTCTTCCCCCAACCATGCGCCATCAACCCCACCCTCAGTATGTTATACCTCTCATGAAATAAAAGGGATGGTTCTCTCATGGATCAGTAATTGGTTAAAAGATAGGAAACAAAGGGAAGGATTAAATGGTCATTTTCACACTGAAGAGAGGTAAATATAAGGGTCCCCCCAAGGATCAGTACTGGGACCTGTGCTGTTCAGCATATTCATAAATGATATGGAGAAGAAGGTGAAGCGTGAGGGTAAAATTTGCAGACAATCCAAATTTCTCAATATGGTAAGTCCAAAGCTTCGTGTGAAGAGTTACAAAGGGATCTCACAACCCAGTGACAAAATGACAGATGAAATTCAGAGTTGATAGGTAAGGCTGCATGTCTGTCATGGAGGTCACGGAAGTCATGGATTCTGTGACTTTCCATGGACTTTTGCAGCAGCCCATGTGGCTGACCCCAGGGCCACCCAAGCAGCTGGCCCTGGGGCCTGCTGCTCAGGCAGCCCCAGCCATAGCCACATCGGCTGCTGCTGGAGCGGCCCCATAGCCAGCTGCTCAGGTTGCCCTGCAGTTAGTCACACCAGCCACTGCTGGAGTTGCCCCAGGGCCAACCACACCAGCTACTGCTCAGGACCGCCCAAGCAGCAACAGTGCTCTGGGTGGGTGCCCCCGTTGCAAGAGCAGCGGTGCCCCAGGCAACCTCCCTTCTCCCCAACCCCTTCCCCTCCCCCCCCCCCCCGAGCAGCAGTGCCCTGCCACCTCTAGTTAAGCTAAGCCCCCCCACTGACCATGAATGTTTGTTTATTGCCTGTGACCTGTCCATGAGTAAATCGTAGCCTTATTGATAAGTGCAAAGTAATGCACATTGGAAAAATTAATCCCAACTATATGTACGAAATGATGAGGTCAAAATTAGCTGTTACTATGCAAGAAAGATCTTGGAGTCATCATGCATAGTTCTTTGAAAACATCTATTCCGTATGCAATGGCAGTAAAAAGCTAACAATGTTAGGAACCATTACGAAAGGAATAGATAATAAAGCAGAAAATATAAATCCATGGTACACCCTGTGATGGGTGACCCCACACTGAACAAGTGGGGGTTAACCACATTGGGCCCAAGAGACCATATCCCCTAACCTCTGCTGCACATGCTCCCTCCCAGTGGGGGAGCAGATGAAAGGAGGCTGGTCAGCTCAACCTGGCCTGACTGAGGAGGAGGATGAATGTATGCTGTTGAAGAATGGTCAGCCTGCTGAAACAGAGATCCCGGTCTATTGTGACAAAGTTCTGTTCTTGACTCCATGGGTCCTGCATTTCCTGATAGATTTTGCTAGCCTCAGAGGCTCACTGTGACCCTCCACATAGCCCTTCTCTCTCTAGGGGCAAGGGTCACAGTCTACTGAGCCATTTTCATCATAAGCCAGCAAGGGAAGTGAGGAGAAGCAACCCTCCCTCACACAGTCTCTGTTGTCTCCCAGTATCAGTGATTAATCAGGGAGGGGAGCGGGGAGCCCAGGCCCACCCTCTACTCCAGGCTCCAGCCCAGGGACCCTAAAATTAGCCAGCTATGGAAGCTGACTTTTTGGAAATAGGATGTGTACAATTCTCTGGGCCACTTCCCCATAGCAGCCCCCACTCAATATCTTCTTCACAATTACCTCAGGGCCTCCTTCCTTGCACCTGATATAGAGTTGTACTGCTTCATTCCTCCAACAGCACAGCTCCTGGCATCCACACCTCCCTAACTAACTGGGAGGCTTTTAACTAGTTCCAGCCAGTCTTTGATTGGCTTCAGGTGTCCTAATCAATCTAGCTATCTCCACTTCCTTCTAGAAGGATCTTAATTGGCCCCAGATGTCTTGATTAACCTGGAGCAACTGCCATTTGGTTACCATGGTACCAGGGATTTGTTTAGCCTGGGGCTAACATACCTGTTTCTCACTACTTTACTGTAGCCATCTGGCCTTGCCCCATCACACTATGTTATGGAGAACCCTCCAGCTGTAGAGACTGATGGGGACACCAAGCTGGTGCTCACAGAGGAGAGGTCTGAAATGGACTTAAGGCTAGGAATTGACCCAGGGAATATAGTGGAGTCAGTACTTGAATCCTGAACAGGAGGTTGCTAGCTGCACATGGCCCTGGATCGGAACCTGGTGGAGTAGCGTGGGCCTGGGTCTTCTATCCTGTGTTGGCAGGTGGGCATTACTGCTGGAGATTCTAGCTATAGACTGTGTGTGCTCTGCCCCATCCAGGGGGCTGAAGTTTCTTTGTTATTGTTTGCCTTAGCCAAAAGGTCAGGGGACTACAGACTGTTCCTTGGTTCTGACTCACCCAGAGGGCTGGAGTCCCTGTTTGTGTTTGTCTGCCCCAGCTGAGAGTCTCAACGTCTGTGTGATGGGGTGTATCAACCCTGCACTGGGTAAGTGGGAACACCCTTGTCCCTGTTCCCCCACCCCCCAAACAAGCAGAGCCCTGCGACACACCTACCCCTTGAAGGGCGGCCAGCACATCCCTCGGCCCGCACAGCTTCCCACGGCCTCCATTGGCCTGCAGCGGCGAACCGCAGCCAGTGGGAGCTGCAATCGCCAAACCTGCGGACGCGGCAGGTAAACAAACTGGCCCGGCCTGCCAGGGGCTTTCCCTGGTGGGTCGCGTGCCAAAAGTTGCCGATCCCTGACTTAGGTCCTGCTTATCTGTACCATAACCAATTATTTTTACTAAAGTATTATGAAACAATTCTTTCACTAGTCCTAGCACATTACTCCCTACATACAAGAATCAGTTCAAATGTTGTGGAACTAGTTATGCAACAGACAGAAACAACTGAAAGTTTAAAAAAGGGGGATTTTTTTTCCCCAATTGAAACTGCTGATAAGCAGTTCTGCCAAACAGAGTATTATCTTGGAAAGACTTTCTTTAAACATCTTAATGTTTATCTGTAGATGTTATACTTCCTTAACAACCAGATATTCTATTGTTTTGTACAGTTTCGATGGGACATGACTCTGCACTTTTAGCTAATGTCAGCTGCTGCTCCTTACTGCAAAAAGCTAATGGCTGCTGCTCCTTACTGCAAAAAGCCTCAGACCACACTTTCATCTCTGCATGGTAGCTCTGGGCCCTGCTGAGGAGCAGCACCAGAGTGTAGTGGAGTCAGGGTTAGTTGAGGAGCTGGAACTGGCCAGGCTCTAGAATCCAGAGGTGATGGGAAAGCCATGCCATTCCCCACAGCTCAGGAAGGAATTTGCAATAGCTACTTCCAGTAACAACAGTATGGCAGCCTGGTCCCACCCCCTTCCTTGGAGTGGTGCTTCCAATTGTAAGGACAGAGCATTGTGATGCATCATGCTCCAGAAGTGTGGAGATAGAATGAGTGACCTCAGTTTCCCCCTACAAGATACATCTACAGTAAGTGTAGGTGAAGAAAATGGAGAGGAAGAAAGCGTACATGTGCAGTGGGTGCATTTCTGCAGGGCTCCTGTACTGTTACGTTTGTCATTACACTGCTATTACCAGATCCATTTCAAGATCATGGTACTTATTTTTAAATATCTAAAAATGTTTCAAGCTACATACCTTTGCATACATTTGCATCATAACAGCTATAATTGACAGCAAAGAGGTCTAAAGTCACTTGGACTAGCTATAGGAACCTGCTACCACCTGAGATAGGGCTCAGCCTGAGTTCTGCACACTTTGTAATGGAAACCATAATAGAAATGCACACTTTCAAAGGTTGTGCTGTTCCTACAAGGAGAGCAAAGGGAATTTCACTTGCTTTGAATTGCACACAAACATTGACTTCTAAGAGGGCAAACTGACTTGCTTGGCCACATTCTAATACCTCTTGAAATGCAGGAAAAAGAATTTGTTCCTATATCTTTCATATAATATCAAAAGTTGCCAAGCAGGACTGTTGGTTCCTCTTTTCCAGATTGTATCAGAGGTGACCCAGCAAATTTGGCATTCTCTCTAATTAAAGTTTCATATTTTCTTAAAGGCACAATGCAGTCTGTCGGCATCCACTCCAAAAGAATGTGACATTTGAGTTGAATATGCAGTCAAATGATCATGCATTCACCCCACTGTTTTAATATTTTTTGAAAGTTAATGGATAAGAGGGCCATGTTAAGAGGTAGCAGCTGGGTTTTATGCGAGACCCTTTTAACCCGTTTTACAGTGACACCTCTTAAATGAATTTACTCTTTCACAATGTCCCTTGTTACTTCGAAGTGCATGCTACAGCATGAAAATAGATCAGTGTGTGTGCTGGGGCTTGTATTTCCTATGATGCTGTCTGCTGTTCAAAATGTTTGCTTGCCTAGTTGTGTTGTGGGATGATAGCTCTATCACAGATAATTAAATAGAAGAGTTTTTAGTTTGTGCAAACTTGTGAAATAGATCTTTTTTTTTAAATTGTGTTTGATATAGTACCTGAAATACCAGACTCGTACATGGGGTGTAATCAGTGGGATTTTTGCATTGACTTCAATAGGGCCAGAATTTCATCCTTTATATTTTGATGTTAGGAAGCTTGGGAGGGGAGGTTCAGACAAGATGCACAAGTGCTTGGAAGGATTTAAGAAGTGGGTCAGGTCTCTGGATCCTTATGTCCTCTAGCCCAAGCACAGATTTCTGCGAGACAACATGTTTGTAGCCCAAGCACCCCTGTTTCTGACCGGAGCTTTCTCGGAGGTTGCAGCAGGAGTGTTCCAAGAGTGTGGGAGTCTGTAACCTTATGCACCCCTGTATTCACACCTTACACACTATTGTAATAATCTTTGTACAAAATATGCCTTGTGAGGTATCATTTGAAAACTAATAACTTACTAGTTAATAATATCATGGCTAACAATACCAACAGTATATGTACAATTATGAATTACCTGGAATGATGTTACTAGTACTTGTTCAAAACCAGACAGGTAAAAGTGTTCAACAGCTCTATCCTAAACAAAGGAGTGTGGGTTTACCTCAGTTTACACATAAACAGTGCAATCAACTAATGGGGAGGGAAGAGGGGAGATGGAAAGAAACAAAACAATTTACATTTTAGCAAACACTAGTGCAGGAAGAAAGAGCATGGAGCTTCCTTCACTACCAGAGTCCATGTCATCTTCCACGTTCCTTGAATAAACTTTACTTTGAGGGGTAACCTGAAGAATCCATACTGTTCTAGAAAGGAAAGGGCAGAATACCTCAAGGTATGTCTTGCATCTAAGAAAACAAAAGAACCTGCACTTTGGGCTGTTGGAGGAGATCCTGAGAGGAGGGAAGAGGGAGTCAGACACCATTTTGCTGGAAGACTGTTAATTGGGAAAACCATCTTGAACAAAACCTGTGCCTTGCTAGATTAAGTTTTAGACTTTTAGATGTGTGTGTTCACCTTTATTTGCTTGTAACCATTTCTAACTTTATCTCTTATACTTGAACTCACTTAAAATCCTGTCTTCTTTTGTTAGTAAACTAGTTTTACTTTTAATATAACCCAACCAAGTTCTGTGTTTGCTTTAAAGTGCATGTTAACTCCAGTTAATGTGGCAAGTTGTTGGGTTATGCCTCTGAATGATGCAGGAGAGGGATGGACATTGCAGAGCACATGAGTTTGAGAAAGCTCAGGACTGGGGGTGAGTTGGGGTCACCTGCTAACATTCACCAAGTCTGATAAAGACAAGAGTGTGTCTAGGATAACTTCTGTCAGGCTGTTGGATTCAAAGTGGTTGAATCAGAGTAGTACAATT
Organism: Chrysemys picta bellii; assembly: GCF_011386835.1. Classification (NCBI taxonomy): domain Eukaryota; kingdom Metazoa; phylum Chordata; order Testudines; family Emydidae; genus Chrysemys; species Chrysemys picta. The sequence continues at coordinate 53,656,488 of NC_088795.1, read as the reverse complement.
TACAGAATACGGAGTGCATGCAGGATGGAAGCTATAAGTAGCAGAAGCATTTTAATACAAGTGTTGACACAACATCTTGCTAGTCTGAATTGCACCCCTAAATGTGACAGTGGCATAATTATGCAGGATTTAAACATCTTGCTATGTTAACTGAGATTTACACTTTAATCACTCGTGTAACAGTTGAAATGATTCTCAATTGTGAAGGCTAGGAACAGTCAAAAGAAAGATTACTGTTTTATTATTTTCATTTTGTTTATTTCAGATAAGGGAAATAAAACAAAAGTAAAGCATAAACATGAGCATCAGTGAAGCAACTATAAAGTTATTGCTAGCCAGGTTGGGAAATGACAAATTAAGAGATGAGCGTGAACCATAAAAATGGTTGTCTGGGTAGAAAGACAAAGAACATGGACACCAAAAGTGGGAAACAAACATGAGAGCCAAGGAAAGGGAGACTGAAAGGCAGCAGCAAGAAGCAGCATGCTGCCCAGCCCTGGAAGCAGAAGCAGCTGCACACCAACAAGCCATGGAGCTGGAAAAGAAGGAAACCCAAGAAAATGAGAAAGAAAGGCTGAATGCCCAGAGCAAAATGGGCAAACCCCACAGTCCCCAGGTACTCCCTCCATCCAAGGAACACCCAGCAGGGACAGGTTGTGCCCTGCATACAAAAAAGAAACAGATTGTATTGAAGAATATTTTACCACTTTTGAAAGGTTATGTGAGATTCATAAAGTTCCAGAAGATAAGAAAGTCCCTTGATTGCAAAGTTGTGTGGTAAAACATTAAACATATTTAATGAAATGGTAGTTGAAAAAGCTTTGAAATATTCTGAGTTTTAAAAATCTGTCTCGCAAAGCTTTCAAATTACCCCTGAGTTGTACAGTCTGAAATTCACAAATCTCAGGAAAAGTGCTGGCATGAGTCAATATGTCTAGAAAATGTGTGGCCCAACAAGAAAAAGGGAAACGTGGCTGAGAACTATGACCAATTGTTTGTTTGATCGCTTTGCTCAAGAGCATTTTCTAAGCATATGTTCTGAGATGTAATATAGAATAAATCTTTAAGTTCTCTGCAGGAAGTTGCCATCCTGCCTCCTGATTCCTTTGTACAAGCCCAAATGTCTAATGAGCACAAGACACCGAAGTAGGGGCAGAAGCCTGGTGTAAAGGGGATGACACTGTTTTACCACTGGGAAGAAGGAGAGTGGTTGGGAGCCCAGGTGCTCACCTCCCCAGAATCATTCCCCTGCTGGAAATCCCCATCATACACAACCTGTACAGGAGAATAGTCCAAGGAGGTACCACCAATGTAACTCCACTGAGCACATGAGAAATAAGTGCCCTAAGATAAACTAAGATCACACCCCATCCAACGCAGGTTAATGCAACTGTCATTAACATAGAGGAACACGTGGAACCACTGATTCATTTTGTGATGCCTGATCCTGAGGAAGTGGACCTGGAGCTTATCAAGGTTGCCAATGTAAATTGCAAGGAATGGGTAGCCTCAAGGGACATTGGAGTACAAATTTCTCAGGTCAAGGAAAGCATATTCAGAAAAACTGGATACGCATGTTACCTGACCAGGAAGTAGAGCTCCTGGCATTGGAAAAATATAAACTAGCTGTACCTCTGGCTAAGGTGCATTTTGAATGAGAAGGTTTGAAAGGTACCTTGAAAGTTGAGATATTAAACAGCACTTCCACAGCACTGCTGGTGGGAAGTGATATTTTTAGTATGTTCACAGCTGTTAATATTCGAACCTCTGAAGAAGTGAGGTTCTTACCCACGAAAGCTTACGCTCCCAATACTTCTGTTAGTCTTAAAGGTGCCACAGGACCCTCTGTAGCTGTTAATATTGTAACCCATAGAAGAGAATTGTGCAGACAAAGAAGCAGCTGTGGGAGAAGGGGAAACCCCAGCTGAGCAAGAGGAAGCAAAGTGTTTTCAGATGTGGAAGGGATTGAAGCCAGCTCCTGCGTAGCAAAGGAAAGTAGAATCCTCTGAGACTGGGGGAGGGGGAATTAACCTCTGCTACTGAAGAATCTGTCCCAGTTGTCAGTTGCTAGTTCATCTGCAAAATGCTAAGGGTAGACTGCACTCTAGAGTGCATATGGAGATATGTCCTGAAGGGAACCCCAGTGAGGGGAAATGGAGAATATACAGATAAGCTCATGGGGGGGGGGGGGGAAGTAAAATCCCTGGGAAACCTTACAAGTGGCTGATTGTGCCTGCCCAGCACTGTGGGGAACTGATCTTGCTGACACATGATTTTCCTTTTACTGGTCACTTAGGGCCATGAAAATCTATGAACATTTAAAATATATATATACTGGCCAGGGTACAGAATGAGGGGGGAGATTATTGCAAGTCTTGTGAATTATGTCAAAAAAAGACCTCCAGGACTGCAGAAAGTTCCTCTTTGCCCCTTGCCTGTAATACAAGAGGCATTTTATAGGGTAGCAATGGACATTGTGGGTCCTCTGCCACACCCCACCCAAAGGGGGAAGAAATATATCCTGGTTGTAGTGGATTTTACCATCAATATCCCAAAGCAGTTGCTCTATTGACATAAAGCCTGTTTCTGTAGCAAAAAGCCCTTTTCATTATTTTTAGCAGAGTGGGTTTTCCTAAAAATATTTTATCAGATCATGAGTCAGATTTCATGTCTCAGCTATTCAGTGATTTATGGAAGTTGTGTGGGATAAACCACTAAAAGCTGCCCCATATCACCTAGAGACCAATGGTGTGGTGGAGAGGTTCGGTGGGACACTGAAATCAATACTGAGGATGTATGCCCACAAGCGGGACTAAGATTAGGATGAAATGTTACACTGTTTGTTTGCTTATAAGGAAGTGCCCCAAGAATCTACAGTTTGGCCCATTTGATCTTCTATACAGAGGGAAAGTGAGGGGACTCCTAGATCTTACCAGAGACTGCTGGGAAGGAGATACTGAGATGTGAGATAGAAGGGTAGCCTATAACTGAATATGTACAAAGGTTCAGGCAAGAGTTAAAGGACATGCTGGAAATGATTCAGAGTCACCACAGGGACAGTCACACCAAACAAAAGGTGTGACCAATATATTTGTAAATGCCCTTTGAAGTAGGAGACTTAGTGTTGCTACTTATCCCTGTGCAAAACTCAGAAGGGAGCTTTTGAAATGATAGAAGACGTAACTGAATGTACATACATGGCAAAAGACCTGACAGTAATGCTGCCATGCAGCTGGTGCATGTAAACAGATTTAAAGTTGATCACAAGAGAGAAGCCATGGTAAACATAATCTGTTGTGTAGAAAGGGAAACTGAGGCACATCTCCTCATTGATTTGACAGCTGAAAGCCAAACTGGCTCATCTCTGGAAAGCCTCAATATCTACAATGAGTTAATATAAGTTGAAAAAGCACAGGTGTTTTCTGTACTGCAAGCACACAGACAAGTGTTTTCTAACAAGCCCGGGAAGACTCACTCACTCACTCATAAGATTGTTACTGTAGGATCACAGCCACTTCCCTGCAGGGCCTACTGTACCACTGGCAAGGTACAAGAGCAAACTTGCACAGAGATGCAGAGCATGCTGGCCCTGGGAGTGACAGAGTCTGACTGCTCTTGGGCATCACCTGTGGTCTTTGTTACTAAGGCAGACAACACTGTACAGTTTTGGGTTGAGTATAGGAAACTCAATGCTGTCATGGTGCCAGCTGCTTATCCTATGCCTAGAATTGATGATATGCTGCATATCTTAAGAAAAGCTAAATATATCAGCTTTTTTTATTTAAAGGATACTGGCAAATTCCTTCCGATAATGTTCTGAAAAAATCTGCTTTTAGTGATGTGGAACTGTATGAATTTTAAATGGATTACAGGACTTTGCAGGGACCTGTGTCCACAATATAGTGATGACAAAACCTCACTGATCTGAATTGCACCTAAAGTGTGATAGCAGACAACCCTTAAAGGAGAACCGTCTTTCAAACTGTCTTCCTGTGGTATAGATTTTAGATATGCTCCCTTCCCTTGTTTGCTTTGCTGTGGATTTAAAAATGATTTTAACAGTAAAAATATATAGAATCCTCTATGTTCTTGTCACTCTTTGGTAGTTTCTAATTTCTTGATGCTCACCTATATATTACTTCTTAATTTTCCATGAAAAATTCATTTGTGAAAAAGACTGTTTTTTTTCTTTTTTAATATTTTTTTCAGTCAGTCAAAAAGGTTTATCTCTAATTGTAAGGCAGTAGGTCTTTTCTAGTTTCCTTTAATCAATACTATACATGCACATTATTCTGCAATTTAATCAATGTCTTTTTGCTCCCTCATTCATCTTTCATGCTTGAGTTGCTGTAATTCAGGGTCTGATGGGGTGGACTAGGTCTGGAGGCATCAGGGTCCCGCCACACCCTATCCCAGATATGATCAGTAGAGAAGTCCTCCAAGTGGCCTAGAGTGGTTGCAGGAAGCAGTCAATCAGGGCCAGCAGACTGACTGCAGCTCCTTTTTTGAGAGTCAGCTGCTGCCTGGAACTGGAGGAGAGAGGACTGTATTCTGCCTGACTGAAAAAGCAGCAGGACCACAGACATCTCAGTGTGGGAGGGGAGCAAAGAAGAAGCTTTTGGCTGGCTGCTGGGACTGAGTAAGGAATGAGTCCAGGGAGGGACGCAGGAAGATCCTGTCTCCAGAGAGGAAGCCCTGGGGATATGGCCCTATACCAGGGCTGGGACAGGTTAAAGACTGTATTCCCTGGAAGGGCTTTGTTCTGTTTTCCATACAGAGTATGTGACTAGGGCAGAGGGCCGAGTCACTGAAAAACCGCCTGAGAAACCACCGACAGGCTTCATCATAAACTGAAAAACTGCAGACACATCTGATCAAAAGTGGATGTTTGTGACAGGTGGGTGCCACACTGTTACATGGCCATTAATTTCTGTGCAGTTGGATGTATAAATGGTAATATCAGGTAGGAAGGTTATATTTTCTCTGTATTTGGCAGCGGTGTGATGGTACTGCAATACGGTGTCTAAGTCTGGTGTCCACAATTCAAGAAGGATGGGTGAGATCCACAAAGGTACTCTGACACCTAAGACCCATTTTCACACATTACTGCAATCCACAAAACTCCTGCCTGGTTGTCGCCTAACCCTGTAGGTGCCTAAACTCACTCAGTGCCTAAATTTTTGCTGCTGGGCATGTGCATTGCAGCCTCATGATAGGTATCCAGACTCCAACCTCCCATGTAAGCCCCAGACTGATTTGCCAATATGGAAAGATAGGTGTTTGACTGCATAGGGCACATCTGGGGACCTAATCCTGTAGGCAAATTCAGACACTGCCTACTAGATTGGATGTCTCAGGTAAATTCACACAAAACAGTTGTAGGTGGGGTGAGGACAATCTCCCTTATACCATTTAGCCTAGTGGACAGGGTGCTCCTGTAGGCTGGTTCTAGTGCCCATTCCTCTGGGGGTGGGAAGAAGGGAAATTATGAACAGGGATTGGCCATCTGTCATGTGAGTGCCCTACTCACTAGGCCAGGGGTCGGCAACGTTCGGCTCGCGGCTCAACAGGGTAAGCACCCTGGCGGGCCGGGCCAGTTTTATTTACCTGCTGACGCGGCAGGTTCGGCCGATCGTGGCCCCCACTGGCCGCGGTTTGCCGTCCCGGGCCAATGGGGGCGGCGGGAAGCCGCGGCCAGCACACCGCTCGCCCGCGCCGCTTCTCGCCGCCCCCATTGGCCCGGGACGGCGAACCGCGGCCAGTGGGGGCCGCGATCGGCCGAACCTGCCACGTCAGCAGGTAAATAAAACTGGCCCGGCCCGCCAGGGTGCTTACCCTGGCGAGCCGTGTGCCGAACATTGCCGACCCCTGCACTAGGCTATGGAATAGTCTGAGGTGGGTCTCACTCAATCTCTTGCATTAATGCCATTCTTAAACAAAAGGAAGTATTTCTTTGCACAGTCAACCTGTGGAACTCATTGCCAGTGGATGTTGTGAAGGCCAAGACTATAACAGGGTTCAAGAAAGAACTAGATAAATTCATGGAGGATAGGTTCATCAATGGCTATTAGCCAGGATGAGCAAGGATAGTGTCTCTAGTTTGCCAGAAGCTGGAAGTGGGCGACGGGATGGATCACTTGATGATTACCTGTGCTGTTCATTCCGTCGGGGGCACCTGGCATTGGCCACTGTTGGAAGACAGGATACTGGACTAGATGGACAGTTGGTCTGATCCAGTATGGCCGTTCTTATGTTCCACTTAAATAATTATTAATTGGGCCAATGAAAGAGTTAAAATGGCTCTGTAGCTAGTGGTTAGGGCACTCACCAAAGAGGTGGCTGATCCCTGTTCAAATTCCTTCTCCCACTCAGTAAGAGGGGGGACTTGAATGAGAGGCCTTCCACATCCCAGGCAAGTATCCTAACCACTAAGCTAAGGATTACAAAGGAGTGCCTCCTTCATCTCCCCCAGCCGTTTTGTTTTGGACCCTGCACACAACTTGGCCAGCCAATTACCTATCTTCCCATGGTTTGTGGATTGTAAATAGAGATAAATGCTTCCCTGCTGCTTGGATTTAGGCCTCTGTCTCTGAGATGGGGTGGACACACAAACACTCTCACTCTCTCTTGTCAGTCACTCCCTTTGGCTGGCTTAAACAGCTCATCACTTACCATGCTGGCTTTCTGGATCAGCATCTAAGTTGCTTTCCATCCCTATTCATTGTATGGGAGCTTAGGCACCTAACTCGGCCTTTGTGAATTTCTCAGCATCATGATGCTCCGTGTCATGATGCCTAAATACCAGGGTGGATAAAAATCAATGATTTTTAAAAAAATGATTTTTTAAATTTAAATTGGATTTTTTTGATGAAATGCTTTTTGAGGAAAAAACCTATCTAAAGATAGTTTTAATTAAGATACATTGTAGCTCAAAGATATCTCATCATGGAATAGGGATTATAAATTCTAATTCTATAGTTTGAGACAACATATTCAAGTAATGTTTAAGAAAAGTTTTGTATATGAGTTCCAATAGTTCATGGATTGGGGACCCAATTTTATGGGGTTCCACAGGCTTCTGTATAGATTATTTGGGTTAATCTTTCTATCTACCCAATGGGACTCAGTGCTCAGTCTAGAAGATACCATCAGGGATGCTTAGTTTTGCAGGTCTCAAACTGGATTTGTGTCTCCAGAGGTAACATGCTTGTTAACAGCAAAAATGTTTTAAATAAATAAATAATATATAAAGGTGAGAAATAACAGACTTCAACTCTATTGTCCCTCTGCAAATTTGTGTACACAGAATCAATCCCTTACTTCTCTCTAAAACTGCAAAGTTTCCAAAAGTTCAATTAATAGAAGATTGTTGGGGGTGGAATAGATCTGGACAAGGAGGAGAAGTCTGGAGATGAATGTGAGACGGGAGGGACATATGCTTGTTTTGTTAAAATATTATATGTTTGCTGTTGAAGAAAAAAATCCAGAATACTTAATGTTGTTGTTTTAGTTAAATAAAACAATTTAAATGTCTGTCTGATGATGTTCTCCTCCTAATACATGGCAAGAAAATCCTTCAAATATTAATGATTAACCTGTTGAATTGGAGATAGTTCACCTCCCAATGACATCATAAATATCTGCTTCAATTACCTTTGGTAAATGAAATAACCAAACAGTCATCCATTTTCTGATATAGCTGTAAACCTAATCTGAAAAGTTTTCAAAATAAATCACTTTAAAAATGTATAGTATGTACCTTCTAAAAATGAAACCTACATCTATCTGTGAGTTGTGAAGAATATGTATTAAGGTTATAACCACCAACAAGAATGCACTTTTATGTAGAAAACCATGATTAAATCGAGTCTTCCTGACTAGTGATTTAAATCAAATCCACCCTGCTAAATACCTTTGCAGATCTGGGCTGGAGTAAATAATTTGGAGAGGGTTCAGAGAAGAGGCATCTGAATGATTAAAGGAAAACATATTTTATAGTGGTAGACTCAAGAAGTTCAATCTATTTAGTTTAAGTTGTGATTTATCCCAGTTTATAAGTAGCTACATAGATGATAAAAATTGTATAATAGCATCTTCATTCTAGCAGAAAAAGGTAGAACAAGATCCAATGGGTGGAAGATGAAGTGAGACAAATTTGGAGATAAGGTGCAAATTTTTAAGTGAGGATAATTAACTATTAGAACAGTTTACCAATGATTGCCAGTGATGAAAATCCAGCACAATTTTTAAAATCAAAGTTGGATGCTTTTCCTAAATATATGCACTAGTTCAAACAATAATTAAATCAGTAAAGTCCTGCGTTAGACAGGAGGTCAGACTAGATGATCACAATCGTCTCTTCTGTCCCTATAATCTATAAGTCTATGTAATTTCTCAGTGTTGATGATCTCGGTAAGAGGGTTACACTTAATGCAATACAACATTCATTATGAAACTTCCTTTTGTTGGAGTTTTATTGTATCCATTACAGAAATGCAAGAAATGTGTGGTCCAGTAAGATTGATTGATTACCTACTTTCACAGGGATGCAATTTTATAAACTACTAATTACTCAAATGGAATCAATACTGTGGTGTCAGTCTCAGCTCTCTGAAAATTTTAGCTTCCTTTCTTAATTTACACTGATCAATCTACCAACCTGACCTCTTACCATAATTTCAATGCAAAGAGAAATGATACCCTCCTCCATGACCTCTTATGGCCCTTTGCAACTAATGCAGACTAAGACATTTCTTCACCTTCAGGGGAAAAAAACTCTAACCCCCAACATGAATCTAATTTGTAGTAAATCAATTTTTTTTTCTCTTCCAGTGACTGTTGCCTAGTGTTAGTGGCAGGCATTCAGGGTAAGGGTATCTGAAAGACACCTGCTACACACAGAGAATAATCTTAGTCATTCTGATTATCCTAAATTTTAGCAAATAATCATCTTGACCTTTCTTAGCTGTAAGACTACTTACACCTAAATGTGTGAAACTGCCATTGAAAATGTGAGACAACCACTTTAGTCATTCACGAGAAAAGATAAATTTAGACAATATAAGGGCTAGATCCTACAAACCCAACTCACTAGTATTCCTTATTCCAGGAAGTAGCCAACAGGACTACTTCAGTGAGTAAGAACTATTCACATGAACAAGAGTTTGCAGTATCTAGCCCTAGTTTATTATGTTTCTCCAAGATTAAATATTGTTAAGATGGAAGTTTCTTCCTCACATTTATTGTCTTTTCTAAGTTTTGCCGGTGCTAGTCCTAGTAAAATTTCATACATTACAAAGTGATATACTGAAATTTCTCCACTTTCACCACTGGAATCTTCAGAGGTTCCTAAGTTGGATCCCCATTTGGTATACAGGAGATGGCTGCTAGCAGAGCACTTTTCTGAGGTTGGGAGGGATCTTTTCCTTTGGAGTGCTCTGAATTCCTCCCCTCCTTCCATTCCAAAATGGCCTGAGTTTGTAGAGCTTCAGGCATGCTCCCAAGCTTACTTGTTTAAGAAGGCATTGTGGAGGGTTGAAGCAGTTTATGATGAGATTTTTGTCTGGTGATTTTAAATTTTATTGGTCTGCTGCATGGTTATTCAATGAGATGTGAAAGGGTGCAGGGAGGAGGCTTTGGATGTTTGTTTTGTAAAGTATAAATGTATGTTAAGTGTGTCCAGCATTATGGATTTCTTAGATCAAAGTCAAAGAAATTATGGTGGGCTGGCTTTCCCAAAACATCTGTCAATCCTATATATATGGGAATTGGCTATTAAAATCATAACTACGGTAATAAGGACTCTCTCCCCCAAAATTTAAAATCTAGAGACACACATTTGAATTGTTCTTAATCATCTAAATACCCAACGTAGTAATAAAACACAAATGCTGCAAATCAGTAGGTTAGTAGTTCATGCCCCAGATGTGCTTGAATGCCTTCAATTTTGATAATTCACTTTAAATTACATTTTAAAAAATGCCTGAGGCTGGTAATGGTACAACATAACCTTACACTATGAAAAGTAGTTCCCACTAGATGGGTAAGATAAAATAACAGGGAAAAGTCTATAAATGCTTTATTATTTTGAAAATATTTATTGTTTGTTAATATTTTTAAAATAGAAGTATCTTAGACTTCCTGGCTGCTATTTGAAAAATAATTACCCTGACACATTCTTTCCCAGAGAGATTTCAGGAAATGTGGTATACTTTTCTGTGTAAAATGAATTTTGAGGGATATCAAATACACCGCTACCTCAATATAACATGACCTGATATAACATGAATTCGGATATAACGGTAAAGCAGTGCTCTGGGGGAGGGCGGGGCTGCACACTCTGGTGGATCAAAGCAAGTTCAATATAACACGGTTTCACTTATAACGCGGTAAGATTTTTTGGCTTCCAAGGACAGCGTTATATCGAGGTAGAGGTGTATAAGAATCCCCTCTTCACAATACCTTTCTCTTCCCTTCCTTAAATAATTCCATCACTGACTTTTTGGTTATATGTGTCTGTGTGTTACAAGTGACTCTACTTTATGGTCCAATATCTTATTTTGAGATTAGCTAATAAACTGCTACAGATCAAGTCAAGATTTTGTCCATGTATTTGACGTGCCACTGGAAACATGATCCTGTTGTCCGCTGCATCAGCAATAGGTTAATAATGATTGGAAACATGAGGAATTGGAGTTCACATGGCTAGATACCTTATTAATATTTATTATTTATTGATAGCGTGCTTGACATAATCAAGTTATGGCAGTGCAGCTTTCTCACATAGACAAAAGGAAGTAAGTTTAAAGACACCATTGACAGAAAGGTAAGGAGAGAGTCTTGAAAGGAATGGAGCAAATAAAGAGGGCATATTTTCCAGAAAATTATGACTTTATGCCAGGAAGTGAAACCTTAACTATTTTTGGTATATTTACATTTTGAGGAACAATTGATGCAATAGAGTTGAAATGTGCCCAGCCTCCAAACCCCACACCCTAATTCTCCACAGTTTAACATATTTCTCCACTCCCTGCATTCATTATTAAGTAAGTGATCATCATAATTCAACATGCTCTGAGTAACTATTTGCTTCAGAGTAAAGCTTAATAACTAACCTCCTAATGCATTTTTGACAGCCTACACCAGACTTTTCTCTATATGTTGTCTCAGTGTTTTATTAGTTTCTGGGGACAAATGATAATAAATTTTACTAGCTGGCTCTGAAAATAAACTAAAATTTAATGTATTTTAAATTATAGCATCCTCCACTTCAATGTGATCAGCTTAATCTGCCCAACCACATCCTAGACATGTTCACTTTTATGGCTTCATAACAGAGACAAATTATTGATTAATAATGTAAAATGCTTGTATACAGATTAAAGAAGACTGGTATTTTTATTGCTAAAAGCAAAACAAACCCAGCAACCAGCAGCTTAGTTTAGTGACTGAGAATAGGTTAGGAGGTAGGAATAGCTGAGTTCTAATCCCAGCCTTTCTAGTGGCTCCCTCGGCCATATTAATTTCTGACCTCGTAAACTATAACTAGACTACACAAGATTATGTGACTTGTGTAAAGCATTTGTTTTTATCAGGAGTGTGTACACATGATTAAATGCAGACCTGATGTGAATATCAGGATTGGTGGTGCTAAATTTGCAAACTATATCCATTCATCATTGCCTTATGTAGAGACTAACTGTAAGTATACTGACAGCATGGAAAAGGAAGGTTGGGATAATCAAACTTCCATTGATGTTCAGTGGAAGTTAGCTGCCTAACTCCCTTAGGTGCCTTTGATAATTTCAAATTAAGTAACCAAGGATACCTGAGAGTAAACATGAATGTGATCTGCAATTAATACAAACTAATCCTGCTATTTTGAGTATTTATTCCAATAATGTATGTTATATTTGTGACATCTCTCTGAAAAGTAATGTATCATGCCCACTGGGAGTGTGGCATGAAGTGTCTGAGGCTGGTGTTCCTTTGGGCTTCTTTGTATGTTTCTGGCACTGGACGCCTTCATGAACTTGGAAAATAAATTGTGGTGTTTTACTAATGTCAGATTGTTGTTTTTAATTTAGTTAGCCAGCTGCTTCCTTTAGTGATTTGATGGTGTTTTCCTAACCTTTCCATGGGCAATGTGACTGCTGTTCAAAACAACTATTATCTCAAATGCCTAGAAGAAGTTTATGTATTCAGTATTAATACAACTATCCTGATCACAAGTAATATATTTTATTGCTCTGAGTATATTGAAAAGGCAAATAGGATGAAGAAATGACTGCCACAGGCCACACCAACATTTTAAAGCTGTAAACAGAACTGAAGCATTCTGCTTTGCTTTGTCCTGGGAAAATAGGCCCAGATCCACAAAGGTAATTAGGCATCAAACTCCACATTCAGGTACCTAAATCCCAGTTTTAGGCTCCACTGTGATCCACAAAACCCCTGCTTGGCTGCTGTCAATTGCTGTGGGTGCCTAAATTCACTTGGCACCTACATTTTTAGGGTAAAAGTTCTGTAGGTGCCTAAGGTCTTGTCTACATGGTGCCAGCAAAGGGCTCTGGAGGGGTGTGATTTGTAGAATGTTCTAACTGCCCTGCTGGCACATTCTAAAACAGGGTTTCTCAAACTGGGGTCGCCCCTTGTGTAGGGAAAGCCCCTGGCGGGCCGCGCCGGTTTGTTTACCTGCCCCGTCTGCAGGTCCGGCCAATCGCGGCTCCCACTGGCCACGGATCGCTGCTCCGGGCCAATGGGAGTTGCTGGAAGGCAACCCCTGTTTGAGCAACCCCGTTCTAAAAGGTAGTTTGCAGGAGGCAGGAGCATTTTCCTGATGCCATGTAGAAAAGCCCTAAGCTTCTGTCTGTGGGCATATGCACTAGATGCCTATCTCCTGTCTAAGCCCCAGCATGATTCCCAAACCAGGAAAAGATAGGTTGAGGTGTGCCTATCTTGCCTGTGGGGCTTGAGCTGGTAGGTGTGCTCAGAGCCCATCCACTGGATGAAACTCCATTCAGAATCCAGGAGTGCTCACCTTATAACTTCTAGTCTAGTGCTTCTGTTAAAACATGTACTTGGGAGACCCAGGTTCAATTCCCCCCTTTGCTTGAAGAAGAGTCTTCCACATCTCTCAAGCGTGTGCTCTAATCACTGAGCCATGGGATATTCTGACGGGGGCAGAATAATGTCTCCTTTTAAAATTGTTCTACTTTGGATAAATAGTAAAAATAGTCCTTGGAGCAGGACTATCCCAGCTCTCCTATCTCCTAGGTCAGTACTCTAACCACTAGACTATAAATTAATTTCTTCTTGCTTGCTCTCTCCTCTCAACCCCAGATCCTTCCCAAAAGAATTAATTGTCTTTCTATCCCCAAAAAGAATTAATTTACACTGTAATAATTATTTTCACTACCAATGAATATGACCCACTGTGTGGCCTTTGGAAAGAAATACCTCTGGTGTAACTCCAATGGCTTCAATGGAGTTATATTAGGGATGAATTTGGATTAATATTATTTACTCACTTCACAGAGGAGGTGCAAAGATTTGGCTAAGCTTTGTAAAGTTCTTGTGTAACATGCTATCAGTGTTTTTACCCCACCTCTTTTGCAGGCCTATTTTTGCATCCTGCTGAGGAATGTATATTGGGTTCTGCTGAGGTGTGTGTGGGGGGAGTCATTATAAAGAAGGTGAGAGGAGAGGGGATCTCTAGAACAAAAGGGTTTGAATCAAGCCTTAAATTCAGCCGGGGCTGTCCAGAGCAGAGCTCTGGTAAATTATTTTTCAAACCTCAGGGCGGGGGGGTTCAGAGAGCCAATTTCAGGGAGTCCACAGTCACCCCTGGCACACCCCGTGGGGCTTGAGTCCTAGTGTGTGGGTGGACACACACACACACCTTACCTTTCAGGGCTGGAACCCCAAGAACCCTGCCTCACACCTGAAGCCCGGAGCCCTGAATGGGGAGGGTGTGGGGAGCTTCAGGAAATACGCTATGAGAATTTAAGCCCTGGTTTGAGCTGAGTAGTCAGGTGGGAGTAATTCAGGAATAGATAATCTTAGGGAGAAGTTTTGAACTAAACTTTTATTAATAGTAAAATAATATAAAACCAGATCCCAGGAATAGGGTGTCTGGGGACTCTCTGTTGTATGTGGACTGTTTGAGAGCAAGCTAGGAAAGGTGTCTGCTCACTGCATGGAATATGAAAAATGCTATTTAAATGTTAAATTAAACGGGAGTGACTAAACTTTGTGTACATTTCAATTCCAAGTCCTCATGTAATACTGTCATTGTAACTGGGTATTTCTCCTATTTCCTTAGCTTCATTTGTCCTCCTATAACATTTCATGTTGGAAACTAGGGTGCAAACTCTGCATCGAAGAGACTGCATTCATATGTTGCTGTAAGATGTTTAGCACACCCATGGGTATTATTGAATAATAATCAACGTATATAATTTACTTCTCTTAATAATCATTTTATTATTACACTTCTAAAAGCTCAAAGGAAGGTTGTACCAATAGAAGATGAGAAGCAGCATGTAACCTGTGAGTGCCTCAGATAAACTAGCTTATTTTTAGAAGTCAAAAATTTTTATTTGTAGTAGTAGTAGTAGCAGCAGCTCACAGAGGCTTCAGCCAAATCAGGGCCATAGTATGCCACGTTCTGTACAGACATATAGTAAAATAGAATTCCTGTCCCCAAGGGAATCTAATCTTAATTTAATATGAATGGAATCAGTGGGTAACCAACCAAATGGAGGAGCTAAGGGAAATACGGGTTAATAGTGATGCAAGTATGTTTTGCATGAATTAGCTGTATGCTCTATTTATAGATCTAGAGGGTTGTGTTGTTTGCTTAATTGAGATAAATAAAGGAGATTGGCTTAATGATTTCCTAGCCATTACCAGCTAGTAGTGTTCCCTAAGTATCATGGTTGAAATAGCTTTATGGATTTTATCACTTTTTTTTTCTTTTTCTTTCTTTTTTTTTTTTTTTTAGGGTAGCATCCTACACACGAGGAACATGGGAGAGAGCAAAAAGATGTTGGAGGGAAAGCTGACAAATAGGTAATGGATGCTGGCTTTGTTGGTGGTACAAAGGGATAATTGACAAAATAAAAATAAGATAGTGGAGCAGATAGAGTGGGAAGTAAACTATGAAAGCCTTAAAGGTGAGGACCAGGACTGGAATCCACAAAGGGACCTCAGCATTGCAATGCCAAGCATCACAATACCTAACTTTTCAGTGCCTAGAAAATTGCAGGAACACCTTTGTGATCTTCAAAGCCTGAGTTAGGTTCCAAGGCTCCCATACAATGAATGGGGAAAGATAGGCGCCTGAGATTGTGATCCACAGACCTAGCATGCTAGGTAGGAAGCCAGCTAAGCTACCCAATGGGAGATGCTGAGGAAAGAGGTGTGTGCTAAGCCCTGCCCCTCTCAGAAATAGGCACCTAAATCCAAGTTGCAGGGAGGCACCTCATTTGGTTTGTGATCTGTAAACCAGGAGAAGATAGGCATTGGGTTGGGGGAGGGATAGCTCAGTGGTTTGAGAATTGGCCTACTAAACCCAGGGTTGTGAGTTCAATCCTTAAGGGGGCCACTTGGGGATATGGGGCAAAAATCAGTACTTGGTCCTGCTAGTGAAGGCAGGGGGCTGGACTCGATTACCTTTCAAGGTCCCTTCCAGCTCTAGGAGATAGGATATCTCCATTAATTCTATTCTAAGTGGTCTGTGGGGCCAAAATCAAAAGAGGCTGGTAGGAGGAGGCAGCCCTCCCTTATAATCTTTGTCCTAGTGGCCAGGGTACTCACCCAGGATGTAGGAGACCCCCAGTTCAAGTCATCCCTCCAACTGAGGGAAGAACAGATAAGAACAGAGATCAGCCACTTCTCAGGTAAGTGCTGTAACCACTAGGCTACAGAATATTCTGATGTGGGTCTCCCTTAGTCTGTCATATTGAAATTGTTCTACTTGCTTCATATGTTTCAATTAAATTGTTTAATAAATATTAGCTGGGCAACTGAAAGTGTTAGAATCACTCTGTAGCCTAATGGGTAGAGCAGCTGCCCAAGAGGTGGCCAATCCCTGTACAAATCCCTTCTCTCCCTCAGGAGGAGGGTCTTGAATTGGGGTGGGGGATGTCTACCACATCCTAGGTGAAGTACCCTAGCTCCTAGGCTAGTTTTATAAGGGAGATCCTGATCCTTCTCCCACCCTTCCCCAGGTGGTTTGGGTGAGCTTACTTGAGAGACCTGACCTGGTAGATGGCCTCTGAGCACACCTACTGGATCAGTCCCTTGCATGTGAGTTAAGCAGTTGAATTCCTGTTTTCTTTAGTTTGTAAATTGCTTTGGGCTTGGGGTGGGAGATAAGTGTCCAGGTGCCTAGAGGGAGGCAGTAGTGCACATGGTCAGAGGCAGAAATATAGGTACCTAGGGAACTTTTACTGCAGAAATGTAGGCACTGAGTGAATTTAGGTGCCTACAGGGTTAGGTGGCAGCCAAGTGGGAGTTTTGTGGATTGCAGTAGTACCTTTGTGGCTCGCACTCAAGAAGTTTGTATTTGATATGGTGAAATAAGAGGGGAGGGACTCAAAGCAGGGTTGAGGAGGAGGATGTTGTAAGAATGGGGCACATAGATGATCTTACCAACCAAATAGACCTGAACAGGACAAAATTGTACTAGTAGTCAAGGTGTGAAATGGTCTGGAAGAAAGTTTAGTGTTGTAGTTAGATGCAATAAGACTTCTTTGAAATCTTGTGTAGGAAGATATAGACACAGCCTGGGATGTTGATCTAATGAGAGGGCAGAGTCAATAAGACACAGGTTATAGGCCTGATTAACTAGGAGGATGTTGGCATAGCCCACAATACCTATACCTATCTCATAGAACTGGACAGGACCCTGAAAGGTCATTGAATCCAGCCCCCTGCCTTCACTAGCAGGACCAAGTACGGATTTTTGCCCCAGATCCCTAAGTGGCCCCCTCAAGGATTTAACTCCCAACCCTGGGTTTAGCAGGCCAATGCTCAAACCACTGAGCTATATGACAAAGTAAAAGAGTGAAAGGGGAAAATCTTGGTAGGGGGCAGGTAATCAGGAGCTCACTTTTGACCATGCTGAGTTTGTTGTCTGTCATTCAAATAGAAATGTAAGAAAGACAGGCCAAGATATGGGATTGGACTGAGGAAGACTGATCCAGAGTAGAGAGGTAGATTTATGAGTAACTGGTGAAAATAGAGTTGTCAATAGGGTGACCAGATGTCCTGATTTTATAGGGACAGCCCCAATATTTGGGGCTTTTTCTTATATAGGCTCTTAATGCCCCACACCCCCATCCTGATTTTTCACACTTGCTATCTGGGCACCCTAGTTGTCAAAGCCATGTGAAGGGTAAGATCACCCATTGTTAAGGTGTAAAGGAAGATTAGGAGGGGGCTTTCTCACTATATACATTTATACTTAAACTAACATGGTTCCATTAAAATTTAAGGTCTCAGTGAAAACTGGGAAGCTCCAAATTTAAGGTTCCCATTGCCCCTGTAACTTGGCCATGTTATAAGTACATATAGATAAAGATTTGGAGCAGTTCTCTTATGTTTGTGTGCTAGGCACTGTACAACAACAGAAGGGTGTGCTCAAATGGATAGAGGTAAATGTGTATCTTAATATTTATGCATAAGTTATAAGAGAACTGAGTTAGATGGGGGGGAAATGTCACTGATGTGTCTAGACCTTTAAATTCTAATTATATTAACCCAGTTTTGTGTACCTAATTTTCCCTTTTTTTTAAAAAAAGAGAGAGAACTTTAGAGTTCTGGTGTACTTATCCAACTGTGGTAAGCATATTGTTAACATGAGACAAGGATTGTTCATTCAAATCCAAATACAATAGCTGTACTGATATTTTCTGTGTGTTTTTAGAGGGCTGGGTACATGTTGCTATAGACACAATTATGGTATTTTGACTTGTGTGGCAAACAGCACGCATTTAAATAAACATACCAGGTCATGAAGGTTTCTGTAGTGGGAAACAGGATTGGACCAGGCACTTGTGTCAGTGGGAGATTGGGGAGAGAGTTTCTGCAGCTAGGATGGGGTTCAAGTCCCAGGAATTTGTCAGCAGAGCTTGGGGAAGATTAGCAGGCTTCTGCAGTTGAGTGAATAGTCAGGTTAGTACTTGTCCAATACTTGACTCTTTAGGAGTTTATATGCTGTGGTGTTGTAGCCCTGTTGACTCCAGGATATAAGAGAGAGAAGGTGGGTGAGGTAATATCTTTTATTGGACCAACTTCTGTTGGTGAGAGAGACAAACTTTCCAGCTACCTGAAGAAGAGCTCTGTGTGGCTTGAAAGCTTGTCTCTCTCACCAACAGAAGTTGGTCCAATAAAAGATATTATCTTGTCTCCTTTGGGAGCCGTGAGCACGGTCGTGTACCTGGCACGGTTCACTCCCATCCTTGACACCTGTCCCTTTTGTGGTGTGAAGGAGACCCTGGCACACATCTATCTGCAGTAAGCCAGGTTGCAGCCCATTTTCCAGTTCCTCTGGAACCTCCTTTTGAGATTCTGGCTGCACTTTTTCCCCACACCTTTTCATATATCCATGGCCCCACAAAGTCACGAGACCACCTCATCAACCTCTTCCTTGTGCTGGCTAAAGTGGCCATCTATGATACAAGGAGGAGGATGCTGGACGGGGAGCTGCTCTACAATTGTGGGGCCTATTTCTGTTCCTCCCATGTTTCATGCATCCAGGCAGAGTTCCTTTGGGTGGTGTCCACTGGCTCCCTAGACACCTTTGAGGAGCAGTGGGTGCTGCCTGGGGTTCTCTGCTCAGTACCCCCCTCTGGATCCCTGATTTTGTACCTATGACCCTCACTCCCATCCTGTTTAATCATTGGTTGTCCCAAGTGATCAGTTGAACCCTAGTTTTAGTAGCTCCTCCCCTTAGGCTGGGGGGAGGGCTTTATGACAAGGGTAGGCTAGCAGCCACCCCTTTCCTAGAATTCAGTAGGAGTTGTCTCTTTTGAGTTTACTAAAAGGGCTTAATAGTTGGGCCAAGTTTGATTAGGGCTTAGTCACTTGAGTGAGCGCTGGGTTTGGAGGCAGTTCGTGGGATAGATATTGGGGCAGGTGCTTGTGACGAGTGGGGAGCTAGAAAGTTTCTTAAGCTGGGAAGGAAGTCAGAGGTGCTTGGCAAGTGGACTGGGGCATGGGGAGGGCCACTTTCACTTAACAGAAACAGGTGGTTCACATTGTTCCATTGGTCTCCGTGCAGATGAAATGGTTCACACGGAAGACTACAGCTCTCCACTGCAGTAAATAGGCAACCAGGGGCAGGGGAGCCCACTCTGCTCTCGCGGGCTGACTGTGCACTTCGTTCAGGACAGCGCTGAAGGGCTCCGTGTCCTCTTGCGCTCCTGGGTTGGGGGAATACAGCGGGCAGGGCGGCAGTATGCCTGATGACCCGGCACAGCCCTGTGAAGCCAGGGAGAACGAGGAGGGACGGCTGCGGCCCGGGACGCTAGTGTGTGCATGGCCATGGGGCAGGGCGGAGGCGGTATTGCAGCCTTGCTAGCTGCGGGGGGCGGGGGCGGAGCTCCGTCCCACACCGGTCCCTCAGTCCCTCGGAGCAGAACAGGGCGCGGCTGGGGGCGCTCCCGGGAGAGGCGAGGGGCTGGAGGAAGCTTGGAGAGGGGCGGCTGCCGCAGCAACGCCGCCAGCAGGAGCGCGCGAGAGGGCGGAGGGGGCCGTGTCCTGGCAGGTGGGCGCCGCCGACGGGGCGGGCGTGACCGCGGGCGGCTGCCGGAGGCGGAGGCAGAGCCGCCGCCGCTGAGGGCGGTCGGTGTTCGCGCTGGGAGTCGCGGGGCCAGCGCGGGCGCAGGGTTGCTGGCGGCGCCGCCGGAGGAGAGGCTGCTGCTGGGGCATGCGGGGAGATGAGGCTCAAGCCCGGTAGCATCGTGACATTTCTGTGCCTCAGCGCCGCCTTCTCCTTTGTCTGCTTCACCGCCTGGAGCAGGAGCGGAGGTGAGAGCCGCCGGGGCTGCCAACCGCCCCCCTCGCGCCGGGCACCGACCGCCCCTGGGGTCCCGTCAGGTCACCTCCCAACGGCCGCCGCCTTCTGCACCTGCCCAGCTCCCCGCCCCGCTGGGGGCTGCCCAGCACAACCCCGGCTGCCCAGCCTTTCCCTGGCGGGGGGGGTGGCCCCCAGCTCGGCCCCTCGCCGCACTGGGGCAGGAGGGAGCCGCAGGTGTCGCTCTGTCTTCCCCAGGCTGCTGCCGACACTGCCATAGGTGCAGCGCCCGACCCCTGCTCCAGCTCCAGCTCCCCTGCTCCGGGCCGGGAGCGGGGTGAAGAGTAGCGATCCTGGGGACTTCTCCACGCACGCACTCGCAAAGCTTTGATAGCAGGATACTGATGCTTCAAAAATGTCTTGGGGCACAAAGTAGCATTTCAGATTAAAATCCTGTTTTAATCCTTTGGCTGTGATCTGCTGCTGTCCGGGGCAGGGGCTACCTCCGGCCTGGTATTCAAAGGTGCTGAGCACCTTCCGCTCCCATTGACTTCATTTGCAGGGGCCAGGGCCGGCTCCAGGCATCAGCTTGTCAAGCAGGTGCTTGGGGCGGCACGTCCAGCTATTCGGTGGCAATTCGGGGGAAGGTCCCTCACTCTGGCTGGGAGCGAAGGACCTCCCGCCGAATTGCCGCTGCAGATCGCGATCGCGGCTTATTTTTTTGGCTGCTTGGGGTGGCCAAAACCCTGGAGCAGGCCCTGGCAGGGGCGGGGGAGGTTCAGCACTTTGAAAAATCAAGCCTCTCTTTTACTACCTCCCACCTTT
The DNA here is from genome assembly GCF_011386835.1 of Chrysemys picta bellii. Lineage (NCBI taxonomy): Eukaryota > Metazoa > Chordata > Testudines > Emydidae > Chrysemys > Chrysemys picta. The sequence continues at coordinate 53,635,640 of NC_088795.1, read as the reverse complement.
ATAGTTATCACATCTCTACATAGTTGGGATGGTAAGGGTTACATACAGGATTTCTGAGGTGTTACAATTTATAGTAAGATCACCCTGTCAAGAACTATTCACATTTCCCAGAATAAGCACATGTATACTGGTTAATTTTTGTCCTCGTTAAAATTAAGGCTAGGAAAAAACCTATTTAAGAGGCCACATAGGAAGGTAGCTCCTAACCAGTAGCTGTTTAGGTGAAAATGTTTGTATTGCGCAGTTTGCATTGAATTATCTGGAACTGATTATCCTGATCTCACTTAAACCAGTATAAATGGAAGTCAGTGGAGATATCCCCCATTTTATAGTGAGGTCATAGCCCATTCCTGTTCCCACTAATCAATTGCAAAACTTCTGTTGACTTAGAAGGCTGGATCCTGAAGCATTCGTGTTTTAGAACCCAATCCTGCAAATACTTAAGCTGGTATGCAATTTTACTCACATGACCAGTTTTATAGATGGGACTACTCAAAGTCCTAATTCTGTGAAGACTAAAACGTGCTTAAATTTGTGCACTATGTGCAGTCCATTGAAATAAACACTGCAAGAGAATGTTTCAATTGAAACACAAAATTTAAGTCAGTGGGACTACAGTACATAAAGTTTAAGCATGATTGTAACTCTCTTTGCAAAATCAGGACCCAAGTGAGTAAAGTTAAACATCTACATAAGTGTTTTGCAGGTTAGGGTCCTGGATCATACTTTTAGGTAAAAATTATATTTAAGAGAATTCTTGTCAATATTATTAACAACACCCTGATATTAAAATGGAAAGAACAGGAACGGAGTTGGTGATATGGTAAGGCTTTTACACATCTAACTATTATGATGATTTTTCAAAATTGATCTTTATATTTTATTCATCTGGGACACTGAAACTGATCTGATCTGTTTTACTTGCTGATTCTTGGGCAGTAGGAACTTTTGATTGAAACATTAATTTACACCAACAAAAGACAAACCTTTAAGTTAACTGTTTTTAAAAGAACATTTCTATTCATTTTAGGTTGTGTAAGATAAGTGACTTCTATGTTGAATAGGCTGTCAACTCCACAGGTAGCCCATGTCTGAAACTTCCCCTGAGGAGGCTAAGGAAAGATGAAATAGCACGTGGAAAAAGATGCTAACACTGAGATTATTTTCCAAATATAACATAGAGCAGTTGTCTGTTAAAGCACTAGAAGTCTAAAGAGCTCTGTCATGAGGATGTTTTGTGTGAGAAAGGGGGTAGACAGCATTTCTGGATTGACAGATGTTTCCTGGATACATCTTCACAGAGGGCCCAGTTTTGTAAAATATAGGTGTATTACTATGAGCCCCAGGAATTAGTAATTTCTTGTAGGGATAAGGGAGACTTTGGGACTTCCTGCTTATAGTAGCATTTGCTCTCTCTAAATACTGCTGTTTATTTTTATTAATTATTTATATTGCAATATTGCCTACTGTCAATAGGGATCCAGGCCCCTTTGTGCTAGGCACTATACAAATGGATATAACAGAGACATAGCTCTTGGGACTTGCACTTATTTTGTCTCCAATCATGATGCTGTTTATGATATCATACACTTTCAAAAGCAACAATTTTGCTGAAAAAGAAGATTGTGTATAAATAGAAGTAAGGTAAGACAAAATCTAAGAAACTAAGATCCAAAAGATGATGCAAGCAAAACTTCAGTCTGTTCCTTTTGTAGTCTAACAATCAACAGTCTTGTGTAATTCATATTTTGTTACTCCTTGTTTCACTTTCATTCACGCTTATCGTTTTGAGGCTTTGTCCCTAAGAGTGTCCTCTTCTATATATGTATATTTTGACTACTACTTTTCTCTCCCTCCCCCCCCGCAAAAAATTTGCCCTCTTCCCCCTCCCCAAATCAATAAATAAACAAACATAACATCTAATTCTTCTCTACTTGCTTTGGCTTTCCCCTGCTACTGTCTGTTTTATTAACAAACTTCTTGTTCTGATGCCGTTTTTCTTTAATTGTTCAAAGTTTGTGTCTTTGGTTTTACTAGATGCTGTGACTATTTTAGTAAATATACAGATGGAGTCACTGGTTAGAAACTGGGTCAAATGATAACTGTGGTGTGAATGTAGTTCTTTACTAGGAGATGAGGCTTTAGATCAGTGGTGGGCAACCTGTGGCCCACAGGCCTCACGCAGCTCGTCAGGGTAATCCGCTGGTGGGCTGCCGGACCATTTGTTTACATTTGCACGGCTGCCCACAGCTCCCAGAGGCCGTGGTTCGCCATTCCTTGCTCACCACTGCTTTAGATCACTAAAGAAGCAGGCCCAGCCTCAGGCAATCCTGATCCCTAGGAACACTCCCACAAGGGTCCCATTCCATCCCCTTACTTCAGTGTTAGGGCCCCCCACTTTTTCAGAGACAGGAACAACAGTATAAGAGTCCCCTGTCTGGTGCAGAGGGAGCAGCAGCAGCTTCTCTTCCCCCTCCTACCCTCCCAAAGTACTTACCCCTGCAGTTAGCATGTATCTGCTTGAGTCGGTGGGCTGTATGTGGCTGCACTGCTTTTCTGCCTGCTAGGTTTAAATGCCTTTTGGGGGATAGTTTTACAAGTCTCCTTCTCCCTACATCAGCTCAGTAGTTGGTCTTGCAATTATTCCCCCATACAGATACTGTGTGTATTCTACATCCCTCAGAGCTATTGTTCCACTGGTGGTCTGCAGTGTTAGTGTTGTACTTAACCTGACTCCTATGCGCACACACACAATTTCTATCTCAGAGGTGCTTTGTGGCCCATCAGAGGGTACGGAGTGAAGTGCTGCTGATGCTTGAGCTAGTAATATGGGGGGACTCAACTACTCTGTGCTGTTAATAGTCACTCTGTGCAGCTTGAGCCTTGTATTGCAGTGACACTGCTCTTCTTTGAGCTAGGCTAATTTGAGAGAAGTTAACTCAAATGTGGATAACAGTGCAGTGAAGACAAGTCTTCAGGCAGGTGTCACTACATCATTTATGCCCAGTTCATGTTTTCAAGCTTTGCTTTACAATCATGAGGTTAGAAACTTACTTTTTTAATAAAGAAGACTCTGTGATGTAGTCACCAGGAGCTGGGTACCTAGGCACAGGCCTATAATGTTTATGGTTTAAAATGATAATTTCACTGCAAAGCCAGATTGAGTTTTTCACCTGCTTTTATAAATAACTTCTGTAAGCAAATATGATTACTTTTGTACACTCAGTTCATTGTGCCAATGAAGCTTTGAAGTAGTTACTTATGGAGTGAGTAAACTCCCTGTCTCCAGTGAATCAAACATTATGGGCTCAATCCTGTGTGGTGACATGAGTACTCTTTAAGTATCCCCTAGAGCACTGTACACACACGCTGCTATCAGTGAGTAAGCAAGTTTCACGGTATAGCAGTGCCTATTCCACAGGCTGGATTCTTTTTGCTCTGAGTCTTTTTGGTCCCTACCCAACCCAAAGCATGTTGTGTCTGTGAAGCAGACACGTGTGCATGTTAAGGGTAGAAAAGTGTGTTGATTCATTGTAACAGAGTCCAACCTGATTATGTAACTCCACTCCCAGATGTAATTACATAGGGCAGTTATTTTATCTGATACCGGTTCAAAGTCAGGGAAACAATGTAATAACTAACATTTATATAGAGATCTGCTCCTAATATTTCAACAAGATTCTTTCACAGTTAGGTATGGAGTCAGATTTAGTATTTGTCTTCAGTGTTGCCTCTCAGTCCATGATAAATCACACAGGTACATGGGCTTGAGAGATGAGGATGAGGAAATAGAAAATCTCATTTGTTTCCTCATTTCAAAAAAAGCTCAATCATAAGTCAGGAAGGAGACAAAAGCACTTGGCAAATGAGTTCATATAAATATTTCCAGTGAAGTAAACATAATATTTTGTTCCTGAAAAATATACTGGATAGTAGAGCAAAGTGTTCAGTGGGTGTAATTTGAAAAGAATGAGAAAGGGATAAAGAGCTTGTAAAGAAAGTATCTTCTCCTAGGTATAACTTGCTGAAATAAGAAAATCTGATTTTTTTGATGACTTCTTGATGTTTAAAATTGAAATAATATGGTGTACACAGTAACACAAACAGCTCCTTACCGAGAAAGTCTAGAAGCTTATGTGAGCTCTCTCATATATTATTTTAGTAGACAAAGCCTTGATCCTGCAATTGCACCCATGCAGAACCCCACTGATATTTCTGCCCATTTTCATGGAGCTCTATATGAGTGTCGACATCTCTGCAGATGCAGTTGTAATATCTGGCCCAATGTTTCAATTAAAACAGTGGCAAAATTAATTGTCAGGCTTTCAGTGTGTCTTGCATCTTCTCATTCTCATTTTGATAAATAGCATTAATTCTAATTTATGGAACTACAAGTGAAGCCCAATATTCATATCTAGGCCCGTAAAAAGCCACTCCTACAGAGTGTTGAATACTCTCCAGATAGGCTTCAATGGAAGCTGTGAGCAGTCAGCATGGGACACTTCTGGCACATGCAGGACTAAACCCTAACTAGGGGCACTATTCCACATTTAGTTACCTGAACTGACCCACAGGGTTTTGAGGACTCCAAAGTGGAGTTGGTGCTCAAAATTAAAAGTTAAATGCCTAAGTTTGCACCCAAGGCTGCAGAAATGCTGTAGTTGTGCAGTGTTATGAATGTGTTTTACCGTACTGTGTAAGGGCCTGATTCCAGTGTCAGGTTTTTGCTATTGTCTTCAGGAGGAGCAGGATTGTGCCCTAAATATGCATGGCCAGGTTGAAGCTGGCTTTTCTAGTGATTCATGGTAGGAAGAATGTATGAGGAGCTTCCTGTCCCCTTGTTCTTCCTGGGCAAAGCACAGTCATAGCTCCTGCATGAACAGGGTGAGATCTGGGCACAGAAGACCCTCTCACTGCTCTTTCCAAGAAATTCTGTTAACATTTAGAAACAACCAGTGTAATTCTATGTAGAGCCTAAAAAAAAAAAAAAAAAAAAAAGCAGTGGACATGTTATTCCTTGACTTTAGCAAAGCTTTTGATACGGTCTCCCACAGTATTCTTGCCAGCAAGTTAAAGAAGTATGGGCTGGTTGAATGAACTATAAGGTGGATAGAAAGCTGGCTAGATCATCAGGCTCAAGGGATAGTGATCAATGGCTCCATGTCTAGTTGGCAGCCGGTGTCAAGCGGAGTGCCCCAAGGGTCGGTCCTGGGGCTGGTTTTGTTCAATATCTTAATTAATGATCTGGAGGATGGTGTGGATTGCACCCTCAGCAAGTTTGCAGATAACACTAAACTGGGAGGAGTAGTCGATATGCTGGAGGGTAGGGATAGGATACAGAGGGACCTAGACAAATTAGAAATCTGATGAGGTTCAGCAAGGACAAGTGCAGAGTCCTGCACTTAGGACGGAAGAATCCCATGCACTGCTACAGACTAGGGACCAAGTGGCTAGGTAGCAGTTCTGCAAAAAAGGAACTAGGGGTTACAGTGGATGAGAAGCTGGATATGAGTCAACAGTGTGTCCTTGTTGCCAAGAAGGCTAACGGCGTTTTGGGCTGTATAAGTAGGAACATTGACAGCAGATCGAGGGACATGATCGTTCCCCTCTATTTGGCATTGGTGAGGTCTCATCTGGAGTACTGTGTCCAGTTTTGGGCTCCACGCTACAAGAAGGATGTAGAAAAATTGGAAAGAGTCCAGCAGAGGGCAACAAAAATGATTAGGGGGCTGGAGCACATGACTTATGAGGAAAGGCTGAGGGAACTGGAATTAGTCTGCAGAAGAGAAGAATGACGGGGGATTTGGTGGCTGCTTTCAACTACCTGAAAGGGGGTTCCAAAGAGGATGGATCTAGACTGTTCTCAGTGGTACCAGATGACAGAACAAGGAGCAATGGTCTCAAGTTGCAGTGGGGGAGGTCTATGTTGGATATTGGGAAAAACTTTTTCACTAGGAGTGTGGTGAAGCACTGGAATGGGTTACCTAGCGAGGTGGTGGAATCTCCTTCCTTAGAGGTTTTTAAGGTCAGGCTTGACAAAGCTCTGGCTGGGATGATTTAGTTGGGGATTGGTCCTACTTTGAGCAGAGGGTTGGACTAGAGAACCTCCTGAGGTCCTGTCCAATCCTGATATTCTATGATTCTATATTTAATTCCCAAAGAACTGTTAGTTTCTTCTGACTTTTCCTAACTTGCTGATTAAATTACTGTTTGTTACAGTAATACCACTAATAAATAGTAAACTCAGTGCTGCACTCTTAAAAAAACAGATTTGTTAGGCAAATGTTTATTAATAATTAAACCTACTCATTATACATGATCTATTTGCAATAGCAGCACACCCTTTTTCTTGTTTAGTTTCAAACTACTAATTATATAATAAGCCAGTGGAAATAATGCATTACTGGAATACAAGTAAGATCATCAGTTGTTTCTGCTATTTTGCAAACAGTGTCACAAGTACACCATTAATAATTTATATTGTGATAACAAAGTATAAAACTGTTTTGTCATTAAGGCTGGGTGAATGATGCTAAAAATAACTCTTCCCCTTTTCTTTAAAGTCTTACTCGGCCTTTACCAATGAGATTGAGTGCTGTGGAACAATAAGTCTTGTATTGCTCATAAGCAAACTCTTGAATTTATGTGGTGGTGGTGACGTTGACATGTTCTGAAAGATGTCCTGTCTGTCTGCCTCACCAAGAAGAAATAGTACTTGTGATATGAGGCTTGTGAAGATTGATATGTACTAGATATATTTAAATGGTTTTAAATGTAGTTTTAAATGTTTTTCATTATCCTGTTGAATGAATAAACAAAGAAGCAAATTTAGTACCAATTTTGGGAAAGATGTAAAAACTGATATTCTAGAATTATTCTGAAATCACACAGTTCCTGTACTGACCAAAAAAATCTCCACTCAGCCATGGGGGCAACAAGTCTACTCATGCTGTCATTGAAATCAGCTGCAACACTCTCACTGATTTTGTTGGTAGAGGAAACCAGTTTTATAGCTCCTTTAGTTAATGTGTCAAAATCTTAAACCCTGGGTCTGAGCCTACAAGGCTTTTTCATGTGAGCAGTCTCTCTAATCTAAATTTGGCCTCACCTAGTAGCAGAAATTTAGCATCAAGCCAACCATAACTTTGATATGAATCTAGCTCAATGGGGTGAATTAAGAGTAAGGCCATAGTGTCAGCATAGATTTTTAGCCTTACTTTTGAATTTTCTATTTGATTTATTCATACCATTGTAAACTTTTTTGAAGTTTAATTATATAACCTTCAAGCATGTTATATCTTTGTAGTTCCTTGAATAATATTCTAACAGTTCTGAAGACAGGGACATCAGAAAATAGGTTCCAGGGTCAGGGACATACAAATGTCCATCCCCTCAGCTGCAACTAGCACTTACTGGGTGCAGAGGAGGATTCAACCCACTGTATCTGTCTAACTAGACATTTTGCTATAGCCCACACCCCTTCGAATCTGTGTACCTTACAAACATAAATTACTTTACCCTCCCATTCTGTGAAGTGGAGAAGTATTATTTTTCCAGTTCTACAGCTAGAGGGACTTGCTCACGGTCACACAGGAAATCTGGGGCAGAGCTGGAAATTGAACCCAGATTTCCTTAGTCCTATTCTGGTGCCTTACCCACAAGCCATCCTTTTTTTAGGCTTCTATGTTAATAATTTTCAAGCCTTTTTTAACACTGCTTATTCCTCACTTTATTCACTATGTTCTTGATCCATGTCCATCTTGGCTAGGAAAGGCCAGTGGTGGAGATTGTCAACATCTCCTTTAAGAACTTTGCTCAAGGCACTGGTGCATCCCAGGTTCAATAAACGGCTTCATACTGACAATCTGGACTGTTGTCATCCTTATAGTAAAGATTATTCAGAAGGTTGTGATGAGATAACTCTCACAGTAGCAAGATTTCCTTCACCATTGTTAATCTGAGAACCAACATATGTATGGCACAGAAACTGTTTGTGCAGTATTGGTGGATGCTCCCTTCTTAGTGAGGGATGAAAATCAAGTATCCAGGCTGATAGTATTAGTATTAGTTGCCTTCTATAGGTGGTGTTCACTCATTTGGGACCTCAGCAGGAGCTGGTGATACTGCTCTTGAGTGGCTCCATTCTTACTTCTTGGGGAGATCCTAGATGGTGGTGTTGGACGATTACTCTTCTGCCCTGAAGGGTCTCTTATGGAGATTCTGAAGGATTGGTTCCATCTTGTCCTTCTGCTCAATGTGCATACGAGGCCATTAAGAGAGTTAATGTAGAAGCATTGGCTGTGGGTGTCTTCAATATGCTCATGACACCCATTTTTATCTCTTCTGATTTCTGTCTCTTCTGACTCAGACCAAGCAAATGAGTGCCTTTCACACTGTCTTGTGGAAACTGGGGCATGCAAGATAACGAGTTAGCTGAGGCCCGGTCCAGATAAGACAGAGTTGGTTGGTCTGGGAAAGCAGCCTTAAGATATGACCAAAATTAGCTATCAGAAACTGAAGGTGGGTTAAAGGATGATTTTCTCTTGTTTGCAGCCTGGGAGTTTGGTTGGATTCCCAGCTGTCACTGGATGATAATCTTCAGCAGTAGCCGCCAAAGTTGCTTTTTATCATTTGTCTCTGGTTAGGAGGTTATGATCTTTTCTTTCCAACATGAACTTCATCACTCTAAGGTCTGGTTTACACACAGTTTTTACACCACTTCATCTATATTGGTTTGGAAATTGATATAGTTAGATCAGTGCAACCTCTTCTGTGAACAGTTACACCAATATAAACACCATTATGTAAGTAAAGGTGTATTGGTATAACTGAGTCCACAGTAGGGATTGTACTTATCTAACTATATTGGATTTTAAACCAATATAGTTAAAATCCTACCCAAAGTATGTGCAGACAAGCCCTAATTCATGTCTTTTGTGCCTCAATGCTAGAGCTCTGTAATGTGCTCTACTGGGTGCTGCACCTTAAAACCCATTGGGAAATTAAGAGTAGTGCAGACTACACTTTAGTGCAGATTAGTGGAGTGTCTGACTGTGAGCATATTCAGTTAGTGCTCCATGACCTGCAATGTCTACCTGTGGGTTTCTAGGTTGATTTTTAGCGTGTTGGTATTGACTTAAAGCTATAAATGTATGAGAGAGAAGATCCTAAGTGACTTCCTTCTTCTTGTGACTAACTTCTATATTGGAGCTTATCCGAGGCTCTTGAAATGGCTCTCCTTGGTATAAAAGAGAGGGGACTTTCAGCAGGGTGTTCTCCATGAGGATGCCTTTCCTTTAGAATGCGTTTCCACCTAAGTTTGAAATAGCTTATGTCAGCTGATTTTCATGGTGCACTGCAAATTGTATAGTCTTAGGGGGCTATTGAAGTAGTAGAGGAAAAAGGGGCTATTATTTTTATTTTAGTGCTGCCTGGTTACTTAGTAGTATGTTATAGGGTTGTTGTTTCTTTCTATGATTGATTGTATTTTTAAGTGTTTGTCAGAAGCACCTAGGGTGTTCAGGCACAGGCACTTTGTGTTATTTTCTAAGTTTAAAGAACAAATAAATAAAATATACAATTACTTTACTCTGATGTGATTGCCAAATGCCAGCTTATGGTTGACGTTTTTGGTCAATCTGACATTGGAGCATTCAAAAAAATGTAAGGAGGGAGACAGTGAGTGAGAAAGCAAGAGACCGAGACCATGTGTTCTGTTATTTGTCTTCTGTTCCCCTCCCTTCAATCTCATTACTGATTCCTCCTTGCCTTACTAACTTTTTAATGTAGTCCTGATGTACTGCACTGGCCATGATCAAATACAAACTTACGATGGAAACTTGTATTAAATTTAGAAAAATCTTGTTTGGTGATAAGAGCATGGAAAATAGAAGTTAAACAGCAGTACCCAGAAACACATTACAAAACAGGTAATTTAGGAAAAAACCTCTCCAGTACAAGATGATTGGAGCAGAAGCAGCCAAAGTAGGGACTTCTGCACTGGGAGGAGAAGGGAAAAATGGGCCCAACCAGGATGATCTATCCCTTGTCCCAGCACCCCTCAGGACCCAAAACTGTGCATGGGAAACCTCCCAAAATCTGGGGTCAAGACCCTGGTGGTGCCTCCCTTCCCCCTGCTATGTGGCCTTGAGGGGAAACTGCAGAGGAACCAGCCAAAGATCCCAGCAGGTAAAAGTAGAAGCAGCCAAAGCCGGGATCTCTGGATATTCAGAGAACTTTATAAAGTTTTGACTGGACTTTCTTTGCATTGTGCTGATTGGCTGGCTGTTTTCTCCTACCCTGTTTCATTAGCAAAAAGGAAGCTGAATGCAAGTTAACTTAAACAAGTGTAACTTTATTAAACTTTGTGCACTGCTCCGTCCATAAATGATGCCCAGACTCCAACCCCCATCCCTTCAGTGAGAAGTTGCTAGAACATAGCCAAATTGGAGTTTTGTCTTTACCAGAAATTCAGCTGATTCCATGGTCTTTGAGATAGTTTAGTCTCCTCAACAGGCAACTACATCAGGATTGATCTATCTCTGTCTCCCCGTCACCTGTTTCTGAGTCTAGCAAACTATCTTTCTGTGAAGTCCCTTCCCTGCCTGTGGGGTTGACCTCTGGATGGTTCTCTGTCTCACCATTATGCAATGATCTCTGTAGGCTCTCTCAGGGTCTTGTGTCTGCAGGCTCATAAGTGTCTTCTGTTCCTCTAGATCACTTGTCCCTCATGTGTAGTCCCCTCGTATGACGTGGGTGCAATTGCATCTCATGACTCCTTTAGTCCACCCCTTCTGGTATGTCTCTAATGGCTGGAGCCTTACAGGAGTGCCTGCCTCCAGGGCCAGTAGCTCCTTGACTGACCTGTTGAACTCTTGTACCTGTTCCCTCTTATTGTTGACTATCTCGTCTCAGCGGTGTCTCCATCCTTCTGGCTGCAACAGATCTCCCTCTGTTGAGAGCAGGGTTTGCCCCTTCAGTGTCTGCACTGGATTGTTTTGGCACCTGTGTGATGGGGTACTGCTGTGTGCCAAAAATACTAAGAAGGGGTCTGAACCATAAGAAACAGCCTTGTGTAACAGTCTCTTTGCTGTTTGCACAGATGATTTCATCTTACCATTACTCTGTAAGTATGCTAGGGAGGAGTTGAGTTGTGGTGGTCAAATTTCCGTTTGCAAGCAACAGGGCTGGCTCTGGCTTTTTTGCCGCCCCAAGCAAAAAACACCGAGCTAGCCAGAGGAGCAAATGGGGGGGGGGGGGGAGGAGAGAGAGGGGAGGAGGAAAACAAACCTGCCCCTGGCTGGAGCGGCAAAGGAGGGGCAGGGGGGAGAACAAACCGGCCGGCCGGAGCAGCAAAGGGGGGGGGGGCAGGAAACAAACTGGCCGGCCAGAGTGGTGAAGGGGAAAGAAAAAACAAAAACAAAATACCTGCAGGGCGGCGGGACCATGGGTGCAGGGGGACACCCGGACCTGCAGACCCCGGGCAGCAGAGTGCACACCCCGGCTAGCAGGGGGAGAGAGAGAAGGGGGCCCCCCAGGGCTTCCTTAAGCGGGGCGCTGCCACGCGGCCCCTCTGCGGGTGCCGCCTGCCGGGAGGGCTCCCCGCCGCTCCAGTCGGCAGGCAGGGAAGGACGCAGGCTGCCCTGCCGGGCTTGCTGCAGGGTGCTCCCGTCCTCCACACCGCCACCCCCTACAGGGCAGTGGGAGCAGCAAACCAAAAAGAAAAAACCTGCAGGGCCAAAGTGGTGAAGCGCAAAAAAAAAAAATTGGATGGAATGCCGCCCCTTGGAATCTGCCGCCCCAAGCACGAGCTTGCTCTGCTGGTGCTTGGAGCCGGCCCTGGCAAGCAAATTTCTTGAAATTTTCTGAGGTAAATTGGGGTATGTTGTGGATGAATACAGTGTCCAGAATACCATAGCTCACAAAATGAGCCTTCAGTTCACCAATCACTGACTTTCTTCTTGTATCCGGCAGGGACTTGACCTCCCCAAAATTTGGTTAGTAATCTACTATAATCAAGTACTGCTTTAAATTAAAGGTAAAGAAGTCCACTCCCAGCTTTTCCCTTGGTCAGGTGGGCAGATCATGTGGTGACAGTCTTTCTGAAGACTGTTATTACACAACCAGAAGGGGTCATACCCTTAGTCACAGAGTGAAGGTGTGTAGTCATTTCTGGCCAGTAAACACACTCTTGAGTTTGTCTGAGGCTAGGTCTACACTACCCGCCTGAATCGGCGGGTAGAAATCAACCTCTCGGGGATCGATTTATCGCGTCCCGTTGGGACGCGATAAATCAATCCCCGAATCGACGCTCTTACTCCACCAGCGGAGGTGGGAGTAAGCGCCGTCGACGGGAAGCCTCAGAAGTCGATTTTGCTGCCGTCCCTACAGCGGGGTAAGTCGGCTGCGATATGTCGAATTCAGCTACGCGAATTGCATATCTTAAATCAACCCCCCTCCTGTAGTGAAGACCTGCCCTAAGACAGCTATTAGTGCCGATGTGTGAGGCACGTATTTTCTGCATGACATTCTTACATAATGATGCAGGGACAACAACTCTGTCCTTGAAATATGATTCCATGTTTCATTCTCAGATCATCTTTAAATTGAAAATATAGGTTGGCTTTTACTGGCACTTGGATTTTATTTTCTGGCTTGCCTGGAATTGGCTGTCCTTTTCTGTAGCCTCTGATTTCCATCAGCTTTCCTGTTGAAAGTGGGACGTAGTGCAGCGTGTTAATGAATTCAGTATCCTGATCCCTTCCCCAAACTTGCTGATGCTGGATATATATGCCATGCTCAGGGTCTCAGCTACCACCAGTAGTCCTGGACAATACCTGATCTTTACCTGGTAGAGGTGGAGGTGCATCAATATATGTGGCAATCTCTTTGTAACACTAAGAAGGGGCTTTGCCATGATAGGTTTTCCGGGTTTGTGGTCTGATTGCACTATTACTGGGTGGCGATAGGTAAACTGATGACATTGCTCCACTTCAAATACCACAGCCGGAAGCTCTCTTTCTATCTGGGTGTTACCCCTGTTCAGTATCTAACAGGGTTTTGCTGGCACAAGCGATCGGCTCTCCTGCAGAAGCACTACACCCAATCTTTTCTCCAGTGCATTACACTGGAGTGTCAGTGATTCTCCTGGCTGGTAGTACTTTAGGACAGGTGCATCTTATATTATTGATCAGCGTGTCATGCTTGATGTTGGGAACTTGCCCAGTCCCATTCAACACCCTGCCTTGAAAGCTGTCGTATGGGTTCCACTACTGCAGCCAGGTGTGGACAGAACTGAGGCAGCAAATTTCTGGTTCCTATGAACTGTTGTATCTAGGGTGACCAGATGTCCCGATAAAATCGGTCGGGATGCAATTTGTCCCGATATTTCGCTCCGCCGGCAGCAGTTGGCCCTTTTTTTTTGCACTCTTTCCCCCCCCCCCCCCGGTGTCCCAATATTTTCTTCCTCTGATCTGGTCACCCTAGTTGTATCCCTTTCACACCCACTGAAACTGGCCTGTCTCTTGAGGGAAGGAGGTTTATGAGAATGGGTAATAACCTCTTCCTACAAAATTGCATATTTTTTTCAGTAGGCATCTCAGTCGTGTTGTAAAATATGGAGTAGAATGACATGCTGCTAATTACTCTGAATTCTGATTCCCTGGTGATGTTTTTGATTTGTATACTTTATTTTCTTGATCCTGACTTTCCTCCTGGTTTCTTAAACTCTTCTTTTCTCATTCTGCTCTGCCTCCAATTTCCTGGTCAGATCCTCAGCAGTGTAAATCGGCACAGCTATATTGACTTCAGTGGAGCTGCACTTATATATAACAGGTGAAGATGTGATCCTCCCTGTCTAGCACTTCCTGCAGCAGACTTTGTGGTTCAGCAATATCAGTTTTCTTTTAATCTCCTGTATCCAAAAACAATAATTCCCTGCTTCTTCTTCAAAAACTTTAGGGTGCCAAACATCCCCCGCCCACACACACACACTCATTCTCTCCCCTCCTGTCTTCTTACTGCAAACATGATTGGCAGAAGGGAAGTGCTGATAGCACTTTCAGCAAGAGGTTTAATGATTCCTTGTCTGTTTGGCAATGAGCCAGTGAAGGAACTGACAAATCCACGAGCCTCTCAAATAATCTGTGATAATTGAGAAGTTCTATATATGGGACATTAACAAAATACAATACTTGTTTTATTATGTCTTTGCTTCTTATGAAGATAGATCTGCTGCAAATATAATCTTGAACTAATGTTATGTGAGAGATTATGTGAAACTGGTAAAGGTGATTGGTGAGTAAAACAGAAGTCAGATGTTCAGGAACCATTAGCCAGGGTGATATGTTTATAATCTGGCTTTGGTTACAGGATATTTAATAAAAATAATTCCAAGACACAGCATAAATCCAGTTGCTATTGAGAGGATTAAATACATTGAGTTTAAATCTTAAATTACAATCTATATTAACATCTGTTAACTTTTTAAAAGATTTTCTAACTTTCATGTTTTTTTTTTTTTTTTTTTTTAAGCTCATATCCAAGTATAGATGAGAGCTGCATAATTTAATAAATAAGGCTAAGAATTTGTCTCAGATATTTTTAGTAAAAGTCATGGACAGGTCATGGGCAATAATGAAAGATTCATGGAAGCCCATGACGTGTCCCTGACTTTTTTTACTAAAATATCCATGACAAAATGGGACACCTGGGCACCTGTGAGTGGGCTGGGAGCTCCAGGGGCTCCCTCCACTGGTAGCTCCGAGCGGTGAGGGTCCCCCTGCTGCTCAGGGTGGCTAGGAGCTCTGGGGGTCCCCCCGCCACCTGTGGTGGCCGTGAGCTGCAGGTGGCTGGGGTACCCCTTAGCTCCCTGTTTCTGCAGGTGACGGGACCCTGCAGCTCTTAGCTGGTGCTGGCTGAAGTCATGGAGATCTTTGGAAGTCACAGATCCTGTGACTTCCGTGACCTCTGTGACTAAATTGCAGCCTTATTAATAAATACCATTATTTCTTACTGAGATTGTCTTTTTTCAAAAGAGAAAAGGCCATACTATATTTCAGATACAAAGGACCAGATCCTGAGTTGCTGCTAAAGTAATTTACACTATTGATTTTAATGGGGATCTGACCAATATAATGTATTTACTGAAAAATAAACCCTTGCACATTTCCCAGATGGCTAATTTGCTCCCTAGTCCTGCAAACGCACACAAGTAGTCCCATTCAGGCCTTACAGAGTAGCAAATGATTATTCTGAGTTGTGTTTTTTATCTGAAGAAATTATTTTTTCTTGTTTATAGGTTTTTCTTTGGCATACATTGCTACAGTGTTGAACAAGTCATTGGGTGCAATGCAGGGGTAATTGGGTGAAATTCTATCACCTACGTTATATAGGAGCTCAGACTAGATGATCTAATTGTCCCTTCTGGCTTTAAATGAATCTATTAAATGTCTCAAACATCAGTTCTATCCTCATAACATCTCTGTGAGGCAGAGAGATGATCCCATCTTACAGCTAACACTATGTGATTTGGACATTCGTATGTGGGATGAGAAAATTGTACTGCATTTTTTTTATCACTTTCTGTGTGGACTGAAGACTGTCTGCTTTGCATTGACATTAGATACTATGGTAGTTTTCATAAGAAGAGGGCTTTTTCACCAGTGTCTCTGGCTAAGACTTTCCTTTCCTCCTCTGTTAAGTAGCATGTAGTGTGCTTGTTGCTGTTTTCCACCACAGGAATAGCTGCATTTCAGTGTTGTAATATGTATTCATTAGTGAAGTACTTGTGGATCCTTCAAAATGAAAGATACTATCAGTGTAAAATATTGTTCTTTGTAATAAGAACTGACCCAAAATTATTTTTTTGATCTTCAGAATGATTCACCCAGTCCTAATACGTATATACACATACACCCTTTCTTCCCTACTCATTAACTGACTATTTTAATCTTTGCTTAGGGCGTGTCTACACTACAAAGTTAAGTTTACTTAATGTAAGTTGACATCTAGCTGCCGAAGTAATTAAGTTGGTCGTGTGTGTCCACACCACGCTCATTTTGTCAGTGGAGTGCATCGTCACTAGCAGCGCTTGCATTAATGCACAGAGTAGTGCACCATGGGTAGCTATACCACAGTGAACCTAGCTGCAGGAGGTTTTGGGAAGGGCTTGTAATGCCTCATGGGACCAAAACATTGTCGCGGAGGGAATGGGAACCTGGCTTTGGCCTCCCATGATGCAGTTTCCTCCCTCCTTCCCCTGATATCAATGGCAAACAAACCATACTTTCTCGCACCTTTTTTTGAGAGCCTGGCTTAGCCGTGTGTATGGCATAGCCCAAGAAGCATGGACCCCACTCAGCTGTGTCCTCTTGTCAGCATTACAAACACCTTGCGCCTTATCCTGCAGTATTTCCAGAGCCAAGACAGGAGTCGCCACGTGGAACATTGCGATGTCATGCAAGCAACATTGCTGCAAGCCATAGAACAAAACAATTCCCAGTTGCTGCTGACAGTGACACATCAGCTGAACATGGTGATGTTCTGGTCCCTGGAAACAGGGACAGTCCCTTTTTTAAGCCCTGTCCCAGCCGTCCTGACTTTTTTGGCAAAAGTGGCCATTGTCCCATTTGCTCTTGCCAACTTGATCAGTTGGCAAGAGAAATGGGAAAATGCCTACTTTTGCCAAAAAAGTGGGGTGCGGTGAGGTCAAAGGAATGTGCAGGGGGTGAGTAGAGAGGCCAGCCTCATGCAGAGGGGGAGGTAGGGCTGGGGGAGGGAGGCAGGATTCCAGTGTGTGGGGGCCGGCGGGTTCAAGCGATCAGCGACAGCCTTGCACAGAGGGGCTGGCAGGGTTTGAGTGAGCGGCTGGGGCCCTTTGTGAAATAAGGTCACTCTACACCAACATCAACATGGGATTGTCATCTTTAGGAACACAGGTCTGTTCAGAAAGCTGCAACCAGTGACTTTCTTTCCAGATGACAAAATAACCACTGATGATGTTGAAATGCCAATAGTGATCAGGGAAACCCAGTCTACCCCTTGCTGCCACGGCTCATGAAGGTGTACCCCAACTACCTGGACAGCAGTAAGGAGTGGTTCGACAATAGGCCGAGCAAGTGCAGAATGGTGGTTGAATGTCTTTGGCTGTATAAGGGGTCACTGGTGCAGTTTGTTTAGAAGGTTAGACCTCAATGAAAGCAATATCCCCATAAATTTGTTAGTCTCTAAGGTGCCACAAGTACTCCTGTTCTTCTTTTTGCGAATATCCCCATTGTTATCGCTGCATGCTGTGTGCTCCATAATATCTGTGAGACAAAAGGAGAAGTTTCTGCTGAGGGGACTTAGAGGCAGATAGGCTGGCAGCTAATTTTGAGCAGCCAAATACCAGGGCAATAAGAATAGCTGAGTGAGGAGCTCTGCGTCTCCGGGAGGCTTTGAAAACCAGTTTCAGTAATGAGCCACTGTAATGTGGGCTGCTTATCTGTGTTGTGCCTGCCCACCCCATCCCCTCCACTGCATCAGTTTCCCTGAACCCTCACCCACCCCCAACCACTATTGCAATAAATAAAGAGCATTTATTTCTCAAAATATTTATTTTTATTGCGCGCGCACACACACACAAAGACAGTGAAAGAACAGGAAAATAATTTAACTTTGGACAAATGGTGTGATGAATTTGGGAGGGGAGAAACCAAGTCAGATTGTCTGTGAAAGCACAATAGTTTTGACCATCAAAGGTCTTTGAATCTCTGCCTCTTGTTCCTACTGGTGTTGAGTTGAAGGAAAACTGAATTTCCCTCCTCCCCCGGAACGTTTTGGGGAGGGGGATTGGGAACAGGGCGAAGCATGCTGGCTGTTCTGCAGGGACTGCAGAGGGAGTCTAGCCTCAAGCTGTTTTTAGTGAAGCTCAACCAGACGGCACAACATGTCTGATTGGTCCTTCATCATCTGCAGTATCTCATCTTGCATGGCATGCTCATGCTCCTGGGATGTTCTCCAGGTCCAGTTTTTCAGACAATTAAATCCTCCAGGCTCCTAGCTCCATGTCAACTGTCCTGGAGGTGGTCGTTCTCTCACTCAACATGTCATCACGTGTCCTCTTTTTCTGCCTTCTAGTCTGCAAAAGCCTCTTCACTGCTGAAGGCCAAGCTTTCCACTGTAAGGCAGGCAAAGCAAAAGGCAACCATTGTTAGTGCATATCCTGGGCCTAGTGCAAGGTTGCTATTTCAAAAACACTCCCCTTATTACACCTAAGTGCAAGCCAGAACATAATCAGAATCCCTAGCTATTCAATGAACCAATTTGCTGTTCCAGCCATGGTGAGTATGGCCCCATGGCATGAGAGACAGGCCTTGTCCTGCAACTTGGGGCAAACATGTGTCGGGAGCACAGGTGGGCAGGTAGACGATGCTCCCTCCCCCTAGAAACATGGACATTGCTTTGAGACCAGGGACCTGTGTTAAACCTTCAAAATTGATGTCTTAGCTCTGGTCTACACTACGGGGTTAGGTTGAATTTAGACGCGTTAGGTCGATTTTAAAAATGATTGCGTCCACGCAACCAACCCCGTTCCGTCGACCTAAAGGGCTCTTAAAATCGACTTATGTACTCCTCCCCGACGAGGGGAGTAGTGCTAAAATCGACCTTGCTGGGTTGAATTTGGGGTAGTGCGGACGCAAATCGATGGTATTGGCCTCCAGGAGATGTCCCAGAGTGCTCCATTGTTACCGCTCTGGACAGCACTTTGAACTCCGATGCACTAGCCAGGTACACAGGAAAAGCCCCAGGAACTTTTGAATTTCATTTCCTGTTTGGTCAGTGTGGTGAACTCAGCAACACAGGTGACCATGCAGTCCCCCCAGAATCGTAGAGCGTAGAGTGTTTCTACGCTCCCCCTATCATCTCCGTCCCTGAGGTTATCACAGAGTAGAAGGCGGAAAAAACGCACTTGCGATGACATGTTTTCTGAGCTCATTCCATCCTCCCGCACTGATAGGGCACAGCTTAATGCATGAAGGCATTCAGTGGCAGAGGCCAGGAAAGAATTAAGTGAGTGCGAAGAGTGGAGGCAGGACGCGATGCTGAGGCTAATGGGGGAGTAAATGGACATGATGAAGCGTCTGTTGAGGGAGCAAACTGACATGATGAAGCATCTGTTGGAGCTGCAGGAAAGCCAACAAGAGCACAGACGCCCATTGCATCCACTGTATAGCCACCTACTCTCCTCCCCATGTTCCATAGCCTCCTCACCCAGATGCCCAAGAATGCGGGAAGGGGATGCACCGAGCCACTCCACTGCAGAGGATGGCCCAAGCAACAGAAGGCTGTCGTTCAAACACTTTGATTTTTAGTGTGGCTACAATAAGCAATGTGGCCTTGTCCTTCCCTCCTCCCCCACCCCACCCAGGTTACCTTGTCCGTTATCTCATTTTTTTTAATTAATAAAGAAAGAATGCATGGTTTCAAAACAATAGTTACTTTATTTCAAAGGGGGGAAGGTGGTAGCAATGCCAGCTGCTGCAGGTGCTTCTGTGTCGAATGTTTGGAGGTCCGGGTAGGGCAAGGTACCTGGGCCAAGGCAAAAGAGCAAAAGCCCTGGAGCTGTTACATGTGTCAACCACTGAAGTGCTATGGGGTGTTACAGTGCTGACCGGACTGGAATGTACAGCTGCAAGACTTCTTCACCAGTGACAAAGGACAGGAATATGATGCACCTAAAAGCTAAAAAGGCCTGCACATTTCCCAGAGTCACTACCCTTGATAACAGAATGTCAATGATTGCATTGGCTACTTGGATCACAGCAGCCCCCACAGTAGACTTGCCCACAATAGCAGCGGTGACGGTGAGCTGAGTGGGCTCCATGCTTGCCATGGTATGGCGTCTGCACGGGTAACCCAGGAAAAGGGGGGGGAAACAATTGTCTGCCATTGCTTTCACGGAGGGAGGGGCGACTGACAACATGTACCCAAAACCACCCGCGACAATGTTTTTGCCCCATCAGGCATTGGGAGCTTAACCCAGAATTCCAATGGGTGGCGGAGACTGTGGGAACTGTGGGATAGCTACCCACAGTGCACCGCTCCGTAAGTTGATGCTAGCCACGGTAGTGAGGATGCACTCCGCCGACTTAATGCGCTTAGTGTGGACATACACAATCGACTGTATAAAGTCAATTGCTAAAAATCAATTTCTAGAAAATCGACCTAATTTCGTAGTGTAGACATACCCTTAGTGGCGGTTTCGGGGTTGGGGGGTTTGCAGCAATGAGAGAACACAGGAAGCTCTCTCCTCCCCCTTCTCTTAATGCTGTTGGTAGTAGTCGCCCTTGACTTGCAGAATCCGAGGTCAACACGGATCCCTGCCAGCCAAATCACTGGCATGTAAGGGAAAACACAGTTGAGGGACCCTGAAGTCACCATGGGTGATGGATCACATGTGCCATTGTTTGCAGTCCTAGCACTTGTAATGAAAACTTCCCGTTTTTCCCCCAGGTGACCCTTTGTGATATTAGTCTCATAGGGGTAACAGGTGGCAAGGGAGCAGATGCTGCAAGCATCTGGGTACAGACCTGTTCCTTATGCTGCTATGTTGGGCACCGCAGTGATGCCAGAAGAGTTAATACTGGAGTAGCATGGGAAAGTGTCCTACCATAGTGGAAGAAATAAGACAGCCCCCAAAAACCTTCTGCAAAGGATTGCAGATTACCTCCATGAACGTTTCCTAGAGATCTCCATGGAGGATTCCCAGGCCACTTTTGTGCACATAAAGTCTTTTTCTGGAGAGCACCCTGTGTGTAGCTGGAGCGGCCACTGGGAAATAGATACCCAAGGCACTTCTTTTTTGGTAAGATTAAACATAAAATATAATAGCATGTAACCCTTACAGTTTTATAGGAATTGGGTAGTCACCAGAGGTGCCTTTCCCAGCATCTCACTTGGCCACCATGCTGTCCTGCGACTGGCTGGGCTCTGGGGTTAAAAATCCACTGCTCGCCTGTCTCCCATTCGCCTCCTCCTCCTCCAGAATGTCCTCCTCGTTGTTGCCTGAAGTAGTCCAGGACTCAGACTCCTGAGAGGTGTCCACGCTGTGTTTGGTCACTGCTGAGAGTTGCAGGCAGCTCATTGTAAAAGCGGCATGTCTGTGGGAGCCCTTGTCTTCTGGTACGCCTGCTGCAGTTCTTTAATTTTCACACAGCACTGCTGTGTGTCCCTGGTGTAGTCCTCCTCCCCCACACCCCGCATGATCTTCTAATAGATGTCTACATTTCTACAGCTGGATTGCAGCTGTGCCTGCACAGACTCTTCTCCCCACAGACCAATAAGATCCACCACCTCCTGTGTACTCCAGGCTGGAGCGCATTTGGGACATTGAGTCACCAAGATCAGCTGTGCTGGAGAGGTCTCCATGCTGACCAAACAGGAAATGGGAATTCAAAAGTTCCTGGGGCTTTAACAGGGGAGGGGCTGTTTCCTGTATACCTGGCTGCTGTGCAGCAGACTTGAAATCTCAGCAGACAATCTCCGGAGCAGTCACAACAGAGCATTGTGGGACACTTCCTGGAGGCCAATTCAGTCGACTTACACAACACTGCGTCTGCACTGCCTCTCTGTCAACTCATCAACATTTAGTTAAGCATTATGCCTCTCACCAAGGTGGAATAATTAAGTCAATATTACAAGCGAGTTAGGTCGGAGGAAGGGATTTGGTAGTGTAGACACATACATTATTAGGTCGACATAAGAATTCTGTAATAACAGAGATTTTTCCCCTTCATATTTTTAATACTAAAAAATCATTGATGAAGTAAATTCTGGCAGAAAACAACCATGGAAAAGAGTTGGTGTTAGGCCCAAAAGCAAATGTTAAAGATAATTATGAACACTGGAGAATGGGGGTAAAATGGAAATTGTGTTGCAATTTTAACTAAAGTCTACATCAACACTTCAAAATTTGTAGCTGCTCTCCAGTAATAATATAAGCACTTGTATAGACAGGGTTCATATGCTTTTAGCTCCATGTCAATAAAACCTGTCCTGAGCCCCCTACTTTAGTGCTTACACACTTGTTATACCTGATGTACCATTTTGCTGTTTAGACAAAGCTTTAATGGACATGGTGTTCTCAAGGAAGTTATTGGAACTCACTTCCCCTATATTTCTGACTGATCCCAAGCTTTGCAGTGTGTCCTGAAAATGAACAAATGTATCCACTTTCCCAGGCTGTTGTGGAGGAGTAGTTAAGATGTGTGTGAGTGGATTGAAAGGGAAGATTATTTTTCCGTTGCTGGGAGGAGTAAATTGCGAAGAATATCTTGTATAGGAGTTAAATTTGAAACTTTTTGTATGTATTTTATATCATATTAGGGAACCAGGAGAATGGAATAGCCGTAGTCTAAGGATTAAAATAAATACACCTCTACCCCGATATAACGCGACCCGATATAACACGAATTCGGATATAACGCGATAAAGCAGCGCTCTGCAGGGGGGGAGCTGCGCATTCCGGTGGATCAAAGCAAATTTGATATAACGCGGTTTCACCTATAACGCGGTAAGATTTTTTTGGCTCCCGAGGACAGCGTTATATCGGGGTAGAGGTGTATATCAAATTAAGTTAAATTAGAGTGGGCACTAGCAGCACCTACTATAATAATATCTAAAAAAAATCTTAACATGTTGAACAGTATAATCTGTTCTAAATGGTCAAACACCAGTTTTTTGAGTACTACAAGTACCTGATGAGTTTTAGATCTTTGCATTTCAATGTTATACATAGGTGGTATAAAGGTTTGCTCTCAGTAAAAACCAAGAGATAATAACAGTTGCTGCTTTTATTGATGTGCATTTGTATTCTCTAGTGAGTCACATATGAGAATACAGTTCTTGGAAAAGCCACAGTAATGAGTACTACAGCATAGAGGCAATCACAGAGCAATTTCATTTTGAGTATAGTTATGAATTAGCCTGATAATGATCTACCAAGAATCAACATTTATTCTGTCATAGTACTTCAACTTAGTGGCCTATAAGTATTTTTTGCACTTCTCTTGTTAAGAGGCTTATTAATTTAACAGTTTCAGGCCCATGCTTTGACCTGCCTGAAAGTTATAATTTAAGAAAGCCTACTAATCCTCAGTTTAAACCGAGAGAGAGCAATTGACAAGCCCTCTAGATGCTTTTTTATATATTAAATGCTCTCAATTTTGGTCCACAACTTATTTTCTGAGTTCAGCTATTCTGTTTGTGTTCCTGCCAATAGTATACAGTCAGCATTGTGTAATCTCTAGAAAAGACTTAAATAGGTATGCTTGGTTTCCCCTGTCATGTGTGCAGTGGCCACTGTGTCTTTGACAGTAGCAATATGCACAGACCCTAATATTTCAGGAATTAAACCTAGTTCTCATGAACATAACACATTTTCCAATGGCTTATTAATAGATATAAAATCACCTAGAACATTCTCTACAAATTCATTATCTGCTCAAACAGTAGGGTGATCTATCTGGACTCATATATTAAAATCAGAAGCAACCTTTCTGGGCCAAATTTCAAAAAAATTTCTACCAAAAGACTTTCATTTAAAATGGTCATTGTATGGATTTATATATGTAAATGTGGAGATTGCTACTAGTCCATCAATGTTATATTTCAGAAGCCTCTTACCTTTACCTCATAAAGTACAACTAAACTTTGCCAGATGGAATTGCTTAGATAAAACCTTAAAACAATTTCTGTGGAAGAATGAAAAACCTATATTCTATTTTGACTAACTGTAAGCTTTTGGGACTGGAGCTGTCTTGTTGTGATATATTTGTACAGTACCTTTACATTCGACCACGATATAAAATAATAAGTCTGTTAGACTTTTTCCTTTGATAATTTAATTTCTAAGCCTTTCCAAATTGGAAATTATGCACTTATGCAATCTCACCTCAAACAATAGTAGAATGGTAACATTACTACATTCTATCCAGGACCTACTGACAGTACAAGTTACATATGCTACCTAAACGCTAAACATCAGAACTATTCCCTTTCTGCCCACAGCCCCAAATTCCCAAATTGCTAGATCAAACCCAGCCATTAATTAACCACTGACATAAACCTAATTCAAAATTTTAAAATGTATGGGAAAAGTTCATCATATTTCTGGGTTAATAAATTACTATCCATTGTTGAGACTAGATATATTACAGTGACTGGAAATCCAAAGGTCTCATAAATATCTCAGATTGCTTTCAAGGTACATATTCCTCTTATTTTATTAGTTAAAACATACATTTTACTTTCCTTGTCTATCACCAACTCAAGGATTTTACTTTCAGTGTTATTTCCAGTTCCGTCCCGTCCTCTGAAACAAGAGGTCTTAGAGCAAAATTTAAGACTTGCCAACAATATGAAACAATTCACCTCCAAATTCTATTTGGTTCACTGATGTACAGTGCTCGGGAATGAACAGTTTCAATTTGTAACAAGTACAGTATGCAAATATGCGTATTCACTATGCCATTTACTGTTCACCTATTATAACTAACAAAATCTGACCATAATCATCTCAGTCCAAAATGCTTTCCTAAAACCTATATTTTGTCTTGCCCGTGGGGCTGCCCAGTTACTAATAATTTCTGGTTTCAAAGATAAGTCTATTATATAGCGATGGGAACTCAGCAGCAATTTACACCATCATTTTGCCTATTGTTTTGTTTTGGTAATGTTGACACTATATACATAAAGTATATGGGTAGTCAACACTGTTTCCTTGATTTCTAAAAAGCTTATACTTACTTAGCCTTTGAATCTCTATTGCATATTCTCTGAAACCTGAAAAATTAACTGGTAAATTGCCTTCTGCTTCTAAACTTGACATACGTTAGGGAAGCAAACAACCGAATTTCATGGGCAGTGGATTGTATATTCTGATTATTATCCACTTGCAATCTGAAATCAAATCAATATGTAAATCCTCCTCATGCCATCATTCTACAGTAATCATCAACTTCATTTTCTGCTTCTAGCACCATAAAGGACTTTTCATACTCAACTCTCCAGTATGTACTTGGGAATTGCTACTGAAAATGATGTGCATCCATATTACTTGATATACTATAAAACTAAAAATGTTAAACTGCACCTGATACAATGATTAACTGTGTGTATTGTTATGTCTCAGTCCATCTGGTACTGGATATTAATGTCAGTTTTGGTTGTTTAATTAGCTATAGTAAATGTATTATATTTCTTGCTAAAAGGTTGTCATCTGGTTGGGAAAGAATTCAGGATTTGAAATATAACTGGTTATTTTCTTTTCTTTAAAAGTAGCACTCCTTTCACAGTGAATTATTTTTAAACAATATCTTTTTGTTTTATAGAGCATAGAAATTGCAAGGGTTTTTTTTGTTTTTTCTCAATGACTCTGCCACAGCAATTTAAGTAACAAACACTATGTTCAGAGCTGCAATAATAGTAGTTAATAATGTTGATGCATTCTGCACCCAAAATTCCCATAACTTTGGGCCTGTTCCTTCACTCCTAGCACACCCAAAACATTCATGGTGGGTATGAAAAGGTGTACAGGAGTGTGCCTAAAATTATTTTAGCATTAATTGTTTAATTAAAAAAAATCACATGTTTTATCTTATGTGAATAGTTCCATTGAAGTCAGTGGGACTACTCAGGTAGGTAAGAATGTGTTTGTGTTTGTGGGTTTTGGCCTTTTGTGCTAAATCATGGAGTGTTGAATGAGTAGTTCTAATGAATGAGGTGAGCAGGATTTGGCCCTGTAACAGGGTCTACTACTTTAAAAATATTTTTGAAATTTAATTTTTTTAATAAAAAACATAAAGGGGAGAAAAATTAGGAGAAAAGAATAGAAAAGTGCTAACTAAAGAGCAATATCGATTTGACATTTAATGGGAATGTAATCATGGAATTTTCATTTAGAATTTGGACTGAAATAAATTTCAATTTAAATCTTTTGTTCCCAGAATGGCACAGTGGAACTTTTCATATTTTGGTTCACTTCAGATTTAATCTTTGAGGGATATGCTTTACTATTAGTGGAAATTTATAGGCAATTGCAGGAATGACAAGATTAGTTTTATCCCCAACGGATGATGTTTAAAACGCAGCCTCATATACTCCCAAAGAAATCATGGCAATCTAAATCACTATCTTCTATTTTTTCTTAAGAATAATATATATTATTATTGACTTTTTGAAGCATGAGTCTTGTATTTGTTTTTGTTAGCCCTGTACCATATTCAAAACCAACAGTTTAACTACTTTTCTTAGAACATTAGACAAAAAGTAGACTCTCAAGCACTGAGGATACACATGGGCTGATTCTCAGTCAGTTAGGGCAGCTTTGCTATGGTCGCCTAACTCAAAACTGATCTTTAAGCCTGCAGATCTGGTAAATGGAGGATTGTCCTATGTAAAGGAATCCTCCAGTGTCTCCATCCTCCTAGCATAAGGACAATGTTTAGGGGAAAGAAGACAATAGATAGGTAGGGCCCTATCAAATTCACAACCATGAAAAACGTGTCACGGACTGTGAAATCTGGTCTCCCCCTGTGAAATCTGGTATTTTGTGTGCTTTTACCCTATACTATACAGATTTCCTGGGGGAGACCAGTGTTTCTCAAATTGCGTGTCCTGACCCAAAAGGCAGTTGTGGGGGGGAAGAGGGGGGATCTCAAGGTTATTTTAGGCAGTGCCCCACCAGTAGCAGCACAGAAGTAAGAGTGGCAATACCATACCATGCCATCCTTACTTCTGAAGTGCTGCTGGTGGAGGCTCTGCCTTCAGAGCTGGGCTAGCAGCCAACTCCAGCTGACCAGTTCTGAAGGCAGGGCTGCTGCCAGCAGCACAGAAGTGAGGGTAGCAGTACCACAGCCGCCCCCCACAATAACCTTGTGACCACCCCAGGGCACCAGGTTTGTATAATTTTTGATGGTTCCCAGGACGGGTCCACGTCCCTTCCCCACACCTCCCTTGTAAGCTGATATATATTCTTTCCTGTGTCTCCCCCACCCCCGCTCAGCTGGGGCCAGGAGCAGGGCCATGTCTCCAGGAGGGGTAAGGGGACTGAGGCTGGGGCCACAGCTGGTGGTGGGCGCGGGGGCTTGGGCAGCAGTTGGGACTCGATGCAGTGCCAGGACTGGAGCCCTGGCCGGCAGCTGGGACCCCTGGCACGGGGCTGGCAGCCGGGATCCCCCGTAAAAAGTGAGGGTGCTGCAGCACCCCCTGCACCCCTAGTTCATGCCCTATGAAAATAAGGTTAAGTGTGCCCTTCAGGTTGATGCTCAGTGGACAATTTTGGATCCACATATACTGGCACTAGAAAAGGTTCAGAAAAGGGCAACTAGAATGATTAGGGGTTTGGAACAGGTCCCATATGAGGAGAGATTAAAGAGGCTAGGACTCTTCAGCTTGAAAAAGAGGAGACTAATGGGGGATATGATAGAGGTATCATGAGTGATGTGGAGAAAGTGGTTAAGGAAAAGTTATTTACTTATTCCCATAATACAAGAACTAGGGGTCACCAATGAAATTAGTAGGCAGCAGGTTTAAAACAAATACAAGGAAGTTCTTCTTCACGCAGCGCACAGTCAACTTGTGGAACTCCTGACCTGAGGAGGTTGTGAAGGCTAGGACTATAACAGCATTTAAAAGAGAACTGGATAAATTCATGGTGGTTAAGTCCATAAATGGCTATTAGCCAGGATGGGTAAGGATTGGTGTACCTAGCCTCTATTTGTCAGAGGATGGAGATGGATGGCAGGAGAGAGATCACTTGATCATTGCCTGTTAAGTCAACTCCCTCTGGGGCACCTGGCATTGGCCACTGTCGGTAGACAGGATACTGGGCTAGATGGACCTTTGGTCTGACCTGGTACAGCCGTTCTTATGTTCACATTCCTGAATATTGGTGGAGCACGGGCACTATGGGCCCATATAACTCACTGCCTATGACCACCCCACAACTCCTTGAGCCCTACAACTACAACACTGTGAAGTTTCAGATTTAAATAGCTGAAATCATGAAATTTACAATTTAAAAGATCCTATGACAGTGAATTTGACCAAAATGGACTGTGAATTTGGTAGGCCCTAAAGATAGGTAGGCAGTGGCAATCCTCCATTCCCTTAAGAGCACCTGAGGACTTATGGCAGCTGGTAGAACAGGTCTGAAGCTACTCTAAACTATGCTGGAAGGCCAGGCTGTCACAGAACCAACATAGGAGATGCAAAAGGCTCCTTTGCACACACTCCCCATGCTGTCCCAGCTCTTCCTTGGTCCCACTGAAAATCTGGCTCAGAATATTTTATGTAATATCACTGGACCAGATTCAGCTCTGTTATATTGGTATAAATGCAAAATAGCTCCACTGAAATCTATGAGGTAGTCCCATCAGAAAATTGGCATGTTGTTCAGGCACACATTGTTCTGTCAGATATTAAATATACAAACTTGGAATCCTTCTAAGATTGTTAAATAATGACACTCCCCCCTCCACCCCAATCAAAGATAAGTCTTTAAGGATGGATTCCTATTCTTGGGTCTCAAGATTCATGCCTACAATGGTCCGGTATGCTTTGCTGCACTTGAAAAGCTTAGTGTTTAACTGGCTCTCCATAAGGCAATAATCATGCGCCTTAGAGAAACATAATGGATGCCAATGCCATCAATCATCAGTTTTTTCTGTCGCCATGTGACAATGAGGAAGCTTGTGGTCGGTATTGCATCATTTTTTTTTCTGTTGGGAAAGTAAATGATAAAATCTGGATTAACTATAATGTACTTAGAAAGTGAAAAACACTGTTGTAGTTTTATTTACACTAACCATAAATGCATACAGAGTGATATAAATTTACCTGAGATCCTCTTTCAAAAAAGTTTTCAGTCTAAAGTCTATTGAGTCTTGTGTACACTAAAGAAATTTACCATGAGCTTGATCCAATAAAGAGCTTATTTTTGTGTGTTATCTTAACCATGTGAGTAATCAGAGACTATTATGCATGTATTGAAATGCTTTACTGATTCAAGGTCTATGCTAGGAAAAGTGTGTCCCCCACCCATTTCCGCCGTCATGAATTGCCAGCATGAAGTGCTTCAGATGGTTTACTTGTGTCTGGCTTAGATTTGTTTCAGTAGAATTAAATAATGGTTTAGTCTGAACCATATCAGCCCACTCTGTGCTAGTGTCATTTTGGACTGCATTAATTTAATTACTGTGCCATAGTGCTCTGGTGTCTTTTCAAAGCCTCCTAGAACCCAGTGCTTCTGGGAGCTGTGTCAGGAACTGTGGGACCAGTATTCAGAGGGCATTGAAGAGCACTAGTATTGGACATGCAAAGCTACTACGGCATTCCAAGCACAAATCGACATGGCTAGTGTGGCTGCATCATTTGTGCTTAATCCAGTGCAATACCAATGGTTCAATTAGGAAGAGTTCATTTTTGGTAGTATAGGAAAGCTTATTAGACATTGCAGAACAATCAAAAATTGAACAAATGCAAATGGGAGTGAGGAGTGTAATCTTTATAGCTGAACTGCTTTGTGGAACATGAACATTGTTGTTGTTTTTTTTAATGAGGGCAATGTCTATCATTGTACTTTATAGACTGTTAGCTCCTTTTAAAGGTTAGCTTTTCAGTTACAAAAAGTTCTAAAGGTTTTTTTGTTTCTGAGGAATCTCCCTTTGAGCCACTTATGGATTTATTTGCTTACACTGTACTTTATTGTCTGTATAGCTTTGTTTCTCTTTCATGGTTCCTATTTTTAGTTTAAATGGACAGTTTTTAAGTTGTTTTAAATAATCATCACTCACTGCTGATTGAAAGCAATCAGTGATTTAATACTCTGCCTGAAGTGCACTTGTAAGGCATCTCTAAGAAGTTAATATAAATGCTCCCTTTTTTGTTTCGTGATTGATCTGTTTAGTTTAGAGAGTGTGACATGTGAGTGTGATATTGCTTCAAGAGGTCCACGTTCAGGAGCTGAAGGCAAAACATTCTTACCCATTCTTGAATTATTTCATAAATCTGCAAAAAGAAGAACAGGAGTACTTGTGGCACCTTAGAGACTAACAAATTTATTAGAGCATAAGCTTTCGTGGACTACAGCCCACTTCTTCGGATGCATATAGAATGGAACATATATTGAGGAGATATATATACACACATACAGAGAGCATAAACAGGTGGGAGTTGTCTTACCAACTCTGAGAGGCCAATTAATTAAGAGAAAAAAAACTTTTGAAGTTTTTTAAAAGCTTATGCTCTAATAAATTTGTTAGTCTCTAAGGTGCCACAAGTACTCTTGTTCTTCTTTTTGCGGATACAGACTAACACGGCTGCTACTCTGAAACCTTTCATAAATCTGACCCATCAGCATGGATAGCCTCAAAGAAATTCTATATTTGGATGATTATTAGTGATAGATGAGCCTTGAAAAACCTGGAGGGTTTTTGATCCAGTTTAGATAAGCACCCAAAAATAGGGATGCTTTTCCAGACTTCTTGGATTTGTACAACTAAGCTGTGAGTCTCATGGGAACAGGTTCCCTTGAAAGATTTTCAATTCCACTTTCAGGACTTTCACTTCTGGCCTTGGATTAAACCAGAAAGTGCAGCGGTACATCACAAGTGAAAAACTATGTGTGGGGGGGTTGTGGGGAGGGGAGATGGGGTGTTAGTGAACGGACTCCTCTCATAGATTGTGGTCAATGGAGGGTGTATAATATATTTTAAGAATCTGGAAGGAAGGGTTTCATGGAAAAAAAACGAATCCAATTACTATGAAGTTCTTCATTATAATTCACTTCTGGAGGAAGAGCGTGTATTAGTCTATTGTAGATCTGTTATGCTTGTCCTAGCTTGCAGCTATCAAACCTACACTCTGACCCAAGTGACTTTTTATCCCTATTGCTAATGTGCATGTCCTTACCTTTCTCTCCTACTTATCATGTTCCTCTAACCTGTCCAGAAATCATCCTCCTTGCCTGTCACTGGGGCTATGCCATCCCCCACTTCAATTTCTTTTGCTGCCTTCCTCATCCTTAGTATTGTGTTCAGACTTCTTGTCCCCACTTTCAAGGTTCTGTATAACTGTGCTCTCCTAAATCCTGTCTTTATTTCTTAGCATTCTATCCCCTTCTTCACTCCACCAATAAACCTTGAATCAGCTCTTTTATTTTCTGTTTTCACTCTCCTCTTCATTCTCTTTCCATGCTGTCCCCTATTCCTGAACTCCCTCCTTATTCTAGTATATGGTTAATCCCTCCCTGAAGAAACCATTTACATTTTCATTTCAGGAAGTGGCTTAGACATGTACCAAAGCCAGTTTTTGGAACTTCATCAAAGATTGTTATATGCCGAAAAAGAAAATAAAAAAAGATCCCGTGAATTGAGCATTGTCCTGGATGCAATTAAACGAGTAGTAGCAGAGAGACTGAACTCTACAGCAAATCATACAGGTTTGTGCTCATAAAAAATTTTCTTCCTAAAGAGATTAAATTATTATATACTCAGGACCCAATTCTGCTTCCTCTAATGTTAATGGGAACAAATCTATTGACTTTGATGATGGCAGCATCAGGCCCTTATATGTTTAAAAAGAGGGTGAGAGAAGACTTTTACCATTCTTTAATTAGGTCCTAATAATACTTACCTAATGCGTGACAATTTATGGGATTGGTTGCTTGGAACCTGAGAGAACTCTAAGAACATTTTTCTATCATTCTTTTCTCCTTTTATTTGTCTTGTGAAGAGTCCTTCATGCTTTACCTTTTTTCCCCAAATTTCAAAAGAGGGGACATTTAAAAAAAAAAACAACTATGAAATGTTTCCCCCTTTCTCATCCTACTTTGCTTATGAGAAGCAGATAGAATGCATTACTGAAAGTCTCTCTTTCTCTAGCATCTTTGCACTCTCACGCACCTTTGGTACATTTTTAAAGTTGGACAACAAATACTAGAAGTAATTCCAATTCAGTTAATCATATTCGGTTGGTCTGACTTTCCCCTGTAATTTAATTAGAACTTTTATTCACTTCTCTTTCAAAAACACATTAGGCCCTACTGCTTCAGCAGCTACTGCACATACTCAGGATGATCTACCTCCCACTCTAGTGGTTGCAGTCTGATGGATTAGGCAGTTAGCCCTGTCCCCTGGAGGAGCAGTAAAGCAGAGTAGGAGCTGGCCATCACACATCCCTGTTGATGTAAGCACAGCTTTCTCCAAAAGCTGTTCTCATTGCTGCTAATCCCGTTGCAAGAGGGAATGGAGAGAATGAGAGGAGCTGCCTTCTTGTGGGGAGATGGATTAAGGGATCTTATGTTGTAGTTGAAATGTGGGACACTGGTCTCAACACAAAATATTTAAGAATTATTTCTCATAGTTCCAAATAGAATACATGGAGTTAAATATACATAGAAAAAAGCTTTGGGTTTTTATAATTAAAATATTTTATTAAAAATTGAAAGGGAGGAGGAATTAAGATGTGCATCATTGTCTTCCTGACCACTTTGCCTGTATGTGTTATCCTGTTTCCTCACTTGTTTTGTGTTTTGTTTTTTAGTTCCAAATCCAACATTGACTCAATGGGATTATTCACAAGCTTAAAGTTAAGCAAATGCTTAGGTGTTTGCAGGATCTGGCCTTGGATTATAAACTCTGGAGTAGAGGCCACGTTGTACGATTTTTGCCCCATGGCTACCTCAGTGAGGGCCTGATTGTGACTGAGATCTAAATAATAATTTGGGGCAGTTCTCTTTCCATATTTAGAAATCAAGGTCAGCTGGGGAAGAATTTAGGAAACTGTACCTGGTTGGTGGTACCACACAGGAAACCAGGTAGGGAGAGGAGAGAAGGAGATATGCAATAACAACTTTTTCTACCCGTACAAAACAAAATCATACCTTATACATTTTTAGGCACCGAGGCTGCAAGGAGCTCCTTGCAGGATCAGAACCTGATTTTGTGTGTGGCGAAAGGCAATCTTTGAAGAAGCAGCTTTTCACCCCTCAATACAGTGATGGCTGAGTGGAGAATTCCCACCTAAACAACACAATGGTTCAGAGTGTCTATAGCATTCTGCCCATTAAAGCTTGTTGAAAAACAATTTCGTGAAAAATTTTGAAGTTTCCATTTCACAGGGCTCAAACCAAACATTAAAAAAAGCTTTTTGTTAAATATTTTTTTGAAAAAACTGAATTTTCATTTTCCCAAATTCGGCCCCTCTTCTCTTTTGTGTCACTGGGTGCAATAAAATTAACAATATTCACAATTTTTTTCACTTCTTCCTTTTTTCCTCTCTTTTCCCTAGTTGAGGGAGTTTTGAAAAGTTGAGGAATGGAAAAAGGTGTAGAGGGGAATGTGGAGAAAAAGCCGTAGACATCATTCATTCTTTTGTATTCAGTGGGAAAAAAAGAAAAAAACTATTTAAAATGTGCGGTTCAATTCACAACAAAATGGAAATTTTCCCTTCAAAATTTCTTGTAGCATTTTTTTGTCAGTCACATTTTTCCCATAAATTCTATTTTTAAGCAGAAATATTTTCTAGTTGAAAAATTTTGACCAACTCTACTGTCCATGTTGTAAATTTCACTGTCCATGCTGTCCCGGGTAAAGAATGGAAAAGGCAGGTAACAGAGAGTTGTGGAGAACAGGAAATCAGAGTCCTGTTTCTGCTAACTTGCACCCAGTAAGTAGGTTTTTGGGGTTTCTTTTTCGAGTGATTGCACATGTGCATTCCACTCCACATGTGTGTGGGCCCCAAGCAGAAATTTTTCCCTCAGTGGTACCCCCGTGAGGGCAGCTTGAGCGCCCTCAGGTGCTGTGCACTCATAGTACCAGTATAAAGTGCCCAGCCAACCCGGTGCCCCTCAGTTCCTTCTTACGGCCCATGATGGTCACTGGAACTGCTATCCTTGCTTTGGCAAGCTCTGTAGTTTTTTCCTTTTTGCATATCTGACCATAGTTGTAAATAGTTTAGTCAGTTTTTAGTGAAAACCCAAAAGCAAAGGAATCTAAGAAACTGGATTTATTCGGTAGAATATTTTATTCTTCAGGATTGCAAACCAGCAGGTGTTGTTAGGCAGATACGATTTCAACACGTGGGACTCATGCAGAAGTTCAAGGACTTGCTCCCTCAGGATGCCAGGCAAGAGTTCTCCATGTTGGTGGACAAGGGAAAATCAGTAGCAAGGGCCGCGTTGCAAGCTGTTTTGGATGCAGCTGATTCAGTGGCCAGCTTCATGGCTACAGCAGTAGCCATGCATAGGAGTTCATGGCTACAGTCTTTGAGTCTCCTGCAGGAGGTCCAGCAAACCCTTCTGGATCTACCTTCGAAGGAGCTTTGATCTTTTCAGAACAGACTGATGTGAAGCTTCATTGGTTAAAGGACTCTAGGGCAAGCCTTAAGTCCCTTGGTTTGTACACACCAATGACTTCAATGAAGTATTACATGTCCCAACAGCCCATTCTGTACTCTGTACCGCCTATCTGTCAGGATCTGCAGAGAAAAAGAAGCAAGGGTTTTAGGCATAGGCCATCACCCCTTGCTATCTCAACGTCTGTGCTTGCCCACCTAGACGTTCAGGGGGCTCTAAGCAGGCCTTTTGACAGGACACTTGAGGGTGCCATACCAGTTCCCATGATGCCAGACCCTGTTTCTCCTTTGTTTACAACCACATCTCCCACTTTCTCAGTGCATGGTTCTGTATCACCAGGGACCGTTCAGTGTTGAAAATGGTGGAAGTGAGATACACCCTCAAGTTTACTTCCACACCTTCGTCCCGTCCTCCCTCCCTATCTCATTTCAGGAACTTCTCTCATGAAGAACTTCTGGCCCAGGAGGTTCAATCCCTCCTTTGGATGGGACCCGTGAAAGAAGTTCCGGAGCATTTAAGAGGGAAAGGGTTCTACTTCCATTATTTCCTAATCCCAAAAGCCAAGGAAAGTCTCAAACTCATTTTAGACCTGCGCCACCTCAACAGCTACCTCAAGAAATTAAAGTTCTGCCTGGTCACCTTGGCATCCATTATCCCCTCCCTGGATCCCTGGGACTGGTACGCTGCCCTTGATATAAGAGACACCTATTTTCATACATTGATATACCAAGGTCACAGAAGGTTCCTCAGATTCGTAGTGAACCACAGACACTACCACTTCATGGTACTCCCGTTCTGCCTGTGTGCAGCTCCGAGGGTGTTTACAAAATGTATGGTGATAGTGGTAGCCTTCTGAAGAGAGCAGGGGTGCAGGTCTACCCTTATCTGGACGACTGGCTAATCAAGGGATGGTCCAGGGCTCATGTAGTATCCAGATTTGGGCTCATCTAGTCGATTGTCAAGTCTCTAGGCCTTTTGATAAATGTGTAGAAATCTACCCTCTCTCCAGTATAGAGGATACAGTTTATCAGAGCGGTGTTCAACTGCTCTCAAGCCAGAGCCTACATTCCAGAGGATCATTTTAAGACAACTACATCTCTAATAGCACACCTCAAAGGCCATCCCATCGCAACATCCAGAACTTGTCTGAGGCTTGTAGGCCACATGGCTTCGTGCACATATGTGGTGCAGCATGCAAGGCTGCGCCTCAAGCCCCTCCACACTTGGCTGGCCTCAGTGTACTCACCAAACTGCCACCATCTGGACTTTGTACTCACGGTGCCCCCTCATGTTCTTGTCTCCCTCAATTGGTGGGTGGACCTGCTCAATATTTGTGCATGGGTTCCCTTTATATGGCCCCAACCGTCAGTGACCCCAATCTCTGATGCATCAGCACTTGGATGGGGAGCTCATTTGGGGTTCCTCAGAACTCAAGGTCTTTGGTCTCCAGAAGAACTTTCTCTCCACATCAATGTCCAAGAACTCAGAGCAATTCACCTGGCCTGCTAGGCTTTCTTGCTGCATATTACGGGCAGAGATTTGTTTGTTCTTATGGACAATGCTGCTGCCATGTTCTGTCTCAACATGCAAAGAGGAGCTCACTCTTCCAGCCTATGTCAGGAAGTGATACAACTATGGGAATTCTGTATAGCCCACTCAGTCAACCTAGAGGCCTCTTACCTTCCAGGAGCCCAAAATGAGCTGGCAGATCTCCTAAGCAGGACTTTCTCGAGTCACCATGAATGGTCCCTTCACCCAAATGTGGTGAGGGATGTTTTCCAGCAGTGGGGGACTCCCCAGATAGACCTATTTGCAATCCAGTACAACAAAGTGTCACCAATTCTGCTCTCTGTGAAGCCACAGTCCAGGGTCTATCACACATGCCTTTCTGATACTGTGGATGGAACACCTTTACTACACTTTTTCCCCTCTGTCCTGCTTGTACACAGAGTACTTCTAAAGATCAAGCGGGACCAGGACCAGGTCATTTTGATAGCCCCAGCATGGCCCTGCCAACACTGGTTCTGCCACTTTGCTAGGCCTCTCAGTGGTAACTCCAATCCCACTTCTGTTACACCTGGACCTGATCTCTCAGGACCATGGTTGACTGCTCCACCTGAACCCAAGCTCCCTTCACCTAACAGCCTGGAAGCTTGATGGCTAAACCTCAAAGAGCAGGCTTGCTCAGCGGAAGTTTGTCAGGTTCTACTAGGGAGTAGGAAGCTGTCAACCAGGGCTACTTACCTTTACAAGTGGAAGCAGTTTTTGGTCTGCGTGTTCCAAAGCGGGATCTCACCCACGTAGTCATCCTTACAAGAAATACTTGAGTATCTATTACACCTGCAGACGCATGATTTAGCTATCTCCTCTATCAAGGATAACCAGTCCATGTTTTCACATGCCATGTCCATCTAATTTTTGAAGGGACTAGAGATGATATATCCTCAAATAAGAGAGCCATTTCCTCCCTGGGACCTGAACTTGGTCTTATTAAAGTTTATGGGACCTCCATTTGAACCGTTGGCAATGTGCTCCTTATTGTACCTCTCCTGGAAAGTGGTTTGCTTAGTGGCCATCACTTTGGCCAGGAAGGTTTTGGAGCTTAGGGCCCTCACATCAGAGCCTTTATACACAGTCTTCTTTAAAGACAAAGTTCAGTTACCCACTTTTTCCTTACCTGACCCCAGTTTCCTACCAAAGGTGGTAACGCAATTTTCTAACAATCAGGCAATCTACGTTCCAGTCTTTTACCCTAAGTCGCATACAAAGAGGGAGAAGCAGCACCTTCACTCATAGGGCTCGCCTAACATCCAAGCTTTCTACATAGAATGGACTAAACCATTCAGAAAGTCCACCCAACTGTTTGTAGCAAAGAAGATGAAGGGTCTCCTGACCTCTTCGCAGACAGTCTCATCCTGGATTAAGTCTTGCATTCATGCTAGTTACAATCAGGCGGGGGTGCCGCCTTCCAGATATCCCAATGGCTCATTCCACAAGGTCGCAAGCACTGTCAGCAGCATTCGGCGGGCAGATCCCTGTCCTGGATGTTTGCAAAGCAGCGACTTGGTCATTGGTGCATACACTCTCCTCCCATTACACCATCATATAGCAGTCCAGAGATGATGCCAAATTTGATCAAGCTTCCTGCAGTCTTGTGTCCATGAACTCCAATCCCTCCACCTATTCAACTGCTAGGGAGTCACCTGGAGTGGAATGCACATATACAATCACTTGAAGAAGAAAAAACAGTTACTAACTTTCTGTAACTGTTGTTCTTTGACATGTCCATTCCACAGGCCGTCCTCTTATCCCTCTCCATAGGAGTCTTCTGGAAGGAAGGAACGGCGGAAGTACGGGGTCGGCTGGGCACTTTATACCAGCACAATGAGCACATAGCACCAGAGGGCGCTCGAGCTGCCCTGACAGGTACCACTGAGGGAAAAATTTCCAGCAACTGTGCTCGGGGTGCGCACACACCTGGAGTGGAATGGACATGTGCAACACATCTCAAAGAACAACAGTTACGAAAGGTTAGTAATAATTTTTTCTTTGTTTTAGGGTGCTTCGGGGATTGCCTTCTGATGATGGACAACATTTCCATTTCTGAATCAATAAGTCTGTTATGGAGCTAACAGCTGTGGAGCTGTGGCTTTTCAGGGTTCATGCAGCTTGGAAAGCTATTACTGTTTGTGTTGGATAGAACTCACTGCTGTATAACTCTGGTGTAGAATGCCTTCTGTCTTCCTACCTCAGTGTGGACTGCACTTCAGGGCTGGTCTACACTACACAGTTAGGTCGACATAAGGCAGCTTATGTCAACCTAAATTATGTCAGTCTCTACACTACAGCCTTCCTCCCACCAATGCCAGTTCCCTACTACACCGACATAATAACTCCACCTCCACAAGAGGCTTAAGGCTTACGTTGGTGTAGTTAGGGTGATGCAGAGTCTGTGTAGACACTGCATCCCTTACATAGACTGTCTTGTCAATTTCACGGCAGGAGCTGTGAAATTGACAAGAAAGCCCCTGCTCCACTGGAGAGCTGGGCAGCTGGATCCTGCTCTGGACAGCAAACTGGGGTGAGAAGCCCGAGTAGCCCCCCCCGCCCACTCCCTGCCCAGGGAGCCATGCAATTGACAAGACTGCCTGGCTCCCAGTGAGGAACGAGCAGGCAGAGGGGGCCGCGAAGCTAGGGGCAGCTGGACCCTGCTCTCCAGTGGTGAGAAGCCCGAGTGGCTTCTCCCAGTCAGGGCCGGCTCTAGCTTTTTTGCTGCCCCAAGCAGCAAAAAAAAGCGCCGCCCCCAGCCCCCCCCGCCGAGCACCACGCCGCCACCCTGCCGACCGCCGGAGCTCGCCCCCCCCCCGCGCCGAGCGCCGCCGGAACCCCCGCCCGAGCGCCGAGCCCCGCGCCGCCCCCCCCCAGCGCCGCGCCGCCGGAGCCCGCCCCCGCCCCCTGCCGAGCGCCGCCGGAACCCCCCTCCAGCGCCGCACCTGCGCCGCACCCCGGAACCCCCGCCTGAGCGCCGAGCCCCGCGCCGCCCCCCCCGCCAAGCACCGCACCGCCGGAGCCCTCCCCCCGCCGAGCGCCGCCGGAACCCCCTTCCAGCACTGCGCCCGCGCCGCCCCCTCGCCGAGCCCCACGCAACCGGAGCCCGCCCCCCCCAGCGTCGCGCCGCCGGAGCGCCCCCCTGCGGAATGCTGCGCCGCGCTCCCCCCGCCGCCCCTTACCAGGTGCCGCCCCAAGCATGTGCTTGGGTGCCTGGTGCTGACCCTGCTCCCAGTTTCTGGAAAGGAACGGGTAGGGGAGAAGCTGTGGGTGACTTCCCCAGGCTCCTGGCGGGGAATAGAAAGCCCAGGAGGTGGGGGGCGCCAGCCTGCCAGGAGTCCAGGAGGCAGTGGGGCAGCCAGGCTCCCGTCAGAGAGCTGCCAGCAGAGCTGAGAGACGGGCTGTCAGCTCCCCATGCTGATCCTCTTAGGTCAGTGAAAGCAGTTCTGGTGAGGACACACACTGTCAATCCAAGGAGGGTAGAGTGGATATGCACCACTGCAGTAATTACTGCTGTGGCTATAAATCTACCTAATATAGGTTGACTTAAGTTTGTAGTGTAGACATACCCACAGTGGTAGTAATTACTGTGAGTGTACATTGGTTAACTTCAGAGGGAAATGGCCAGTGCACATTTTACTTGTATGTCAGTCATGATAATTATGGGTATGAATTTGTCTGTACCCATTGCTGGAAAGCGTTTTGAAATACTTTTGGATGAAAAGTGATGTATAAATGTAAGCCACTGTAATATCTTAATATGGCCTATGTGCTTTCACAAGTATCTAGCAATTATTTTTTGGTTCAGGTATCCATTTTATGAAATTCTGCAATGAAAGGAACTCATTGTGAAGCACAATGAGATTCATACCATGTAATAACTGCTTTTCAAGAACTACAAGCATCAAGTGCTTATATTATTGCATTATGACCAGAGGTGTTAGGCATGAGTCTGCTCATTCCTATTTTTATTTCTGGCATATAGTTTTGCTTCCCTTTTCACTTTGTGCCATTCTTTCCTTCCCTTTCTAACAGCTTACCTTTCTTTATTATTATTTCTTAAATTACCCAGAAAGTCAACACTAAAGAGAGAGGTAAAACAACTTCTGAAGATTAATCAAGCCACATTGTTGATATGTTTGACTTTGAATCTTCTTCTTCGTAGCAGGGAGATGTCCTTCTCAGAAACCCTTTGACTATCAAAACAAATGATAGGTTTCAGAGTAGCAGCCGTGTTAGTTTGTATCCGCAAAAAGAACAGGAGTACTTGTGGCACCTTAGAGACTAACAAATTTATTTGTTTGTTTGTTTTTAGAGGAAAATTTGAAATGGGTTAAAAGTTAACACACAGACCTTTCAAAAGGGAGGGTATATTCAAACATTAGAATAAAAGTTTTGGAACATTATGCTCCTGTCAAAAAACCTAAAGAATCTTGGACCAAGGCTTGGGGCTCAGTTCCATCAAGCTCAGACTTGGTGGAGCTCCAGGAGGTAGGGGAGAGAAAGGTGACTAATTTATGACATACCAGCAAGGATTTGCAAAGCACAACAAACTCTAGCCCCATCTATCACTTCTCCAACATGGCATATATATGGCTATTCTGGCTCTATGGTGGTGTGACGGGGTGTATATAACCTGTTAAAGGTTAAACAAGTTAAAGGACTGCTGGGAGCTGAGTTAGCCCAGCACTGTGACACCTGAAACAGGTGCTGGACTTTGAAACATGAGCTAAAAAAGTGGCTGGCTGGGAGGAAGAGCAGACTTTCGGCTCTCACTGTGGGTGGAAGGTTGGCTGGGGCCAGGAACTCAGGAATGGTTACCTATGAGAGCCCTCCCCCACTCCCCTTAGGGTTTGGAAGAGTTGTGTTTATTTTGGACTTTGGGTACTCTGGAAGGGATGGAACTTTTATCTGACCTAGCTGGAGGGCCAGGTCACCTTAACCTGAAAGCTGTTGGCTCAAGGCCAGGATGGAAACAGAGGCAGAGCCACTGCTCCACTACACCACACCATATGAGGGCATGCAGGGAGGGTGTGTAGCCACTGATGGGTTTGTGCAACTTGGAGATTACCCAGTACCATCAGAACTCCAGTTTTCTGGGTGTTTTGCACAGACTGAAAAGTATAAAATCTCTAGAAGCAGAGCTGAGGATATGGCCCCTGAAGTCTTCTCAGTCCTTTCTCAGGCAAATCAGAGGAGTTTTGCTCTCTTTCAGGCCTATATATGTGCTTGTTCTCATATATACCTACATGAGCATGGGTAGTTCCAGGGACAGGGAGGGAATGACACAGGCAGAATTCTCATATAATGTACATAGGAGTTCGACCTGTGTCAAGACAGCAGAAATAAGCCCTGGTAAAGTTAAGTTTTATAATGATTTCTTGCTAGCTGCTTAGCAGGTACACATTTGAGTGAAAAAGATCTTTTGCTGCTCATGTGCCTTTCTTAAAACAAAACAAAGAGTAAGGTCTTTCATTTAGTCCTATCAAATATTTATTAGTTTACCTAATGGTATCCATCATCTTTGCGCATTGGGTGCCTTCTATTAATTACTGGTAAGTGGAAAATATTTTTGTTTCACCAGTTTAATTGACCTCTGAATGATTTTAGGAACAGGCTGTATAGGTTTTTAGTAGCTTTTCTAATCCTATATTTTAGCAATTTCCTAGCATTTATTCTGAATAATGTATCACAAAACTGGAGCCCATAGAAATGTAATATTTACATCTAGACAGCTAAAGTTAGCAAATGACAATTATCGACTTCAGTTGATTGTATTTGATAATTTTGGATTATTTTTATAAATTCACATTTGGATTATTTCAACATTGGTAAGTATTTTAATTAAATGTCACTTCCCCCCCCTTTTTAAATTCTGACGACTCAAGAGTAAATAAGTGCTACATATTACTCTTCACTACTGCAGCTTTTGTTTGCTCAATATCTGTTTAAAGGTCATGGTCCCATTGTCCTTGTAAACAATGGGAGTTTTAACTGTATAAGGACATCCGATTCAGGCCCTTCATGTGCTCAGTGAAAAACTCCATGTATTGCATTCTAAGAGAGAAGGTTCACCATTTGCCTGCTGGGAAACACTGAAAGTTATGGATTAGGAATTACTGATATTAATGATATTTCTTGTTTATTTACAACTGACAAAAATTATCCTCTCCAATTGTTTGT
Organism: Chrysemys picta bellii; assembly: GCF_011386835.1. NCBI lineage: Eukaryota > Metazoa > Chordata > Testudines > Emydidae > Chrysemys > Chrysemys picta. The sequence continues at coordinate 53,593,513 of NC_088795.1, read as the reverse complement.
TACACCCACTTGTTGGCTCTTTTCTCAAATGAGGCCTAATCCTGCAACTGTTTATGCATAAGTAGAGCACCTACAGAGCCTCACTGAAATCAGTGGACCTGTGTATGGATGCAGGAGTCTGCCTATGTGCAAGCAGCTGCAGGACTGGGGCATTTAACAGTAAGATCTCTGGTCAGCGAATCTCTCTTACTATGTTTTTTGTAGAAATCCTAATACAGTAGGATCCCAATATGATTGGGACTTCTGGGTGCTACTGTAATACAAATTAGAGCTGGTCAGAAAATTAATTTTCCATCCTGCAAAAAAAAAATGATTTAAAAAAATGTTTTGGGTCAGCTGAAACAAAACATTTTGATACACATGAAGTGTTTCGATTTTGACATTTTAATTTTTTATATAAAATTAAATGTCAAAATGAGAAATCAAACCTTTTTGTTCCAAAAATATCAAACCAGGACACTTTGACAATTTCAAAACAATTTTTGCAATTTTTCCTAATTTTTTTTTAAATCCGTATAATTTTATGAAAAAATTTGGTTTTGTTGAAATGGCATTTTCTGACAGCAAATTGTTCTGAGGAAATGTTTCTGACCAACTGTAATACAAACATATCATAATAATAATAATCTCATTTGGGGCCTGTTCCTGCAGTCCATCAGAGACTTTGGGAAACTTATTTTTGATTGAAGGAACTGCTCTTTAACTTCTGCAATCAACAGTAAATCTAATCATTCATCACCATGAAGAAGAATTGATTTGACCCACAGTAATCTCTGATAAAATGGCTCTGATTTAATAAGCTTGCATTTGTAATATGCTATACTTTTATTTGAGGGAAAATATTTGTCAGAATAATGACCTCAGTCCCCTTCTGTTTTTGTTTTTTAAGATGCTATGAAGTGGAAAGTGTTAAATCTCACCAGCAAACTCCCTTTGCATCTTACAAACATACATTACTACCTACCTCACCTCCGGGAGCATGAAAACAGCCTTTACCCAAATGTTGTCATTGGACAAGGGAGAAGTGGAGGTGAGAGCTAAAATTTAATATTTGGTGGCATTTTTCTTTTCGCTCTGAAGAGACATACAAGGTTTGTGGTTTCAAAATTTGGCCTATTAATATATATTTTTATCTTTATTATACCTGTTTGAAAATACCACTTAATGCTTTACAGTAGTTCAGTACATGTTTTTTCTGAAAATAAGTTCTAACAGCCTAGCAACTAACTGTACAGTTGCAAACTTCTCTGTGCATGTACTCGGTAGAAAAAACATTGGGGAAATATATGTATTCAGACCTCAGAGGTTATTATAGGTATTGCTAGTAATATAAAAGTTATTAAATATAATTAGTCTGTGACCATGGAAATTGTTCTTAACTATTTTCAGGGTTTTCATTTAAATTTAGAATCAGTGTTTTTATTTAAGGAGCCCTTAAATTTAAGCTGTGCAAATTTACAGTTGCTTCTTTTTGCACCTGCAAAAAAATGTAAAGGGAAACTTAAAGGTGTGGTTGAAAATCCGCTCCCCCCCAAAAAAACAACAACAACTAAACATGAAGAAAATAGTTCATTATCTTTTCTTAGGGAATTTCAGTAATTTTAGTTCATACCTGACATCTACAATTTGTCAGCAGAAATTGTTTTTAGTTGTGTATTATTTGAAGCTTCATGATCACATTGTCCAGAGTGAGCATGGTGCTAAAAGTAATGAAGGCTTAATTTACATCAGTAACTATACAAACTTTTAAATTGTTCTCTCAAAAAAATTTCAAACATACATTTTTCTTACTAGGCTAGGAAGGTTATTCTCTTAGAATATTAATGCTTATATCATAAAAATCCCATGGGACTCATTATTCTGTTGTACCCTTCTTAGAGGAAGCAGGACAACAGCTTGCTTTTCTTAAAACTTAACTAAAAAGTGTACTTTTGCTTCCCATTTCCTGCCACTCCTCCATCAACTTTTCCCATATCCCTCCTGACTATAGTATCTGGGTGGCATGCATAGGAGGTTGCATAGTACCATTTTCTCCTTCACCAGATGTCAGGAGGTTGTCTTCCCTTCCAGATATACCTCAGTGATCTTACCTCAAAACAATCTATTATTAAAATGTTTTAATTCAAACAAACACAAGATCTATTAAAAACAGAGAAAAAAGTCGAATCCACACCAGCTCTGGGCCAGGACTCCAAGGGTGAGGTCCTTCTGCAACCTTGAACAGACCACCTCAGATATACCTTTCCTCCCATTCCACTGATACCAGAAGTTCTAAGAAAAATTTGCCATGACAAAGCTTGGGTCACTCTCATTGTGCAGAACTGACCCAGACAATTTTGGTTTTCAGACCTTCAGGGGATCTCAACCCATCTCAACCAAAAGCATTGGATCCTTTCCAGATCATCTGAATCAAGAGAACAGCAAGGCTAGACATCGCAACCCAGGCCCTTTTTTCATGGCCTGGTATTTGGGTGGGCATCAGATTTAGAGCATTCATTTTTAAAGGCCTGAACAGCAATCTGTTCTTAATCAAAGCAAAAGGGCATCCACCAGAAAATGCTATTTGGCAAAATGGAGACATTTCTCCACATGGTCACAACAGAACCAATTATCTGCACAATCTGTGGGAACTCTTATTTTAGATTACCTACTCACTGTCAAGATGTTGGGTCTTTCCATTAGTGCACTGTGGGTTCACCTTGCAGCAGTCATCAATTTCCATTCTTAAGGATGCTGTTTTTACTCATCCAACAACAACCAGATTCCTGAAGGGTCTCATTAGAACTTTCTCACTGATGGTGAAACCAACACCACAATGGGATCTTAATCTTGTTCTTTCAGTACTTACCAGACCTCCCTTTGAACCGCTAGCCACTTGCTCCATGTCCTGCACCTCCATGAAAGTCACTTAATTGCCATCACATCAGCCAGAAAAGTGAGTGAACTGGGAGTGCTTATGGCAGATCTGCCACATACCACGTTTCATAAGGAGAAGGTTTCCCTTTGCCTCCATCCAAAATTCATCCCTAAGTTAATTCCTGCGTTTCATATGAATCAGTCTATTCACTTACCAGTATTCTTTCTAAAACCTCATGCTTCCGATGCTTCTCTTTATATCTGAGGGTCTTTGGCATTCTTTCTGCAGATGACAAAAAGAATCAGGAAAATGCCTAGACTATTTGTTGCTTTAGTGAAATGATCTAAAGGACAAGCATTATCTGTTCAGATCCACTCTAAGTGGATCTCTGTCTGCATTGTTCTTTATCAACTGGTGCATATTTCTGCTGTAGATGAGGTGAGAACCCATTCTGCTAAAGCACAAGCAACTTCTACAGCATCTCTTTGAGAGAGAGCCACCCTACAGATGTCCAGTATAGGTATCTGGAGCACTAGCCATAATTTCATGAAACATTACACATTAGTCCAAGCCTCTTTTTACGCAAGCAATTGTGGGGACAGCAGTATTACAGACTGCTATGCCAACTGCATCCTCACACCTCCCTCCTGTTTGACTATCACTCATATGTGGAATACACATAGGGACCGGCACTCGAAGATGGAATGGAGGTTACTTACTGTAACTGGAAATTCTTGGAGATGTGTGATCCCTATCTGTATTCCACTGCCAGCCTTCCTTCCCCTGTGCTTCAGACTATGACTAGATTTGTGGTAAGAAGAAGAAATGGAGCAGAATCAGTCCACACAGCCCCTTCTTATACTGTCAGTTTGGAGCAAGAAGAGAATGATTACGCGGGTGTGGATTGACAGACACTACTTGCTAGAAATCTCTGATCTGAGGCAGATAGTACATACATGTACCCACGTGTGGAATACAGATAGGGACCATTCATCTTAAAGAACGTCCAGTAACAGAACCTCTATTTTTTCAAGATACTGTACACATGTATTCCATGACCCGTCCTCTATCCCCACTACTACAGAAGCATCAGGAGTCAAGCGGTGAAGCAACCAAGGTGCAGTTGGACTGGCCTGCTCTCAGTGTCCTCAGTTGGAGGTAAGAGGATACTTGGGCGCATGTGCCATTCCAACGGGTCCTGCTGACAAAAAGTCTTGGGCTCAAGTGCATTGGGTGCGTGTATACCAACAATAGAATATAATGTGGACAACACATCTCAAAGAACAGCAGTTACTGTACAGTAAGTAACCATTTTTTGAGGTATAGCTCAACCCATAAATGGCATATTATCCCCTTCCTCCCTACTGTCAATTCTTAACATCAAACACAAACACATTTCCTTGGTTATAGCATGTTTATTATCCCCAGTTATACCATGGCTTCAAAGTAGGAGCACAATGTATCCCTGACTCTGTTTCCTTGACCACTTAGGGCATTTTGGAGAGGCACCCTCTCTGGCTGTCCCTAATGTTTAGACAGTCTCCCTACATTCTGCTCCCATCTGTCCTTCAGGATCTTTCCCTTGCTCTCACAGTTTTTGTTCAAAATACAGCAGGCACTTATTACACAAGGTACATAATGAGAAACATCCAGCCTTTTCATAATGTACTGATACTCACACTTCAGTCTTCCAAAAGCACACTCCACTGACGTTCTACAACTACTCAGGGTAAAGTTAAACCACTCCTTTCTCTTTTCAAAGCATCCAGTGAAAGGCTTCAGAAATCAGGGAAGTAGAGTATAAGCTGGATCTCCCACAGTGACAAGACAAATCTTAAATCAATGTCCATAATGTTCTGGAGAACAAATAGTCCATTGCTTATCCGTTAAACGGGCCTGAGTTTGCCACCCTGCATTAATATTGGTGAATCTTCAACAGTGATCAACTGGACCTCGCAGCACCATGGAAAAATACCCCTTTCTGTTGATGACGTCTTTGGCCTGGTGTGTAGAGTAGAGAATAGGCATGTGTGACCCATCAGTAGCCTTTAGACAGTTTGAGAATCCTATCTGCACAAAGTCATCAATAACCTCCTGTACAATGCCAAGTTTTATGACATGCCACTGCAGCACCCTCCTTGTAGCATCACAAATCTCCATGACAACAGCCCCAGTGGCTGATCTACCAACACCAAACTGGCTAGCTGCTGACTGGAAGCAATCAGGAGTGACGAGCTTCCAGATGATGATGGCAACATGATTCTTCATGCTCAAGGGGACTCTCATGTTGGTCTTCTGCCACTGCAGTTCTAAAGTGAGCTCTGTGCAGATTCCTAGGAAAGATGCTGTGATAGAGCCTTCAGTGGTTAGGCGGCCTAGTGGCTAGATCATTGATCAGAGGGGTTGGAGGGAGAACCAGACCCTCTCCAGGGCCCTGTGTAGTCCAACCCCTAAGCAGGGAAGACGGGTCTTCCTCCCGGCCGGGTGAGGATAGAGAATTCAAGATGCATTTCCCTAGGCTACTTCCTTTTAAAGTCTCTTTAGTCTGGGGTGTGGCCCCCCTAGTCCAATTCCCCGCTTAGCTGCAGGCTCCTCTTGATAGGGGAAGGCTTACTTGCCTCCAGTGGGTGCGTTGGCTAGCAAGTCGCTGATCTGTCCCTTCAGGCAGCCAAACAGAGAGCTCCTGCCTCCTCACCAGTCAGCCCCCAATTGAGCCAGGCTCCCTTCTTTTCTTCCCCCTCCATGTCTGACATTGGCTGCAGGTGTAGAGGGGTGGGGCTAGCTCAGCCCACAGGTTTTCTTGAACTCCTGCTGTGCAAGGCAGCAGTTTCTCTGCTCCTTCACAGTTGCCTTTGTCATTCTGACGTTCTGCTGGCACTGTGGGTCATCTCAGTTCTGCATCATAGCCCTCTGCACCAGTAACTACTAGTTGGCCAAGTCCAGAAGCAGGGCTCCACTGAGTAAATCTGCTCAAGAGAAATGCTCTGCAGAAGTAGTTACTCAACTTCCTCCTCATTCATTACTATTAGCTATATTGCTGCAGCATTGTGGCACTCTGTGCCTCAAAGCAACACCCTGAAACCCCCATATTCACCACTGTCATATAATTATGATATGTTTTGTACAAAGTATGCCTTGTAAGGTATCATTTTAAAGAATGGATGGAATGCCGCCCTTTAGCATGTGCTGTCCCAGGCACGTGCTTCCTCCGCTGGTGCCTGGAGCCGGCCCTGCTTGATTCAAATCCTGTTTAGTTTATAGAACTCACATTGCAAATTTACTTAGGTAACCAACTTTGATCTCTACACTTACTACTTATAGGGCTAGTCTACGCTACCACGCTATATTGGCGCAGCTGCACCGATGCAGCTGCATTGCTGTAGCGTGTCTGATGAAGATGTACTATGCAGATGGGAGAGTGCTCTCCTGCTGACATAGTGTGGTGCGGACACCCCTGAGTGACGTAACTTACATCGATTTAAGCAGTAGTGTAGACAAGCCCTTAATCACTTAAAATCAATCTTTCAGTAGTTAATATTTTACCTAAAACAGTGTGTTTTGGTTGAAGTGCTTGGGAAATCTCAGCTCAGTTTACAAAGGCTAGCGTGTGTCCTCTGCACATCGAGGGAGGGATGGACTGGGTAATAGAATAGAATCATAGAATATCAGGGTTGGAAGGGACCTCAGGAGGTCATCTAGTCCAACCCTCCTGCTCAAAGCAGGGCCAATCCCCAGACAGTTTTTTACTCCAGTTCCATAAATGGCCCCCTCAAGATTGAACTCAGAACCCTGGCTTTAACAGGCCAACGCTCAAACCCCTGAGCTATCCCTCCCACCAAAAAACCCAACTATTTTTTTTGCCGCAGATGCCTAAATGTTCCCCTCAAGGATTGAACTCACAATCCTGGGTTTAGCAGGCCAATGCTCAAACCATTGAGCTATCCCTGTGTTGGTGTAAGAAGCTGAAGAAGAGCTCTGTGTAAGCTTGAAAGTGTGTCTCTCTCACTGGTCAAGCTTCTAACCGGGGGAAGACCATACAGTTCTGGGGTGCAAGGCTGGGGAGTTGGGGGAAATTGGCTGAAGCCTCTCTCTTGTTGGTTCACGAGTGGCTGGGAGAAGCATTCATGTAACTCAGTTGGGTGTGTCCCTGCCTATGGATGTCTGTGTACATGCAGTACTTGCCAGAGGTTTGTAGCTTGCCAACAGCATCACAGTGTGAGAGGGAGCCCAGGTTGGTGGGACAGAGTGCTCAGCAGTCCCACAGTCCAAGCTGCACCCCAGGAGCACCGTGACAAGCATCAACAGCCCTATGAAACAGCAGAGCCAAATGCATCCACCCCCCTGGCTCCAAATGCACGTGCCTGATCCTGTTTGCTACATTGTTGTAATGACTGTTATGATTGCAATGTTCACCAGTTTGTCTTCCGTGCTGCTTGACAGCAGTTCTAAAATGGCTCTGGCAAAATTAAAGGGTGTCAGGAGAGGAGTAATGGAGATTTGTTAGATTGAGCCCCCCAAAACCCAAAATTTCTGTAGTTTCGGGTAGTCATCCCAGAATGCACCAAAAGAAAAATCAAAGATCAGAGTGCTGAGCAATTCATTCAAACAAGCTTGGAACTGTGTGGATGCAATGATTATAAAGGAAAGTACCTTAAGCCAAGAAAACAAAATGGTGTAGACACACTTTGGTTGGATATATTTAAATTGTTGCACTCAGAGTGCACAAAGTAGATCAATGTAACATCCCTGTGTAAACATGGTCAGAGTCCTCAAAACTGCTTACAGCTATGTAATGTAGACCCAATGCCTATAGCGTACAAATGAAAATGTCTCCAACCTAATTTATGATCGGGACACACAGTATGTCCCATGCCATATGGCAGTTCATACTCTGTCAAACCTCTACACAAACATTAACTAGTTGATCAGTCTATTGAAGTTCCTATTTATGATGGTCCCTTTTCTCTGTGTTATTTTCATCATACAAAATTTCAAAAAGTCACTAATAGCCTCTATTTGACTTGAGATTAAATTATTTTAATTTCTGTTTGCAGTCTCCCTGGTGATGGGTATTCCTACTGTGAAAAGGGGAAAACAAAATTATCTGCTGGGCACATTGAACTCTCTCTTCTATGAGATGTCTGCAGAGCAGAAGAATGATTGTGTAGTAGTTATCTTTGTAGCAGAGGTAAGTTAGTATGAACAGGTGTATTTATGTTAATAAAGAGACAATATAGGAATCAATGTCTGTGTATAGTAGTGTATGAATCACTTCCATTTACTGATCATCATTGCTTTTGGAAGGATTTCTCCATGCAATTCAAATTTGGGAAAATATCCCTACTTTTCAATAAAGGACCAATAACATGGTCAAGAGATGGAATTTGCATGGAATCCTATTTAATTAAATGCTGGAAGCTGACATATTATATTCCTTTGGAATGATGTTGGCAGTCATAAAATTCCCAAACTTTGTGCCTATTAGGACATGTGTAGTGGTTAGTGCCTTGGTCGTCTTATCTAGAAAATAACTGTGGGGGAAAAAGATGGTACAGGTAACAACTGTCACATTATATTTACAGGCACTCTTGCTCTGCTTGCAGTCACATCTCCTTCAAATAAAATCATATGAATTCATTTTTGTCTCTTAACGCAAAGTATTCTATTCTGAGAATGAAAGGATTAGAAAACTGTCATCCACAAAAGTCCATAGAACCTGACAAAATATGAGCTTATTACCTTAATTTGAAAGAAATAGAGGTATTTGTCAGCTATTTAGGATTATGAGTATTTTACAAGGTGCTCTGACGCTCTAGCAGATTGCATGTGAAGTGACAGTTTTTCGAAGAAAAGCAAATACTGTGGTTATAAAATCTACAAAACATAAATAGCTCTTGTTTGAAAAAATTAGGCTGTTTCAGGTAAGTGGGAATTTTCCTCTCCCTGAATCTCTTGTTCTTATGGTAAAAGAACTGTAGCTACGAAATACACCTAATAAAAGTGCATTATTTAGCAACAACTCCTTGCAGACAGATGGTGGTGGTTGGAGACTCACATCCGCTCTCACAATCTATCCATCTTTATGCATTCTTTAACTGCTAGTTTACACTTATTTATTAAATGTAATTATTAAATGTAAAAGAAAGTTTACTCATTTAGTTAACCACATTTATAACTGTTCAAACTATAAATAATACCTAGATCACACTTCACTTTATCAGCTTAAATAGGATCCTGATGTCTCTTTCTGGTCCAGTTCACGATGATAGTTTCAATTTACTGGCTTAGTTTCTAGTCTAGCTAAATTTACCAATTTCATCTTAAAAAATAAACTCTCTTACAGTGGGATAAGTCCTGATAGAGGGCCTTGTTCTGCAAGGCGTCTCTATTGCAGTGACATAAAGAAGCTACTTATGAGGGGTAGGCAGTAATAGGCCATCCCTGAGGTAAAAGTGTAATACTTGCTGTGAAGGAGAGGTGGCCAGGACAGCTGGGGAGTATACCAATTCAGTTACTCCATGGTGACTCCCGCTGGTGGAGCTCCTATGGCTCCTCAGTGAGAATTAAAATTGCCTCTTTGGTGGACCCCTATGAGGGCAGAGGCAGAAATACTAGATTCACACTAGATTTAGCCATGACCAATTGACACAGTATTAATTCAAACAATCCCTGCCTACACTGAGTGATAAGTTACATTTAACACCGTTATTTAAGAGGTGTGCAGTTATGTGCTGCATCTCCAAGAGGTGCAGCACACACAGATACAGCCCAGAGGGTATGAGGCTAAGGTTGCTTTAAGCTCTGCCCCTCCCCCAGCACACTTCCAGTGTAGGAGCTTGAAAGGGGTCCTATGTAAGGCGGTTACAGCAGCTTTGCGTAGTGGAGCTCCCTACCAGCCAGCTAAAGATTTTTTTCTTGTCTCTTTATGCCACTGTAGCAGTGTATAGGGGCCAGGCCAGAGTAGTGTAGGGTAGGAAGGGTGGAATCCCTCCCCAGGAATTCTCAGGGTCACTTTCTAACTTGGTGTAATTTCCCAATTTCAAAGGGGTGAAGTGGCTTAGGGCACCATAGCTTTATTAGCTCTTGAAGCTTCTGGGGATCAGGTTCACAAATGCTTGCATCCTGGGTAACTCTAAGTAGTACCCTGTCTGTATGTGGGTAACACAATTGTTGAAGTAGCTTTCTCTTGTCAACCCTCAACAGTTATGTATTCTTGACTTATTGCTGTTTTAATGTATATCTTGTGATGAAGCTTGGCTATAACTTTTTAAAATAACCAATCCTAAACTGGCAAGATGACCCCTACATCTCCAAAGGGACAACATCTTTAAGTAGTGTTAGATTTTCATTTAGATAAAACCTGAATTGTCCATACTAAAACTGCTAGTTGTATGGGGCAGCAGCAATGAGCAAAATCTGACATTGTAATTTCCAGGCTAAATGCCACCGTTAGTTAAATGAGGAGCAAACTCCTGTTTAAACTTTGGATATGGATAGCCCGAGGCAAGGAAAGTTTGCACAAGTGAATTTTCTCACCAACAACGGGTCAGGTTAATAAAGGTTAGTGATTTTTTGATGATTAATCTAAATTACCTCTTTACTGAGAACAGGATCAGAAGGGCATACTAATTTAGTCCTCACAACTAGAGGCTATAGACAGATTGCCACAGATCTGTGCTCTCTCTCTTACTAAAGTGGTGAGAACCTGTATATAGTCCACAGACAAATAATTTACACACAAATGAAGCATCTATGATTTATAATATACATTCAGATGCCTGGGTAACACAACAATATTTAGTTATAGGAACACGGATATAATTACTCTTGCCTAGAATAAAAAAATTAGGCAGTGAAGTGTTTTGTGTATATACTTATATCAATTAGACTAGAAGTTAATGAAAATATTAAATTGGGTAAAAAGGAGTGTGTTAGATACTTTTTTGTTCTTTACTTCTTTAGGTGAATGCAGAGTATGTTAACAGTATTGCAGAAAGTGTTAGAACCAGGTAAGTCCTCCCTCAGGACCTACTGTATGGCTAATTGCTTTTCAGTTTTACATGAAAAGTTGTCGCATTTCAACAATGAACTACAAAATTAAAACTTGATGAAATGGTGCCATTACTCACATTTTGTAATTCAGTGATTTTAGGTTGCATTTCTAACCTTTGAGACCTGCATTAATTTTCTTCAATGTGAGACTGCTTTCCAAGGAATTAATAGTGCAATCAAAAGCACCTTTGTATTCATACACTGTGTCCTCATTGACCTCAGTCCCCTAAAATCTATAGTTATCTGTGCTGAGATCTGTGACATTTTCTAAGTGTCTTTGTTTGATAGTCTGAGTAGCAGTTCTACTTCTTTTTTTAAGGGCCATGGATTTTGGATAGCAATCTGCTTCAGTGAAATGCACTAATTCAGTTGTCTGTATTGCCATTCAATATGAAGTAATTTTGAAAAGACTTTGAAAGACTGAATTCAAGTGTGACTGTTATGAAGAAATACAGTTGAGGCTGAGATTTCACTGTAACATTGCTTGCTGTTATCCTACTCTCTGGTAGATGTTTAGTAACACTTGAAAAACTGAGTCTTTGCTTGAAAGGGACAAGTGCTTTTTTCAAACCCTATCATCACCCAATTCCTAAAGGGCTTGGTCAGATTATGCCCATATGTATGAAACCCCATCCCTCCTGGGGATCTGAACTTAGTTCTAGCAAAATTGATGGGACCTCCCTTTGCGCCCCTGGCAACTTGCTCTCTTCTTCACCTTTCCATGAAGGTATCATTTCTAGTGGCAATTACCTCAGCCAAAAGGGTGGGCGAGTTGTCAGAACCCCCCTACACAGTTTTCCATAAGGATAAAGTTTATCTCTGTCCTCACCCAAAATTTCTCATGAAAGCAGCCTCTGATTTTCATGTTAACCAAGCAATCTGTGTGCCATTGTTCTTTCCAAAACCCCATGCACATAGGGATGAGGAACAGCTTCACTCATTGGATGTGAGAAGGGTTTTAGCTTTCTACATGGATGGGAGTAAATCTTTTAGATCCTCTATGCAGTTGTTTGTGGTGGTTGCAGACAGAGCTAAGGGCCAACCAGTTTCCACTCAGAAAATCTCATACTGGATCTGACTTCATGCGTGTTTGTGTTACCAACTGGCTAATACTATTCTGCCGACTAGAGTGTTTGTGCATTCTATCACCGGACAGGCAGCTTCTGCAGCTTTCTTGGGGCCAGTGCCAATTGTAGATATTTGTAAAGCAGCCACTTGGTCATTAGTCCACAGTTTTGGTTCTCATTATGCCATTGCGCATCAGTCCAGAGATGATGCCAGTTTCGAATGGGTTGTCTTACAATCTCTGTTCAGGTAGATTCTGAACCTACTTACATGTGTGTTTTGCTTCGAGTCACCTACAGTGGAACTGAACATGTAAAAAACATCTCAAAGAACAGTTTTAGAAAGGAAGATAACCATTTTTTACCAACGAGCAGACCAGTTTGAAGATAATCCTTTATTAAGAATGGAAACTATGCACAGAAATAGGGTGGTAGAACTTTCTGCAACTGTAGCCTGCTACTGTCCTGTTCTACGTTCCTTTGTTACTGCTCCACAACAGGAAGTGTGTCATAGGAAAGCCAAAGACTTCATGAAGAATGTACATGAAGTGTGACACCTCTACTCTATAGCACATAGCTATTCCCATACAGGATGGGGAATAACTATATCAGTATAAGTCACTTTTATACCAGTTTAATTGCATCCACATTAGGGCTATTACTAGTTTAACTATTTTAGTAAAATGTCTGAACCAAAATGGTTATTCCCGTAAAACTTCCAAGTGTAGACCAAGCCTTAGTATACTTTTCAGTTGAGTTAAGTTTATTCAACTGAGTTAGCTTGATTTTTAAAAACACATATTTTTGCCCATGTAGATATGGTCTGGGATTGAACATGGGGATAGGAACTGCCTGCACAGATCCCTATGCCAGGATTAACACCTGAGGGCTAGATCCACAAGGAATTTTAGGGCTTGTCTACATGGTGAATAATGAGCTGTACAGGAGAGTGATTTCTAAAGTACACTAAAGTGTGTATTAATTGGCTCGTGTAGTGTGCACCAGCAGGTCTAAGGGTTCCCTAGTATGCTTTAACATAGTACTTTTTCAAACAGCACTATATCAAAGCAGATAAGGGAACATTTAGCGCGCACCAGCAGGGTCTACATGGACCAATTAATGTGCTTTAGAAATCACATCCCCTTTGGGAACATTATCCCATTGTGTAGACAAACTCTTAAGGACCTAACTGCCCCTTTAGGCACCAGTGAGATCTTAAAAATGTCCAGTCAGTTACCGCCTAAACCTGTACGTGCTTAAATTCCTTAGGCACCTAAGTTTTTGCCAGTGGGCATGCACAAAACCATCTGAATCCTGACTCCACTGAGCTGCTCGGCATCCTAGCTGATGTCTAAGACCCAGCAGGATTCTCAAACTAGTTGTTCCCCTGCCTGTCTCACCTGTGGGGCCTGATCTCGTAGGGATTCGCAGAGCATGCCAAACAGTCGGGGGAAGCAGATCAAGAAACAAGTGAGAGAGAGAGTGTGTGTATCTGTACACCCATCCCAGGTTACCCAACAGCCTAGTGATTAGGGACCTGACTTGGGAGATCCAGGTTCAAATCCCTGCTCAAAACTGGGCTGAGTAGGTATTTGAAAAACAGGTTTCCCATATCGTAGATGAGTGCTGTAACCTCTGGGCTATTAGTTGTGGTGGAGTGGTCTCTCTCTGTCTGTCTGTCATTTTGTGAGACAGGGCTGACCTGCCTTCAGGAAAGGATTCATGGCTATGAATTCCAAGTGGAGATAATCACCTCCCTTTGACCCGCACTTAGGCACCTAACTACATTTGAAGCATGGGGTATCCTGCTCCTCTCCTCAGCATTTCCTACTGGCTAGCTTAGGTCTTTCTGGCTTCTGAGAATCCCATTCTTAGGTGCCTGACTTTCCCAATGCATTGTATAACTTGGTGCTCAGGATTCCACTGAGCATCAGGGTGCCTAAACGTTAGGCATTGCAATGCTGGCAGTTGCAATGTCTAAGTCCCTTTGTTGATTTAGCCCGTAGTTATTAATCTTTTCTTTACAGCTTCCCTAACGAAGTGCAGTCGGGCGTTATTGAGGTTATTTCCCCTCTTGCTTCCTATTACCCAGACCTCTCCAATCTCAAGGAAACATTTGGAGACTCAAAGGAAAGAGTAAGGTAAGATAGGCTATGCAAAAACTTTCCAATAATTTTGTTCAACAGTAACGTCTTTAAATAGTCCACTGTATTTAAATTGATGAGTTTTGGTGTATTTCAGAGATAAAGCACTGTAAGTTTAAACAGAAGGTCATGAAAATTTATTTAATACAAGTGTAAGTATACAAATAACAATGCTGTTGTTGGTGTCCATCAACTTCAGAGTGAAAGCTAAACATTCTCCCTGTAGTCCTGCTTCTAAAAATCCAACTGTTTTAAAACTGAATGTATAGTGCCAGATGATGATTTATAAAGATTAGTATGGTATGGTGATAAATGGCCTAACTTTTGTTGTTTTTTATTCTATATAATATAATTAATCATCTTTACTAACGCCTGGTGGTATCATTGGCCCACTTGCTTCAAATTCATTAGCAGGAAACTATAACCTGAAACTGGTTGGTTTACAGAAGCCAATCAGTTTTTTGTAGACCAAAAATAAGTTTAGATTGTCACCAACAACTTTCATGGCTCCACTTTCATGTGCTCAAGAGCAATGAGCTGCCAGTTTGAAGCAACACAGATGACAGTAGCAGAACAGCAGTGCATGTTGCATACATGAATCAAATCAGGTTGCTTTTTTTTTTTTTTTTTTTTTTTTTTAATTAAATCCCATTCTTTCTAGAGAGCAAATATATTTGGTACATATGAGTAGAATATTCCTAGTTGCTCCCATCAAGGCCCAAATTCTTAGACTTGCATAGCTATAATTTGTATTTTGCAATTATCCTCAAACCTTTATAAATAAGGCGAGGGAGGAACTCTCTTTTTATAATAAGCTTTGTGGGATTTCAAAAATAATAAGCACAAACAATATTTAATATCAATAGAGTTGGTTGGGAATTTTTCATCAAAATGCAATTTCTACAAATTTGACATTTTTCAAGGGAGATTTTGATTTTTTTGCCAAAGTTTTTTCAATTTTCATTCAGAAACAAATTAAGTATTTCATTTCAAGTTGGATTGACCCAAATTGAAATACCTTGGTTTGTCAAAAATCAAGATGTTTAATTTCAGTTCCGATCTGTGTCTGCCTGAGCTGCCATGGTGCCCCATGCTCCTGTTCTCCTCTCGGGCTGGATGCATCTCCCATGAACCACATTAGTCTCTTCTCTGGTTCAATCATGGTGGTGAGTCATGGGAGATGCAGTTCAACTGGGAGACATGGCCCAGAAAGGAGACTGATGGCATGGCGTACTCAAACTACAACTCTCATAAGGCACCATGGTAGCTCAGGTCAACACTTTTCAGTGTCGAATTGATGCAGAATGAAACACTGCAATCAGTTTGACAAACCAAATTGAAATGTTTCAATTCAGGAATGTCTAAATAGTCCCATTTTTGATAATTCTACATCACTTTTGAGGCATTGTGTTCCACTCAGATTTTGATATTTTAACTTTTGTCCCAATTTGGGATGAAAACAAACTTTGTAATTTCCCATGTTGGGTGCTTGAGCACTTTCTAATTTGGCCTTGAGCTCCTTTTAATTTTTGGCCCCAGGTGATTATTTGTAAATTTTTAAATTAACTATCTTCTGATGAGCATGATAGATTTTAAGGGACTCTCACTTCTCAGAAGGAATGTTTAGAAAATGTTTAGAATGAGGAACAGATTAATTACAAGGTCTTAAGTACTAGATGAATGGCAAAATCCTACCCTCTTTATTCACACAAGCATTATTGCCCCCCCGAAACTATATGGGCAAGACTGCCTGAAAAAGATTTGGTGACAAGTATGAAATGATCACCTTTTTGATCTCTACTGCTGAACAAAATTATGAGGTACTGAAAAATGAAAATATATATTCTCTCAGATAATAAAGGTAAAAATATACCTAGCTCAGAAATGTATCAGGTACATGGAATTTGATAATTAAAGTCATAAGCCTATCAAATGTACTACAGTAATTAATTTCTGGACATCTTTTTGCATATAACTTTTTATAAATCTGCTTCTTTAAAGTCTTGTCGCAGATTAACAAATATCAACTTTATTGATAGCAAAATGAGATGATTTGCTTTGTAGAGGAACAGTTACATTTTACTATTAAATATTACAGATAAGTTGGTCGATCTGGTTCTGTGTTGACTCATAAAAGCACTCTATTTTACCACATGGTGAAATCTTAGTGTGTTGACTGTTGTGTTTATAACAAAACAGGTGAACTAAACCACTCTTCTTGACGTATAAATTGGTTCATGTGCTGTGCATAGAGGAAATTCTAAAACTGAGTTTATTTTGCATCAGACACTTTTTTTTTTACTAGCTTTCCTCTGATCCAGTTAACAGTGAGTGGGAGCAGTTTCAAGTATAGACTTCATAACTACAGTGTTCTAATGTTGGTATTATGCTGATAACTCCATTGAGAAATCCAGAAAAAGTTTAACAGAATGTGTTGCTTATATTTAGGTGGAGAACTAAACAGAATTTGGATTATAGCTTTTTAATGCTATATGCACAACCTAAGGGAACATTTTATTTACAGGTATGTTCACATTATCAATAACCAGCTATAAATCAATAAATAAAATGTGCTGATTTTTAGTGTTGGCAGTTTAATAACTGTTAAACTACTCAGTGAAGACAAGTCTCCTGTGTTTTTCAGTATATTTGCTCACATCATTTGTAAGCATGAATCTCCATATTTTCATAGTTATTCATCTTATAGCTATGTATTATTTGATCTGAAATGGTAGTTTCATTTGTACCTTTCTGACATTCACAGGGTTGAATGATAGACTTGCAAACTAACTGAACCATCAAACAACTTTCTGGCCAGGTTAGGGGTATTTGTGTTTTTAATGACAGGTTTCAGAGTAGCAGCCGTGTTAGTCTGTATCCGCAAAAAGAACAGGAGATGAAGTGGGTTTTAGCCCACGAAAGCTTATGCTCAAATAAATTTGTTGGTCTCTAAGGTGCCACAAGTACTCCTGTTCTTTTTGTGTTTTTAATTAATTTTTGCTTGTAGTATAAACAGATAGTGTGGTTACAGACCAAGGTGACAGCCCACGTCATAGCTAGCCAAAATCTCTTAAAGGATTTTTCCAAATGGGAAAAATATGAACTAGTTCATTTCATTAAAACAAACTGGGATGTATGTATGCTGAACTGCAAAATCCAGACCCCCCAACTTCCCCAGAATGGGTGGGAGGTTGGATCCACATAAGATCCCCAAATCTGGGCTTAACTGTAGTACAAATCAAGTACTAATCAAGGCTGATTAGCAGTCTACAATGAAAAGAATGCACTGTACTGTAACTATCTAGAAAATTTCACAACAGCTGTCTGAGAGAAACAATAAACTTAACTAGCTAAAAATAATGGTGGTGATGTGTGGGGGAAGAGATAAGAATACGAGGTAGAAAGCATCTTTACCTCATTTAATGTTTACCATGGGTTTGACTGGAGAGGAGAGCATCCAGAAATTCTATGATGTGCAATTATTCCTTCAAGTGGGAAGAGAACTGGAATGGGAATGAGGCTTGCCCAATCCCATGATGGATCCTAGGATTCTGCATGGAAGGATTCTCCCAGGTGGTCAGCAGCAGGATAGGACACATAGAAGGGCTGCTTCACGTCTTTCCTGGAACTGCTACTGGATAAGGATAAAAATTTAAAAGTGATTTAGGAGTAGAACTGGCCAGAGATGGAAAATCCTGTTCTGCAGGAAAATACTGAAACTTCAAAAAAAAATTGTTCTGAAACAATGAAAAATGAGATGTAGAAATTGCCCACAGAATGGGAATTCCAACTTGGCCATTTCATTTCAACCTTTTTAGAAATGTTTCCAAGGCTGCCCAGAACCCCAGCAACCTGCCAGGTGAGGAACTGCACAACTTGGGGATCCTGAGAGCCAGAGCTCTCAGGCTAAGGAGGAGCTTTGGGAGCCTGGAATCCCTGATTCTTCAGCAGCCCACTTTGCAGGCTGCCCTGGAACCAGGAAGCCCAGGCTGCTAAGGAGTTAGGAGCTTCCAGAGGTTCCAGGCTTCTGGCTCCATGTTAGCACACCAGGTGGGCTCCTGAGGAGCCAGACAGGGGCGCTTTCAGGAAACCAGGCACGTTTTGGTAATCCTTGGTAGGCAGGTTTCCATCAGTATTTTGTCAAAAAAGACATATTCCTGGAGAACATGTTGATTTTTGATAAAGCAGCATTTTCTGGTGGAAAAATGTTCCATCTGAAAATTTCTGACCGGCTCTACTTAAGAGCCTAAGCCCAATCTTCCAACATGATTGACCTGCTTAGGCAGGGGTGCTGGAACCATTCATGTAGTGGGAGTGCTGAGAGCCATCAAACCAAACTGTAAACCCTGTACATGATGGAAACCATTTCAAGCCAGGGAGTGCTACAGCATCCCTAGTTCCAGCACCTATGTGATTAGGAGCTAAAGTATCAGTGAAAGTTAATGAGACATAGGCTCCTAACCACCTAAGTTATGTTTGAAAATGGGACTGAGGAGCCTATGTCACTTGCACACTCCTGAAAATGTTACCCATAGAGACCAAAGTCTCTAATGCACCTCAGACACAGTCAGGGAGAGGATGGCTGTCCAGAAGTTAACAATGCCTCCAAACAAAATGCTCTGTACTTTTAGTGGATGACACTAAGCTGGGGGGAGAGATAGATACGCTGGAGGGTAGGGACACGGTCCAGAGTGACCTAGACAAATTGGAGGATTGGGCCAAAAGAAATCTGATGAGGTTCAACAAGGACAAGTGCAGAGTCCTGCACTTAGGACGGAAGAACCCATGCACTGCTACAGGCTGGGGACCGCCTGGCTAAGCGGCAGTTCTGCAGAAAAGGACCTGAGGATTACAGTGGACGAGAAGCTGGATATGAGTCAGTGTGCCGTTGTTGCCAAGAAGGCTAACAGCATATTGGGCTGCATTAGTAGGAGCATTGCCAGTAGATCAAAGGAAGTAATTATTCCCCTCTATTCGGCACTGGTGAGGCCACCTCTGGAGTATTGCGTCCAGTTTTGGGCCCTCTGCTACAGAAAGGATGTGGACAAATTGGAGAGAGTCCAGTGGAGGGAAAATTATCAGGGGCCTGGGATATATGACTTACAAGGAGAGGCTGAGGTAACTGGGCTTCTTTAGTCTGCAGAAGAGAAGGGGGGCGGAATTTGATAGCAGCCTTCAACTACCTGAAGGGGGGTTCCAAAGAGGATGGAGCTAGGCTGTTCTCAGTGGTAGCAGATGACAGAACAAGGAGCAGTGGTCTCAAGTTGCAATGGGGGAGGTCTAGGTTGGATATTAGGAAAAACTATTTCACTAGGAGAGTGGTGAAGCACTGGAATGGGTTACCTAGGGAGGTGGTGGAATCTCCATCTTTAGAGGTTTTTAAAGCCCATCTTGACAAAGCCCTGGCTGGGATGATTTAGTTGGGGTTGGTCCTACTTTGCGCAGGGGGTTGGACTAGATGACCTCTATGATTTCTGTTGGTGTGATTGGGGAAGATTGTAACAATATCAGAAATATTGGTGCTTGCATAGGGATGATTATTATGAATTTCCAGTTTCCTTTAAGAATAATTACATGTTGTTTACATTATACGAGACATCTTAAGGGCTGTCTTGTGGCATATATACCCAGCCCTAGCTTGTGGTGATGCCTATAGCAATCTTATCTTTTAAGACTTTTCTGGAGAACTAGAAGGAAAATAATGCCCTTCCTCTTGGCCCTTTCCCAGCCTGCCACTCCTTCCCTTGGTCTGCCCAGCCTCTGTACCTTCCCCAGCACAGACCCTGACCTGTACAGAGAGGCTTCAGTCAAGGGGACAAGGGGGATGAAATGGGTGCTACAGTGGCAGTTGAGGCCCCCCTACATGCATGGATCTAATGGGAATACTCTAGGCCACTATTTGGAAGCTCCATAACAACATGAAAAAAAAGCTGAAAAATCCTTTTCCTCAGCCCATTACTTACCATACTGTAATATAAACATTTTAGATTAAAACTGAGGTTTGGTGACATTTTTTCTGACGCTTTTGATTTACTTGTTGGGTATGTTTAGTATTTTAGGGAAATCTTAAAACAGAGTTTATTTTACTAATTTCTCAGAAATAGCATCATTTTGGTAAATAACTTATATGAACGTCTGAAGTTGAAAAGATAATAAAGTTATGTAATTATGTATCTACAGTACACTTACTGTCACATGCCAACTAAATCCCCAGTTCAGCAAAACATATAAGTACTTTGCTGAATTGGGGTTTAGGTGAGCTGCTTTGTGAAGTGCACTGATCACAAATAAATATTTGGAAAAAGATAATAAGACCTAACACTTATTCAGTCATCTCTTCTTTAAGTTTTTGTATGTGATCAGCTACTGTATCTTCAGCTCTGCTCTCTTAATACGTGGTAATGTCTTTCTTAATCAGTAAAAGATTGAGAGATGTTTAGAAACAATTGTAATTTTCACTGTAACTGCTCAAGTTTTTTGCAGTACATTAGAGCCCCTTGAGACACTTGTATTAATGCCAGAGCTAGGATAATAGGATTGTAAGTCAACCATAAAAGCAGGCAATCAAATCTCTCCATACCTAGGAGGAGATGTAGTTTTTTTTCTTGTGTCCATTTAGAGTTGTTTTATCCTGAGGTAATTATATATTTCCAAAACTGAAAGCATCTTTGAGTAGCTCAATTACTACAGTTGTTGGGAAGTGCTTTCTATCAATACTCATGGGAACGTAAATGAAAACATTAAATATGACAGCAGCTTTCACCATCTTCATTCAGAATTTGTTATATACTCAGACTTACTTTTTTGAGGTGCTTCTCCACTCTAATATCTGTAGCAAACCCTGCCATCTCACAATATTTTTGACTGCAATTAACTTAATAAGAACATAAGAATGGCCATACTGGGTCAAACTAATAGTCCATCTAACCCAGTATCCTCTCTTCTGACAATGGCCAGTGCCAGATGGTTCAGAGAGAATGAACATAAAAGGGCAATTTTATTGAGTGGTCCATACCCTGTCATCCATTCCCAGCTTCTGGCAGGTGGAGGCTTAGAGACACCCAGAGCATCTGGTTGTGTTCCTGACCCTCTTGCCTAATAGTCATTGAGGGCTCTATCCTCTGTGAACTAGTATAATTCTTCTATGAACCCAGTTATATTTTTGACAGCCACTGCACTTTGTGGATGGTTCTCCGAAAACATCTACTCGACTCCAAGATCTTTCTTGAGTGTTAACAGCTAATTTAGAACCCATCATTTTGTATGTATATTTGGGATTATGTTTTCCAATGTGCATTACTTTGCATTTATCAACATAAATTTCATCTGCTGTTTTGTTGCCCAGTCACCCAGTTTTGTGAAATCCGTGAGAGGACCTTTCCTCTTATCCGATGACTGCTTACTTTGCTTAACAGACTTTGATGGGGGATCTTGTCAAGGGCTTTCTGAAAGTCCAAATACATTACATCCACTGGATCAGCCTTGTCCACTTGTTTGTTGATACCCTCAAGGAAGTCTAATAGATTGGTGAGGCAAGATTTCTGTTTACAGAAGCTGTGTTGACTCTTCCCCGACATATTGTGCTCATCTATGTGTCTGATAATTCTGTTCTTTACTATCATTTCAACCAATTTGCCTGATACTGAAGTTAGGCCTACTGGCCTATAATTGCCAGGATTGCCACTGGAGGCTTTTTAAAAAAATGTTATATTAGCTATCCACCATGTAGCGGGGTGGTCACCCTGCTCCTGCCCGGAGGGGCTAAAAAACAGCCCGGGAGAGGGCTGTGGTGGGGGCAAGCAGCTCCAAGGCTGATTGGGGAAGCAGCCTCAGCTGGGATCATGCCCCAATCAGGCCCCAGCTGGCCCTTATAAGAGGGCAGTGGGCCAGGAGCAAACAGTCGCTCTCTCTGCCTCTAGAGAGGGAAGGGCTTGGCTGCTTAGGAGCTCACAGAGTACCTAGAGTGGAGCAGGGCTGGGAGAAGGCCAGAGGAGCTGGGGAGCTCCGACCTAGAAACCCTCCCAGGCTGCAGGTCTTGTTAAAGGCCCAGAAGGGTACTGGGGTTGCAGAGGGCAGCCCAGGGCTAGGCCAAGGCAGCAGGTCCAAACCCCCCTTGTCTGTGATGAGTGGCTTGTACACTGCAGTCTGCCCCAGTGAATGGGGGCTAGATGGTGACTGGCAGTAGCCTGATACTGAGGCGAGGTGGTGATAGGGGGTTGGGGGTTCCCCTGAGTGGGGAAACCCAAATTGGGGGTTGCTGCAGAGGGGCAGAATCCCTGGGTAAAGGGGGCACCTGGGTCCAGGAGGGACTCGGGCCCAGCAGCAAGTGGGACACCGGCCTGTAGCGGGCATTCTGGAGCTGGAAAAAGAGCTAATTTCCAGGAAACCAGCAGGAGGCACCGCAGGGGTGAGTCTCGCACTGTTACACTCCAGTAATTTGGTACAACGGCTGATTTAAATGATAGGTTGCAGAACTACAAACTGTGATATGTGATTTCATATCTGAGTACCTTCAAAACTCTTGGGTGAATACGATCTGGTCCTGGTGACCTATTACTTATTATTAGTTTGTTCCAAAACCTCCTCTATTGACCCCTCAATCTGAGATGGTTCCTCACATCTGTCACCTAAAAATCTACCTCACATCCTTTGCAGTGAAGACCAATGTAAAGAATTAATTAAGGCTATTGTAAAGAAGCTAAAGTGCTACTTTAGCACCGTGATTGTCTGGTGGCCCGACTGATTGTTTGGCAGCCTTTGTGCTTCTGATTTACTTTTAAAAAAACTTTGCTGTTAATTTTTGTCTCTTTTATGAGTTGTTCTTCAAATTCTTTTTTGGCCACCCTAATTATACTTTTACACTTGATTTGTCAGAGTTCCTGCTCTTTTCTATTTTCATCACTAGGATTTGGCCTCCAATTTTTAAATTATGTCCTTTTGCCTCTAACCACCCCTTTTACTCTGTTATTAAGCCATGGTGGCATTTTCTTGGTGGTCTTACTATTTATTTATTTTTAAATAATTTGAGATATGCATTTAGTTTGAGCCTCTATTTTGGTGTTTTTAAAAAGTTTCCATGCTGCTTGCATCCATTTCACTTTTTTGACCCTTACTTCTAATTTCTGCTTAACTAACTTGCCTTTTTGAAATTAAATGCTACTAGAGGTGGGTTTCTTTGGCATTTTCCTTCTACTGCATGTCAAATTTAATTACTTTACGGTTGCTATTATCAAGCAGTTCAACTCTTGGACCAGATCCTGTACACTACTTGGAACTAAATCAAGAATTGCCTTTGCCCTTGTGGGTTCCAGGACTAACTGCTACAAGAAGCGGTCATAAATGGTGTCCAGAAATTTGATTGTGCATCCCGTCCTGAGTTGACATGTTCTGAGGTGATAAATACTCCCTTATTAGTGGGTTTCCTGTTTTGTAACCTCTCTAATCTCCCTGAGCATTTCACCATCACCATCCTGGTTAGGTGATTGATAGTATATTCCTACAGCTGTACTCTTATTATTCAAGCATGGAATTTCTATCCATAGAGATTCTATGGTACAGTTTTGATTAATTTAAGATTTTTACTTTATTGGACACTATATGCTTTCTTTCACATATAGTGTCATTTTGACTTAATATTAGTGGAAATCAGTAGGGATGATCTTAATCTCAGCCCAGTTAATTGAAAGAGATTTTGGGTAGACAAATTACAAAAGATAATAAAACTAAGATTAATTTGGAGAAAAGTGTACAATAAGGCAGTTCAGATCTTAAGGGAAAAAATGTATTTTCTGTATTATTTTAAGAGTTACATTTTTCACTATATTGTCAGTAAGCACTTGAGTGGACTGGGATTTTAAAGTTGCTTTTTTAATGCTATTTGGATCCTGACCCAAAGACCATTGAAGTCAATAGGACTCTTTTCATTGACTTCAGTGGGCTTTGAGTCAAGCCCTCTGTTTGGAAGATCTCCTAACTAGTGTCATCTTTAAGTGTTTTTTAAACCTGCAGCTTTCCTTGTTGTTTATGCTTTTTTTTTTTTTTTAAAAGAAGGGAGTCTCTTATTGGAATGAGATAACTGAATGTTCTGATCACATTGGGGCATGCTCGTTTCAAGTAAACAGTGTTTGCATATTTGCTGAATAGTGGTTTAAAATGCTGTGGCCGGGGTCCCAGAGAGCCACACTGGAGTTACCCAATTAGGGTGAACTGCAAAGAATGGGGCAAACGATCTGCAAAGCTGGTGGATATTCCAATACTTAGATTTACCAAGCCAGCACAAAACAGTTTCTCTAATACCTCACTGGTTACCCATAAGCCAACAACACAGTTCCCTAAAGCAACTCAGCCTTAGGCCTCTACCCAGACACCCAAGTCAAATATGATGATGATT
Source organism: Chrysemys picta bellii (assembly GCF_011386835.1). Lineage (NCBI taxonomy): Eukaryota > Metazoa > Chordata > Testudines > Emydidae > Chrysemys > Chrysemys picta. The sequence goes on along the minus strand of NC_088795.1, from coordinate 53,569,006 downwards.
ACTGAAAATCTTATTATCATATAAGAAAGTTCTACCAATCCCAAAGGATCGGACACATTACTTCCCAGATTAATGAATATTCCAGATCTTACCCAAATGCTACAGCCAATTCTTATTAACTAAACTAAAATTTATTAAAAAAAGAAGAGAGAGAATATTGGTTAAAAGATCAGTATACATACAGACATGAGTACAGTTCTGAGATCAGATTCATAGTAGAGATGGTGAGCTTTGTAGTTGCAAAGAGTTCTTTCAGCATTAGTCCATAGGTTATAGTTCAGTGTTCATATTCAGGGTGATCCAGATAGGACTAGAGATCTCAGTTTTACAACTCAAGCTTCCCCTGTGTGAAGCATCAAGCAAATCTGAGATAAAAAGGATTAGGACCCAAGACATCTTTATGTAGTTCCAGGCCTTCTTTTGACAGCTCGGAGTCTTTAGGCGAACAATTGGCAATCATGGAGACTTTGAAGTAGACCTATTTCCTAAGCATCAAGGGTAATTAGCTAAAGGGATTAACATAAGGCAATTGCCTGTCTTCCACCATTCGCAGATTATTTGCTATACATTTCAGAGAGAGATGAATACAGTGATATCACTATGTTTACAGTTCATTTAAATGTTAATATTTCCTTTTGATCTCTGAATTAACAAAATACAGCATAGACTGGGACTGCTCGATTACATTGTTAACCTCTAACAATATATATGTAAACACACACAAACACAAACTGCTTAACCCTTTCTGGCCATGTGTCACAAATGCAAATAAATATTTTTAAATAGTCTGAAAAAGGGAAATAATGCTTTACTAAAATGTCTGAAATCTGAACTGCCATTTTCCGTTGTATTTTGCTGCTTTTTTTTTATTTTCTCATTTTCTGGTTTCCTTAGTTGAAAACCCAATTTTAATACCAACCTCACTCATATGAAAGTGCCTCTTTTAATCTATGAAGTACTGATGAACAAAGGAAGATATACCTATAATCTCGTGTTCTGCTAGGCTCTCAGATGTCAGTCCTGACAACTAGATTATTCAATTCCACACACGCCTCCCCTTCATCGCTAAACTTCCTGATCAAGCACTGCACAACCATTGCATTGACTTTCTTTCTCTCAACATCATAACAAAGGCGTAACAAGAACCAATGGCTAGAAACTGGCACATTCATTAGAAGTTAGACACACATTTTTAACAGTGAGGGTGATTAACCCCCTGGAACAAACTACCAAGGGAAGTGGTTGATTCTTCATCTCTCAACACCTTCAGATGAAGACTTGATGCCTGTCTGGAAGTTATGTTTTAGACAAATATAAGTTAAGGGCTAAATACAAGAGTAACTGGGTGAAATGTAATTGCCTGTGAATATACAGGAGTTCAGACTAGCTGATCCAATGGTCCTTTCAGGCCTTAGATTCTATGAAACTTCATCTTAGATCCCTTCCAAACTGACTTCTGCTTTCTCTGCTACTTTAATTGCTCTCATTGAAGTCTTTAATGATCTTTTTCTGGCCATATTTCAGGGCCTCTACTCATCTTCATCTTCTCTGCTGCTTTTTGATGTTGTCAGCCGCCACCTTCTTCTTGACATTTGATGCTGATTGGGTTTTTGAGATAGTGTCCTCCCTTTCTCTTCTTCCCGCCTTTGATAGTTCTGTCCATATCTCTCTTGGTGGGTTCCTCCTCTCCTCTCTCTTGAGGTTTCCCCAATGCTCTGTCCTTGTCTCCTTGCCATTCTCACTTAATGTCCTGCCTCTAGATAATCTCACTAGCTCATATGGTTTCTGGTGTGATCTCTTAAAAATCTATTTCTCCACTGAATAACTGTCTCCTTAGATTGATTCCTGCATCTCATTTTATCTCTGGCATCTCCTCTTGGATGTCTTGTAACCAGTTTAAGCTGATGACGTGGTCAAAGGAGACTCCTAATCTTCCATTCCAAACCACCTACCTTCTTTCACTGTTGACACACCATGATTTCTGTCATCTCAGGGTTATTTTCTCTTCCCCTTTCCTTGTCCCACAAATCCAGTCCCTATATAAGTCCTGCTAATTCTTCCTCCCCAACAATTCAAATTCCATTGTTTTATTTGCATCACTACAGCCAAATCTCTCATTCTGGTCTTCATTATATTCTGCCTTAACAACTGCAATAGCCTCTCTCTGACCTTCCAAATGCACACTTTGTCCCCATCAAATCATACAAATTGCAGCTGCTAAAGTCCTTTTCCTTGTCATCAAGTTGATCATGCCACTCTCTTCTGTAAAGAGGCTACCCATCCACTCTTGCATCTAATTTAAGCTTCTTTGCACTAATTTTAAAGCTCTGATTCTGCCCCTTATTGAGCTTTGCAACACCGATCCCCTTGCTCCACTAGTATTCCCCTGCCATGTCCAGCTGTTTGTTAGCTTATCACACAATTGCCTCCATGTCCTCTCCCATGCAGCCCCATACATGGTACAACCTCCCTGAGCTCATCTGCAAAGCTCTACCCCATTCACATTAGAAGTCTCTCTTAAAGAGTCACTTCTACATGCTTCTTACAATGAATGGAGATTACTTTTATATAAAATGTTATTGTTTCCCTTACCCTAACCTCTGTTTGTTTGTCTATTTATTTATCCTTAGATTTTCCTTAGATCTCTTAAAATAGGGACTCATGCTTTCTTGAATATTTGGAAAGTACTTAGCATGTTATGGATACTACTGTAAAACAAATATTTGTGTGATTCTGAGATGCGGCTCTTTTGAGAAGACTAGAGAAATCACTATCATGTGCTAGAGTCTCACACACTTGACTGCAATAAAACAAAATTATATAATTTATATGTATTAAGATAACCTCCTCTCTGTAAGCAATGAAAACATCAGTTTCACTGTTTGTTTGTTTTTCAGCTAGAAGATGATATTGTGGCAAAACCTCAGTACATTCAGAAAATAAAAAACTTTGCTCTTGAACAGCCCTCTGATGAGTGGATGATTCTTGAATTCTCTCAGCTTGGATTTATTGGTAAGTGTTGCAGCTCCAGCAGGATCACTAGTGGTCAGCTCAAACTCAGAGGTGCACTACTAATGTAAATTTTACATGGAATTGTGTTTCAACTCCTGGAAAGGCTAATCCCTAATTCTCTAGGAAATGCTACAACCATGTCAGACTCCCAATCTATGTTCAGAGTCTCTCACTGTCCATGCTGCATGGCACTATCCTTATAGTGCAGGATCCTATCAACCCAAGCTCCAGTCACATTGTATTCATTTCCACAGTGAACAAGAGGTCCTACCATGTTCCCAGCGCCTATTTAACTGTCTACACACTTAACTGGACCCAGGAGTTAGCCCCTCCCTCCAAGCCTGACAATTTGCACAATAATTTGAGGTGTGGCAGGCTTCCAAAGATGCTTATTGGGATGGTTAGAGCCTTTATGTGCAATTATGTAACTTACTCAGTTGAGAGCTGGGAAACGTAGGTAGGAAGTGGTCCTAGGGGTTGTGGGGGTGCAGCTGCATAGCACCCCAAGGTGCAGAACATAGCTGCCCATCATCAGGCCCTAGATCGGAGCTTGGTGGAGATGGTGGACCTAGATACCTAAGCCAGTCCCAAAAGCCAGGAGATCAACAGAAGGCTTTACCTTGACAGAAAGTCCATCTGGGGAAGACCCTGACTGTACAAGGGCTCAAATCCCCAAAATCCCCATATTAAGATAAAAGCCTTTTGGGAAGCTGACGGACATGACTATAACTGAAAAGAGGTGACCACCTGCTGCCTGAGCCCTATGCAGCACTGGTGGTGAGTGTTCCCCTTTTACACATGTATACTTCAACATGCAAAAGGTTTCTATATGCCAGTTGATCGCATAGCAATTCCTAAAAATTCTAGATTAAAAATAAAATGCAGCCCCTTTGCAAATCTATTTTAAATTTTTCATAAAATTTTTGGAAGCTGTGTATCCTTGTTATGGCACAACAAGAATGATGCTCTAGAAGTAATTTTAAGTGGGTTAGATTGCCAAAATGTCAATGGGCCATATTCTGCCTTTGGATCCAATTGATTTCAAGTCAGTGGACTTTGACTCATTGTCAGTGGGAGCTATGCATACTCATCCAAAGGTAAAACTTGGCCCATTCGTTGTTAGTGCCCTTTGAGTTTGTGCATTAAGTCTGCTAAGTCATTATAAACTAGGAGATGTTTGTTTTGCTTTAATGACTATCTGACCACATGGTGACTAATCACAAAATATACATATTATGAGCAAACAACATGCTCAAGTTTAACAATCTAGACATACGAACAATGGGTAATTCAAAACTGATTTTGTTGCAACAAACATATTGAACTGCACCCTGCTCCTGAATGTTGTGCAGAGGAAGCAAACTTGTAGACAAATCTATGGTGTGGCCATACAGGAGGGAAATGTCTATGCAGGATGCTTCCCTGTTCCATTTAGCTGCCTTCAGCTATCCTGCAAAACAGGGAAATGAGACATTGCCTGGGGTTGGGAGTGAAGGTGGTGTAGGTTAAATGGATATGAGTCTTCAAACACACAGTTGCATCAGTTTTAACTAAATCAATTTAAGATTACATCTTTAGCTAAACTGGTTCAACTTTGGCTATGTCTATACTTATAGCGACATACACTGCACACTCCCCTAGCACGGGTATAGGTGGCAGCATCGATAGTGAGGCACTGCTTAGGTGAAGAGAGTTAAGACATGCCTGAACCTCAGGGTACGTACTCAACACTGTTCAATGCACTCCCAAGCCGTGCCTTCCATTGCCAGAGACTTTCCAGGGTAGGCAGCAGGGAGAGGCTCCAGCAGCAACCTGCAGCAGGTAATGGTTCCAGCAGTGGGGAGCTGCTGGAGTCTTTCCCTGCTGCCCCAGAGCCTTTTACTGTGGCATGCAGCTACATACGGCAGTGTGGACGCAGTCTGCTTTTCCCAGTGGATTGTAGCTACACATACACCACATGCTGCTGCCAGCAATGACAAGGCTGGAACATGTAGACCAGGCCTAACCCTGCAAGTGCTGTATTCCCATCTAGCATCAACCCCAACACTTAACAGTTTTAAAGGTGCTTAACTGCACCTGCAGTAGATACTAACAGATGTTTCATATGGGATTAGTAAACAGGACATGAATTGGTTTGGGGTTTTTGTTTGTTTGTTTAAATCATGCTCTTTCCTTGTTTAGACAAAATTGAAAGCCTGACCCCACTGATGGAAGGTTCCCTCACCATCAGAGGTTCCAATGAACATATTGAGGGAGATCACTGGAGGTTTTCAAAGGGAGGCTGAATAGCCATCTGTCTTGGATGGCTTAGACACAACAAATTCTGCATCTTGGCAGGGGGTTAAACTACATGACCTTTGCGGTCCCTTCTAATCCTTTGATTCTGTGATTCTAATGGTAAAACTTCAGTTAAATTCAGTAGGGTCTGGGTTCTACCCTATGTGTTTGGGTGCAGGAAGAAAACATGGGCTTCAGTGATCTGCATACAGGACTAAATATGACTGAAATGTGTGATTTCTTCTTTTATTTGTTTTCAGGAAAGTTGTTTAGAACTAAAGATTTACCACTCATAGTAGAATTCTTTTTAATGTTCTACAAAGATAAGCCCATAGACTGGCTTCTAGACCACTTACTCTGGGTTAAAGTATGCAGTCCAGAAAAGGATCCAGTAAGTGTTTCCGTATTTTATTACTACAAAATAAATTATATTATAAATCACAGTTAATGCATAATTCAGTTTCAAAAACAGAAAAGTACACATTCCATAAATGTGTTTTAGGGATTTTTAAACAGTTGTGGGGGATTGTACTGTAATGTGATTCAAAGTATAATTTAACTGAACTACTAGCTTGGACATCTTGTGTTAATAGTTTGTTTGATTTCACTCCATAATGAAGTAAGCATACACAACTATATTATTAACCAGTAAAAGCAATGCTTGCTGCTTAATATATGCTATGGCGACATAGGAATTAAAATGGCAAGAACAAAGATTAAAAGTAAACATCAAATATGAAATAGCTCCTTCTAAGAAACCTAATGAGGGAAAATGAGAATTTAGGTTCTAGTACATACAGATGGCTTGTGTGGGCAGACTTCTGCATTTACATGAAGCTCCACTGATTTTAATGGGGCTTCTTATAGGTTCAGGAGTTTGCTTGTGTAGTCAATTGCAGAATGAGAGCCTTATGTAGCATATTGTATTGAGACTTAGCATTTGATTTCATGGTATTTTCAGACTGCTAGGATACTTAAGGTAAAATTTATACATTACTAATCAATACCTTAGTTTATTAAAACAACCAGTTTTAAAATCTAATTTGTTTGAAACTGTTCATGCTATTTATCTTTTATATTTCCCGCTGTTTAGGAGTGGAAGACTGGTTTGTTTCTAGTCGGTTTCACTGTCTGGTCTCATGAGTTAGAAAAGGCTGTAGTATTTGTTTGCAAATAATGCAGGAAGGTGTTTAGAGCAAAACCAACCTAACCTACCTGTTTTAACTGAAATAAATAGTTCCAGGTTATTTTGGGAAAGGTGCCATTTCTGGAGTTCCAAATGTTTCCAATAGCATTTTAACTATGTGATTATCTTTAAAATAGTTCTATTTTTACACTCCTTTTTCACTTGTTTAGATGGCACTTGAGTGTCTCTAACTCCAGCACTTACACAGCCTCTGGTGCCTTTTGTCACCAACCATGGCCTTCTTAGATCTTGGGCTGGGCTAAGTGCTCATGAAATGGACTGCTGACTACACTACAGGGGCAACAAGAGGTTTCCCTCCCCCCTAGTTTTTAGAGTGCAGATGGCTTTACTTGAGGATAGGATAGTGACAGTTCTCACTCTGTGTTCTTTTTAAGTGCTTTGCGTGTGTATTATTTTTTGTTGGTATGGGTGGAAAATGACTTCATGCAAGAAAGATATGGGATGTGTAAACAGCTGAGTAAAAAGAGTTGAGCAAGTGGGTTTAAAAAGACTCATTATGATGACCTGCTGTAGGGAAGATGACCTTTGGGGATGGCAGAAGGTGGTTTGTTTTAAGCTCCACCAGTACAAAGAGGACTTAAAACTGCCTTAAGGAGGCAGCTGAGGATTTCCCCAGCATGGCATTTCACACTCCGCACTTAAGCATAGGAGGAACCAGGATCTCACTCCAGTAATCCTGGGCTGGCAACCCTGCAGCTCTAATTTATCCAGGGATTGAAGTGGCCCCAATCTGCCTCTGGTGCACAAACAGTGGGTGATGGCAAGATGTTATAATGTCACCTCTTCCCCCTCCATATTCCTCAGATGTGCTGAGCTCAGCTCCTAAGGACTGAGCCCTTTTTTTCATTAAAAAAAAAAAAAGTTGGTAGCCCTTAAGGTTGTGAATCATACATAAACCAGGAAGATAAAGCAGCACGTGTCTCTGCTTTTGTGTTTGCTTCAACTTGGCAAAAGTAGACTGACAAGAAGTTTCTAGTGAGTTTCACATCTGCTATTCAAAATTCTGTGGTAGCAGTGAAACTGTCAAGTCAAGTCAATTGCATGCAGCTGTTGCAAGAGGAATGAGCAGCAGCAGAGGGCAGCTATTTACAAGAATGCCAAAAACAGGAACTGGAGGAGGCGTACAATAGGACAGACAGCCTGTTCCCCCAGCAGCAGTTAATAAGCTGATATGAAAGATGGAAAGTAACTCTAACACCTTCCCTTTCCAAGCAACTGGAATTCTCACTAGTGTGTTGCCCCAGCCTATCCACCTCTGGTTTGGTATGTTTAATCATCTGGCCAATAGGTTAAGTACATGTTTCCATCCCTGGCAGTGTGTTTAAAGCCGTTGTAGAAGCAACCATATCTTTTCACTAAATGTTGGAGGAGTATAGTTGGCGAATGGGTGCAGCCGTCAGGTCCATGGGCACTTCAGGAACTTCATCAGATCTGCCTTTAAAAGTGAATGGATAGGTTCATATAATTTTATGGAAGTTCGGGTCCTTTGAGGATGAGTCAGTAGCTCTCTAAATTCCCACCCAAAAGTAGAAGAATTATCTAAAGGTGTGTGTTTGTGTACACTTCTGAATCTTGTAGACAGATGGAGCAGGGAATGGAGCATCATGTTGTGAACTTTCCTCTTACCATTATAACTCAGGTTATTATGGAAAGGAGGAAGCTGGCTGCAGCAACATGAAATTTGTTGATAAAGTAGATGCCAAAAGCATCATAGCAACATAAAGGATGCATGTTGCACTGAGGAGAAGACACAAAGCCTGTCTCATCACAGATGATATGCCCTCAATGTAAGGATAGCAATAAGTAAACTCACTGGAGTGGAGGGAGACTAATGGGGGCTGACATTTAAAAACAAGAACAAAAAACAGCCCAAATCACTCTGCAGTCCCCCAGAAAAAAATCTCAGGTAAATGGGATATCTAATCAAATTGATATTTAAATGTCACTGAGGCATATATAAATTAAGGTTACATTCACAGTGTGATTGGAACAAATGTTTTGGTTGTCTCCCACTTTCTTCCCCGGATCCTGAGGGTTGCAAGGATCTTAACTAGACTTCGGTACAAGTTAAAGTAGATTCACCATTCCTATAATGCAGTGGTTCTCAACTGGGAGTCTGTCATCTCCTGGAAGTCTGTGAGCCATTTTTTGGGGGGGGGGAGGGGAGCGGCCCTAAGCCCTGGTGCCCCCTGCAGGGCTGATGTCAGGAGCTGCAGAGCTGAAGCATGGAGCCCCGGTGTCCCCTGTGGGGCTTCTAGCTACCCCCACTACGTGAATCCTGAATTACCCTCTGCTTGCATATAGCTCCTAGCTACCCCCTGCCTGCACCCTGAGTGGTTTTCAAACTTTTTAAGCTGAGTCCTCCTCTTCGAGTTATAATTTTTGGTTGTACCTCTGCCCCCACAACCCAGACAGGCTGAGTGGCCTGCTGAGGTGTCAGGCGGTGGAGGTGGTATTCCCTCCCTGGGCCCTAGCATGTGGAGCTGGCCTGAGTCCTACCAGGCCCTGTCCCCCCGCCCCCAAATAGAAGTCAAACTATGCCTATGTCCAAAGGCCCCACCCCCACCCAGTGGCCAGAGCCCCAAGTCCTCTTTCCCCAACACACACACTCTGGCCCTGAATTTTTATAGCATGTTGTGGGGCGTGGGGGTCTGAAAGAAAAAGGTTGAGAACCCCTGCTGTAGTGTATCATGCTCGAACTTTGCACACCACACCCCCTAGGCTGGGACCCTACGCCTATTGAGGATTTCTCTATGATTGCAGTATCCTCATAAGTGGCTTTAAGGTGGTTAAGTCCCTTTTGCATTGCTGCAGTGACATAAAAAGGGACTTATTAGGGACCACGGTTCTGGTGTAGTATTTTGTAGTTACTGTGATTATGGTAAAATACTGATTCCACCAGCTGGGCCAATAATGTGTCACAATTGTATCTTTTTGTTTCAAAAGTGTACCACCCTTTTCTAAAGAAACAGCTGCCGGTGCACTGATTTGCATTCACTTCCTTTTTCTGGCATTGTTTTACTGAACATCTGCTTTAGACGCACATATAAAAACACTTTATTCTAGTTATATGCCCTCAGCTATTTTTGAGTATCTAATTAGTACTTCAATAAGAGCCATAAATCCCATTTGAGATTTTGCATTTGAGCTAGTTAGATGCAGCTTTTCCATCCCTTTTCACTTTAACTAGTACTGATAGAACTTATATAAAACCTTTCATCTATAGCGCTCAAAACACTTTACACAGTTGGTTAAATATTATCATGCCCATTTTAAAGATGTGGAAACTGGGATACAGGGAGATAAAGTGATTTACCAAGGTTGCACAGTGTTTCAGTGATGAGCTGAGAGTAGAACCCAGGGCTTCTGCCTGTAGTCTTGTGCTTTATTCTATTTAGGTCATGATGCTTCCTTATATTTATCATTATGACCTATTATATTTAGTGTCTCAAACTGCACTGCTGTTTACATCCAGAGCACAAATCACTTTTAGGGGAATATTCTCATATCTGAGAAAACAGACGGATGGAACAAGACATCGCAGAAATTCTTACTGAAAGGCAGTTACTTGCATTTCCCAGTTTATCAATTGTCCAAAGTTGTACCTAAATTAGAACAGTAAGATTTAAATCCAGTGCTTGAGAGCTCCATGTCATTCTCAGGATGATCCAGCATAATGTTGTGACAATTACCTGTATCAAACAACAGAGCCAGGAGTGGAAAAGTGACCAGGATCCACAACAAGGAGGTCAATGCAGATTATGGTCAGAGCAGTTTGGTAAAAGTAATATGATGAGCTCAAAAACTGAACTGAACTTTTTCAGGGAGAACCTGCAATAAGATACAGCTAAACTTGTGCTAGGATTACATTCCTCCACACTTCAGAGAGAAAATATAGATAGGAAAGTGGTCTTTAGTTGATTTCTCTTATTGTTATTTCTTTGACCAAAAAACCCCCAAACAAAACCTAATCACAGTCAAACATTCCGAGAGAATAGAGGCTTAAGTGAAGAATTCCAATTCTGCCTTCTGTGAATGGTCCTTACGGAGTCTCACTGAAGTCATTGGGATACTCCCTAAGGGATTACTTTTGTGAATCTGGATTGCAGGACAAGCTGTAGCTATAGCTATGTAATGAAATTGAATGACTGATGGTCGGACATATCCCTTTGTTGTTGAGGGGGGAAATTCATACACATGCCCTTTTTTTATTTCCTTTCCAGAAACATTGTGAAGGGCAAAAGGCCTATTTGCGTATCCGTTCTAAGCCATCTCTCTTTCAGCATGTGGGAATTCATTCATCTTTGGCTGGGAAAATACAGAATTTAAAAGTAAGACTCTTACAAAATTTGCCACCATATTTCTAAATTATTTGTTTGAATTCTGACTTGTTTGCTTTTTGAACTGAAAAACATTGTGTATTTGGTGATAAATTTCATGTACCAGAAGAGAGAGATGAGAGGAACATATTAATTTGTAATCTGAACTGAGTGGGGGAAATACACTCACAGGACATATAAGGATATCTTCCCTGAGTCTGGGCCTTCAATTAATTAGTAGTAGTGGTACCATCATAGCGCCCAGGATCCCTAGCATGGACTAGGGCCCCATTGTACTAAGCAATGTACAGATACACCAAAAAGATAGTTCCTGTCCCAAAGTGCTTACAATCTAAATATAAAACAAGAGACAACAGAAAGCTACAGACAGATGGGGAAGTATAAGGAAACAGTGAGACAATATTGGTCAGCAGGATAAACAGTGGTCTCAGCACACCAGCAGCTTAACTGTTGTCCATTTTTTTTTGTAGGCATCACAGCAAAGGAAAGTTTTGAGGAGGGATGTGAAGGAGGATGAGGTAGCTTTGCAGATGTTTGAGGAGTGCCTCCTAACTGTGACAGGTGGCATAGGAGAAAGTAGAAAAGTCTTTGTTTGAAACTTTTACAAGTGGGAGGTGGAGATTGGCCTTAGGAGCTGAGCAGAGGCTGGAGTCACATCTCAATAGTGAATGGAAGATAGGTGGAGACTGACCATGAAGGGCATTGAAAGTGAAGACATGTATATTAGAGAGAGAGCAGGAAAACCCAGAGGCAGATTGAGTAGACGGGCTTCTTTATTGCCGTACTTGTTCCCCTTGACCAATTGTCAAGTAAGCACTGAATTAGTTACAGCACACTCTTTTTATCGAAGTTAGTATGTGAATACCTACATTTACTACAACACCCCCAAAACCTTTATAAAGTAATATGAATGCCCATACAATGAATATTAATAGCTATATACTGAATATAATTGTCCTCGCCCGTTTACTGTTTACAGCACTAAGCATATTCTACAGACATTTTTACTTTGAAGAGACATTTCTTTGCAATAATTGCAGCCATGAATTCCCTTAATCAGCAGTTTGCAGGGAAGGGAGGAAGGGGCCATGGCCCCAAGCTCGTTTATTGTAGCTGGGAATGGAAGGGAGGGGGAGATAACACTGCTTTACACACAAAGTATCCTTTAGATCCCCACATCCCCATAAGCAGCTGCAATGCTTATCAATCCTTAACAAGCAGAAGGAGAGGGGAAAGGGTAGCAACTTTATCTATCAAGCAAAGAGACAGTGCGTACCTGCACCTACTCCCTATTACCAGGCTAGCAGTTACCCAGGTCTTTACTTAACCCTTACGTACCCCAACAATGTAGTTTGTCTCCCCTTTTATCACATAAAATATAGTGGAGGGGTTCAAAGATAAGGGTGATGTGGTCAAAGTGGCAGGATAGGAAAATTATAATTACAGTAGCATTTTGAATGGATATGAGTGGGATAAGGTTGCATTTACCAAGGGAAGAATGTTGCAGTAATCAGGATGTGAGATGAGAGCCTAGTGAGAATTTTCACTCTGTGGATGAATAAGAAAAAAACGTATCTTAGAGATATTATGCTGAAAGAATCTGCAAGATTTAGACATAGCCTGGATACGATGACCTAGAGAGAAGTCCAAGTCAAAGATAACTCCCAGCTTACTGGACTGAGTGGCGGGCAGAATGGTGGTGTTGTCCACAATGATTGAGAAAGGAGGTAGAGTGGTAGGCTTGGTAGGAGATGGGGAGGGGAGAGAAGAGTTTCTGTTTTAGCTATGTTGAATTTGAGCTGATGTCTAGACATCCATGAGGAGATGTCAGTGAGACAAGCTGAGATTTTAGTTTGGACAGGAGGAGATGGGTCTGGAGTAGAGAGGTAGACCTGAGAGTCATCAGCGTAGAGATGGCAGTTGAATTTGTGTTTGCAGATGAGACTACCTAGAGATAAGATGTAAAGGGAGAAGAGAAGGGTACCAAGGACCCACTCTGGAGCCCCCACAGAAAGTTGGAGGGGGAACATAGCAGGTCTTCCAAAGGACACAAGAAGTGATTAGAGAGGTAGGAGAACAAGGAGAGGACAGTCACGAAAGCCAAGGGAGGACAATATTTCAAGAAGAGCATGGTCAGTTGTGCTGAAGGCAGCTGAAAGGTCAAGGAAAGTGAGGATGGAGTACTGGTCCTGAGCTTCGGCTAGGAAGAGGTCATAAGAGACTTTAGTGAGACCTGTTTCAGAAGAATGCAAGGGGTGGAAGCTGAAATAGAGAGGGTCTAGGGTGGACTTTGGGAAGAGGAACTCCTGACAGTAATTGCATACATTGCATTTATGATTTAATGAGCTTGGAGATGAAAGGGAGATGAGATATTTGGAGAGGCACCTGAGGTCAAGAGTGGGTTTTTCAATTACAGTGTCCTACTGTAAACAGAGGCTCCTCTGCTTAAACTGTAGGGGAAACACCTTCCCAAGGATGCCTCATTTATTAGGTTTAGATCATCTCAGATCCACTGTAGTCAGATGCGAATACAGTCTCAAGAGACTCTGGGAGGGCTACATAAACAATGTAAATAATACGAACTAGCATAGGGCTTGATTTCTAGTCTACCCACAAGATTCTCCTGAGGTTCCTGAGGAAATGGAGAGATTCCTTCTTGTAGCCTTTCCTCCTTAGATACGGTCCTTTCCTTATACTCCCCTCTATTAGTAATGCAGCACAGGTCTGTATTGCCTGTGGCATACCTCCTCCCAAAAAGCAGTTGTCCTCACCATGTAAGAGCACTTAAGTACAAGACTTCAGGCGTTCAGTTAGTGCTGTATTCTTACATAAAAATCACCATATTGTATCAGACTAATGGTTCATGTAGTCCACTTGTCTCTGACAGTGGCCTATACCAGATGTTACAGAAGAGGGTGTAATGGGCAATTATGGAACAGCCGGCCCATCAGAAAAGCTTCTACATCATTTAGGAAATGATCGATAAAGTTCATAGTTACACAACTTATTGTTGAGTTTTAGTGGTTTCACTGAAGGAGCTCCCATAAATATGGGATGCAACATTTAAAACCTATATTTAATCATTTTATATGAAAATAGTTCAGATAATGACTCTTCATTTTCTGTAACAGCCCTCTGTGATCCAAGATATATGAACACTGAATTATGAGTCTTTATATGTGGTATTGTATCTCTTTGTGTCTAACAGGATAAAGATTTTGGCAAAAACATGCTACATAAAGCACATGTTAACCCCCCTGCAAAAGTGACTACTAGCCTAAGAATATTCCAGCATTATACTTTGGAAAAGGCTTATGAAGGAATGGACTGTTTTTGGGCTTTTTCTCCAGTGGCTGGAGATTATATCTTATTCACTTTTTTACAGCCATTGAAAGTAGAAGGGTGAGTGCTAATGATATGGTAGGATACTTATACCCAGTTTTGAATCCTGTCAAGATTACCAATTCTCTATTGTTTGAATATCCACAAACTGCCAATTTAAATAAGTGTAATAAGTCTGCTATGCCCCTTTCCTCTTTTTTAACGCTTTCCCTGAAACACACTTCTTCCTTAAAAGCTTTTGAATTCTAGACTTCTCCTCACACGCATGAAAATTAAATACTTAACAAAGAAAGAAAAAAATCAATGTAAACCCTATGGTGAAAACAATGAAAAGCAACTGAGTGGTGACACTGTTATGCTTATAGAAGCATACGGGATTTTTTTCAGAGGAAAAGGCAATATGCCGCATTTATTGGCGATACAACAATTAGCATATGCATTTACTCACTCTCTCTCTCTCTTTCTCTTCCCCCCCCCCATCCCCGCCAGTCGATGTTATAGTTAACAGTCCAGAGTCCGGATCAATCTAGTGGCCAGCTAGGTTGATCACGGATAGAGAGGAGCCAGGTTCTATCAGACATGACATGATGCTATGGGGAAGTCTTGGCAGGACAAACCCAAAGTTTGAACAGGAACATCAAATTGAAATACAGGAGAAAACAATCATTGCATTCTTTTACTTATTTCAAAATGCTAAACCTACAACAAAGTGGTGACCCTAAAGGTCTGTTACAGACTTGAAATCAGCTTCAGACACAAGATTCTGGCTGATGCATCTTTACCAATGGCCCATTAGGCCATTCCTTTCTGCTTTCAGAAAGGGTGGCCGGCAGGATATGGTCAAATCCTACATCAATACATTTAATGCATGCTACATTATTATTCTTTATCTTTTATTCTAAATTATATAGAATACAAACATAAAATCCTACTACTACAACACATCTTGGCATTTCTCAAGTTTTTGTATTAATTTTTGTTGCTTTGTTTAACGCTTCCCCCTATTATTTAGTTTATACTTCTTTGTGAGGAAGGCTAGAATTCATATGTCTTAAGGAAGAAATGTTTTAGGGAAGCACTTAGAGGAGGGGGGTGAGAGCCTGGGCAAGGACCTTGTGTCTGCTTCTGAATTTACATTAGTGTAAATCATTGAATTGAATGTAGCTGCAACAACATAACACTAGTGTGAGATCAGAATCAAGCCTCTTGTATTTTGTCTGACTTGTAAACATTTCTAATATATTTTATGCTACATACTCATATTTTACAATATATGGTTGTGCATTTCCAATAAATACCACATATTTAAGTTTCTTAAAGTACCAATTTTATAACTTTTAAAACAGAGTTTTAGTGGTGAAATGCAGTTTGGCCTAAGAGCATAGTTTCTCCCAACACTGGAGTGCATTGGCGGGGCTTTCCTGTGTTGCCAGGAATGCCTACAGCGATGTGAATATAAATTAAAATTGGACAAGGTCTGCTTTAACTTATACCATCCCACTAGTCACTTTGTGGCAGCTTGCACCATTTTTTAATTGGACTGAGGAGGTGTTGGTTGGAGAACAGAGCAGTGGGCAAGGGATTTTTCTAACTCTGCAGGAGGGCCAGGACAGGTGTTCCTGTTCCGTGTGTCTCCTATGTGCAGGTGGGAAGTTCTTCTTTTGCAGATATTAGGAAATGATCTTCCAAAGAGTCAGGAGATCATGAAAACACGCTCTAGGAATGGGTTCCCACTTACAATTAGATCCTTGTTGAATTACTTAATTAGCTGAGCTACAGTCCTGCCCTTTGAATGAAAAAACAGGAATTGTCATAGCAGATCAAACCAGCGGTCCCTCTAATCCAATATGCTGTTCCGGAGTGTGGCCATTTCCAGATGCATCTTTAGAGGAAGGTGCAAGAAAGCACATAGCAGACAACTATGGAATAACCTATTTACAGGGAGAGATTTTTCCTAGCCCCTTAAATTAGTAGTTGGCTTTTGCCCTAAAACAAGAGGATTTATATACCTAAACTTTTTAATTTATTTAATGTAATTGTGGATGTTCTCATTATCCATATATGTAAAATTTTTCTAATCCTAGTAAGTTCTTGGCATTGATATCTTTCGGTGGGGAGGGATAGCTCAGTGGCCTGCTAAACCCAGGGTTGTGAGTTCAATCCTTGAGGGGGCCACTTAGGGATCTGGGGCAAAATCAGTACTTGGTCCTGCTAGTGAGGGCAGGGGGCTGGACTCAGTGATCTTTCGGGGTCCCTTCCAGTTCTATGAGATAGGTATATCTCCAAAAATAAAAAAAAGACAGTGAGCTCCACAGGTTAACTGTGTTATGTAAAAAATTATTTTGTTTTATCATGCTTAAATATGTTGTCTTTCAATTTAGTTAAATGTACTCTTGTTTGTGTATTATGAGAAGGGGTAAACAGAAGTTCCTAACTTTTGTTCTCTATATCGTTAATTATTTTGCATATGTCCATCCTGTCTCCTTTGACAAATAATGTTTTCTCTCTTGGCTTCCCACAAAAAGACACTCCACAAAAATACATTGTGAAATGCATTCTCCATCACAAAAAATGTACATTAAATCATTTAAACCACTAGATTTGTAAAATGTATTTTACAACAAATTAATGTAATGAAAAAATACTGTTGCCTCTCTGGTGTCTTGTGGGTCAGTTCCACGCTGGATGAGAAATTGGTAACCTGGGTGCCAGAGCTGGATATTTTCTTAGTGCAGCTTGGGTATTTTGCACTATATACACCATACTTGAAGAGAGGCAGCCTGAATATTGTTTGCCTATCTCATCTTTCAGGGATCTTCACCAAAACCCACATGCCACACTCCTAGGGAGTACCTCTGCCTCAAGAACAGACTCAAGTTAGGGAGAATATGGCAGGGAGGAAACTGCTTTGCAGCATCACAAAAAACAACAATCCAAACATTTATTCAAAGTTTTTACACTGCTTATATACTCAGAAAAAGAATTTACAAGATCATGTGTAATATGCCCATCAGGTGACCCCACCATAACAATATTGTAACAAATATTGCAGCATAGAAACTGCTATGACTCACAATGTTCATAATTCAATAGCTTACATGTTAATAAACTTAAATAGTCCATATCTTCCATTTTCCCAATGTGGGGTCTAAACAGGAAGAAGGTGGCGTCTGCACAACATTGCCTTTTCTAGCTGATGCCCCCCTACTCTAGTACTGCTAACTGGTGAGATTTTTATTGTCAACCTTATATTTGGAGTTTTTCTTAATGCCTCAGCTGCAGGATTCATGTGAAAGTGAGAATCTCAGGTTTCATTTAAAAAAAAAAATCTTTTATGAGCCTGAATGGTTGCAAAGAAAGGATTATAAGCAGGCTCCAAGGCCAGAAGGCAAATGAAAAGAATCCAAAAAGTATTTTTTTTAATCTCATGAGGGGTTTTTTTGGGCCTAATTCGTGATTTTTGAATGCTTGAAGTTGGCAATACTGTCACTCATTGGCCAATATTGGAGCTTCTTAGAAACACTTGACTTAGCCCTCCATGAATAACTGAGGGCTGCCATTGGCATATGGGTACCACAATAAGAGGTGCTAGTTGGACACCCTGTCATCAAGCAAGTTTCATAAGAATTAAGAGACAGCCTACTTTCTGTACCTAAAAATGCTGGATTCGCAAGGAGGTCCACACTCTTCTAGCAAGACTTGGGGATGATCCTTATGCAGCTATCTGCATGGGTGCTGCAGGCCTCAGCTAGGCTTTGGAATGATATGGGACCATTGGGGTCTGTGTGTAAGGGTTGGTGAAGCTTGGAATGGGTTAGATTGATTGGGATTTGAGCACAGAAAGGGAGAAAGGTTAGTGACAATTCGGCATGGTTGTTGCTTTCCCCTTTCACTGTTTCCAGAACAGGTTGTCTTTTGGGGATATATTGTTTGAAATTTAAAGGTTTTAATACCGTTTGGCCAACTGGCTGCAAATGTTAATGTAGGTCTCTGGCTTCTCTGACATGCTATTTGCAATAGAGAACATATATTTAAAGTTTTACTTCAGAAATGATTCTTGAACTATTCATCTAGAATTTTCTACAGTACAAAAATATACAGAAATAATATAGTTCTCATTGGCAGGTACCTCTTTAGAAGTGGAAACATGGAACACCCTGGTGATAAACTGTTTAATACTACTGTAGAAGTTTGGCCTGCTGCTGTAAGTGTCTCATTTCCCACTGCAATACCCAATACTACTCATTTTATGAGTGAAGGTTGGAAAAAATATAGTTTATAAAACCTGGTTGGAACTTCTACTCTTTTGTTTTGTTACAGGAAACAGATTTATTAAAAGATGCAGTAGGCCATGGAGACAAAGTTAACTACCAAACAACCAAAGATGGATATTTAAAGATAGGTAAACTACTTATCACTTCAAAGACTGAAACAGTTTTCTTGTATATAAACACTATTTAAAAAAACAACAACCCATACACTTGAAAGCACCATTAGTTCTATAAGAAACTCAGAATTTCAAAGTCAACTAGTAATCAAAGAATACATTTTGAACTTCTGCATGTTGCAGTATGTGGTTTGGTTACTTAAAATTCAATATGGCAGAGTAATGAAAACAGACTTTAGTAAAGTCCTACCTGTGTAGTCAAGTGGTTAGGCTATTGGGCTAGCTTGTGGTCACTGTGGGTTCAAATCCTTTCTTGGGGGGAGGGATAGCTCAGTGGTTTGAGCATTGGCCTGCTAAACCCAGGGTTGTGAGTTCAATCCTTGAGGGGGCCACTTGGGGATCTGGGGCAAAATCAGTACTTGGTCCTGCTAGTGAAGGCAGGGGGCTGGACTCAATGACCTTTCAAGGTCCCTTCCAGTTCTAGGAGATAGGATATCTCCATTAATTTCTAAAGGGGATAGTGAAGGTTTTAAATTAAAGAAAAAACCCAATCATTTCAAGCTCTTCAGTAGGATAATTGACTGTGACTTGAGTTTTGCAGCTCAAGCTAATTGATTTTGACATCCTTAACTTGTGGTTCAGCCAGCAACAAAAGTGAATGTTTCATCAGAATATGCTATTTTTAAAAAGAGCTTGTACATCTTAACATGATAAAAAATATATTAAACAGTATTTTCTGTTAGTAATACACTGATGTACTGTCAACATCGCAAACTCCTAGGACACCAAAAGAATGTTTTCAATAATGTTCAGAGGCTCCCTAATTTCACACAAAACAGCTATATGAGGGAGGATGACCCTTGTAATCTTTATCCCAATGGTTAGGGTACTGGGATGTGCAAGATCCCCTGATTCAAGTCCCTCCTCAGCCTGATGAGGAGAGAGAATGTGAACAAGGATCTGTCACCTCTCAGGTGAGTACCCTAACCACTGGTCTAAGTTATAAGGGAGGTCTTCCTCCTCTGGACATTGTGTGTGGGCTTTGAGCACACATACGGATTGGGCCCCGCAGGCAAGATAGGTGTCTACCCACCTACCTTCCCCTGGTCTGAGGATCTCTCTGGGGCTTAGGCAGGAGCTGAGTGTGCAGGCATGTAGAGGTTGCAGTGTTCCTGCCCAGAGGCAGAAACAGTCACCTAGGCACTAGGGAACATTTACTGCAAAAATTTAGGTTCAGAGTGAGTTTGGGGACCTACAGGATTAGGCAGCAGCTAAATGGGGGTTTTGTGGATCACAGTGGCCCCTAAAAATGGGACTTGGCATCTAAACCTCCGGCTTAGGTGCCTAAGTACTTTTGTGAATCTGAGCCTTAGGTAATATTTATTATTGACATTAAAACTGTCTGTGCTAAGTCCACTAGAAAAATGCATTTCATTATAGCTCATACTAGTGCTGATTGGTTTTGTTTATACATAGGTACATTTGATAATGGAATAGCAGAAGGCATCATCAGTCCATCAGTAGGGAAAATACAGGCTATTCGTTTATCTATCCATTCTGATTCTCCTGTGTGGGCATTACTGAGTGAGGTAAGCATATGGGAAGCATATTAATAGGTCTATTGTTAAAAGCAGTTTCAGCTCCCATTCCTGCCCCTGAGTCCACCTGCCAATATTTATGGCTTTACAATCCCCTTTTCCTAACTTTTGAAAAAAAAAATTGTGAAAGCCCCATGCAGACGGGGGAAACAACTATACAGGGAAAACATGAAACTGCACAAAAAGTACTGAAAATGGACAAAGGGACTGATTCTCCAACCTTGCCTATGTTGAGTATCACTTACCTGAGTAATCCTCTTTACTTCAATGAGAAAAAGCCTATCAGTAAATACTACTTGGAGTAAGTAAAGCTAGTAGAATTTGCACCATGATGTACACAATTTTTCTCCATGATTCATTTGTTTACTTTTATTCTTTTCTATCTTCTCTTTCAGTAGTAGCAATCTCAGGTGCTGTTTGTAGCAAGAGTAGGCAAACATCTTCAGACAATAGTGTAATTTTATAACTGCTTGTGTCTGACTTTATAGACTCAATAGTCTCATCTCATGGGGGGAAAAAATCTCAAAGGATTTCACTGAAAATCTGGAGGAAATCTATCACTGTATCTGAAAGGGGAAAATAAATAACTTTTATTCTAACATTTGATACGATTTTTGTAAATTTATCATATTTTATTCTTCCCTCCCCCCCCCCCTTTTTTTTGCAGATATTTATCAAGACTTCCTGAAAATACAAAACTCCAGAAAATCACATTTTTGATGCGTCTTTTCTTAAGGATTGCTTTGAAAAACAGGCCACCTAGTGGTAGCAACAAATGGTCTGCTGGGCAAAAAATAACAAACGCTTGTGTACTATTTACTACTAGTACTTAATACTGTGTATTAAAAAGGGAGGAACCTAAAACTCAAGGACTTGAATATTTAAAAAACAAATCTATAAAATGTTCCTGGTAGACCCTTTATAAACATAAATGCTTTATTAATTTGAATACATAGACATATCACAGGGAGTGAGCATTACACAACTGTAAAATTAAAACAACATAGTCATTGTTAAAGACAAGATGTTATAGGACCTCTCTCAGGGAACATAACATCAAAGTCCTTATTCCAAATTTAGTTCCACCAGAAATAGGGACATTTGGGAGAAAAAAAACCACCAATTTTTTAATTCCATTGAAATATATTGACAGAGCATTTTGGAGAAGTGGAGCAGAGTGGGAAAACAATCAATATTTTGCTATATTATGTAGGACAATCCATCCTAACTAGGAACAGTTTATCAATATGAAGAGCACACTGAAGTTTTATGATAATTTGAGGGTGCTTTCTGTTAACTAGTATTTCAGCCTTGAAGCCCATTTAGGATGGGGTATGTTTAGTACCTATTAAATAGAAAGCCCCTTCAAGTTATCATTTAAATAATATTAATCTTAAACAGTTTTTCTTCAGTGAAATATACACTACACTGTAAAATTGTACGCTGAATTAATAAAAAATTATTAATAATAAATTATTTCCTGAATTGTATGTGCTGATACTTAAATCCTAGTCACAAAGAGGCACAACTTAGTATAAATTTTAAAATAAAAATGTAAACAGCTCAATTTAAAATGAATATAATAAGGAATCCATAATACACAGTCAGGTCTGGTGTTAGTGTCAGACTTCATACACATACCTCTTTAGCATGTGTGCCTATTGTGTGTCTCTCACACACAGTCATTGCACATTCTACCAAAAAAATAACTACTTTACACCAGTTTTACATCAGTGTAACTCCATTGACATCACTGTAGGTCCACATGTTTCTAAACAAAATAATAATAAATTTAGAGCAAGATAAGCTCATTTAAAATCCACTTTCTTTACATTGTTTGAAACAGAGCAGCAGTTCATGGTCTTTTTAAAAAAAAAATCTTGTTTTAATATTAGAGTATTGTTGATAATGTATGGTATTAAGTATTCTGATGTTTACGCTTCTGTCATTTAACTCTAAGCAGGGAGCAGTACAGAACTGTATACCTAAGGGGGAAGGATTGTTCCCAGCTTGCAAGGAGTATGTGCTCTTGCCATGCCATTCCTTAGGAGATTGCAGCTTGCTCACCTGGCGCACCCAGGCAGTAATATAAGCTGGGGTGGGTCCATACATCTTCCTCTTCCTCACCCCTTTTTAGGCAATTTCCAGTGAGGTCCCAATCTTGCAAATACGGACACACATGAGAAACTTTAGTTGCATGACTAGTCAGGGATTTACATGCATGTTTGCAAGACTGGACCCTCAGTGTGGAGCCTTGTGATCTGCAGAGTCTGCAGGCCAAACCTGTTTCTGGTTCTGTGGTGCAACAAATCACTCTGCTTGGTGGGAAGATGCAGAGGAAACTGTGCGGGGAATTTACCCTCATCCGTGTCTAATAAGTGAAGTATGATTAAAAGAAGTGAGATTAATATAGGTTAAAAAAATCTTCTGTTTAGGCAATGAAGATGTAGGTATATACTGTACAATGTTCAGTATGGTACAGCATACTACCTTCGCATTAGAAACATTTAATGGGCCAAATGTTGCAGCCTTCAGACGGCCTCAAAGGTACTGGAACTAGGATAGTTCACTCTGTGTTACAGGAGTCCAAGTTGCACAGAATTCACACCCTTCTTCACCTGAAACACTGTAGCATCTCCAAGGAAAAGGACACTTCCATGGGGTTCCTGCATTCCAGAAAGACACAGAAACGTGATCAAGGCCCAAACTTTTCACTTTTCTGTTCACTGACCTTTAGAACCCCAGTCAATGCGAAAATGTTTAAACCAAACTTCTTTTCTGAGACTTCAGTTCCAAAGTGCACTGTAGTTTTTGGTATTCTCTGTTAAAATGACACTGGGTCCCAGGATTGTTATGTACATCTGCAGGTTTTCTGTCAGAATCCTGCAATGCTGAACCTGAGTTTTTAATTGACTGCAGTTTCTATAGTGTGAATCACATGGTTATATTGGGGCCTGATCCTCCTCCTATTGAAATAAAGGGCAGAACTGATGTAAGTGGGAGAAGCATCACCTTCCCATGGCCGGCTCCAGGGTTTTGGCTGCCCCAAGCAGCCAAAAAAAAAGCCGGGATCGCGATCTGCGGCGGCAATTCGACGGGAGGTCCTTCGCTCCCAGCCAGAGTGAGGGACCTTCCCCCGAATTGCCACCAAATAGCTGGACGTGCCACCCCTCTCCGGAGTGGCCGCCCCAAGCACCTGCTTGACAAGTTGGTGCCTGGAGCCGGCCCTGCACCTTCCAGAACCTTTTCTCAATTAAGTGCCTGATCTAACAAGGTGCTGAGTGCCTCCTGCAAGGTGCTAAACACTCTCAGTTGCCACTGGCGTCAGTGGAATCCAGCCACATCTTAGCTGCCCCCCTGAACTTGATGTGGGGAGTGGCACAGTCTAGGAAAATATTTAGGTAAGCTGTAAACCACTGAAAATAGACCTAGAATGATAGTGCCTTGCAGTTTAAGCTAGTATAACTCTTTTGCTACTTAAAAGAACCCTCTTTTTCCCCCCCCCCCTCAAAGAAACTGCCCTTAAACTTTGAAGTAAAATGTCAGAAAGTTCACAATGCTTTGATCAATCTGAATTCTTCAGGGGTAACTAACTGCACAGCTGTAGATATTTGTTTCCTTCCATGCAGTCAGCCTTCTATCTAGTCTAATCTGCCTACTTATGTTCTTATGTTCCCCATCATTGTGATATCTGGGCGCTTTACCCATTCACTTTGAGGAAGTATAGGTGCATTATAAATATTAAATTAGTATAAGTATTGCTTTTAAATAGTGTCTATTGTGGGCCAAATTTTGTTCCTAGTCTTCCCCGCCCCCGGCAGTGAAATCTGCCTGTACAAAACTTATTGCAGAATCAGAGCCCTAATCACCCTGGTGTAAAGCCAAACTAACTGGATCACTGGAGTTACTCTGGATTTTCATCAGGGTAATTGAGAACAGAGTTTCATACTCTAAATTTTCTGATACCTAAAAGGTGGTTGTAACAGTAAACTTGAGGCTGTGTTGTGAGATGCAGGAGATAAACACCACAGAATTCTAGCAGGTTAGTGTTTGGTGTCAGCAGGCCTGATTCTGCTCTCTGTTACAGTGGCGTAAGTCCAGAGTAACTTCATTGAAATAAACAGCTACTTTGGATTTAAACCAGCGTAAATGAGAACAGAAATTTGGCTCAGTAGTCAAAATTTCCTATTGTAGCTTCACACAATGCATTTTACATTAAAGCTAATAGTGGAAGCTACAAACCTGCAATTCCAGGGAATTAACTCCATGGTTTTGCCCCTCCATACCAAGAGTTTAGCTCAAAGAAGAGGCTATTGAACAGGCAGGACATTCATGCTAACCCTTCAAACTGTGACTCAAACCTGTGAGTTGCATTTCAACCAGAGCACTGAACCAAGAGAACTTACATAAGAAATTTCTGGGGACAGTGACATGGCTATTGTAGAATCCCCTTGTGAGCTCATTAAGAACTGGCAATGGCCTCACCTACACATTTGTCAGCAAGTGCCAGGGAATCTCAACAGAGCTGGCTGATACTTGAAAGAAGTGGAAAAAGAGGATAAGGAACATTAGATCATATGAGATCTCATAGAGAACAAAAGTATTCTTTGTATTATATGTGTTTATTATACAAATAAATATTGTAAACACAAAGCATGAAGGAAAGATTGTAAATGCCAGTTACAAAAATAAAACAAAAGGGCAAAATGTAAGATTCCAAAGCAGGGCACTGAGCTCTTTCAGTAAGAAATACTATTTTAGTGCAAGCACTATATTGCCTTTATGGAGTTTTTAAAAAAATTATCCAAAACACAGGCTACCTCAGACTCATTATACACATATTATTAATTAGTTTAAAAGATATGGAAAAAATTTCAGACAAATATTTACATACTAATAATGCTTGTTCAACCTATTTGATTTTCATTTAAGTGCAACAAGAGAGTGACTGACCTCTAGTGCCTATGTTTTAGCAATCTAGTTTTAGATTTTTTTTTCTCTCTCTCTCTTCCCCCTCCCCCCCATGGACTTTTAAAGGAAAAATACTAAAATCTGGTTAAACTTAAAAGGAATTATCCATCTGGTTATTAATTTCTTTGATTTATTTATTGATATCTTAGGGTTCTATGCTCTGCGGGAAAAAGTCTACCCTCCTTAATTATGTGACCAGTTGCATAAGGAAGGGAAGCTCCATGTGGTCCTTCTTGATACCTGTGCATAACTACTGTTAATACTGATGGACATGCACCCTGAGAAGAGAATGGATCCCTCTAAGACAGGAATAATCCTTCAAATATAATTGAGATATGCAGGCCAAACAAACAAATACAGACATGTAATTATTTAGATTCAAACAGATCTTTAAAAATATCTGAATTAATGTACAGACCACTGTCCTACATATGGGCGTTCCACCTTCCACATCCACTCTTCCTCTTTCTCCATTACTTTATAAATCACAATCTTTGTAGATGTTTAACTCTATTTTTTATGTTGCATAAACTGTTTGTCTTGTCAGGGTATTTCTAGGTTTTGTAAACATCTGTACATGTCTTATTTATTGCAATAAATAAATTTGTCTCCAGATGTATCTTTCATAGTCTGCCTGCATTGGCTTACATGCATGTAAATGGCACTCTTTTTATGGATCTGGGCCCAGGAGTCAGTCTGGAATAGCTTAAATTGATCCCCCATTCAGTTGTTCCTTAAATGTATGATAGGAATGTGAGGTGGTAGACTTCCCGGTTGTAGTGGGAGACTTTCCTTCTTTGGTTTGGGCCAAATTGCCTCAACTAGTGACTGTAAGAAAGACTTTCCTACCCCAGCCAAATGAGAGTCTCAGTAAGTAAGTATTAGAGCTGGTTGGGAATTTTCCATGAGAATGATTTTCTGATGGGAAATGCCCTTTTTGCAAAAATGATTTTTTTCAAATTTACCCCCCCCCCAAAAAAAAATCCATCAGGAACATCCAAATGATGGCTCCCTGGCTCCCCAGATGCCCACCTGGAAGGCTCTTGTTAATATCACTTTCTCCCTGGAGAAACTGACAAAAAACTTTGTCACAAATTTGGTTGAGCGACCCTTCATGCCCACTCGCTGGACTGCTGTGAAGGGATCTAGGGGTGTTAAGCCTCCAGAGTCTGAACAGAGCCTAGCACTGTTGCAGTCTGGGGGTCCCCAGGCACACTGTCAGTATTAGTCTGCACCCTCCTTTCTGAGAGCTGTGACCTTGTGGTCCTCTGCCCAGACCCCAGAACAAGTGCTGACTTTGTAGATTCCCCTGTAGCTTAAACACACCCTCTCCCAGAATCCCACCAAAGGTTTGAGCATTTGGGGTTACACTTTAACTCTCTCAAGGCACAGTGTAAGTGTAGCATATATAACACACACACACTTTGCACAGGATTCTAACTTTTATTTAACAAATAAGGTACAAGAGAGCCACACATAGAGCTCGGGGTGTGATTCCCTGCTTGTGTGGACACACTTATGCTAGCTCTAATGGAGCTAGTGCACTAAAAATACTAGTGTAGCCAGGATAGCCTGGGCAGCAGCAAGCAGTGGCATGGGCTAGCTGTGCCAAATACAGAGCTGCCTGAACCCCTTGCATACATACTCAGCATAGCTAGCCAGTGCCACTCCTTGCTCCCACCTGTGCTAGCCTGGCTACACTACTATTTTTAGCTCGCTACTTCAGTGAGAGCTAACACAAGTATGTCTATGCCAGTTGGTAATTACACCCCTAGCTCCAAGTGGAGACATACATTTAGAAAACTACCACCATCCTAATCACAATATGGCCCTTACTAGTTCACCCTTTCCTCGGGAGACCATCTGTGTTTATGTAACGAGGCAGGCAGGTGATTTCCCCTGAGGAAAGCAGCTCCTGCCCTTTTTATAACTTTCAGTCCCCTATGTCAGGTGAGTTTAGACTTGAAAAACTGGTTTGCAGTGGGGAGAAGACCTCCCTTAATGATCAGGCTGCTTGTCAAAGTGTAACGCGTTCTATCGTCAGGCCTTTCCCACTAGTAGCCTACCCCATAGGAATTTCAGACCAACGTGGTAGTAACAAGACCACAGAAAAGACAAACAACCTGCACATTCAAAATGGAGTTTGCAGCCTGGTAAAAGACAGTTACTGATCTACACAAAATTCATAAATTGTACAGATAGAGTCCCCAAATCATCACAGCATACAGCTAGGAAGCTAAAACATTTAGGGAAAAATTTCAGGACAATTATTTTTTTCAAAAATGTAATTTTTCTTTGCAGGAAGGGATTTCTGTTTTCCATCCAGCTCACGTATGTCTCAATATGATGGAACTTAACCTTTGTGAATTTCTAGAGCTTCTTCATAAAACTGCCTCCTCCCACAAGAGCATGCCCTTAACCACTAGATCATAGTCCTATATACCAAGACACCCAAACAATCTTAACTTTGCTGTATAGTGACACCATACAATAGCCTACAGCATTTAAGGCATTTTAATTTGTGAACCCAGATTAGTTTAAAAAAATTAAAGACATTCTCCTATTTTTTTCCTTGTGGCATCACCACTGGGCAACATTAAGGTTGTGCCATAATTGTGGATTTTTTACCTTAACATTTTGCAATGCCTTTTAAGTATAATCTTAACTCTGAATTTTCCCAGGTTTATAATGCTTGACTTCGGGTTAATTACTGTTTCAAGTACCGCATGCTGGGTAAAAATGTGTTTCTAAAACTAAACTCTCTCTTTATTAAAAGAACTATTACATAGTTGCTACAACTGCAGCTATCATTCAAACCATATGCACACAGTCTGAAGCTTCCCTCCTGAAAACTGTGCTCCTCCCTCCAAGTTCCATGAAGATTGCTACAATTTCAACACTTCTGCAGTGATTTTTATCTGTAAGTTATTGAAACATACTCTCAATCATAACCCCATTTTAATTTTCTTCTTTAATTTGCTCCAGAAATGTCTTTTTAGTTTAACATTTATTAGAAGTTTTATAGACAAACATGCCCAAGACTGTATATAGCTATGAAATCTTCAAAGAGCAGTGATAGTGGGTCAAGTAACCTACCAGTGAGAACTCTGGAAAACATGTCCTGTGTCTCTCATGCAGTTGAGTCATTGCAACACTCCCTCACCAGCATAATTAGCTTCAGCAATGACAGCTATATACAAGAAACTCCGAGATCACCAGTTACCTTCACAGAGCCAGTAACCACCTTAAACACACCAAGAAATCAGTTATCTGCAGGTGCCAGGCCCTCAGATACCACAGAATAAACTCCAAGGAGAAAGTCCGGAATACACACCTTAACACACTTGAAACCCACCTCTACCAAACAAGGTCAGTCCACCAGAAAGTAGATTGCATCATGTAAAGGGCCACCTAAATACACCAGGAGAATCTGCTTCAATACAAGAAAAAAAAAAACCCTCTGACCAGATGCCCCTAGTTGTCACCTATCACCCCATACTTGAATCTCTATAAGGAATCATTAAACAAGTACAATCGATGGAAACCACATCTCTCTTAATTAATTGGCCTCTCAGAGTTGGTAAGACAACTCCCACCTGTTTATGCTCTCTGTATGTGTGTATATATATCTCCTCATTATATGTTCCATTCTATATGCATCCGAAGAAGTGGGCTGTAGTCCACGAAAGCTTATGCTCTAATAAATTTGTTAGTCTCTAAGGTGCCACAAGTACTCCTGTTCTTCTTTTTGCACATCCTGGAAGAAATCTTTCCTGAACCCCCCTCTTCTGGTCTTCAAACAGCTCCCCAGCCTCATTGTCAGAAGCTCCCCACACACCAACTCAAAGCAGCACCAGACCCAGCCAGAACAACTGATGCAAACCTGCAGACATTGTTTCACTGCTATAACCCTGACAATACAGCTTTCAAAATCCATGCCTATTAGCACATCTGGTTTTTGTCATCCAGTGTGTTAAATGTCTCGATAACAACTACGTAGATGAAATGAGACATTTGCTATGCTCTCAAATGAACTCACACAGAAAAATGGTAAGACAAAAACAAAATATCACCTATGAGTGAACACTTTTCATAAAACCATCACTCCACATCTGAAGTTTCTGTCCTCGCTCTGAAAGGAAACTTGCATAACACCATCAAAAGACAAGCCTGGGAACTTAAATTGATAACTCTACTAGATACCAAAAATTTAATGAATTTAATAAAGATGCTGGATTTATGGCTCATTACCACAGTCTGTAATCCACTCATCCTCCTTTGTCCCGTTACTGTCCATTTCCCTTTGAATTGTCTTGGGCAACATACGTTCATTCCTTACCTGTTCCACTTTGTATTTAGCTCTGAATATCTTTCCCAGACCAGAAGAGCTCTGTGTAACTCAAAAGTTTGTCTCTTTCACCAAAAGAAGCTGGTCCAGGAAAAGATGGGGGGAGGGATAGCTCAGTGGTTTGAGCATTGGCCTGCTAAACCCAGGGTTGTGAGCTCAATCCTTGAGGAGGGCACTTAGGGATCTGGGGAAAATCAGTACTTGGTCCTGCTAGTGAAGGCAGGGGGCTGGACTCAATGACCTCTCAGGGTCCCTTCCAGCTCTATTAGATAGGTATATCTCCATATATTTATTTATGTGTCACCCACCTTGTCTCATTATAACCAATAAAGTTGTTGCACAAAACTTAGCTGTAGAGGATGGTGAGTGGTTGCTTTATTTATAATATCACAATGTCCCCTCTAAATTGCCTTAGCCTATTTGTAATCTATTTGATCACAACAATCAGATACAACAATCATTAATATTAGTTTAATTACAACCTCTTCCTTCAAATATAACCTGCCCATAAGATTTCAGTTGATTTTAACTCTATGGAAAGTTAGACAAGTCTGTGTTTGTTCAGATTGATCTTACAAACGGAACACTGTAAAGACTGACAGATGTTAAAGATCTCAAAGAACCCAGCAGTTTGTAATTCTTCTGCAGCTCAGAGGCAAATGGATTTTCTAGTACATTTTCAGAAATCCAATCTCCAGTGCACGTGCTGTAAGTGTAGGGAGGACAGGTTGTATTTTCCATGCATAGGAGGCTGAATCCCTGCTATTGGAACAGCCTTGACTATGGAGCCATGGCAGGTGCTGACACTTTGTACTGGGCGAAGTGTGTCAAGCCCTGGGACTGAGCTCGGGGACCCTTCCTTGCCCTGGCTAGGAAGCAGGGCAGCAGCAAACTGGTAACCATTTCCCAATTCCCAAGCGGGGACTGGCCACTAGGTCTGGCGCCGAAGGCTGAGCAGTTCTTCTTCACACAGTGCACAGTCAACCTGTGGAACTCCTTGCCTGAGGCAGTTGTGAAGGCTAGGGCTATAACAGGGTTTAAAAGAGAACTAGATAAATTCATGGCGCTTAAGTCCATTAATGGCTATTAGCCAGGACGGGTAAGGAATGGTGTCTCCAGCCTCTGTCTGTCAGAGGATGGAGATGGATGGCAGGAAAGAGATCACTTGATCTTTACCTGTTAGATTCACTCCCTCTGGGGCACCTGGCATTGACCACTGTCGGTAGACAGGCTACTGGGCTAGATGGACCTTTAGCCTGACCCAGTACCGTTCTTATGTACCCGCGTGCGCTGAACAACTAGAGCTGCCCGGGCAGGGCCGCGAGCAGTCCCTTAGGGGCTGATTGTGATTGGCCTAGCTAGCACGTGCTGGGCGCTGACCGCCGCGGACTGAGCCCTGATTGGCTCGGACAGGGAGTATGCAGCCAGTGAGTTGCGCCGCCGGGATGGTCCCGAGTTGTGATTCGCTTGATCTGTTCCGAGCGAGCGCTGATTGGCTCGGGCTGCGCGGCAACACCTGCTCTTCATCGCTTATATCCCTTGGAGTGCAGCAACGCATGCGCAGTTGAATGTGGGTGATGCGCTGTGAGACGCTGCCTGGCTTTACCGGAGAGAGGCAGACGGGACCTTCTACATTGTTGGTAATTATCTTCCCGGGCGCGGCTAAATAGCTCTGATCTACGCTGGGCGGGCTGCCTCCGGTCCCGTTCGCTGTGTAGTGGCTTGGGGCTGTGAGCTTCACCGCGCGGGACCGGAGTAGAGCTGTGACCGGCTCTCGCTTCGCACTCTGCAGGCGAGTGGCGGCGCTGGGGCAGCTGCTCCTTTGGTCAACCGTTAACGGGAGGCCCGGGCTCCGCAGGTGCATAGGAGTGCGGCGGCCCTCAGGCAGGGGCTGCGCGGAGGCAGTCGGGGGTGGAGGCCGCTCTCCTGCCGACCCTCTCCCACCCTGCCGGTGACCCTTCGGCATGTGGGTGGGGCCGTTATTTTACCGTTAGAATGTCAGTGGTTTGAGGATTCCAAGTGCCAGCTGTGGGCGCTGCGCGTTCCCTACTGGACACGCGCCTGGCGGGGTTCCCCGGGAGCGCGCTCAGTCTTGTGCCCCCTCCCTTCAGCGTAGTGGCTCTAATCTCCAAGCTGACATCTGATTTCGATCAAACTACCCCGGCACAGCGGTCCCTGCCCTCCTCGGCAGCACCTGCCCGCCTCTCCCTAGAGCTGCTCTGCGACCTAGTGGGACCAGCCAGAGAGAACAACAGCAATTAGCTCCGTATGGGGGCGGGGGATGGACAGCAGGAGCTTCATAGCTAGGGTGGGTATAAAAATAAGCAGTTCCCCTAATTATCTGGCTTACAGGGGAAGTTGCAGCAAATTGTACCTAACTGGCTGGTTTCTGTTGCTTAGGGTCAGTCGGACTCTGGTTTTAGCTGCTCTTGTGCATGTGCTGCAGTCAGATCCCTGGGGCAAAGAAGGGGCTGAGGAGGAGGGTTGCACTGTCCTGGAATGCGCCCTCCTTAAGGACAGTGTGATGGGTCTTTGTCAAAATGTAGACCCTGGATTTGTGGAGTGTGTTACATGGGCCGATATAGGTTATTGATTCTGAACATGTGCTTGCCTTCATTTGTGGGGAAAGAGTGAGTGGAGGAAAGAAATAAGTAGGAAGATAAGGATAAGGATCAGGACAAGTTCGCTAACTTCTCCCTACGTTTTCCCTTATTGACAATATCTTACACATTTTGGCCATAATGATTATGCCTTTTGATCTTCCATTTATGCTTTTAGATATGCAATAGCTTATGCTGCTAAGCATCACGCACTGAAAATATTAGTGCATAGGTACCCAATAGGTGCTTAACTTTTTTTTTATATCTGTAGGCACAGAACACACACACCTTTTTAATTCTTAGGAATATATTCAACTTCCATATACTTTAGTCTGTGCTTGCCTTCATTTGTGGGTAGCTTTAAACATAGGTATTCATCTAGAATATATCTTTAAAATCTTACTTGTTAGCTGCACTAAATCTGTTCTTGTTAAACTCCGAGGAAGCTTTCCTGTAATATTTTGGGGTTCAACCCAGCCCAGTAAGGGGTTGTCACTTCCTGTCCTGTAATCCTGGGTGTCTTAAATACTCTGTTGTTGTGGCTCAGAGCTCAGATGCCACCAGCCCAGAGACAAGCATGTGGTTCCCTAAGTGTGTGTGCGCGCTGTGGAGCCCTGATTCAGTGCTCTGACCCCAGCAGCCTGCCTACAACACAACAGCTCCACCAGCCTTCCTTACTACTCAGAGGATGACCCCAACTCCTGAATTTCCTCAAAACTGTCTGCCATGAAGAGTCCAGCCCTCTCCTGGAATACTCAGGGAACTAAAGTCCATTGCTTGTAAAAGACACAGGTACAGCTTATTACTTTAACTGGAGCCAACAATCTCTTCAATTCAAACACAGCACAGAGTTGTATTATAGTAAAAATAAAACAAAGGTTAAGTGATACTAGGTGTAACAGATTGAAGGTAACATGGGTTACAAACAAAAGTAAAAATAGGCTTTCTGATGCCCAAGAGCTAACTTAACAAGCTACAGACTTAGCTCAAGGTAGCTTTCTCACCAATTGTTTTTTCTCCAGCATGGCTGCCACACAGTAGGTTACTGTCAAAGTAATTAACATCAAGGATGAAATTCTGGCCTTATTGAAGTCGATGGACCAGGATTTCACCCCAGGTAGCTTTTTTTTTTTTTTTTTTTTTTTTTTTGGTCAAATCCACAGCATGGTCTGCTTAGCCTTTGGGAGGGACAGCTAAGCCTTAAAGCGAACATCTCTCTTCTTTGCTGTTTACTTGAAGGAACCTATCACTTTTCCTTTCCAAGCAAAGCCACCACCTAGTACTAACTTTCCATTTCCCCTTAAAAGAACTTCCAGAAAGTATTTTCTTGGCAACTGGCCATCAGTATAACATTCTTTTACATGTATCTAATGAATATCAGTAATTTGGGGTGACCTGATGCTAAAATAGTTTTGGCTTTACATTTTGGGTTTTATTTTAATTTCTTTGTCTTTGCAACTATATTTTCAGCTTGATATCATTGGGAAGTCCAGGATTAGAGCTTGCTTGTTATAGAAAACATCAAGTATATTTTCCCCTCAAACTTTATTCAATGAATATCCCTCCTCTGAATCTCTCTGCTGACTTTCCTTATCCCTCACAGTAAGTTTGAACTTCTTGCACTAATCTTCAAGGCCCTGCATAACTCTGCCTCTTTCTTCTTATCCAGACTTGTCTCTTATTACATTACCCCATTCACTTCATTCCAGCAAAGATACTAACTCTGATGCCCCGTTTCTTAGTATTCCACCACTGTGTCAACACTCAGTTGCTTCTATGTCCCTCCCTTAGGTCTGGAATTCTCTTCCTGAACTGGATCCAGTTCTTCTGCAATGCCTGCAAGAGACTAGCTGAATAAGTCACCTATTTTTGTATTTGTCTGAGTAGTTTTGTCTTCCTTATGTTGTGCACTAGTCTTGCTGGATAATTGCATAATCATATGGATGATGGCTCTGTTCTTCTTTTCCCTATGGTTCTCCCTGGCTGTCTTGCTTTTCCCTTTGGCTAATATCAGACACTAGTTTGTAAATTCCTTGCAGTAGAGATTACATTTCTTCTGTTGTGAAGTGCCACACATTCTATTGTGTGCTGTATTGAAAAGAGACTGTAAGTGTAGTAACAAATTGCAGCAGAGAGAGGTAGCATGTGCAACAATTCATTAAGCTTGTTGCATGTGGAAAGGACAGGCTTCTGTATGATTAGCATTGGGGATATCTCCTTTCATTTGCTTAGAGGAAATCTTTTTATGTTTACAGTGATTAATTCTTATAAAGCCTACTGGAACAATGTATAAGGCTAAAGTATTTCCCATCATTCTCAGTGATAGGATTGTGTCATTCCCACTCTGGAGTCAGCTGGAACAGAACTGTCAACCAGAACATTGTCTTGACTGAAAGTTCTGCCCCTGCTCGAAGCTTCCCCCTGGTTTTCTGTCCGATTTAGGCCTTACCTGTATCCCCTTTTTCTCCACAAGATTTAATCTTTAGGGCAGATGGATAGCACTTACCTATAGAAATTACAAAGAAAATCATAATTTGAAGTTCTTCTAGCATCAGACTTGTCACTGCACTGTGGTTGAATGTATCAGAGGGGTAGCCGTAAGTGAGGTTCTTACCCACGAAAGCTTATGCTCCCAATACTTCTGTTAGTCTCAAAGGTGCCACAGGACCCTCTGTTGTGGTTGAATGGAATACAGAAATGCAGGTTAAATCTCCTAGAAAATCCAAGACTGCTCCTCAGATTTATAAATGTACGTTCTTTGTGTTACAGAGACTCTTCCTCAGTGTTTTGGTTTAATACATCTTGGGGGCTACTGCAATCTACATATATTGTATACAGCTGCAAAACCCCCTCCTCCAAAAGACATCTAAACAAGAACAGTCACATCTCAAACAATTATGAGAAGCCATAAATGGAACTCTTCTTCCCACCATACCTCCCACAGATGACATATGGGGACTTGAGGTACAAGATGGGTATAGGAGATTACTGTTAATCTCTTCTCAGAAGAACCCCCATTAATGACTAGCATACAGGGGTTGTTGATACCTGGGATGCAGAAGGCAAGCACTGTAATGTCTTGGAGGCTTTACAGAACAAACTTTTGTAAAGTGGTTAAACAAGATTATATTACCCAGATCAGACCACTTTCTTTGCCATTGTATCTTAATCCCTGGATACTACTGAAGATCTCTTTCTTCTATTAGTACACTCTTACTTATTGGTTGGGTCATCCAATGATTATATGATGACATTAGGAGCTATTACCACCCAGAGCAGTCTCTATCCTTAAGTAGTTATGAGGATGTTTTTGAAATTCCTCTTCACTTTTTTTCTTCTCCCATCTTCTAAATCTCCACTCCTAAAAAGAGAAGAGTGGGCAGGAAATCTAAGAGTGGTAAAAATAACATCACTTTTCCCTCATGGTCTCTTTACCTTCAACAGAAAAAGGAGATCTTTGTGGATCTGGACTGGAATAGTATGAGGAGGTGCCTCACAACCATCTTTTCTCCTCTTTTATGAAATCCTACTTTTGAAGTTGTCTTGAAACAATTTCCTTACCTGTAACTTTATTTCTTGTAATAAAGAGGGTCTGGATGATACTCATGATTTATTCCTGCTCATGCCACCTTAGTGGAGGCAGTTTAGGCTGTAGAATTTTTCCTCTCTCTGGTAGTACTACAGTCTCTCCACAGGAAACTACTTCTAAAACTGAAACTACATAAAACATAATACCTTTATATATTATGGAAGTCTTAATTCTATATTATATACATCTCCTACCTTGATATAACGCTGTCCTCGGGAGCCAAAAAATCTTACCACGTTATAGGTGTAACCGCGTTATATCGAACTTGCTTTGATCCACTGGAATGCGCAGCCCCCCAGAGCACTGCTTTACTGCGTTATATCCAAATTAGCATTATATTGGGTCGTGTTATGTCGGGGTAGAGGTGTATGTGGAGAACCTGCAGACCAGTGGATATCCTCCATTATGAGAAATTGCAAGAAATCGTCTGTTTCTCATACATGGGCATGTGCTGGTCTGGATGCTACTTATGGGAATTAGCAAAAAGAATAAATTCCCAGGAAGGGAAGAAATATCAAATACAAGTTTAATAATAAAGTTCTCAATTTTTTTTTATAATTTTAATTTTATTTGCTTGCTTTATTTGTATCAAATGAAACTAAAAGAACCGAAGACTTCTCAGTTGAGGAAGGAATATCACTCTTGTAGCATTTGAAGGAATTGCAAATATTATTGAACAAAGCTCTAACGTATGCAACCTAAGGCTTTGAGGATTTTATTGGGAGCTTTGCTAACTTGGCATATTTGGTTCGATCTACTGAGATGTTTTTTAAAAAATGCTTGTTTTAAAGATTCCCATGAAGAAAGAATAAGATCTGACTTTCTTCAATTTTCATATATCCTTAGTATTATCACTTGCCCAAAGCATTAACCTGTGTTCTTAAAGATGTCTAGATTTAAGGCAAAAATAAGGGAGAGAAATAGACTTGTAGAAGTGGTTTCTTGGCTGTGGACAAAGTAAGGACCTGGGCTAAATACCATCTTTTCAAAGAAGAATTGAAGATGGAAGCTCTGAACTACAGAACTAACTTGCTTCAACTAGTAGAAAAAATAATTACTCTAAGGAAGACAAATGTGGTGAGACCTCCTCCACTGGAAAACTAAAAAGGTGGTAGACAACCTTTGAGGTTGTGCAGAAAACAATTGTACTGCCCTACTCCTGAGCAACAGTTACGAAGAAACAGAGGACTGATCCTTTAGGTGACTGAAGTTTAATGTTACAGAGGTCACCCATGAGAGGTCTCAATATGTAGTTGTAAATGAGGAGGCGTTATTGAACAGGTGTTTCTAGTGGGGTCCCACAGGGACTGGTTCTTGGCCCTATGGTATTTAACACTTTTGTCAGTGAGAATATGAAAACTGAAAAAATTTGGAGATGACCCAAGGATTGAGCAATGGTAAATAGCGAAGAGGACAGGCTACTGTTACAGTGATCTGGATCATTTGGTAAGCTGGGCACAAGCGAACAATGTGCATTTTAATATGGCCAAATATTAGTCATTCCTCAAGGAACAAAGAATATAGGCCATACTTTATAGGATTGGGGGGGGAGGGGGAGTGTCTTTCATTATGGGAAGCAGTGAGTTTGAAAAGGACTTCTGAATAGTGGATAATCAGCTGAACTTGTGTGCAATGCTGTGGTGAAAAGGGTAATGTGATTTATAGTGTTTAAATGGGAACATCGAGTAGGGGTAAAATATTTGGCACTGGTGTGACTGCTACTGGATTACTGTGTCCAGTTCTGGTGTCTGTAGCTCAAGAAGGATGTTGATAAATTGGGAGGAGTTCAGAGAAGAGGCATGAGAATGATTAAAGGGTTTGAAAATGTCTTATAGCAATAGACTCAAGGAGCTCACTCTGTTTAGTGTGAGAAAGAGGAGGATTAAGGATGACTTGATCATAGTCTATAAGTACCTACATTGGTGTGATCCAGGGACCCCTTGATGCCAGCTGGTAGTGGGCATAAGGAGTACATAAGGGTTTACGAAGATCCCCTGTCTCAGGTATCTGTGTAATAGTTTGGCAGGCAAGGTCTCTAATAAGAGCCAGTAACTTACATTTTGCAATGATTGTCAACCAATATGTTTGGATGATATTTAAGGAGTAATTTATCTAATTAAAACTGTGTTCATAAGGTATATAACTTAAAACAGGTTGTGATAAATGAAGGGGGGAGGGAGCTCCCTTTTTATGGACACCCAGCCAGTTAGCTATAAAGTCCCTCTTGGTAGCTGTTCTCTGCCTGCTTTACCTGTATAGGGTTAAAGTCCCCCAAATAAAAGAAAGGGAGTGGGCACCTGACCAAAAGAGCCAATGGGAAGGGCTAGAACTTTTAAAATGGGGGGGGGGCTTCCCTTTGTCTGTTGTTGCTCTCTGGATATGTAAGTAATCAGGGAATGTCTAGGAAGATGTGATTAGGGTTATTTCTTATTGGCTTGTAGATTTCTCTGTGCTAACCCCAGATGCTCTTGTTTTGCTTGTAACCTTTAAGCTGAACTCAAGAGAGCTATCTTGATGCTTAAATTTTGTAATTGTTCTCTTAAGATCTAGCAAAAAGCCTAAGTTCGAAATCGGTTTCCTTTCTTTTTTGGGTTTAATAAAATTTAACTATTTTTAAGACCCTGATTGGCTTTTTTTATGTCCCCAAGACTCTTGTGCATGTTTAATTAGCTGGTGGCAACAGCTGATCTCCCCCATTTTTTTTCTTCTTCTCAGCCCTTCCTGGGAAGGGTGGGTGAAATGACTTGAGGGTACCCCACAGGAAGGAATTCCCAAGTGTTCCTTCCTGGGCTCTCAAAAGGAGGGAAGGTTGCTCTTGAGCAGTGGCAGCATCTACCCGTCCAAGGTCAGAGAGAAGCTGTGACCTTTGGAGTTTAATACCAGCCTGGAGTGGCCAGTATTAATTTTTAAAATCCTTGCGGGCCCACACCTTCTGCATTTGAAGTGCCAGAGTAGGGAATCAGCCTTGACAAAAGTCATCAGGAAGCAGGCAGGGGCAGTAAACTCTCTGGCTGGTCATTTTACATTGTGAGACACACTATACATTTGTCTTACGGAGCCTAGTGCTAATGAAAAAATTGTGAACTCACATAAAAGGAGATCTGTGGGGAGATAATACAGCAGTGGGAGTCCTGTTTACAACTAAAGACAATGGAATTTTGGGGTATACTGTGGTGCAAAGGGAGGAGACAAGCTTTGTGTGTGTGTTTTCAGGGGGGGAACGGATCACAGCATACCTGGCTGAAAAACATGGAGCAATACTGTAAAACAGTAACTAGTTAAGTCTAAGTTCTAGAAGGTATGTTATGATTTTATTTTGTGTAACCATTTGTTTCCAGAATTTCTATTTGTTGTCTTTGAAATCTCTACTTAGTTAAACTTGTTTTCCCTATACACATAAACAGAGTGGTCAACTGAAGGGAAAATGGTAAGCTGCTACTTTTGGAAGCAGTGGACCTGGGGGATACTTGGGGATTGGAGTGTGCCTATCACTAACCTGTAGAGAGCAAGTGGGGCTTGTGTAGCTCTGGAGTGGAGTACTTGTGTTCTCTGTGGTTGAAGAGTTTAGGGTGCTGGCCCTCAGCAGGCACAGATTAGGCTCCTTCATGCTAAGGATAGGTGGTAGCAAGGTGCCTCGCAACCTTGGGTACCCCCAGGAATAGGGTTACCATATTTCCACAATCGAAAAAGAGGACACTGGGGGGGGGGGGGGGGGGGAGGGAGCCCCATCCTGCCCTGCCCCGCCCCGCCCCATCCACTCCCTCCCATTTCCCACCCTCTGACTGCCCCCCTCAGAACCCCCAACCCCCCCCTGCTCCTTGTCCCCTGACTGCCCCCTCTTGGGACCTCTGCCACTAACTGCCCCCTAGGACCCCTGCCCCCTAGGACCCCCACCCCCTATCTAAGCCTCCCTGTTCCTTGTCCCTTGACTGCCCCCCAAGGACCCTACCCCCTACCTGTACCCTGACTGCCCAAAACCTTATCCACACCCCCAGACAGCCCCCCCCCGAACTCCCGACCCATCCAACCCTGCTCCCTGTCTCTTGACTGCCCCCTCCAGAACCTCCCTGCCCCTTCTCCGACCCCCTGACCCCCTTACCGTGCCTCTCAGAGTGCTGCGGAGCGGCGTGCTGGGCAGCAGGGGAGGGTGAGCAGGGGGAGGAGCTCCAGACTGCCGGAGGCCCGATGCGAACAGCCGGCGATCTGCGAATGCAGGGAGGGGGAGGGAGGGAGAGAGAGGAGGGGAGTGATTTCAAGCTGCAGGGGAGAGGAGGGGGAAGCGGAGGAGGGGCTCTGGCTGCCAGAGCCCCGTGCGAGTGGCAGGATCCGGCCGGCTGCCCTGTCAGCTGCACGCGCTCTGCATGGGAGAGGGAGTCCGGCCATTTACAAATTCCCCCCAGACGCTATTTTTAACTCAAAAAAAGCCGGACATGTCTGGGAGAATCCGGACTAATGGTAACCCTACCTAGGAAGCTTCATAATGGGATACAAAAACCTTTAATAATGGGGATTCCACAACCTCCTTAGATAACCTGTTCTAGTGCCTAACTAGCATTATAGTTAGAAAATTTTCCTACTATTTAATCAAAATCTCCCTTGCTGCAAATGAAGAAGGAATCAGCTTATCCTGCCCTCAGTGGACATGGAGAACAATTAATCATCATCCTTTTTACAACAGCCCTTAACACATTTGAAGATTGCTATCTGCTCTCTTCCCCCCTCCCCCCAGTCTACTTTACTCAGGTTTAAAAAAATGGGTATATTTAGTTTTTTCTTCATAGGTCATGTTTCTACATATTTTCCTTTTTCCACACTCCCGGGGGGTGGGAGGGAAGGGGTGTCTGTCTCTCTTTCTCCCTCCAATTTGTCCACATCTTTCTCAAAGTATGATGCTCAAAACTGGACATATTACTCCAGATGAATCCTCACCAGTGCCAAGTAGAGCAGAACAGTTACCTCCCTTGTCTTACAGGTGACATTCCTGTTAATACAGCCTGGAATACTTCCCCTTTTGCACCCACTTTATAGTAATTTTGTTTACACCAAGTTTTCCTAGTTTGGTTATGAGGCTGTCATGAGGGACTGTCAAGATGTATCGCGTCTGCAGCTTTTCCCCCTATCCAGTAGAGAAATTACACTGTTAAAGAAGAAAATTAGGTTGGTTTGGCATGATGTTTTTGACAAATCCATGTTGGCTATTACATATCACCCTATTATCCTCTAGGTGCTTACAATTTGTTTAATTTGCTCCAGTATATTCTGAGGCATCAAAATTAAGTGGACAGGTCTGTAATTCCCCAGGTGCTCTGTTCCTCTTTTTAAAGATAGGTTCTATGTTTGCCCTTCTCCAGTCCTCTGGGACTTTACCTGTCCTCCAAGAGTTCTCAAAGATAATTGCTAATGGTTCAGTGATTGCTTCAGCTAGTTCCTTACGTACCCTAGGGTGAATTTCATCAGGCCCTTCTGACTTGAGTGCATATAACTTGTCTTAAATATTCTTTAACCTGTTCTTTCCCTATTCTGGCTTGTGTTCCTTCCCCTTTGTTGCTCTTATTAATTGTTAAGCATCTGATCACAATTAACCTTTTAGTGAAGCAAAACACTAATTAAAACACCTCAGCCTCTTTGGTGTCCTCCGTTAGCCCTTCTTCCCTGCTAATAATGGATCGACACTCTCCTTTGTCTTTCTCTTACTCCAAATGTATTAGAATCTTTTTATTGCCTTTTTGTCTCTTACTAGATGTAACTCATTCTGTGCCTTAGAGTTTCTGATTTCGTTGCGACGTGATTGTGCTGTTCTTTTGTACTTATTAGCAATTTGTCCGTTTCCACTTTTTTTCATAGGATTCTTTTTTGATCTGGTCAGTTTAAAAACAAAACAAAACACCCCTATGCACCCATATTGGCCTCTTCTATTCTTTCTATCTTACCTTTGCATTGGGATAGTTTGCTGTGGTTTGTGCCTTTTTAATATTGTTTTGCCGAGAAACTGCATGCCCTCCTGAATTCTTGTCCTTTAAATGTTCTTCCTATGGGATCTTACCTACCAGTTCTCTTTAAATTTGTTAGTCTGCTTTTTTTGAGGTCAGCTCTTCTGCTGCTGCTCACTTACTACTTTTCTTACTATTTCATGATCACTTTCACCCAAGTTGCCTTCCAACTTGAACTTTCCCAAATACTTATCTGTGGTCTGGTTATAGACAGTTTCAGAGATTTTAATAGAAACCGAACCAGTTGGTGGTTCAGTAATGTCCCTATTCGAATCCTGCTATGAATTTTGCTTATGGGCTTTCCTCTCTTAATAAGTCTATTGTACTTATTCCTCAAACATTAATTCACCTTCTCAAAACTTCTGTGAGGTGGGGGGTGACATTATCCCTGGTTTTATAGATGGGGATTTGAGGCACGCAGATTAAAGCCAGAAGTATCCAGAGACTTTGGGTGCCCATGTTGAGCTGCTTAGGACCTGATTTCCCCACCCCCCCCGCCAGAGTACTTAACATGATAGTGCAATTCCTATTCAAGTACAGCTCTCATTTACTACAGTCTCCGCTGTAAGCACACAGCACTTCTGCAAGTCTGACCCCTAAGTTTCAAGTTGGGCATCCAGAAAATAACACACACACAATTATTGACCGTATCAGAAATGTTTAGTTTAAGTGATTTACTTAGCATTACATAGGAACTCTGGCAGAGCTAGGGATAGAATCCAGGTTTCCAGGGCAGTTTTCAGATATCTCAGCCATGAGGCCCCTCCAATCCCTCTTCTTTTCCTGCAGTCCCCTGCCTCAGTAACTAGACACCTTCCAACCAGGGTGGATTTGACTTGAATCAATTTGATTCAAATCACTAGTCAGAAATACATGATTAAATCGAGTCTTCCTACATTAAAAGTGCATTCTTATTGGTTGTTATAACCTTAATACATATTCTTCACAACTCAGAGATAGATGTAGCTTTCATTTTTAGAAGGTACACACTATACATTTTTAAAGTGATTAATCTGAAAAGTTTTCAAAATAAGTTTTACAGCTATATCAGAAAATGAGTGATTGTTTGGTTATTTCATTTAATATCTGCTTCAGTTACCTTTGATAAGTCATTGGGAGGTGAGCTATCTCCAATTTAACAGGTTAATCATTACTATTTGGAGGATTTTCTTGCCATGCTGTATTAGGAGGA
Source organism: Chrysemys picta bellii (assembly GCF_011386835.1). Classification (NCBI taxonomy): domain Eukaryota; kingdom Metazoa; phylum Chordata; order Testudines; family Emydidae; genus Chrysemys; species Chrysemys picta. Next base: position 53,526,153 of record NC_088795.1, on the reverse strand, counting down.
GAACATCACCAGACAGACATTTAAATTGTTTTAGTTAACTAAAACAATTACATTATGTATTCTGGATTTTTTTTCTCCAACAGCAAACATATAATAGTTTAACAAAACAAGCATTTGAACTTAGTAAAACTTTTTTTAAATCAGGTTTGTTTCTGTTAAAATTGTTAACTAAAATAGTTAAATTAAATATTTAAAAAAAAACCAAACAATTAAATTGACTAGGTCAGCCAAGTCAACATGAGAAACTTAAAATAATGGCTTCTGCAGCTAATTCAGTCGTTTTCATCTTCATTTTCCTGTTTGTTCATAATCTAGAAAAGAAAAACAAGCTTTCCTGCTTTTTCAGGTCCCAAACGATTTCTCAATTTGGAATGAATTAGTCCAAATGAAGAAAATATTCTTTCTACTCCAGCATAAGAAGCTGCTGCTGTTTAAAAGTGAGATTATCACTTCAACAATCTCTGAATCCAAGTGTTTAAGTGACTTCCACCAGTTCATTGGTGTGACTTTCTTTAAAACATAATCAGCAAACATATTTCTTGAATGGTTCACCTTTAGCTCTGAAGTTTTATTATAGTTGACATTATGGAGGGATGATTGCTGGATGTCCTGTTCTTCATCAGTTAAGGTTTGACCCTGGTACTGAGTATTGAGAATATTTGCAAGAAAATGAGCTGGAGATAGTGCTTGTCCCATTCGTTTTTTTTATGCTTGTAATTTAACTCTGTCATTGCATATTTCTCTTTTTAAGATCTCACTCAGTTCCTTCCAGATTTCAACAGCATCAGCAATAAAACAGCTATTTCCCTGCATTTTGTTCAAGGCTACAGAAATAGGCTTCAGAGTACTCATCAGGTGCTCAACATTTCTTTTAAGCCCAGTGTTAAGAACTTTGGCTGTGACAGTGCCATCTATTTTTTCACGATTTTGTTCACAAACTGTCATCAGATTAGGCCAGTTCTTTATATAGTGCTCAAAACAGTCCACTACTGAGGTCCACAAGACATGCAATGGGAGAGTTAGCTTGGTTCCTCCCACTTTTTTTTTCAGAACAGCTACTGCAAAGTGATTGTTACGGAAGTATTTTGCAATTTCAATAACATTAGCCTTTATTTCTGGAACACTGAAGTCTTTGGCTAGGAGGTGCATCAAATGAGCACTGCAACCGTATGTTATTAGGTTGACTTTCTTCTAAATTTCTTCTCATCTTGGATACATTTGCAGCATTGTCTGTGACCAAGCTGTGTACCAGACATTTGAATCTTCCCCCCCGCCCCCTTTTATAGTTTTTACTGCTGCTACTTGTAAGTATTCTGCTGTGTGTGCATTTCCTGATGTATCAATTGTTTCTGTAAGGAAGACATTCCCTTTCTCTGTCACACAAGCACATACAATAGGATCATTGTGGACATTGCTCCACCCATCAAGACTCAGGTTAACAATTTCACACTCTAGACCTTTTGCCCACTGCTCAGTTTCTCTTTCATATGCCTTATCCAACAATTTGCCTGCAATATGTGCTCTGTTGGGTGGACTGTATCCTGGTCTTAATGACTGAACCAGGTTAATGAAGTGTGGGTTCTCAATCCTATGGAAAGGAGAGTTGCATAAACAAACCGGGCAACTTTTTAATCAATTACCTCTTTTTTGTAATCTGCTGGTTCTTATCAGAAACTTTTCTATGATTTATTTCTGCATTTTTTTTTTTTTTGTGCTACAGGTAATATACTGTGGCTACGTGACATACATGATGTGACTGAAATATTATCATTGGCAGATAACTCAAACTATAGAAAATGATGGTGATCTTGAAGGTGGCTAGTCTTCAGAATTGTGTGTTTTGGGGATGGATTCTCCTAAGCAAAATAAGTCAATGCAGTTATTTAATTATTACTATTCCTCATTGCATTCACTGCCACTCAATACTACTTTAAAGATGAAATTGTAAAAGGAAGATCTGCCTATTTCAGCTATTTATTTTTATCACAACTGTATCTAAAATGTTGTTACTCTATGGTACTATCTATATTTTTTTGCTCAAACATGAGAATTCAAGAATAGTCCAGAAGGAAGACAGGCAGTCCTTAAGAAAGAAGTATGAAATAAAAAAGTTTACCAACCTGAAGATCCTGCATGTTCAGACATGTTCCTTTCATCATTTTCAATGCAGCTTACTCCTGAGAAACAACATTTCTCATGATGTTTCATTCGGGCAACCAGGCCTTGCATTTCTTTGTTGCACTGTTTGCATTTTGCATGCATGCCTGTCTTAACCACAGGTAGAGGAACTTCATTAAAATATTCCCAAAGTGAGTCTCTTATGGCCTGCTGCCATTATAGGTTTTCTCTTCTAGTGAGAGAATGCTATGGTAGATCTCAAATCAATGAAGGTTACATGCAGAAAGACCTCAAGACTTCTGGAATATGCTGCTCAAACAGTTTCACTTTTGTTTCTACTGCTTGTCCCTTCCCTTCTCTCATTTATTTCCAGAGTTTTCTCCTTGTCCAGATCTATTCCGCCCCCAACGATCTTCTATTCATTGAACTTTTTGAAACTTTGCACTTTGAGAGGTGAGGGATTGACTCTGTGTACACAAATTTGAAGAGGGACAATAGGGTTGAGGTCTGTTATTTTTCACCTCTATATATTTATTTAAAAACATTTTTTGCTGTTAACAAGCATGTTATCTCTGGAGACCCAAATCCAGAGTTTGAGAACTGCAAAATTAAGCATCTCTGATGGTATCTTCTAGACTGAGCACTGAGTCCCATTGGGTAGATAGAAAGATTAACCTAAATAATTTATACAGAAACCCCTGGAACCCCATAAGTTTGGGTCCCTAATCCATGAACTATTGGAACTCATTTACAAACCTCTTCTTAAACATTAAATGAATATATTGTCTCATACTATAGAATTAGAATTTACAATCCCTATTCCATGATGAGAGATCTTAATTTTAATTAAGATACATTATAGTTCAATCTCTAGATACGTTTTTCCACAAAAGCATTTTATCAAAAAAAATCCAATTTAAATAAAATATCATTGACTTTTATCCACCTTGGAAAGTAGGGGGGGGGGCCTTCTGCCATCTCAGCAGAGGATTCTGTTGAGGTATGGGGTGGTTAACGGTATAAACAGAATCACTGTCTAGGGGACTGATCAACATCAATGGGTGTGAGGTATTAATTTTGGAGTGAAGGGTGGTGTCTGTCAGTCCAAGCTGAAGATACCTAGCTGGAGATAGACCAGGAGCAGTTGTGGTTTGAAGCACTAACAATTTGATCTGGTGAGTAGACTTAGTCCCTGGGCTGGTGAGTGCTGGAAGAGAAGGATTAACAAGTGGATTTTTAGAATTTGGAGCAATTGCCAGTGGAGAGGCTTTTAAAAACTAGGTACACGATGGATAAGAATTGATGATTTAAAAAAAAAAAACACCTCCTTAGCATTGTTTTTGTCTTTGATTATGAATTGCAGACCCAGCTACTGAACTGGGAGGAGAAAAGTTTACTTTAAGTACCCTTTTCAGAAGATGATCATCTCGTTAAGAGATGTAAACGCTTTTCTTTTTTTTTTTTTTCATCCAAACTATCATTCTGATGAAAGATTAGAGAACACCATAGGAGAAGACAAATAAATAGACCATTTCCCGTTCAGTGATAGCTGAAGATTCCCAAAGTGGAGTTTGTTTGTATGTGTGTGTGGTTTTTTGTTCGTTTGTTTATGGTCAGTTTTCTGATATGGTAGGTCAAAGGAGGGGGGGTTGTGTGTTTTTGTGTTGGGAATAGGAGGAGGAAAGCGAACGCATTCTTTTGTGAGTAGCCCAGAAGGCGTTAAGGTGTCACACCATAGCTACTCTTGTTGGACAGAGGCTGGACGTAGGCCTTGCGGACATGTGCAGTGACGGTGGTACCCCAAAACTAGCTTTAGCAAGTGTTGAAATATGTTTTTAAATCTTGCGGAGGCAGTCCATGGATATTCTCAACCACCAGTACGCTAGAGTGAAACTCTGCAGTTGTCTGAACAATAGAAAAGTTGCCTAACACCAGCCAAGATGGTCTCCATCTGAGTGGTATCTAGAAAGTAATCCATAGATGTGTAGGACTTGAAGGGACTTCAAAAGCTCATCTGGTCCATTTTCCTTGAATTGAGGCAGGATTATGAATACCTAGAACATCCCTAGCATACATTTGTCTAATCTGTTCTTAAAAATCTCCAGTAATGGGGATAAGTATATCTTGGATGCACCAGTTATATCAGACGTTCCTTGGATGGAACAGGAAGAGAAAACTGTAAGACAGTAGAACAGGTTGCTACCTTTTAACTCCATTGTCAAATTTAATTATTTTGTTCAGAATGCTTTCATGAGGGTTATCAAAGCTGTTGAGCTTTTGGAAAAAAATGCAAATAACAAAATGCATATTCAGTCTTTGTCCCATGTTATCTTTAAATGTTTTTCTCCTGTAGCTCTTTCTGCAAATAACTGTTAAGGAGGTAAACTATATTTTTGCAGTGACAATGTACTTATTAATTCTGCAGATAACCAGTATGCAACTCCATTGGGATTGGCTGTGTTTGGGTGTCTTGTTAATCAGCTCAGTAACTGCAGAAATGCATGATGAAGAAATCCAGGATGCAGATGTTGAGGTCGAGGATTTTGACAAGAACTCGCAAGAAACTGATCTTGACAAAGGCAGCTCTTCTCTAGAGGTAAGGTTATTGTTGACATCAGCCAAAACTTGTTTTACAAAATGGGTAACTCTTCTAAGGAATACAGAGATTTGACAGTGAATATGTGTAGTTGACAAATCACATGTAGTCACTCGGTTGATTTTCTTTAGTTGCTATGTGGCAGCAAACCTTGTGTATGAACCCAAACTACCAGAGTAGAAACTCAGGCCTTCCATTGTCAGGGGGTGCTCAGTGATTAAAATATGGCTGAATGAATTGCAGAGCTTGCAGTTGGTTTGCCACACCTGGCAAATTACTTCGTTTATTATGAAGAATGTGGGAAACTTCTATATCTTTGTGAAAATGATGTGACGTGGTTTACATGTTCATTGTTCTGTTGCTACCTACTTGGTCTTAAGGAATTAAGTTCTTTCCAGTGGGTGAGGTGTTGATACAGCCCTATAAAACTAGAGGCTGAGAAATTTGGCTGAGAGGAACAAAGAAGCATGTTTCCTGAAAGAGGGAAACTATTTTTGACTGCCAGACATGCCAAGCTGAAGGTGTCTGTCTAGAGAGGTTAGAAAGGAGACTACATGTCCTTCAGGAGAAGCCATATGTTGGGGACGGGAGAGAGGAAGATCTTGGACTCCTTAGACTCTAACCAAATTCCAAAGAATGCTCAAGAGTGGTTAAGAGACTGAGGCAGGGAATGGTACAGGTATTATTTTTGTATGGCTCTTTATATCTGATGTCTAAAGTGATTGTTTTTAGAAATCTTTAGACAAAGTCCATGTATGTTTGATTCAACAGTTGCATACCTTTGAAAGGGTTAACTGGAAACCAGAACTCCCACTAGGGTGGTGCTCTCTCAAAAGGATGTACTTAAGCTACTGAGGAGTCATAAGGGGCTCAATCTTGGGGGGGAGGGCCCCCAGGCAGCTGGGCTAAGGGGTTCCAGATGGTTTGTGCCCAAGAAGTGTGCCAGAGAGGTTAGCTCCAGAGATGGCTAGAGCCACTCAGTGACCCAAGGGCCTAGTATGTGGGTCCAAACAGCCTGGTCAGTGCCCAGTGGGGGGAGCTTCACTAAGGCTTTGACACTTATGCTTAAGGCAGGACTTAGCTCCTTCTCTCAGGGTACTTAATAGTACTATATCCTGCCATCTCACTTGCATTTCTGGAAGTTAAAGCAGAAAATATTGCTTGGGTTTATCCTTGTTTCAATTTTGGTCACCTTTTTAGTTTCAGTAGCTTCTGTTCATCTCTCCCTCTCTGTCAATTTTTTGTAGATAATATATTTAAAATGTTGTTTGTTGTAAATTACATCATACCTTGGGCAGGAGGGATATGCTTACAAAATACAGCAAGAGGTTTCTTTTTCAAATAGTAAAATAAATTCTAATATACCACTTAACCACATGGGGAAGAAAACCACACAGAATGGAAAAAGTGAGTGGAGGAAAGAAATAGGTAGGAAGATAAGGATCAGGACAAGTTCGCTAACTTCTCCCTACGTTTTCCCTTATTGACAATATCTTGCACATTTTGGCCATAATGATTATGCCTTTTGATCTTCCATTTATGCTTTTAGATATGCAATAGCTTATGCTGCTAAGCATCACGCACTGAAAATATTAGTGCATAGGTACCCAATAGGTGCTTAACTTTTTTTTTTTTTTATATCTGTAGGCACAGAACACACACACCTTTTTAATTCTTAGGAATATATTCAACTTCCATATACTTTAGTCTGTTTAGTGGAATCCATTAGCCACCTCCAGGGCTAATAGAGACTATTTTGTGCTGGGTAAAATAATCAGTTTACCATGAACTTTTTAAACTTAAACAATATAATATAGAAAATGTAATAAGCCCAAGATAGTCAAGATACTACCTAGAAAATACCATGTATGTTAAAAGTAGTTGGGGCTGACTACTTCTCAGAGAATTACAATTGATTGTATTTCTTGCATCAGGTATAAATGTACATATGAGCTATGATGTATTTCAGTAAAAAAAGTTATAATTCATGCATTGTACATATTTGTGTAAATGTCTTTAGGTTATGTACAAGACTCCAAAACCTACTGGGGAAGTATATTTTACAGAAACCTTTGATGATGGAGTATTGACTGGGTAAGTGTTCATAACAGATTACATTGTAAACCTTGAATTTCAGCAGTTTGAATAACTGATAACATCTAGAGCCAGTAGTCTGGCCAGAACTGCTCATAGTTCACTGATCACAACTTGTTTGTTCTGTAATTTTAGTAAAGTATTTTCTAAAGGTATTTCAAAGATGTTTGAAATGGGAAAGCTCTACTAAGTAGTCAGTGAGTTCTCTATTTTAAGCAAAACTGTTTTACTGTACTCTTCCCCCCGCGCGTCCCCCCTCCCATATCTTGTCCACTTTGAAGTCTCCCAGTCACTACCTTTTGAGATGTCTGGGGTTATAGAATAATCTGTGTTCGTAAAAACTTTCCTTTATATTCAGTGGTGATGTCTCATTCATTTATCACATTATTTGCCACATACCACTTTATGCTGTTCAAAAAGATTAGACATTTACATGGATAATGAGAACATCCACAGCTACACTGGATAGCATTAACATCTTATACCTTGAAGGTACCTATATAAGATAGCTATTATGGCATTGACCAGATTTGACAGCCTAATAACTTTTAGGATCCCTTTAATGTCTGTAATGCACAACTCACCCACACATACTACTGCTCCCAACAGTACAGGTGTTATCACTACTGCTGGATCTTTCTTGTCAGTATCCACTTTGTGATCAATTTATATTGTTTAAAAAGCCAGTTCTAGAGCATGTCTTGAAATTATATCAGCTTGTTTCTCGTAGGCCCAAGCTGGACACCCATGTATACCTGGGGCAAGCAGAAGATGTGGGTTCCAGTGGCAATCTATAATTTAACAAGCATTTTGATGCATGGTCAGATATTTGAACATCTGGCTGAACTGAGTATTGCTTAGATGTAGTAAACTGTGTCGGGGGAAAAGAAATAGGCTGAAGGTTCAGTATAACAGTCTCTGTGATGCGAACAATGCTATGAAGTTTTGGAAGAAAACCTGTACCTTTATGATGAACTAACCATATTCTTGGTGCACTCTTATTATGGAGCTAGAGATAGTGTTGAACAGAACCAAGAACCAGACTGAGGGACCAGGGGGAGGAGACTGCTAACCCAAAATGTATGGGGCAGGGTCACTAGCTGCAAGAGACCATAGCAGAATCCCAAATGTCTTCAGAGAATCTCAAACTAAGAAGTTTCAGGAGGATGATTGCTTGGGAGATGAGGCACCCCTCTCCACAAGGTATGTGTGGGTTTCTCTCCCCCCCCCCCCATTGTTTCAACTGATAATGGCTGGCTTTGCATGCTCTAGGGGTTTGGCAGAATGATTTTTCATACAGTGTGGTTCTAAAACTAATTGCTGCCAATCTCTGGCTTAATTGCTCTAGCACAAGTGGCTAGTCCTTCCTGAATTTCCTTCTCTTCCTCCTTCTCTCCCCATCCCCCACTCATTCAGTTCTACCAGATTGACCAGTTCAGCAGTCCTCTTTCACCTCTTCCATATTTGATTACTTAGGGCAATGAACCTTGTAAAGGCAAAAGTCCCCAGGCCTAGAGCATGTCCTAGTAAGGTGCCATGCCCTCTCCCATCTCAAAATTGTAGCTGAATGGGGCAGAAAATGAAGTCAGTCCATCCATATATATATATATAAAAACGTTGAAACAAGCAAATTTTATTGTGGTAGTCAACATATTGGGTACTACAGTCTCAACATGTAATGGTTTACGTGCTGGACCAGAATATTTAGGTTGGTTAGTCCTCAATCCTGTAATTGAATCTGCATGGGCTGCATAGAGCCCTTTGACCTCAGTGACCATTGCATGTAAGGGTTCACCAGCCTGGATCTGACTGCAGAACCAGAGTGCTAGTTAGTTTGTTTGATCTAGCTGCAATCCTATTTCATTTTGCCTCTTTAGTTAATGCTGAAATGCAGGAAGAAGTGCCATTAAATAACAAACCACTCCAAGTATGTGGAAGGTAGGATAATGGTGCTGTAAACATCCCCTGCCCAGCCAATCTAATGGAGAACTTTATTTTAGACATAGTTTTTCTCAGTCTTCTGCAAATCTTTGGTAAGGCCAGTACTCTGTTCTAGAAGTTAAGTTAGGACCAATGTTAATTTCTCTGTGGCCACACAGAAGCTCATTATACCAGTCCTAGAGCCTGTTCTGTTATCAAGTTTCCACTCTAAATATTCTTTCAATGATCAGCCTTACCAGTCATCTAAATATGGCCTTCCTTCACCCTGGCTAAAATTCGCAGTACAGAGATTCTGTTCAGGCACTGGTTAAGCCTGCAGTGACTAAATTTCATTAGTCCCTTTCCTAATAATCTATTTTAAGTTGGAGAGTCTTGGTTTCTCACCAGTTTGAATCTTGAGAACAGAATAACTAGAAAGAATGCTTTGGAATTGTAAACTAAACAAATTGGTATATATTTTTTTATTAAATTCCTTTGTATTTTAAAGATTGGCTGTGCCATTACTAAGTATCTCTTCATATTTTTCATTTCAGTGTTGATCATGACAAGGCCAGGAAAGTGCAAGAGAGAACCATACATCTGACACTTAAAGTCCAGAGCTCTTGACCAGTCAGGGGAGGAGGAAGAGGAAAATGAGAAGCATGATTTCTAGATTTGCAGAGGAACATGAAAAGGGACTCTGATAAACTGTTTAAATTAGGGGAGGAAAAAACAGCTCTCTGCTGCAAGATAAGGCAAAAGAAGAGACAATGGCTTACATCCATTGTGATAGGAAAAATTAAAGCTGCCTGAACAAGATTTCCAGAGGATGCTTGAGTGAGAGATTTCAAGGGCATAGAAACTAGTGCTGTTATCTCAGCAACAGGCCCTGTGTGTGTGTGTGTGTGTGTTGCCTTCTAAGCAAAACTGCATGATACAAGACCATAGCATCTGTTATTGAATTGCCCTATAATCTTCTCTCATGTACATTTCCACAATACTCTATCCTTGCTAGAGAGCAGGGGGGAAAGAACTTAAATCCCTTGGACATGCATTTCATGTCCCATAAACCATGTTTATCCTTAATGTTTTCTTACTTTGCACTACATACCTAATACATTTGTCCTACTAATTTATGTGTAATAAAATTGATTTGCAAATTGCAGCATTTATCTGTGACTCAATCTTTGAAGGTAAGTGATGTATTGACAGTTAGAGTAGCCTCTCTACTATTTACAGTTGAGTGAGTAAATGAATAAAAGAAAAGCAATACCCAGGATAAAGAAATTATAAAAAGGTAAAACCTACCATCAGCTAAAGAAGCAGTATTTATTTCATAGAAAATGAAAATATCCAAATCTTTCATGCTTCTACATCATTCATCCCAACCTCCACCTGGCAACATGTGTGAAGATTCCGATTTGGCAACACTACCTGCATTAGGAATGCAAATCAAAGTGGTGGCACTACTTTTCTGTCCAGCTGAGCATAACTTACTGCAAGGTCTGCAGGCTCCTCTCTCCACAGACAGTTCATTCTTGCTTCATAGGTATTATACAGAACACAACAGGCAGATGGGTATATCCACATTGCTGATTTGCCGTCACTAGGCGTCGTCAGACACATCCAAATGCATGCTCTACCATCCTTCACCTGCTTAGTTTGTAGTTGAACCACTATCTGTCTGGGTTTGTGTAGTGTGGGTATAACATCATAGCCCAATAGAGCAGTGCATATTCACTTAAAATCACTGGGATGGAGATGCCATAAATACCAATGTTGTGAGGTGGAAACTTGCACCTCTGTTCACTCTTTTAAAAACCCTGGACTTTCGAAAATTCTTGTATCTGCACACTCTCCCTACCCTACCAACCATATGTAAATATCTAGGAACTGGCCACAATGAATCATATGCATCTACTATAGTAATATAGTTTCTTGTTAATATAGCATTGGACTTGATGGGGTGGGCACAGAATAGACTTGAGTTCATTTGCATTCCAGCACCGTTTTGAGGGAAGCCAAATTGTTCAGATTTCTCAGTGATCTGTGGGGGGTCTAGCACTGAAGTAGTGGGGCTAGCTTCCCAAAAAAGTACAGAAAAGTCCTCTTCCTCACATGGAAGAGCTGCATGCGCTGATGCTCATTTCAGGGGTCTAACAACTGTCCCACCAGTTAGATCATGGACCTGACCCAAAAAATAGTGATCCACATGATACAGTACTTCTAGTAAGTTCATGTAGCCTGTTACTCAGAGTTGTGGAGGGAATCTAAGACTTGCAGTATTGATTCTTTTAACTAGTAATCTCATTCTCTAATCCTAAGCATGTACTGGGGGTATACCCTATGCTACTTTTTCTGATCTACCTGAGATGCTTGGTAAGTGATTTTTTCATAGACACAAGACTGCTTGTTAATATATGTATCTTAGCCCCCATGCTCCTCAACAGCCTTAAAAATAATTACATTTTTTTTAAATGTGAGGTGATTGGGGGGGGGGGGGGTTACTTTTGTGCATGGAAGGCTAACCAATCTTGTCTCTGGAAGACAAGGGTTAGGGGGAGGCATTCCAAAATCAAGGATCCTTCAGAGAATGGCCTGCCAGCAATTCCTTCTGGTCTATACTGAGGGAACGCCAACTTCAGTGCTCTGCTCAATTCACTATAGTAGTATATCGGGGGAGAGAGAGAGAGTTTCTTAGGAAACCAGGCACCAAATCACTTGGGCTACATAGGTTAAAACAAAACACCTTGATTTCCCTATGCAAGCTGATTAAAAGCCCGTGTAGATCATGGAGCACTGCCTAACATGCTCACAACATACAACTCCACTTAATTGTTGTGCACCAAATGGTCCCAAGGTGTGGCTCTGTGTGGAGCACATTGTCATTTTAAGATTAGATTGTTGTTAAAGATGGGGATAGTTGTGTTAAAGTCTAATTGGAGACAAGGTTGCCTCCAGGAGTAGCCTAGAATCTAATACCCCAAATTACACATCTGTTTTACAAATGGTGGTCAACAAAATCTTGTGCTGAAACACATTAAAGGCTACTGACAATGTCAAAGCAGCAGCAAGTATACTTTATCTTAATCCATTGCTAACAGCATCACATAACGCATCCAGTGCAGTTTACCCTGTACACGGCTATAGCCAGATTGAAGGAAATGAGGATTCAAACTTCCAGAGAGTTGCCACAGCTTTCTCAGTTGATCTTTCAGAAAAATAGGATATGGGGACACTAATCAATGGTTAGCCAGATGATCAGCATCAGGAGTTGATTTTCTTAAGCATGGGCACGCAATAGCTTCTTTAGTGTAGAGGTGTAAGTATCTTTCATCCTGGCTAGTAGGTTTAAGCTTTGAACTAGTAGGTGTGGCTTAAAGTGAGAGAGTGTGTCTGTACACACACACAAACCCACACATCATATAGCCACTGGTCCAGAGATGAATGACCTTATACCACTGTAATTTTAAATCCCACTAAGCATCTCAATATCTCAGGATAATTTTTCACTTTCACTCCTGTTGAGAAAACATTCATATTGAAGCACTGGAAAGCAAAAGCCAGATTTTTCTTTGTTCTCTATCAAAGTGTTACTCAGCTGTCAAAAGTTCAGATTCATAGTTTCAGTTATGGCACAACAGGTTTTAACAGATTGCTTTTATTTATTCCCTGTGCTGTTGGAGTAATAGCCAGATGCAAAAAAGGGTGATGTCCTTAGGGAAACCATATGTAGTGTTCTCCACTGAAGTAGTACTAGGAGGCAAGAATGAAAGGAGTGCTATGGGCTGTTCTTCTCTTGGGTAGATAACTGATAATTGAATACATTGTCTGTTTGTTCATTAATATGCCTGGAACTGGTGGTATTGAGTTACCTTGCAAAATAAGCTAAGTGGGGAAAACAATATATCCGTACACAAAACTTAGGGTAAAGTGGAGACTAAAATAATTTCAGATACTTTGTCCCTGAAAAAGTATAAATATAGTTTTAATTTCTCAGCATCTATCACTGAAGACCTGTGAATCCCTTAAAGTATATGTGCAGTAAGCATACAATTATGATTAGAGTGTAACTGTTTGTACTTCTGGATTATCTTGAACTGATTTTTAAAGATACATTGGGTTTTTTGTCTTCCCATTCTCTTCCCTCTCCCCTCCCCACCAATGGTGTCACTACAGGATAGAGTTAAGGTTTGGGTGTCTTAATTATGCATTTCTTTACCTTGATATGTTTGGAATTCTTTAAATTTAACCTTAAATTTAAATTTCCTAGGTTTATAATGCTTATTTTTGAGAATATTATGGGTGTGTTGTAACTATCACCCTTAAATGACTGAAATGTAATCTTGACCTTACCTCATGTAACAGATTTTTATCTGGAAGCTAAGAGTTTTGGGTCATATTAATTTTACTCTCATTTCAAATTCTTACTAGGACTTTAAAGTTAATATTAAGCGTGCCTGCAGACTAGCCCCAGCATGTTTTAATTTTTCCTAAATATTTGTTCATGTTCTTTAAATTCCAAATGATCAATGAATAGGGTGATTTATTTTGTCAAAATATCCTTATTTTGCCTTTACTGCTTAACTATCTAAAAATAAAGAAATTCTTACTTCCTTTGCTAAATAATAATCCAGTTTTATTTATATTTTCTTGTCCTTATTACACAATTTAAACAAAACGATTGTTTTTCTTTCACAGGTGGATATTATCTAAAACCAAGAAAGAAGATACAGATGAAAACATTGCTAAATATGATGGTAAACCTTTCTTCCTTTTCAGTGTAGCGTCTTTCTCAAAAAGCAAACTTACTTACATTATGTTTTTCTCTCCGTAAATTTGAGGTTAATCAAAAGTCTTACCGTGTAGAATGCACAAAGTTATATTGATACGGAAATATAAAAAATGTTCTGCTGTTCACAGGGGGGGAGGCTAGCAAGTGGTGATATTAGGGAAAAAAAGTTCATTGGAAACAATCTCGAGTTACGGCTGCAGAGAAAACAGTGCTAGAATGCCTGTGACATGAGTAGCCAGTGGCAGTTGTATAATGATGTGACTGGTGCATTTTGAGAACAGTCTTCCTCTTCTCTAATAAAAATTTTAATAGAGCAGTAAAATTTCTTAAGTATAATGTTGTATTTAAAGGATTATTCTATTTAAAACTTACATGATACAGTAGAATTTTTAACTATCAAAAATACATGCCTTAAGCAACATTATTCACATTGCCATATATCTGCTACTAATTGATCAGTGGATACTCTCAAAAAAATTTAGTAAATGAAACCAAATTGTGGGACTGAACAGCCATGAAAAAGGTGAATGCAGTCCTAGGATGCATCAGGCGAGAGATTTCCAGTAGAGACAGGGAAGTGTTAGTACCATTATACAAGGCACTATCGTGAGACTTCATCTGGAATACTGTGTGCAGTTCTGGTCTCCCATGTTTACGAAAGATGAATTCAAACTGGAACAGGTGCAGAGAAGGGCAAGTAGGATGATCCTAGGAATGGAAAACCTACCTTATGAGAAGAGACTCAATGAGCTTGGCTTGTTTAGCCTAACCAAAAAAAGGCTCAGGCGAGATATGATTGCTCTCTCTAAATAGGTCAGAGGGATAAATACCAGGGAGGCAGAGGAGATATTTTAAGTTAAGGGCCAGTGTGAAGACATGAACAAATGGATATAAACAAGTTTAGGCTTGAAGTTAGAGGATGGTTTCTAACCATCAGAGAAGTGAAGTTCTGGAACAGTCTTCCAAGGGGAGCAGTGGGGGCAAAAAACCTAACTTGCTTCAAGACTGAGCTTGATAAGTTTATGGAGGGGATGGTATGAGGAGATTGCCTACAATGGCATGTAGGCAATCTGTGACTGCTAGCAGCAAATATCTCCAACGGCCAGTAATGGGACACTAGATGGGGAGGGCTATAAGTTACTACAGAGAATTCATTCCCAGATGTCTGGCTGGTGGGTCTTGTCCACATGCTGAGGGTATAACTGATTGCCATGTTTGGGCAATTCCTTTGTTCCCTGTCCACATCCATTTGGCTGCCATTTTGAGAGGTGGAGTTTCAAGGTTCATAAAGTGTTTTTAAAAGGGGGTGCATTAATATTCCTACCTGATCTCCCTTCCCCTTCATAAGTGGGTTCTGACTCTTGAGTAGCCTGGGTTGGATTTGGCTGGCTCTCTGAGGGTCTGAATTCCCTCAATGAGCCATTCATTGCTGGGTTGCTTTCCTCCAGGGCTCAAGGGGAGTCCACCATCAGCATGACATGCACCTCCAAATAGTAGCTGAAATCCAGGCAGGCATGAGGGGCAGACCTGGATTTTCTGTTACCCTTCTTTGCATTTAGGTAGGACTGCCACTTTTCTTTCGCCTTAGCCCAGCATTGTTGCTCATCCCTCTTATATCCCAGCTTTTGCATGTCTTTGCAACATCCAAATAAGCATTTTTATTCCTATGGGAATTCTGCAGTTGTACTTGCAGTGCCCCTTCTCTGCGCAAGCTGAGAAAGTCCAGGAATTCTTTCCTAGATCAGGCTGCAGGATGAGGCTTGCCTGAACTTCTCTTGGCTGTACTTTAATATGCTGGGGATTTTGAAGGAGGCGTGGGGTGGGCTTGTGGTCACTGTGACCCCGGGCAGCAGTGTTCAAAACTGGGACCAGAGTGGGCACTGTCATGGGGACAGGGCATTGTGGGATTGTTGGAGGAGTATTGTGAATTGTCTACATATGAATCCTACCAGTGAAACAGTGCTGGTACAGGACTTACGTCATTCGGGGAGTTGGTTTAACTTGACCACTGTAAACTCAGGGTTTTACCAACAGGACTCCAAATTGTGTGTGGATGCACACACACATGTGCCAACCTAAGTGAAATTTTAATGGTACAGTTGTATTGTAGACCAAACCTTTGTCATTCTCCTTGTCTGATGATATCATCTGGCTAGCAGGATACTCAGCTGCACAATTTTGAGAAGTTGTTTTTGGTTAGCACTTTTTTAAAGCCATGTTTTCAGATTAGATGTGATCATATTTGGATAGGCTTCTCTTTTTGCCTCCCGTGCAGTTGGAACTGATTGGAAGATTAGGAGAGCAACATTTAAACTCAAGAAGTGTCATTCAGTGACTAATAGGGGAGCTGGCTTGCATTCTGCCTTGCTACTATTGCCTTTAAGGGTAGGACAACAAAACAGCCTTAAATATGAGAGTGAAAGAATGCTTTCAATCTCGCACTAAAAAGATTAGGATCCTGTGAGATTAAAAGAAGCAAAATTATAAGGTTAAAGAATTTTTAATTTCAGGATTTTATAAATCATAAAACAGCAAGAAAGGGTGCTGACCTAGTTTAAAAAAATGACAACTTGTGGAGGTCATTTTTTTTATTAAAAAAACAGGAGTACTTGTGGCACCTTAGAGACTAACAAATTTATATGTTCCATTCTATATGCATCCGAAGAAGTGGGCTGTAGTCCACGAAAGCTTATGCTCTAATAAATTTGTTAGTCTCTAAGGTGCCACAAGTACTCCTGTTCTTCTTTTTGCGGATACAGACTAACACGGCTGCTACTCTGAAACCCATTTTTTTATTGGTGTTTGTTGATCTGTATAGGCCCAAAATATTGTTGTTTATAAACAAGAACTTCTGAATGCATCTCTTGAATCTTCATCTACTGCTTGTAAGGCTGAAATAGATTTTGTAGCAGAGTTCTGAAAATGTGAATAGTAATTTGGACGCTGTATTTAAGTATTCATGATAACAGCATTAATAGAAACTTGAATAGTGTGACAGATCAGAATTGTACTCTTGTCTTGCATGTGTGTAATATTGCAATTAATTGGAAGTTGGTGAGTATGCATATTTGTGCAAAACAATGCTTCAAATTTGAGGGTTTACATCCTTATTGATTTAATTGACTGAAGAGAATAATTGTATGATAAAAATGTGCATGGTTTCTTGTTCAGTATCCTCTTTTGTGATTGGATTTTTGTGAGACTATGTAATGTTTCTCATGCTTTGGTTTCCTTTAGTGGTTTTTCATCAGGAAATTGTTTTATCGGTATAACTAAGTTGTCATTATTTTCTTTATATCCTTTTCGGTCGTTATGGAACTGTTTGACAGCAATTTTAAAAATGTACACGTTAAAAAAGAAAGAAAAGAAAAGCTGTTCTGGTATTGCTCTGTACTACTGACTTGTGGAAGTAGTTTTGTAACGGGCTCTATTTCCTGAAAAAAGATACCTTAATTTTTCAGTGAGCTGTTACAGATGCATGATTCACATTTTTCTAACATGATCATTTAGCTTGTCAGCTGTGATCTGGAGCAGTCAAATTTAGGGGGAAATTATTCCAGGTTTATACTGCTGCTTAAAAAAAAATCGAGTTGTATCATTAGTAATAAAATGGATACTTGTTTTACCCTATAGTTATCTAACTGCTAACTTTGGCATTGAGTGTCAGGATTTGCTCCTAGTAATTGCTTGTGCAGTAACACTGAGTATCTGCAATAGCAATTGGTATCAGGAAATCTCAAATGCAGGCACAAGTTATTTTCTCTGTGCGGTTTTTTTTTTAAACCACATTATAATATAAATAATAACATAGCTAAGGTAACTGTCTGCTAGCTCCTAGTAGGTCTCAATTTCTTCTAACGACAGCAGTAATTTCTTGCCTTCATCTTGCTGTTTTTCAAAACTTGTGGTTTTTTTTATTTTAGGAAGATGGGAAGTAGAAGAGCTTAAAGAAAACACCGTGCCTGGAGACAGAGGATTAGTTTTGAAGTCAATAGCAAGACATCATGCAATATCAGCTATGTTAACAAAGCCATTTATTTTTGATACTAAGCCTTTGATTGTTCAGTAAGTTGCTCTTCAGATTTGTACTTAATTATTCTTCTAACTTTGAAATATCATGAAAAAATGTTTGTATGATTCTGATTTCCATTCCAACATCGATTGCCTTGCACAAATGTACCCAAACCACAAATATGAAGGTGTTAATATACAAATAAATTATTATAAATGTAATGTTTTATCGTTTAAGGTTTTCAAACCCAAACTAAAGTTATATTTTAGTGCTCATATGTTAAAAATAGATGAAATGATGTTTTAAACCTTTTGTCTGAATATTTAGTCAGGAATTCAAGATCTCATAAAATGGATGTAAAAGACTGACATTTAAATGGCAGTGTCTCTGCAACTGAGCTTCCAAATTACATGGAACTTGTGAGAATTTCAGGTGGCTAGGAATATAATATCTAAATACATTTTTCAAATGTTTAAGTCAGTGGAAATTGACTTACAAGTAATTCAGAAGAAACTATGAGATGGCTGCTCTAGTTAAATCTAGATCATGATGTAGGTAGGCACAAACATAGTACAAAACTTCCCCATGCAACTCGGTCAAAGTGAAGTAGTGAGTGGCCTCTTTCTGTGCAGCATTTGCAGATGTACACTTTTTTCTTAGTAGAGATTGCTACTGTGTTGAACTGTAACGTTTTTTAGATTGACACTATTACATTTTGCGTCACTGTTGCCTTACATTGCAATAGCAATAAAATATTTCAGGCCATTTTGTAAAAATGGTTTGGGAGTAGTGATTTATATGAAAATACATATGTTTATACACAATCTTGGACATGGATTCAAAGTTAAATTGTAGATCAAAGTGAGCTTTAATTATTCCAGGGTATCAGCAATATGCTCTTTGATTCCCTTTTATACAGGTATGAAGTGAATTTTCAAGATGGCATTGATTGTGGCGGTGCATACGTTAAACTTCTGTCCAGTTCTGATGATTTGGATTTGGTATGTCCTTTATGTAACATTTGATAATTATTCTTCCATTTAGGGGAATGTGATTGTAGGCTTATGGAATGTGACTAAGGGTATGATTGTTCATTCGTGAGTATCCAAAATGCTCAGCAAATGGGGGAATCAGGCCCAAAGTTTACTTAGATTAATGAAAAGTCTGAAATAGAAATTTGTATTTTTCTCTAATCTGAATAGTTTGTATAAAATCTCATATATACATAAAGCCTTCAGAGTTTGTTAGCCAATTATGCTTACTACCATCTGTTATATTGAATACTAGAAGTATTTTAACTATAATTAATTTCCATTATTTTTAAAGCAAAAATTTTAGCCTACTATAAAAAAGTGGTTTAAAAAAAAAAAAAAAACCTATAAAGGTCTGAATCACCCAAGAACACACCATTCATTCATTCTGATTTGTTACATTTTTCTATTGGAATTGTGAATATCTAGGATGAAGGATATGATGTTATATAATGTAAGCCATATACTACCAGTTGTCCACGTGCAGAACTCAAGTGATGTCAACTGTTCTTTCTGAAATTTTAAATAAAATGACAATTCATAGATGTTAAGGGCAGAGGGGACAGTTATGATCAGCTAGTCAGTTCTCATTCAATAATACAGGTCATAGAACCTTAACCAGTAATTTCTGCAACAAGCCATAACTTCTGTTTGAGCTATAGCATAGCATTTAAAAAGACATCCAGTCTTGATTTAGAGACTTCAAGTGATGGAGAATCTACCATGTCATTAGGTAAGTTTCAATTGCTAATTCACACAATTTTTTAACATTAATTTATAACATATTTATAGTGTAAATTTGTTTAGATTCCAGCTTCTACCCAATGGATGGGTGCCTTTCCCCCCCCTACTATTTTAAAGGACTATCTGCTCTTGGAAATCTCTTCCTCTTGTAGATACTTGAAGACTGTGATCAAGTCACTTCTTAACCTTCTCTTTGATAAATAGATTGAACTTAAGTCTCTCACTGTAAGGGATAGTTTTCAGACCTAGGATCATTCTTGTAGCTCTTAATAAGATTGATATCCATGTAGTTTGGATACAACAACCCTCTATGAGGGTTATTACTCAAGTTAAGGGTACAAAGAGAGATTAGTCTGAGATCTTAAAACCATCAAAACATGACCCTAAATTAGTTTAGAAGACATGTTCATGCCCCAAAACTTAAACTTCTTTTGGTAGACCCTTTCAGAGACCCAAAATTGTTTGATTGTGGAATTGAGGACAATACCAAAGTTTGAGAATTAGATCTCCCTTTCCACCTGGTCCTCTGCCATTTTGTTTTCCTCCCATAGAAGCAGGCAATTTTAAGTGAACACACATACATAGGAAACACCAGTCTGTACATCAGCAGGAGAGTACATTGTGACCAGAAATCAGTTTTTATTTTTAATCATCATATAGAGAATCTAGCATGGCCCCATCCCTTTAAGGGCAAAACACACAAAAAAAGGTTTTCCCTGCCTTTAGTCACTGTGGCCTACCTCATCCAAAGTCCCCATAAACAAAAAGGGAACAGGGTTTGTATAGCTTATCACACAGGAGTTAGTTCTGACTGTTTTTCCTTCCTATGAGGGTGAGATCCTAGGGAAGTTGAACTAGAATCAACTTTGGACTCATGTAACCTATGGGAGGAGAGGTACGTCAATTTACTTACCAATTCTGTGCTACAGAGTTCCTCTCTCTGACTTAAAGTATTTGCGCAGACCATGAGTTCCCATCCTTGCAAGGGCTACAGCTGCATTTTCTATAGGAACTTTTCCAAATACTAAAAGTGGAAATTATAATAGGATTCACTTTCTTTCTCTTCTTAGGAATCCAGTACCAGTCTTTACCATAAGACAGTTACACGCACACACAATTGAGAATTTCAAATTCCTTTTTATGAATAACACTCCAAAATAGACCATTACAGCACAGCAGTTTGAATACACTCTAGCTAGACTAACATGACTAACTAGAGATTTGTTACTTTTTCCTTTAAAATGAAGAATATAACCCAGGGTTTAACCCCCCTGCACCTCCCAAAGCTCCTCAAAAATGTAGATAAATATAGATATACAATACCTTACAAAATCTATACAGGGATAGGGACTTCTGACAATCAGAGATTTTTTGCTTTCATGTAGGCTTTACCCAATCCCTGGCTATTATATAGACAAATAAAACATTTAATTGTACTACACAACCAGTTATTTTAGCATCCACATTACTGAGCACATACACAACTTCAAATAAGAAAGATGAAAAAAATCTGTACAATTACTGTAGCTGTTAGGCTCACACACTGTCTTTGGTTCAATGATGTTGTATACCTCCGAAGACATTTGGCCTCCAGTCTGTGTTTGCTCCTTTATGGTGTTTCCCCAGTCTCAATCCCATCGAGTTCTGTAAAATTACAGGAAACTATATGGCGAGCCAACCCAAAGATCAGTCTGGGTTATCCCTGGCAACTCTATCTTCTCCCTTCAGGACTGGGCTGGATCTGAGTCATGGGTCTCTGTAGAACAAAATGCCTGCTTCATCAAATTCCTTTTTTCTTCCCTCCCTCCCCTTTTCCCCTGCTCAAATTCACCAGAACAGAGGATGGACAATTAGCTGTAACTCTTCTCTGCTAAATATTAGTTCATTGCCCCAGTCTCTCCAGTGCAAATTGGGTAGGGGGGTTGTTCAAGGTGCTTTACAGTCCATAAGAGATATGGAAGCCTGAAGAAATTACTAGGTGTGAAGTCTGTTGAACCAGTTGTAAAATGTCAGAGGTTCAAGATGGAATCCCTTTGCTGCATTTTGGCGGGCGCTGCTAGTTACTTGACATTGCAGTAATACCCAGAGTCTTCAGTCAGGTTTGGGGTCCTGTAGTGCTAGGTGTTGGAAAAACATGAATTAAGGAAGTCCCTGCCTCCCCCAAAGAGATTAGTATGAAGAGCGATGTGACATGACAAGCAGGTGTAAACACAGTGGAGGGGAAGTAGGGGAAGAGAATAGTTTGTAAGCACCATTATAGCTGTTTCTTTTAAACAAGAGAATAAGAGGTTAACGAATCACTAGCTATTAGACAGTTTTCCCCTGGAAGTCATTGTAGAGATGGATTTTACAGGACTTGAGGGAGGACAGGGTGGTAGCTATATGAATGGATTTGGGGATATGTCCCACACATAAGTGGTATCCTAGAAGAAGGTGCAAAGGTGCTGTGGGAGAAGTACAAAAGCAAATGAGAGGCTGCCATTATTGGTGGAACAAAGGGAGTGGGAAGATCACAAAGTAGTTAGATAAACTAGAGATTGACAAAGTAGGGAGGAGCTAAATTATGAAGGTCCTTGAAAATAAGAACCAGAAGTTTGTTTTGGTACAATGGAGGGACTTAGTGTGTGAGAATTGTGACATGACTGAAGTGGCCTACTGGAAAGATTATTTTTAATGCACTGGGCAATGGCTCCTTTGGAGCCCTGTCAGATTCAGTGAACTCTTGAAAGACATATTGAAAGACATAGGGTCTCCCAAATTTTTTAGCACAATTTCACATAGCTGTATTATGCATGCATGTCTGTTGTTGTTAGAACAGTCAGGAAATAATTTGCTCTCTCCATCAATATTGGAAAACGCCGTCATGTTCACAAAGTATGATTTTTAAACTGTCCTAACTTCGGCAAATCTACATTGTGTATTTTTCATTTCACCCTCAAAAACAGGGGTGTTTGTTCACTTACAGAAAGTCACCTCCTGACAGAGACCAGACTGTCAAACTTATCTTTCGTAAATAAATTTTCTAGAAATTATAAGTGGCTGAAAAAGGAGCTTAAAAACTTTAACTATCGCTACATTTTCCAAATATAAAAATTCCCATAAACAATTGAAATATTGAAAGATCTTGACAACATAAAGTAGTATGGAGGTGCCCTATGAAGAAAAATAATAAATCTGGTTTTTTGTTTTGTTTTGGTGTTTAGTATTAACTACTCACAAATGTGGAGCAGCAGGACAGTAATAAAGAATAGTAGATGGTGACATACTATCTGATTTTTTTTTTACCATATTAATGATTAAATTGCACGTCAACTATTTCCATTTAGTTTTTTTACAGGGCACAATACTTGTAGAAATAAGTACAGCTGCTGTTTTATTTCATTTTAATATAGAATCCACAGATGTCATTCTTTCACCTTTAGGGCCTGATCCTGTGAGTTGCTGAATGACTCCTTGTGAGGTGCTGAGAATCTTTTATGCATGGTCAGTTTGGTGGAAACTCAGCACCTCTCAAGAAGTGCTGAACATCTTGCAGGACTGAGCCTATAACCCTTGGGTGCTGGAACTGACATTTAGTTGCATGAAATATATCAAATAGGATTATAAGCAGGCTGAACGCCTCCAGCATCAAGGAGTAGAGGTACACAGGTTGACTTCATTAAATGTACTGCATAACCAATACTAAACTCTCTTGCTTCTATAGGAATACTTTTTTGACAAAACACCTTACACAATTATGTTTGGACCAGATAAATGTGGAGAAGATTACAAACTGCATTTTATCTTCAGACATAAGAATCCTAAAACTGGAGATTATGAGGAAAAACATGCTAAGCGTCCTGATGTAGACCTAAAAAAATTCTATTCGGACAAGAGGACACATCTGTATACTCTGGGTATCCTTCAATTTAATTCTTAACGTTGCACTTAAAAAGGAAAGGTTAGAAAACAAGGTCCCCATTCACTGAAGACTTACAAATGAGCCTGTTTTCTGCCGGTATAGTTTTGTTCATTGTTGTGGCTATTTGTGTATGGTGTGTATCTTAAATAAATGGCTTTGAAATTCTGTTGCTTAAGATTCACTTGAGGGGAAAAAAATAAAAATTGGCCATATCCAACCATTAGCACACTATTAAAGTACACTATTATTTACACTTGTTGCAGTAAGCAACGATGTAGTACACTATCACTATTTCATCCTTGACTACTGCAACTAGTGTAAATAATCATTTGTTGTTAGATTTATAGGAAAAATAGAGGCCTCTACCCCAGGCTCCAGGTGTCCTGTCATAAATTATGAAAACAAAATTAGATCACCTGCAGAACACCAAATTCCCCTCCTCCACAAAACTGATTTCTCTCAAAAGTCCACTTCTCCAGAAGTGTGCATAAATCAATGACTTGCAGCATTCCCTGAAAGCAAATAGATTGGGGCTATTTCAGACGAAAATAAGGAAGCCTGTTCCACAACTGAAGAACATTCTATTACCAGTCACTTCTTTTAAAAGAAGGAGCCAGCTCTTGTATCTCTGCTGATCACAACTGCAGCAGTGCGGCATGCAGAGAAATAGTTTCTCCAACAGCAAGATCTCAACCCATTTGGGCTTTACAGATGAAAACCATCACTTTAAATTCAGTTTGGAAAAAGTAGCCAATACAGATCATGGGGCACCAGAGGTATGTACTGCCAAATAGGCAGGCTGCTGCATTCTGCACTGGTTTCTTTCCAGACTGATCAAAAGGGAAGCACCATGCAGAGCAAATTGAAATAGTTCAGTCTTTCAGGCCATAGATTAATTTAGAGAACTAGATTAGAGGTGGCAGCAACAGGGGCTTATTTTGTCTTTTCCCCCAGTGTTCCAAAAGGTGAGATTTGAAACATCTTTCTGATTATGGAGATGGAATCCTTGACACTGTTAATGGCTGTTTTGGTTTATCTAAAACTACTACTTTACAAAAAAAAATTATATCAAGTACTTCTGATAAGTCTAATAGAATGTTTTAAATTAACATAATCACTCCTAAATTTGACACTAATTTGGGGTTACTGTGTGTAACATGAGATTTCCTTTTTTACCTAATGTCCCGTCTACCTCCAATTCTGATTCTTTGATAAATGGGAAAATATTGGAAGTGATACTGCTATATGCTGGGAAAATGCATCTTAGACAAGTTGGAAAGAAGGGGGCAACAGGAGTCAAGCTTGGTGGGGAATGGTCAGTCTGTACCCTTCTCTCCATAAACATGGAAACAAAAATTCCTGAATCTCGTTCTTGTCACTCCTCTGCTGTCTGCAAATGTCTGTGCACTCGGCTAGCAAAGTATCCTATCCCCCTCTAGTGCTGGTCTATGCAGAGAATGACAAACTGCTATTGCTATCAGTTACTCCATTAGCTCAAATGGCAAAAGTCTTTGTGATGGATCTAAAGGTTCCAACCCTGCTGATGACCCATATTGGTGTCAGAATGATGATGCATGATGGAATTTGTTTTTCCAGTTTACTGTCTTTAAAACATATGAAATCACATACACAAATCTGTTAAAAGAACATCATTAAGGCTTCAAATTCAAGCACTCTCATTAGGAAATGACAGAATTAAGGCATCCTGTGTGACATTAATTTGCCCCGACATATGCATGATGAAGCAATCTTTCATTCAGGAACACTTTTTTTTTTCCCCTCCCCCCCCCCCCCCCCCCCAGAGGACCCCTACTTCATTCAGTGCACAGGATGGACCTGCTCTGAGGTTGAATCAGAGATATGTAGTAATTAGAAGCTGTTGTGTATTGGATTGCTGCTTCATTTGTTGCTGAAGTTGGAAGGTGTTTAGTGAATGAGGCAGGTAATTGCAGGAAGGGAAAGGATAACCTCATGGTTAAGACAGTTGAATGCTGCCCTAGAGAAGTGAATTCTCCTCCTGCTTCTGCCATAGAGTTCCTATGTGATGCTAGTCAAGTCATTTAAACTTTCCACAAGTGGTCAGTAATTGTGTTCTTTTCAATTTCTGGGTGCCTGACTTGAGATCCTGGGACCTGATTTGCAGAAGCGGTGAGCATTCACTTCTGCAACAGTCAGTGGAACCGGTCTTTCAATGTACAGAGTGCTATATAGTGCTAAGTACTCTGAAAAATCAAGAATACTGTTTATCTTAATTGCTGCGTCCGTTTCCCAACTGTAAAATGGGGATGATAATAATGCCCCTCATCTCATAGAAGTGTAGTGAAGATAAATGTATTCATATTTGTGAAGTGCTCAGGTACAATTGTGATGAGTGCATAGAAAAGCCCATGAGGAAATTAAGAATTTTTTATTCGAAGGTTAGGACAGTATGCAGTAAATAAGGCATGGGGCCACACATTGAACTAAGAGAAAACAAAATATCGAATAGCTGTTCATCACGCGAGCACCATTCATTCTGTGCACTGAATGAGAGAGAACCTGTCAAAAAAAAGTACATGATCATGTTATTAAAGACATTATCATAATTCATACACAAAATAGGACCAAATTAAGGTTGCACAGACACCCTTCATTCTGGCATTTCCTAATTTTTGAGGGTTTGACTTTGCAACCTTAATATTCTTTTAACATAGTTTTTTTTTTTTCATGCAATTGTAATATAAATCGTGCAGAACAGAAAAGTGGCATGCTTTGGTGAAAGGCCAGAGTTGATACACTGCTTTGTCTACCTTGCACTTCGTTAATGCAGTATTTTGACTTAATTCCATGGTACAAATTGAATACAAGTTGCCTGGTTCGTAAAACAAAGAAATGGAAACCCTAAGATGCCTGCTGAGTGGGAAACTTGTGGGGTTATGCATAAGTGTTTAAAAAAAAAAATGTTCCTTAATGACAAAAATATTTAAATTTTTTCCAAAGTCTTTCAGGAAAGCAAACTTAACCTTGCGTATTTGTTTATTACATATGAATCTGTGTGTCTGCACATACACATTTTAAGCAAAAGATTAAAATGCATAGTTCCTTTATTTCATTTTAAAAATACATTCATTTTCTTGCAATGTAGTGCTGAAACCAGATGACACATTTGAAATGTTAATTGACCAATCAGTTGTCAGCAAAGGAAATCTTCTGGAAGATATGGTTCCTCCTGTGAACCCTCCAAAAGAAATAGAAGATCCCAATGATAAGAAGCCAGATGACTGGGATGAGAGAGCAAAGATCCCTGACCCTAATGCTGTCAAACCAGATGATTGGTGAGAAAATATATTTTATTTATACAGACTATATAGTATGCAAGCTATTCGTTTTTGGTGCCATGAGTTAAAGGGACACTGCAAAAAGAACAGGAGTACTTGTGGCACTGGTAACTTAAAAATCACATTTGTCTCTGAAAAAATTGTACCCACTATTGTTGCAGGTAACACCTATAGGTACAATAAATGAAAGATTAGGAAGAACATTTTTTTCAATTTTACTTTAGGCATCTGACAGCACTTTTGTATAGTTCATTTCCCTCTTTCTACTGGCTCTGTGGATGAGGGGAAAGCAGTGGACATGTTATTTCTTGACTTTAGCAAAGCTTTTGGTACGGTCTCCCACTGTATTCTTGCCAGCAAGTTAAAGAAGTATGGACTGGATGAATGGACTATAAGGTGAATAGAAAGCTTGCTAGATCGTTGGGCTCAACGGGTAGTGATCAATGGCTCCATGTCTAGTTGGCAGCCGGTATCAAGTGGAGTGCCCCAAGGGTTGGTCCTGGGGCCGGTTTTGTTCAGTATCTTCATTAATGACCTGGAGGATAGCATGGATTGCACCCTCAGCAAGTTTGCAGATGACACTAAACTGGGAGGAGTGGTAGATACCCTGGAGGGTAGGGATAGGATACAGAGGGACCTAGACAAATTAGAAATCTGATGAGGTTCAACAAGGACAAGTGCAGAGTCATGTACTTAAGACGGAAGAATCCCATGCAGTGCTACAGACTAGGGACCGAGTAGCTAGGCAGCAGTTCTGCAGAAAAGGACCTATGGGTTACAGTGGATGAGAAGCTGGATATGAGTCAACAGTGTGCCCTTGTTGCCAAGAAGGCTAACAGCAATTTGGGCTGTATAAATAGGAGCATTGCCAGCAGATGGAGGGACGTGATCATTCCCCTCTATTCAGTATTGGTGAGGCCTGATTTGGAGTACTGTGTCCAGTTTTGGGCCCCACACTACAGAAAGGATGTGGAAAAATTGGAAAGAGGGCAACAAAAATGTTTAGGGGGCTGGAGCACATGACTTATGAGGAGAGGCTGAGGGAACTGGAATTATTTAGTTTGCAGAAGAGAAGAATGAAGGGAGATTTGATAGCTGCTTTCCGCTACCTGAAAAGGGGTTCCAAAGAGGATGGATCTAGACTGTTCTCAGTGGTACTAGATGACAGAACAAGGAGTAATGGTCTCAAGTTACACTGGGGGAGGTTTAGGTTGGATATTAGGAAAAACTTTTTCACTAGGAAGGTGGTGAAGCACTGGAATGGGTTACCTAGGGAGGTGGTGGAATCTCCTTCCTTAGAGGTTTTTAAGGTCAGGCTTGGCAAAGCCCTGGCTGGGATGATTTAGTTGGGGATTGGTCCTGCTTTGAGCAGGGGATTGAACTAGATGACCTCCTGAGGTCCCTTCCAACCCTGATATTCTGTGATACTACTGTATAGTTCGTTTTCCATGACTGGTGCTTTCACATAGCAACAAGGAAAGGAAAACCATTTTTAAAATAGGTATGTCACTGTAAACCACAAGTTGGCAGTGGTAATTTGGGAGCAGGTATATTACCTGAAACTACTTAACTTGATTTTGCATATTTTCAAAGGCACAAATGGAGCTGGGTGCCCCACTCTCATGAGCTGGGTGCCTAACACCCTTCTGTGCCTTTGAAAATCATCTCTTTCGTGTCAGTTATGTTCCTTTGACTAGAACTTTGCCATTTTGAACCAGACTGCTATATTTTTTTCTGGTAACATCAGTTTGTAATTAAAGGGATGAAGATGAGCCTTCCAAAATAGAAGATCCTGATGCTGTCAAGCCTGAGGGCTGGCTTGATGATGAACTACAATACATCCCAGATCCCAATGCAGAAAAACCAGAGGATTGGTAAGAGCTTGTACTCAGTAGAGCAGATCTTTTTGCAGAGGTATTGTAGACGAGGTCTCATTTACTCTGTGGTAGATTGGACAAAATTCTGCTCTTTGGTCACTAGTCTGCTGTGCTTTGATGCAGCAGACTGGAAATTCTGAGGCATCTTCAGATACATTTTTATATTTGTCCATTTTCATATTTTATTCCAATGTAATCCGCACAGTAGACCCTTCGTTGTTAATTGTGGGTATTAAATTATTTTATGCTGTCCTCAGTGTTAGTTTTCATTGTTCTGAAGAATTTTGTATTGACAATGCATTGTAAAAGTTGCCACAGGGTAAGAGACATCTGGGGCTTTTGGTACCAGGGAAGCAGTTCAGGATTGTAAAATAAGCACATACAGTTGTGGATGTTTGTTAAAATAAGCATTGAAATACTTAACAGTGCTGACATTTTAAATTGTCCTCTTTAGCTTGATGCATTATGTTGAATGGGGCAGTCCACACCTCTTAAGGCATGTTTCAGGATGTCTGCAGATACAGGAATACAACTCTGTTGCTGTTTTTCATATTTCATGTTTTCAAGACTATCTGCACAAGTGGGAGGGGTCAGTGGGGTGAAGAAAAAATGTTTTTAAAGAGCTTACATTGTGGAATACAGTTCTGTAGGCAAGGGGTGGGCAAAATTCTGAGGCTGCAGAATTTCAGAACATATACAGGCCCTGAGTGTAGATTAGATATGGGAGTTAAAATGAACATATGAATGGAATTCTTATAACGCTCAATTGTTTGTAATCCCTTCCACAGGGATGAAGAAATGGATGGTGAATGGGAAGCCCCACAGATCCCTAATCCAAAATGTGAGACTGCACCTGGCTGTGGAGAGTGGGTGCGTCCCATGATGACCAATCCAAACTATAAAGGAAAATGGAAACCACCAATGATAGATAATCCTAACTATCAGGTAGTAATGAAATATAATAACAAAATATTGTATTCTTCATTAAAAGGTTCAGAGATCCGTAGAACAATCTGTCTAGGCTTTTATACCATATTTATTACTATGTATCTGAATCATGAATATATGGCTCTGATCACATTTGACTTCAGGTTTTTTACTTTAAGTAGCTTGCTTCTTAATTACTTTATTTTAAGTATGCTCAAAAATATTGATGTATTTCTGTATAAAGCCTTTTTCTCCATTAAGAACTGCTTCTGCAGAAACCCAATTATTTTAGTGTGGTTTTCTCAACTATCCTACAGATACTAACTACTACAAAACTACTTTTTTTTCCTTTAGAAAATTACATTAAAAAGGTAATGTTAAAGTTCTTCTCTGAGTGCTGTCCCTGTGGGTGATCCACTTCAGGTGTTGGTGCATCCAGGCACCATTGATCGGAGATTATCAATAGCAGTGTCTGGTCGGGGTGAACGTTCGCAGTAGCAGTCTCATGGCGCCGCTGGTGCCTCATCTAGCATGCGCATGGCCTGACCCCTTCAGTTCCTTTTCAACTGTCCTCGGTTTGAGATGGAGTCTGTTAGTGGTGTCACTGAAAACCTTTAAAGTAAGATTAGATCAAGTTAGATAGCTTAGTTTTTACCCTTGTTTGTTAACAGTTTGTTGCTTTACTTAGTATAGTTAGCATTAGTTAAATCTAGTTAGTTAGCCATCCACCACGATGAACTAACCTGCTCAGAACAAGTAAAACAGGTGTTAATAAATGCTGGGAAAGCCAACAGGCATACTACTTACCTCCAAAAATGAAAAAGATTCTTCCTGTGGTGCCAGAACAAACAAATATTTGCAAGCCAAGCACCACTACCACTAATTCTGGAATACTTATTATTCCTAATGGCTTGCTATGAGCTCGTTTAGAGTTCATCACAGCCTTCCATCAGCAGGGAGATGGGACTTGGATATACGCTCACCCGATTACTAAGTGATTTCTCATAGGAATACAGAACATGCACTCGGACATCCGAGAACCCACACCAACATAGGACTTAAATCTGGTGTTCAGAAGTCTAACCAGAGCCCCATTTGAACCCTTTGCCACAAGCTCATTACTTCACTTTATCTATGAAAGTGGCATTCCTGGTGGACATTACATCCATGCACAGAGTCAGCGAGATAGGGGCTCTCATGGCTCACCTCCCCCCTTCACAATTTTCTTCAAGGATAAAGTGACACTTCGAACACATCCTAAGTTTATGCCAAAAATATCGTCTACATTCCACCTCAACCAACTGATTCACTTATCTACATTTCATTCAAAACCACACACTAACGTTCAAGAGGCAGTCCTACACACACTAGACGTTCACTGTGCCTTAGACTTTTATCTGGACATATGAAGCCCTTCCAAAAATCACCTAGACTTCTGTGTCAACAGAATGATCAAAGGGCTCTGCCATATCTACGCAAAGATTATCTAAATGGATAACCAGCTGTGCAGTGAATAGCACATATGGAATACAACACTGAAGCCCCCCGGGCATCAGAACCCACTCGACAAGAGCTTCATCTACCTCCATAGCATTCTTACACAATGTTCCCATTCTAGACCTCTGCAGGGCAGCCACCTGGGCTTCTGAACACACATTCATGAACCACTAAGCAATTACTCTCAATTCAAGCTCAGACACAAGACTAGGCCTCGCTGTGCTAACCTCAGCAACGAACTCAACTCCGAAGCCCCTTCAATCCTCATAAGGGCACTGCTCTACATTCACCTGAAGTGGCGCACCCACAGGGACAGCACATGAAGAAGAGAAGCTTACTCGACTTGTGCAGGAACTGAGGTTCTTCGAGATGTGTCCCTGTAGGTGTTACACTACCCATCCCCCTCCCCTCTGCTTCAGAGTACAAGTTAAATTCTCCACGGTAGAGAAGGAACTGAAGGGCTCGGGCCGTGTGTGTGCTAAATGAGGCACCAGCGGCACAGCAAGACTGCTACTGTGCACGTGCACTCCAACCGGACATGGCTACCAAAAAGGTGAGCAACCTTCTCTTACAGTGCAAATTCAAGCACTTGAAAATTGAAGAAATAGCAGATTAGTTGCTTGTGCAACCTGACTTCTGCTCCTTTATTCATCTAACCTGTGCAATGAATGAAGGATTTTGTAATAAATATAGTAAATGATCATGTAATAAAAGACTATCCGAATACACATGCACAATGGGGCAGAATTAAGGTTCCATAGATAATTGTAAATCTGGCATTTCCTAGCTTTTGAGTGTTTGGCTTTGTGACCTAAATAACATTCTTTTAACATAGCTTTTTTTGTATGTAATTTCCTAGGGTTTTAATAACAGGTAAAAACAACCTCTGTTGTGTAATTAATTCCCCATCATGCATCATCAGCAGAGTTTAAATGGCAGACCTTCAGTAGAGCAGCACAGATTTACCCTATGTGGACTACAGGACTAACTACGTTAGCTGGCAGCAGGAGAAGGCTGTTATCCTAGAGAGGAGGGATGGGTTGCTGGTGCAATATGCTGAGTCCAGAGGGGTGGTTATGGGATGCCCAGTCCAGCTCCATCTCTTCTCAACTGGGAGCTGGTGGAGCTCCTGCCCACTGTGGTGTCCCTGAAAAGTAAGGATGTGCTGGATCAGAAGTGGTCCTGGGAGGGGAAACCCAGCATGAGTTCCCCTCTCCAAAGTGCTACAGTTCCTGTGATGGCTTCTGGTCATTCCCAGCTGTGTGTGTACTATTGCTGCTTTTGTGGCAGCATGGGCATAGCTCTTCATAATGTTCATGTTCAGTTAAACATTTACAGCATGCAAGCAAGGGAAGGGAAATGGCAAGTTAAATGGTTTAAGTTTCAGTCAAACCTAGCAGAATTTTCATGGGACAAGTGAAAGGCATGTCTCGCTAGCCCTAGTGCTTTGTCCCTACACATTTCAAACACCTGCTGTGAACAATGGAGGGTATTGTTTCTCCAAGGTCAAAAATGTGTTATAATGGAAATCATTAGGCAATATAAATATGGGGGTTGCTACCAGCTACCCCGTCATACAACTTACCTACAGACTAACAGAACAGAAAGGATAGACAAATGGTCTGAAGGTAGTCAACCTCTTGTACTCAGTTCACTGATATTTCTTGTGAATACTCTGTTCATGTCCATTCTGCTATGTTATGAATCTGTCCTATCTACTCAAACATTTAGAACGTATTATATACAAAACTGTGGTATTTGAGTCATGAATCAAATCTAAAAAGGCTATAAACTTTGGTTCCTATCTTTTGTGCCTTTTGAACAGGAAGGGGTTCACTTTTTAATTTTTATTGATATGGGGAAAACTTAAGTCAGATAGTTTATTACATTTTGTCTTGTCATTCTGAGCTCTTGGGAGCAAATTTCATATTCATGGACCAGCTGCTGAAAAGATGTCTCTACTGAACGCAGGAGTTTTACTTATATGGCTGATAATGCTGTCATTATTGAAGAATGTAGTTCATGTGGGAAGTCATGATTCCAAAGATAAAGGCAGTCTGTTAAATGGCTTGTGCCAGAAATCTTTTGAAGATTAGGATTCTGACTTTGAATTTGACCCATAGTGAACAGAGCATCAGGGTGGCATATACAATACAGCAGTGGTTCTCAAACTTTTTTTTTTTTTGCGGACCACTTGAAAATTGCTGAGGGTCTCAGCGGACCACTTCCCAAATGTTGTTTGTACCATTAGCTAACTATTGTTTAAAAAAAAAAACGTGTTTTTTTTTTTTTTGTTCTACAAATAAAAGCACACAACTCATATTTTAATATCGGTAGTCTTACCTTTCTAATGCAATGGATGTGCCCTCTCTCCCCTGCCCCCGAGCTGGGGCTGGGAAGGAGGGGGTCTCTCCCTGGCAGTCGCAGCCCTAGAGCTGGGGAAAGTCGTCTCTTTCTCTGGCCGCCGCAGCCCTGCACATCCCAAATTCCACCTACCCCCTTTTCTAACCCCACTGACCCCTCCCACTTATCCCCCTTTTCCCCCCAAGGCCACCACCTCACCTTACATGTGCATCTTCTCCAGGGTCCAGGCACCTAATTAGTGGAGCCACACCTGCACAGCTCCACTAATTAGGTGGGTGGTCCTTCATTCTTGTGTGTGGCCGTCCAGGCACACACCTTAGAAGGAATGATCGGTCCGCAGACCACAGTTTGAAAACCTCTGTAGTACAATACTTGGAGATCTGTGTTCTACAAAGGTGGGCTGTAGCATTTTGAACCAGTTGAAGTTTTTTTTCCAGAGTCAGATTTTTCTTTCCAAGGTTTGACATTGAAGCATTCAAGCTATATGAATGTATGGATAACTGTGGGAAAGTCACTGTCTGATAGAATGGGATACAATCTCCTGGAAGTGAACAATGAACCAGTGAGACTCCACACATGAGTTTTTGGAGATAGAGGAGCTTCTGAGGTTCAAGCTCCTGATTGGTCAGCTGCTGTCTGCTGGTAGGGAAATCTGAGAAGAAACATACGTTATGCTATTTTTTGGACAAATGCTAGAGGCTATTGAATTGTAAATCTGATGTTATGAGAGAGAGCATGCTTCTCCCAAGTGGTGTGTATATAAAATAATTATGTGCAAATATAGAGTACTTAATTAAAAAAACAGCTTTCTTATTCCTTGTTGTTGCCAGTCTTTTATGCTGTATTGTTACTGTGTGTGTTACATTTTTTTTTTCTTTTTGGCAATTCCTAGAGCTACTTATTCTCCAGGAGTAAGAATTCTGAAAAGATAATACCTTTATATGGAGAGGAAATCCTTCTTTGAGTGCTTGCATATGTCTGTTACGCTATAGGTGTGTGTGTGTGTGCATCTTGTGCAGAGATGCTGGAGAGTTTTCCCTAGCAGTACTCATGGGGTAAATTCTGGATGCAACCTGACCACGTTGTGCTCCGAACTGAGA
Organism: Chrysemys picta bellii; assembly: GCF_011386835.1. Lineage (NCBI taxonomy): Eukaryota > Metazoa > Chordata > Testudines > Emydidae > Chrysemys > Chrysemys picta. Next base: position 53,491,860 of record NC_088795.1, on the reverse strand, counting down.
ATATAAAAGGTGGACCTGCTGGGCCTGTCCTTCAGTTGCTTCTTACTGTCTGTGGTTATTAGGTGGAGTGTTGCTGTGCTTTACATCTTCATTACTCTGTGAACAAAGTTACTTATAGTTATAGTGCATTTTATCTAGCAGTACTTGTTGTTTCGTCCTTTAGACATCTTTCTTCAGGTTTTCTTTTTATTTTGATCCAGCAGGCTTCCAGGCTTTGCCTGATACCGGGGGAGACTTTGAGAGGTCCCATGGTTTTAAGCCCTGCTCTGGCTGTCGGAAGCCAGTGCTTGATAATGACCTGCATATTGCTGTTTAAAGTGCTTGGGTGAGGGTCATGTTAGAGATGGGTGTCCTATCTGCCATGGCTTCAAATGCAGAAACAAAGAAGTAGGGAGAAGAGCACCTTAAATATATTCTCATGGAGGCTGTTCATTATCTGCAATTGGAAGCCCCTTGGTTGGCACAAGGGAGTTCATTGACCACTCCTTCTATGAGTTCTCCCCTGGCCTTGCCAACAAACAGAGGCTGTAGGAGATCCCCTTCCCTGGGGCTGTCCTCTTTGGGGTATAAGAGGTTGGGCCCCTCCGAGCCTCTGAAGCATAACATTGGTTTCTTCAAAGTCCTCCTCTGCAAAAGAAGCCTACTCTGATACTGAAGGTAGAGTGTGTCTTTTGGCTTGCTGCTCCCTGACACTCTCACAGTGACTCGGATGAGCCACTGACTCCAGTACCCACCCTGAGACCATCAAGGCCACTAGTGCATCAGTGACAGCAGTGGATCTGCCATTGTTGATTAGCAGGGCAACCATCATTTTCCATGTTGAAAATGCCAGAGGCCTTTGCAGCTGTAAGGAATCTATTGTTCTTCTTCGAGTGATTGCTCATATCGATTCCAATCAGGCGTGCGTGCACCGCGTGCACGATCGTCGGAGAATTTTCTACCCTAGCAACACCCGGCGGGTCGGCTGTGGAGCCCCCTAGAGTGGCGCCTTCATGGCGCTGGATATATACCCCAGCCGACCCGGCGCCCCCTCAGTTCCTTCTTACCGCCCCTGACGGTTGTTGGAACTGTGGAGCGCGGCATAGCTGTTCTCCACTCTCCCTAGCTTATTCCGTTTTTGTAGATAGTTGTAGTTGTAGTTGTTCAGTTTACCCTTTAATAGTTGTAGATAGTTAAAGGGGATTAAGGGGGTTGTTCTTCCCTCCTTTTTCCCCCGGCGCATAGCCGGGCTCATGCCCAAGGCTCCCGGCTTTAAGCAGTGCGCGTCCTGCGCTAAGCCTATGCCCACAAGTGATCCGCACGACTCGTGTCTGAAGTGCCTGGGAGAGTCCCATCAAACAGATAAGTGTAAGATCTGTAAGGCCTTCAGACAGAGAACCAAAAAGGAGCGGGACTTTCGGCTTCGGCAACTCCTCATGGAGGCGGCACTTAGCCCGGACACTCCATCGGCGCGTCAAGCCCCAGCGCCAAGCGCCTCAGTGCGCAGTGCCCCTGCGGCACCGACTGCCCCTGCACCGCGGGTGGAGTCGGACAAGCCTCCGCGGCACCGGACCCCTTCGGCACTGCACCCGCCGCAAGTGCCTCAGCGCCGATCGTTATCCCCGGGACATAAGAAATCCCGTAAGGCGCAGGAGACTGCCGTCCTGAAGACGCCGGCCCCCCCAGTGCCGGGGGTAGAGCCGCGTCCACCGGTGGAGCACCAAAAGCAGGTGCCTCCGGCACCGTCGACTCCGGCTCCGAGGCCGTTGAGTCCGGTGCGGACGGGATCACCACCGCGGTCAGTGGTAGAGCCGTGTCTCCCGTCGACCCCAGAGACCTTCGCGACGGCGAGAGACTTGATTGCTCTCTCAGAGCCGGCACCCGCCCCAACCACCGGCACCGTTGGCTCCTCGACCGGTGCAATCCAGGGGAAAACCTGCCATGATGCGCCCACCGTCTCAAGGACTGGAACCACGGCACCGATCCAGGTCACGAAGCAGGTCCCGACGCCGCTCGCAGTCCCGGCACCGTTATGATCGTCGGTACCGTTCGAACTCTAGACGTAGTTCCCGGCACCGATACGAGCGACGCTCGACGTCGAGGGGCCGCTCCCGGCACCGGGCCTACTCGAGGTCGCCTTCCAGGTCCAGGTCGGACTCTTGGCACCGACGCGGTCATCGGCACCGATCCCGATCTCGGCACCGCTCACCGGCACCGCATAGGGACCGATCATCTCCAGACCGGCACCGAACGGCACCGTATCTTCCGGAGCTCATCTCGGCGCGGTCGGCACCGCCATGGCCATCTAGATCAGTGTCCCATTCCTCCGATGGGGCATCGAGATCGGCATACCCCCCTCAGGGGCAGGCCGCTGAGCCGGACATGGGCCACTGGCAGGAGGTAGCGGAGGATCCCGCTCAGGGACCTTCACACTGGTCGTTCTGGACCCCGTGGGCGTACCACCAAGCACAAAGGGCTCCACCACCATCAGCCTCTCGCTCGGTGCACTCTGAGCGAAGGGCCCCAGAGTCCACCATCTCTCGCCCTCCTCCAGGGGGCATGGAGGCTTCCGTGCCCGCACCACCTGACGTCCTGGACCCAGGGGCAGGTGATGCTCCGCTCCAGGGCTCATTGGACCATGACCCGCCCTTAGATCCCTTGCCACCTGAGGCATCTTCCCCAGATGAGGCGGTGGCGGGCACAACGAGCACAGGTCCACCCCCGATAGATTTCCGGGCACACCAGGACCTATTACGTAGGGTGACCCGTAATATGGACCTACAGGCAGAGGAGATAGTGGAGGTGCAGGACCCCATTGTGAACATCCTCTCCGCGGATGCCCCATCCAGAGTAGCGTTGCCCCTGATCCGTACGATCCAGGCTAACGCCACTACGATATGGCAAACTCCTGCCTCTATTCCACCCACAGCCAGAGGGGTGGAAAGAAAGTACTTTGTCCCCTCAAAGGACTATGAGTACTTGTACACTCATCCCCAGCCGTGTTCACTGGTGGTGTCATCGGTGAATGCAAGGGAGCGCCACGGTCAGCAGGCCGCAGCGCCCAAATCGAAGGACGCTAAGCGCTTCGATTTGTTTGAGCGTAAGGTTTATTCAGCCGGGGGACTACAGCTTAGAGCGGCTAATCAGCAGGCGCTCCTGAGCTGCTATAGCTTTAATTCCTGGAACTCTATGGGGAAGTTCAAGGAATTGGTTCCCCAAGACTCCAGGGAAGAGTTTGGGGCCTTAGTGGAGGAGGGTAAGAAGGTGGCACGGACCTCCTTACAGGCCTCCTTGGACATAGCAGACTCGGCTGCGAGAACCCTGGCTTCAGGTATCGCCATGCGGAGAATCTCCTGGCTCCAGGTCTCGGGCTTACCTCCGGAACTGCAGCAAACTCTGCAGGATTTACCCTTTGAGGGACACGGATTGTTCTCTGACAAGACGGACTCTCGTCTGCAGAGCCTCAAGGACTCGAACAATCATGCGCTCCCTAGGGATGCATGTTCCGGAACCCCAGCGCAGGCCATTTCGACCTCAGCCTCAGCGGTTCTACCCCCCCCCACCTCGTCCGAGACAGGACTCTGCCAGAAGGCGGGGGCGAGGTGGTAGGAGGAGGTTGACCGGCCCTCAACCCGGTCAGAACCAGGGGCCACCTCGGCCACCTTCAGGCCCTAGGCAGAACTTTTGAAGGTGCGGTCGAGGACGGCGCCCCAGTCATCTCCCAGGATCCAGCCCCCTCCTTTCGGGATCGCCTCTCCCATTTCCACAGTGCTTGGTCCCTTATAACCTCGGACCGTTGGGTCCTTCGCACGGTGGAGAGGGGATACGCTCTCCAGTTTTCTTCTTCTCACCCTCCCTCCCCGTCCCTCTTCAGGGACCCTTCTCACGAGCAACTCCTTATACAGGAGGTTTCTACGCTCCTATCTTTGGGGGCCATAGAGGAGGTTCCATTAGAATTAAGGGGCAGGGGATTTTATTCCCGTTACTTCCTGATCCCCAAGTCCAAAGGGGGTCTGCGACCCATCTTAGACTTACGCGGACTCAACAAATTCGTAGTAAAGTTGAAGTTCCGCATGGTCTCATTGGGGACCATTATCCCTTTCCTGGAGACTGGTTCGCCGCCCTCAACATGAAGGACGCATACTTCCATATAGCAATCTACCCGCCTCACAGGCGCTTCCTGCGATTTGTGGTAAACAAGGTGCATTACCAATTTGCAGTCCTTCCCTTCGGCCTATCCTCGGCCCCAAGAGTGTTCACAAAATGTATGGCCGTCGTGGCGGCATACCTTCGTCGGCAAGGGGTACAGGTGTTCCCGTATTTAGACGACTGGCTGGTACGCGGTCGCACCAGAGAGCAAGTTCGAGCTCACGTACACATAATAGTACACACATTCCACGCGTTGGGCATTCTACTCAACAAAGAGAAATCCACGCTAGAGCCTACCCAGAGGATAGAATTTATTGGGGCAGTCCTAGACTCCGGACGTGCACAAGCTATTCTACCAGACAATCGTTTTCATACCATCACAGTCCTCATTCGAGGACTCGGGGACTTCCCAATTACCACGGTGAGGTCGTGCCTCACCCTGTTGGGTCACATGGCTTCTTGCACGTACGTAACCAGGCATGCCAGACTTCGGCTTCGCCCACTCCAGACCTGGGTGTCATCGGTATACCGCCCATATCGGGACAGCCTGAACATGGTGATCACGGTTCCGAACTCGGTCTTGACCTCCCTCACCTGGTGGCTAGATCACAGCGTGGTTTGCGAGGGGATGCCGTTTCACGCCCCCAAACCCTCTCTGCAACTGGTCACAGACGCTTCATCTCTGGGTTGGGGTGCCCATCTCAACGAACACCATACCCAGGGCCTGTGGACTGCACCCCAGCTAGCCCTGCACATCAATGTTCAGGAACTGATGGCGGTGCGCCTGGCGTGCCAGGCATTTCTCAATCTCCTACGTGGCCGCTGTGTGTTAGTTCTCATCGACAACACCACGGCCATGTTTTACATCAACAAGCAAGGAGGAGCACGTTTGTCGATTCTATGCCAAGAGGCCATTCGTCTGTGGGACTTCTGCATCGCCCACTCAATCCATCTCACGGCATAGTTCCTCCCTGGAGTCCAGAACACTTTAGCGGACCGACTCAGCAGGTCCTTTCAGACGCACGAGTGGTCTATTCGTCCGGACATCATCTATTCCATTTTCCAGAGGTGGGGATTTCCTCAGATAGACCTGTTTGCATCTCGAGCCAACAGGAAGTGCCACGCATTCTGCTCCCTACAAGGGCGAGCTCCGGGCTCTCTATCGGACGCGTTTCTCCTTCCTTGGAAAGACCACCTGTTTTACGCCTTCCCTCCATTTCCACTGGTCCACAAGGTGCTGCTCAAACTACGCAGAGACCAGGCTCGAGTAATTCTAGTCGCTCCAGCGTGGCCGAGGCAACACTGGTACACCACACTGTTGGAGCTCTCGGTTCAGTCACCGATCCCGCTTCCGTTGTGTCCAGATCTCATCTCTCAGGACCACGGCCGACTACGTCATCCCGACCTACAATCACTCCACCTCACGGCGTGGTTGCTCCATGGTTCACCCAGGCAGAGCGGCAGTGCTCGCACTCTGTCCAACAGATTCTGCTGAGCAGTAGGAAGCCTTCAACACGGACCACGTACTTGGCCAAGTGGAAGCGGTTCTCTTGTTGGTGCGAACAACGAGCCATGTCCCCGTTACAGGCACCTATTCCTCTCATATTGGAATATCTCCTCTCCCTAAAACAGCAGGGTTTGGCGATATCTTCAATTAGGGTTCACCTGGCTGCTATATCGGCCTTTCACCCAGGGGAACTCGCGTCCTCGGTATTCTCTAACCCGATGGTCGTTAGATTCCTCAAGGGCTTAGACCGGATGTACCCACAACAACGTCAGCCCGTTCCGACGTGGGATCTCAACCTGGTTCTCTCCAAGCTCACAGGGCCTCCATTCGAGCCACTGGCCACCTGTTCACTTCTGTACCTATCCTGGAAGACAGCCTTCCTCGTAGCCATCACCTCAGCAAGGCGCGTTTCTGAACTCAGAGCGCTTACATCCGAGCCCCCTTACACGGTTTTCCATAAGGATAAAGTGCAGCTTTGTCCACATCCTGCCTTTCTTCCTAAGGTGGTCTCTCCATTTCACATGAATCAGGATATATTTCTCCCAGTCTTCCATCCTAAACCACATGCTACTCGCCAAGACCAGAGTTTGCATTCTTTGGACGTACGCAGGGCCCTGGCTTTCTATATTGACCGCACAAGGCACTTTAGAAAGACGACGCAACTCTTCGTTGCAGTGGCCGACCGAATGTAAGGCTTACCGGTCTCCTCACAACGCCTATCCTCCTGGATCACGTCTTGCATCCGGACTTGCTATGACCTGGCCGGTGTCTCAACACCGCACTTCACCGCTCACTCAACGAGGGCCCAAGCTTCCTCGACTGCCTTTCTGGCTCAAGTTCCGATCCAGGACATTTGTAGAGCTGCAGTTTGGTCATCAGTCCACACATTTGCAGCTCACTACGCACTGGTACAGCAGTCCAGGGATGATGCTGCATTCGGATCAGCGGTTTTGCACACAGCAATGTCTCACTCCAACCCCTCCACCTAGGTAAGGCTTGGGAGTCACCTGATTGGAATCGATATGAGCAAGCACTCGAAGAAGAAAAGACGGTTACTCACCGTTGTAACTGTTGTTCTTCGAGATGTGTTGCTCATATCCATTCCAAAACCCGCCCCCCTTCCCCACTGTCGGAGTAGCCGGCAAGAAGGAACTGAGGGGGCGCCGGGTCGGCTGGGGTATATATCCAGCGCCATGAAGGCGCCACTCTAGGGGGCTCCACAGCCGACCCGCCAGGTGTTGCTAGGGTAGAAAATTCTCCGACGGTCATGCACGCGGCGCGCGCACACCTGATTGGAATGGATATGAGCAACACATCTCGAAGAACAACAGTTACAACGGTGAGTAACCGTCTTTTCCTTTCGGTACTATCATTCACCACTGATTCAGGATGAAGATTGTGTACCAGCACTGTGGAATGTGCCATGCTTATCAGTACCGACAGCAGGGTCTGTATGGATCTATCTGGTGTCACGTTCATCAGCCTCCCCAGAAACTATGTCTAGACCACTTGTACCAACTCCATCTCATCACACAGTACCGATAGCCAGGAAGCTTTTGCTGCTGCTTCCGGTGACCTCAGTCTCAACACAGATCCCTGTCTTCCTCTCTGAGGACTCCTCCTGGTACTGCTCTGCCTTGGCCTTCAGAGTATTATTACTCCTCATCAGAGTCTGAAGTAGGTTCCCAAGTCTCTCATTTCAGAGAGTCCAGGGCCTCTTCTGGAACCTGTTCCTGCTTTCACAGAATATGCTCTGCCTTGGAGGTGCTCCAGCGATTGAGAAGCTTGGTCTATGCACAACTGGCTTCTGGTACCATAACAGCCTTCTCACTGGCCATTTTGGATGTCTTGAGGGATGCTTCCATTCAGACCAACATTTCTTTCTTTGTGGAAGCAGATTGCCAAACGACAGAGGCTTCCCTGTCCAGTACTGAGAGACTTCTAATGGTCAGTACCAAATAGCCTCTGGACACAGAGTTGGTGGACCTTCCCCAACCTGCCTTGGAACAGCAGTCTGCCTCAGCAGTGCAGGATCAACCTCAAGACCTTTGAGGGGAGGGTAGCTCAGTGGTTTGAGCATTGGCCGGCTAAACCCAGGGTTGTGAGTTCAATCCTTGAGGGGGCCATTTAGGGATCTGGGTCAAAAATCTGTTGGGGGATTGGTCCTGCTTTGAGCAGGAGGTTGGACTAGATGACCTCCTGAGATCCCTTCCAACCTTGATATTTTATGATTCTAAGAGGGTTCTGCTTTGTCTCCTCTGAATAAATCATCATCATTACCGGATGAAGACCAGTAGACCTTCTTATAAATTAGGCAGTAGTGTAGTCCATCAAGTCACTGTGGCAAATCCCCTCATCTACTCCACCAGTGGCTAAGTGCATGGAGTGCAAATACCAGATTCCATCCCAAAGGTTCAAGCTGTTGTGTTTACACCCTGCTCCCTTCGTTTATATAGTCCACTGTGAATGAAAGGCACCATCAAGATCAAGCTAAGGTTACCCCCAAAGAAAAGGTTGCAAAAAAGCTAGACCTTTCTGGGGGAGAGATTTATTGAATTGTGGGATTATAGCTGTGCACTGCTAAACACTAGGTCCTTTTGGCCTGGAATGACTATTCAAACTGGGAGCCTCTCAATTTTTTTAAATAAATTGCCTGAAAGCTCTAAGGAATAGTTCCAGCCCTTCTTGGTGGAAGGCTGTCTGGTTTCTTGATCAGCTCTGCAAGCTTCCTTGGATGCACCAGACTCCGTGTGGCAAGAGTTATGGTAACAGCAGTAACTTTGCACTGATCCTCATGGTTGTAGGTGTCTAGGATTCCTGCAGAAGTACAGTAGGTTATTGAAGACTTTTTTTCTTTTGAGGGCTGTGCTGGTTTTCACCTCTAAGACTGGAAAGGCTTTACATGCATTAAAAGACAAGAGCAGTCCCTAGATCTATTACACGCTGGCTACAAAGAGGACAAAATATCATCCTCAGTTCCAGCCAAGACAGCAATTCTACCCCTACAGGCTGTCTGACCATTTAGAGAAAAAGAAAAGATCACAAAGGAGGCAGCCTCTGTCTTCTGCCTCCTTGATCACTTCATCCAGGCAACCACAAGCCTCAAAGCAGCCTGTTTGACATTTTTGTCAAAGACAGCATATCTACCAGCTTGGATCTCTCTGGCTTTTTTCTCTTCCTTTGAGAATAGGTTATCCCATTTCCTAAATGCATGGCAGACCATCACTTCAGACAAGTGGGTGCTAAGCAGGATGGCATCAGGATGTACCCTACGTTTTTCTAGTCCCCCTTTCCACTTCCCTTTTCAGGGACCCATCTCATGAGTCTGTACTAAGAGAAAACGTGCTGATTCTGCATTCTTTGGGAGCCACAAAGGAAGTGCTCTTTCACATCAGGTTGGGGTTTTTACTCCCAATATTTTTAATACCCAAAGCCAGAGGGGTTCTTAGACCCATCCAGAACTTCAGAACCTAAACAGATGTATCAAAAAGTTTAAAGTTGTTCCATATGGTTTTCCTAGCTTCTGTTATCCTTTCTTTAGATCTGGGAGACTGAGATGCTGCCCTTGGCTTACAGGATGCCTACTTCCATGTGGCAGTCCACCCTAGCAGGTTCCTGAGGTTTATGGTAGTAGGAGATCCTTACCAGTTCACTGTTCTATCTTTCAGACTGTCATCAGCACCAAAGCTTTTATCAGACTGCCACCACTGCCATGCACTTATCTCCACAATGAGGATGTCCACATGTATCCCTACGTGGACAATTGACTGACACAGGGTCACTCCAGTCATCAGGTAGAGACCAGTATTTGTTGGACTCTCCATTTGTTCAGCAGCTTGGGCGTGAAAATAAACAGAGAAGTCAAATCATGTCACTTTTCCAAGAATAGAGTTCATTGGGGCAGTCCTAGACTCAGCCACTGCCAAGGCTTTCCTGGCAAAACAGGACCTCTGTGCATGGTTCAAAGATCAGCCATGAACCACATGAGGAATTACTTCAGGATTCTAGGTTAGATGGCTGTTTGTATATATGCAACCCCTCACACCAGGCTGCACCTCCAGGAAATGCGGGCATGGCTCAAGTGAGTCTACCACCCCCAGGTTCATGATGTGGACAAACTAGTATGCATCCCAGTCAGGGTCTGTTGTCTCTAAATTGGTGGATGAGTCAGGGCAATGTATATGGGGAATTTCCTTTGTCTCAGTCTCTCCCCTCAGACTTTGGTAATGGACGCTTCAGTGACGAGGTAAGGAAGTCATTTGGATGATCATCTGGCTCAGGGCTTATGGGCCACTCACAAGGCTAGGTTACATGTAAATGTTCTTGAGCCATGTGCAATATTCCAAGCATGTCGTGTTCAGGGCAGGACCATGTAGGTGCTCCCTGATGACACCACAGCAGTATTTTATGGGAACAAGCAGGGAGGTGCTGGGTGTCAGGAGGCAGTCAGGCTGTGGCATTTCTGCATATAGAACTCGGTAACTCCTAAGGCATCTTACCCTGCCAGGAGTTCAGAATGGTCTGGCAGATCCTTCAGCCTGGATCATGAATGGCCTCTCAACAAAGGCGTTCAGGGATCAGTGTTTTGAATAGGAGGATTTCCAGCAGCTAATTTGTTTGCACTTGGCAGAACAGGCAAGGTGCTTAGCTTTGCTGAAGAAATGGTCACAGTCCTGGGTCCATCAGACACTTTATTTTTCCTGTAGGGCAAGGGCCTGCTTGTACGTGTACCTACCAATGCCACTCATTCCTAGAGTTATTATCAAGCTGAAGCAAGAACAAAGTAGAATGATCCTCTTGCCTCAGCCAGTCTGGAGCTAACTTTAGTATTGGACCTGTGCAGAACCTTTACTTCCACAAATCAGAGTTGACATTGCAAAATCACAGGCGAATATTACACCCAAATCCTTGGGTGCTACATTTCATGGCATAGTTCAGCAGTGGTTAAATACAGAGGAGGCAAGTTATTCAGTGGCAGTCAAGAACATCCTGCTTAATAGCAGGGCAGGCAATATTCCAAGATAGTTACTTACCTTATTAAGTGGAAGTGTTTCTCCATTTGGGAAGCTAGTCACAGTGAGTCTCCTACACAATTCACAATTCAAAAGATTTTGGACTATCTACTACATCTCAAAGTTGAGTCTAGCTTTCAATTCCATTAAGGTGCACCAGGCTGCAATTTCAGCTTTTCACCTTTAGTATATAAGGTAGGACTGTTTTCACCAGTTCTGTGACAACCAGATTCCTAAAAGGTGGAAAGAGTCTCTGTTCCTATCAGGAATCCACCTCAACCTTGGGACTTGAATTTAGTGCAGTCAGCTCTTATGGGTCTTCTATTTGAGCCCTTATCCTCCTGCTTATTACACCCTCTCAGCAAAAATGCATTCTTAGTGACCATCACTACTGCTGGAAGGGTTGAGTAACTGCATGCCCTGGTAATGGATTCCCCATACACTGTATTAAACAAGGACAAGGTGCATCTTAGGTTATACACCAAGGTGGTGTCTGATTTTTCACCTACATCAGTCTATATACTTGCCAGTCTTTTTTGCAAAGCCAAATGTTCACAAGGATGAACAATAGCTGCACACTTCAAATGTGTGCTGAGCTCTAGTCTTGTCTTAACCTAGGCAAAACAAATCCCATTTGGGGTTCTTCACAGCTTTTCATAACCTCTGCAGCATAATGGTGGGGTCACTCTGTTAGACCATAATGACCCTAAATGGATTACCAGCTGCATTATCATGTGCTGTGCTGCCAAGGATATATCACCTCCTGAGAATGACAGTGCATTCAACCAGAGTGGACTTGGCCTCCACAGCATTTGTGGGAAATGTCCCTAGTGTGGACATCTGCAGGTCAGCAATGTGGTCCTTGGTCTTTTGCTAGACACGTTGCAATTACAGCTGCATCAAGGGAAGATGCAAATGGAGAAAAGTGTTTTTTGGTGGAACTCCTGGCCCCAACTCCATTGGTAGTGACTTGGAAGTCACCTACGGTGTCATGGAATTATGTAAGCACTCAAAGAAACAGTTACTCACCTTCTTATAACTAAAGGTTCTTCAAGATATGTTGCATGTTTCCATTACACGACCCACCATCTTTTCCCAATGCATTAAATTCTGTTGTCAGGATCCTGGTGCAGAGGAACTGAAGGATGGACTGGGCAGCTTGCCCTTTATATTCTCTGTTTGGGAACCACTCTTGTTGGCACCAGTAGGGAAAACTCTTTGGCACTGGTACACAAAATGCACACATATCCACAGTGTAATGAACATATGCAACATATCTTGAAGAACAAGGGTTAGGAGAAGGAGAGTACTTGTTTCTTTCTTAACTTGTAATCCTGCTTCTCTGAAGAGATCATTTTTGAGGATTTGTGTGTTCACCTCTCCTAAGCTAACTCTTTGAGGTGCTGATTACTATAGGATTTAAGATGTAAAGCCTATTGGTCTTGCTGTTTATCTCAAGATTTTATAATCAATTTTTAATTTTTGTAATTGGCCATGAACAGTTTTGTGTTTTCCGTGAACAGTCGACTGAAAGATTCCAAGGGCAGTGGTGTCAAATCACTGAGCCCACAAGTAGCAGAAGAGCTGTAGGTGCCTTGTGCTACCAACCACTAGCACAACCCTTAGGGAGCAAACATTTTAAAGACTTAGAGGTGGTCAGTCCATCATGTTCTAGGGAAGTGATATGCAAGATTTTGCTTCTCTGAAGGGTAAGTAACTTCCCCTTCCTTTCTAACTGGCATATGTTTGGCTTTTTTAAAAAAAGTGATTCACTGCTCATGTTTTTAGTAGCATCTCTCTAATGACTTTTTTTTTTCTTTTTACAGGGGATCTGGAGTCCTCAAAAAATCCCTAACCCAGATTATTTTGAGGATCTTCACCCATTTGAAATGACTGCTGTTAGTGCTATTGGTTTAGAGCTGTGGTCTATGACCCCTGATATATACTTTGATAATTTTATCATCTGTTCACAAAAGGAAGTGGCAGATCGATGGGCTGCAGATGGCTGGGGCTTGAAGAAATTGGTAGCTAGTGCTAATGAGGTATACAGTAGTATTTACCATACTCATAGTAGCCAAAATAAGTGGGGAAACATGCTGTTGGAAGATTTTACTGTTAATGTAGACAATATATTGATTTGATTACTTTTTATTCAAAGCGGATCACTGTTCTGAGAAATGTGCTAAATCTTTCTAGTTTGACTGCTTAGCTTTTTCCAAATCTACGCTCTTCTCAAATGTAAGCCTTTGAAGCACTTGGCTTACATATGGGTGAAATCCTGATCTCTCTGAAGTCAATGACAAAACTTACTTAAGTGGTGCCAGGATTTCACCCCTAGATTTCAATACTCCTTGATAAGTAAGAGTAGGATCTTTAGACTCAGCCTTGATAGTATACTCACTCTAAATATGTATAAAGCAACAGAGGGTCCTGTGGCACCTTTGAGACTAACAGAAGTACTGGGAGCATAAGCTTTCGTGGGTCAGAACCTCACTTCTTCAGATGCAAGTCTAAATATGTAATCTCTCCAGGAATGGATAAATGACCAAGGATACTGGTCATGTAGTAAATCTACTGTCAAGCAAATTTAAGGCCCTTCGTCACTCTGAACACATACTATACAACTCTGAAAATAGTGTGCATCAGTTATCAAATCCATGTCCCCTATCGTGTCCTCATGTGCATATCCATCTTTATATGCACTGCCTGGAGACAACCAGCACCTTTGAAATCCTGTGTGCACACATCTCCAGCTTGTGTCACAAGATGTGCACATGATACACTGTCCTATTGTATGTGATCATAACTCTCTCTCTAATGGCTGTGCCCAGCAACTACAAAGCCTCTTCCTTACAGCTAAGATTTTGTCTACACGGTGGGGTAATGCACACTCATGCGCTTTAGAAATCATACCTTTGTAAAGTGTTCACTCTAGGTATGATTTCTAAAGCGCACTAAAATGTTTTTCATTCATTGGTCCTCATAGACCCTGCTGGTGTGCTTTAACGTAATGCTGTTTTGAAGCCGTACTATGTTAAAGGGCACTAGGGAACCTTTAGCTTGCACCAGAAGGGTCTACACAGACCAATTAATGCACAACACGTTAGTGTGCTTTAGAAAACACACCTCTATAGAGCACATTACTCTGCAGTGTAGATTAGCTCTAAGAGTTCTCCATTAGCTCAAATGGTAGGGTGCTGGCCTGTGCTTTCAGTGCTTCGGCTCCCACTAGTGACTATGTATTCTATCTGTGTGTGGCTGCTGTTTTCTTACATCTGCAGATCTCTAATGGTGCAAGTTTGCAAAATTTGTCCTTTCATATTTAATAAACGATATTCTTGCCCTTTAGAGAGAGTGCATGCGTGCAACATTATAGCTGGTAAAGAAAACGAAATAACGGACTAAATTCCCAAAAGAGAAGCCTTTTACATGATGTTAAAGATTAACAAATGTCTGTACGGTACTTTGAAAAATGCAGTGAGCTATATAAATGCTAGGTTACTTAATTCATTATAGTGATTAGTTCTTTGTTTCTTTCTGCAGCCTGGTATGTTTAGTCAGTTGGTGACTGCTGCAGAAGACCGTCCATGGCTTTGGGTTCTTTATATCTTGACTTTAGCACTGCCTGTAGGATTGGGTGTATTGTTCTGCTGGCCAACCAAGGTAAAAGAAAAATTGATTTTATTTTCACTTTTTTTTTTTTCTAATGATAGTACTGTAATTTGTTTGACCTTAATGCCCTCTAGCAGCAATATATTTACATAATTGAAAAATCACTTACAAATAAAATCAGTTGGGTTTTTATCGTAAATCTTAATTTTAATAATAGGACTTTACAAAATCCCCCCAAATTAGAAAATAAATATTAGATATCAGTTATTTAAAAATGTAAATGATTAATTTATTATAGAAAATAGAAGAAGACATTGACTACAAAAAAATGGATGTCTCTAAGCCAGTTACAAAGGGAGAACTAGAACAAGAGAGAGGGGAGATAGATGATGAAGCAGAATTGGAAGAAGAGAAAGAACATGAAGATATTGCTTTAGAAGGTAAGCTGAGCAAACAAATTGTGGTTGTAGACATGTCAAAATTCAAATAGCTATAGACTGCTTTTCCAGGCAGAATAATATCAGTTCTTAAAACCAGCTATTGTAGAGTAATAGGGCTGGGAAAAAAACAGTGTTACGTTACTATAAGTAGTTCTTTGACCATTGCCTGCCTGGAGTCTACTCTTCTTTGACCTTTTTGAATAGCTGTGTCTGCTGGGGCTGTATGCACACCTTGCCTCTGCCCTTATGCCATTCTTTTCTCCACCCTCAAGCAAGAGTGCACAGTCCCAACTGCCCTGCAGTTTCTTCTGACCAACCAAGGCAAAAAGCAGGAACGCTACAGTGTCTTTTGGTCTTTCATCAATCAACTTCTTCCTTTAGGAGAGAGTTTTTAATGCTTCTAATATATAAATATAGTTAGTTGTGCATAATGTTAGGCTTTATACCCCTTCTGGATATTTGGTCTCTTAAGATGCTATTGAAATGTTCTGACATCATTTCAGATCTAAGACGATCATAGGCAAATCTGTGGCTTTAAGCTATGCTTCTCCTATGACACTTTGTCCATCGTCATTAAATTTATGTGGTGTTTCTCCTCCCTTGGGGAGAAGCTTGTTCCTAAGTATTCTATGTGCAAATTGTACTCACTCACTCACTAACTATCCTGGAGAGCTGACAGCTACTTCACTTTTTATCAGAAGCTATGAGGGTGTCATTTGCTGGCACTGAACTGCCTTAGGAGCCTGCACAGATCTCAGTCTCATTCTGCCAAGTCAGAAACCAGTAGATCATCAGGCCTTGAAATACTTTTAGACTTAGCTAAAACATCCCATGCCACTGGATCCAATACGGAGCGTGTTATTAAACCATTCTGATACCTTTTCACTTCACGGTAGCATTCCTCTCACCTGAAGTTGTATATAAGAAGAGGGGTCAGCGCCTTCCTTGAGCACGGTCTTGGCATCTGTCAAGTTCTTTCAGATGACTAAGCCTTCCAGAGACTTTCTCTCAGTATTACTCTTTTCACTCCTTACTGAGGAAGTAACAGTCAAGAGGCAAGTGATTATCAGATTGTGTCTACACTAGTGTCTGCATCCTCTTGATGCCAGTGTTTTCTGGCATTGGTGGTTGACCTCAGTGTCAAATGCCTTACCATTGGCCACCTCTGCATGGTGGATGCTTCAATACTGATAGCTTTTGTCTGTATTAGTGCTGGTGCTTTGGTACAGTCTGTGGCAGCACTGAGCCATTCCATCTATGCCTCGGCATCAGAGGCATTAACTGTCCCCATGCCACCTGTACTGTTGACATAAGCATCGATTGCCAGTCCAGACCCTCTGGCATTTTCTTTCTATTCTTCCTCTTATTTTGGCCTAGTCACTGTCATATTTCTTGCCCTTGAATAAAGAAGCCTCCCTTGCTTCTCCATTGAGTGCTTCCCTTTACTGTATCTTAATTGAGTTCATCTTGGAAACCAGGGCCTACTAGAGCCTACTTGACTGCTACCAGCATGGCAGTCTGGGATTCCTGAGTTACAGGTTCTTTCCATCCAGTTCAGGCGATGCTGCATCTGTGTGTGGGCTCCCTCTTAGTAAGAGTTTCTCTAGGGGACCCACCTTTTTCCTATGAACCACTGGCACTTTGGGCCTATTGGGCACTTTGCATTGGTTTTATTAAAAAACTTTTAGTGCATCTCTTGCTTTTTTTCTTCCTTCCTTTTCTTTTATCTCTTTCCATTTCGGTTTCCTTCAGTCTGATTTTTTTAATATGTACGTTTTTCACTGCAATGTTCACTTCCCTACTTTGTTCTTTTCACACTTCCACTGATCATCTCCTTCCTTCATCTCATTCTTTTCTCTTCCCCCTGTCTATTTCTCTCCTAGAGGAGAATGGTTCAGCCTGCCAGCATCTCAAAATGCCACTAGGAATTTAGAGAAAGAAGGTGGGTGAGGTAATATTTTATTGAACCAACTTCTGTTGGTGAAAGAGAGACAGAGCTCTTCTGCGGGTCTGTGTGGCTCTAAAGCATGTCTCTCCCACCAATAGAAGTTGGTAATAAAAGATATAACCTCATCCACCTTGTGTCTCTAATATCCTGAGACCGACATGGCTACAACTACACTGTATATCAGGGATTTAAGCAGAACAGTACAGAGCTCACTAATCATACTCAGCCCACATTGCCTTGTCTAAGACTAGAGCAGGAAGAGTGAGCTGAACACTGATCACCCCCGCTCTGTCATATGATCTCTGCTAGTAATCCTATGGGAATGGCCAACTGCCCTGCAAGTCCATAGGAATGACTGCCCTCCAAAGTGCATTCACAGCAGCCCAGTTCAGGCCTGTTCTGCATAGTTAAACTCATGAGATGTGACTTCATATGTAATATCATGATGATGAAACTTAATTTAAAGATACAAGTAAAATAATCCTATTTCTTAGACTACAGATTTCATATTGTACAAATAATCTCAATCTATTAAACCTCCAGGATTTTCCTCGCATTGTAGTGTGATGTTTCCCTTTAGCAGAAAGGAGATTAGTTTTGTGGGAAACCGTCTTAATTCTTAAATCTGCATTAATCCTTATGCATTGAATCAAGCTGTACAACTCAGATACTCAGAATGCCATTCAAGATTTTTTTCTGGTTTTATTCTGATGAGGTTCAAAATATTACTGAAACATTATTAAAAGATGGATCTTTTTCTGATCGATGACTAGCATTATCAAAGTAGATTTTGGAATGAAAGTGTAATACATGTGGTGCCAACTCAAATTAAAACTAACTTGGATCACACAACTTCTCTGATTAACTTGTTTAAGAATTTTGTCTTTGGAATGGCTGTTTACGGTCCATACTGTTACACCAAGAAGCCTCATTGGATCCAGTGTTAAAGCCTAAAATCCCAGTAGTAACTAAACACATACTAAAGAAAAGTCTTTAATTTCTAGACATGCAGTCTATTCAAAGGTCTTTAGACAACTTCTGTGCTTTCTGAGAGGAAAAAATAAAGGCTTTGTCATACATCTCTCCTTTTCCCTACTTT
The DNA here is from genome assembly GCF_011386835.1 of Chrysemys picta bellii. Classification (NCBI taxonomy): domain Eukaryota; kingdom Metazoa; phylum Chordata; order Testudines; family Emydidae; genus Chrysemys; species Chrysemys picta. The sequence continues at coordinate 53,474,114 of NC_088795.1, read as the reverse complement.
CCTATTCTTTACATGAAACTTGTGATTCCACTTACCAGGAAGAAGCAAGCAAAAACCTATCAATCAACCTAAGAGAAGGTTTTGTTCCCTTTACACCATTATTTTGCCTCTTCATGTCTGAAAGCATGGAACACGAGGCTTCTGTCTTTCCTACAGAAAGAAGACAAATTGAGGAGACTAAGAAAGAGATGATAAAGGAGAAAAAAGACAGGAAGGAAAGATTCTCCCTCAGGTACTGAGAAAGGGAAGTAACCTGGCCCCAGGCTTGAAAATGGCTTTTATTCCTTCCTTTGCTTCCTGCACCTTCTTGCTGATGTTAATACTTCAGGCTGATGGGCAGCAATTCCCAGGCAGAGATGTAAAAGGCTTTCTACCAGACTACTTCATATGGAATCTGCAACCATAATATAATTTACTACTAGTTATCTACTTCTGATCTTGACCATAGCTGTCACATCTGCAGAGTCAATATCTGCGTCTTTGTTTCTGAGTAGAGTGTATGGTGTTGATTTGACCTATGAAGTCCTAAATCTCCTGGGATCTGCCTATGAGAGAAACTTCCTGCCCCTCCATGCAAGACAGCACAATTGCCAACAGCAGAAGCATTTGAAGTAGACCTCCTCAGTTTAAGGGTGTGTGTGGCTGCTGGCAGGATGTTATCTCTAAAGGGGCTCCTCAGCTTTGTGACTTGCTCTTCTGTTACTTTAATATGACATTTCTGTGGGGCCAGTGGGTGGTGATAACTTGATTTGGCCACACATCCCCTGGTTTGCCCGCCCTTCCTCTGCACGGAGCTCCTGACACCTAAAGAAGCATTCAGGTAACTCTGCCATGGAGGATAAGATGTATGTGCAACTTTTAGGGACAATTACATCCTTATTTATTAGGTAATCAGTAACTAATAGTAAAATTGTCCTGTTTATTCAGTTTCTGGCAATTGCTACTTTTGGAGTTTAGGTTTTTCTCTATTATTTTTAAATAATGTTAGTGCTTCTGCAAAGTGCTGGATTCACAGCACTAAAAACTGAAGTCTTTTTGACAGAATGTGAACAGTGGTGTTTTGCCACACTGTCCTTACAGTTATATAGCTATTTGTTTAAGTAAACATCCCTAAGTCTGCATCTATATCAGGAAAACTAGGACATGTTGTTTTCTATTGGTACTATCTCTACTGTTGGTAGCACTGGTAGAGACTATGGTGCAGACAGGGATCAGGTGTTTCTACCACCATGTCATCTTTCCCTGCTCTGAATAAAAACACCTAATACCTGTTAATATTACTATTTCTACCACTGGAGTTGAACTGGTAGTGAATTATGGGTCGAAATTTCCTACTGTAGATCAGGCCAGAGAGGATAAAATGATTTAAATGTTCATGCCCATTCAGTTCATGGCAGCTCTGCTGAGACTACCAACAAGTGCCAGTTAATATTTTTTCTGACATGGATGTCTGTCACTAAGAACTACATTTTGATTACTAATGTTTATTTCAATGTTGTAGCGGTGTTGGTCCCAGGATATTAGAGACACAAAATAGGTAAGGTAATGTCTTTTATTGGACCAATTTCTGTTGGTCAGAGAGACAAGCTTTTGAGTTTACATAGAGCTGGTAGAGGTACTCAGAGCGTCACAGCTAAATACAAGGTAGAACAGCAGATTGTTAAGCATAAGGCGTTAATATGTGTGTCGAGACCATTCCAGGTGAAGTGAGCAATTAATTCTCTACACTCCTAGGACAAAAGAAGGTTAGAGATTGTTGTAATGAGCCATAAATCCAGTGTTTGAGTCCATGATTTTTTTATATCTAGCAGAGGTACCAATTTTAGTTCCCATGCCCGTCTTTTGGAGGTGTTCTGCCAGTTTCCTTTGAGAATGAGGACTGAGAGGTCAGAGATAGTGATAATTTTGTGAAGTGCATTTGCCCAAGGGTGGTGATAGTTTGTTTTTTTTTTATCATTTTTCTGTGTGAGTTCATTTGAGAGTGCAGTAATTGTCTTGTTTCACCCACATAACTGTAGTTGGAGCATTTGTACACTGGATGTACACCACATGTGATAAGAATGTGTAGGACCCATCGACTTTGAAAGGTGTGTTGTGGGGGGCATTGATCATCGTTGTAGTGGAGATACGTCTGCAGGTTTTGCATCTGTACGGCAAGGTCTGGTGCTGCTTTGAGTTGGTGCGACCTGGTCTGTTAGGAGCTTGCTTCAGATTGAGGTTGTTTTTTGAAGGCCAAAATAGGGGATTTGGGAAACCCATCAAGTATGGGTGGTAACTGTTTAATGGTATTCTGTATGATAGACCCATAATTCCATTGTCTGTCCCATGAACCATCCAATCTCCGTTTTGGACTAAAATTCCATTTGCTAAAACAGTTAGAGATTAAGGAGTAGATTCCTCCTTTTTGTGTCAACAGTTGTTTTCAGTTGCAGTAAATGTTGCTTGAATGTCTAAATAAATGAATTGCTGGCATGAAAGGAGGCTAGGCTGAAATTGTCAAAATTGGGTACTAAAATTTGACAATGGATCTTACACTAGTTCAGTGATTCTCAAACTTGTATTGGTGACCCCTTTCACGTAGCAAGCCTCTGAGTGCGATCCCCTCTCCCCCCGCTTATGAATTAAAAACACTTTTTTATATATTTAACACCATTATAAATGCTGGAGGCAAAGCGGGGTTTGGGGTGGAAGCTGACAGCTCATAATAACCTCACGACCCCCTGAGGGGTTCCGACCCCCAGTTTGAGAATCCTTGCACTAGTTAATATTAAGAAATCTCTAACCCTGGTATCAGGGGCTTATGTTAGTTTGAACAGTTGCATATAAAATGGTCCATGTTAAAATTTGAAATTGGTGTATTTTGTTTGTATTTTGCTTTAGTAGCGTATTTGGTTTTCTCACTTATCTTCGCATAAAATAGTCCATCTACTGAGTCGTCATGTTAATCTCTGCTCTAGAAGGTAAGGGTGAAGGTGAAGATAAAAATGATGAAGAGGAGAATGAAGCTGCAGAAGGAAGTCAGGAAGAAGAAGGTGACAAATCAAATAAATCTGGCTCAGAGGATGAGGTGAGCTACTTTAGAACAGCAAATAAGATTTGCAAATAAGCACAATGGGGGGAAAAGCAGGAATTTGATTGTTTGTTTCAAGGAAATATGTTTTACAGGGGATATAGTGACCACATCCTTTTTCCCCCCTCCAATTTATCCATAAAACCAGACCCCCATCCACATACTAATTTGGATATTTTCTCTATTTATATTAGTTTGAATATTTATTTTATTATTTCAGGCATTAGAATGTATAGGCTTGTAAAATCTGTGGTTACAGCTTCCCCTGCTACATACAGCAGAAAAAAGCTTTGTAAATGATGTGTTCGGAAGCAGCCTGCTGTGTTTTGGAAAAGGAACTCTCTCCTCCATTGAGTTTGGCTGATGTAATGCTATTTTAAAACTTCTTCTAACTTTCTGTAGAACTTTGGTGGTGTTGACCGGGTTTGTGCCAGGGAGATTGAAAGAAGAGTACAGTTTTATATAGTTAGCCACTCTTCTAGCAGTTTTGAAAGTGTTGGATACTTTGGCAAGTAGCAAATCTCTTAATGCCTCGTTTTGGAAGACTTCAAAAATATTTCAGATTTTCTTATATTTCTGCATATCTTATCCAGTTATTACCAGGATATGCAAACATTTTTATAATTATGACTAGCTGTGAATATCTAATTCACAGATTTCTCAAACTGTTGATTGTCATTGCTAAGACAGTGGTATAGCTCAGGAACTTTAAATTAAAATGACAGGCCTGCCATTGGGTGTTGCAGGGAAGTAGGGTTGCAATACATTAGCCCATATCGGAGTTTCCTCTTGGGAGGACTTCTGATATGGTAATTACCTGTTTTCAAATTAAGAAGCACTAAGTCAGATATCTGTTTTGGCCATGCTACTTACTTTGTCTCCCTGAGTAATGCGGCTGTGGAGTACCTAAAACCACCAAAGTAAGAAATGATGGGTAGAATGAGTGCAGACTGTACTTTAAGGGGGGGGAGAGAAAGAGTCACTGAATTCATGACCCTTTAGATACTACTGAGTAAATCAGGCAAGAAAAGTAAGAAGCTTTTAAGGATAAAACTTCAGTTTATACTCATCTTTTATATTCTGTTTATAGGATAGGAAATAAAGATTATTTAAGGCTGAGGAAAGGGACTTTACCATTGTGCATTTTGTAATACTTGCCAAGTGTTGCAGTATTTTATCCATAGACAATATGACTGGGATAAGGAAAATACCTCTCATTATTGCCATAATTAAATTTAGATTTCCGTTTTGATGAATTTGAATCACAATTTTCTATTCCAGATGAAAGAAGCTGACGAAAGCACAGGGTCTGGAGATGGTCCAATGAAATCAGTACGGAAAAGAAGAGTACGAAAGGACTGAGTTATTTCCAACTAGTATTTTTAGTTCCTGCTTATAGAAACGTGGGATGCCATTTTGGTGTGCCTGACAGCATGCAAGCTACTGAGACTTTATAAAAACAAACAAAAAAAATACTGGACTTATCACTCCATATCCAGCCTCCTTGATCTTCCCAAACTTTACCTTTTTTTTTCCTTTTCTCTCCAGGAAAAATGCTATCTGTGAAGTTAGATGGTGTTTTGAATTTAGAATAAAAGTAAAATGGCAATTTTATTATCTGATTTAAAAGATTGATATTCTTAGAAATTAGTTAATATTGGTTGATGGTCATTTTGGCTCTAAACGTTTAAAAAAAAAAACATGAATAGTAAATGCGATAGTATTTTTGCAGCTCTAGCACAAATGTAGCATCTCTAGTAGTTCACAGCCCTAAAGAAATGGCCAGTTATATTTCTTTTCTGTGCAGAGCTAAATACAATAGTTGTTTTTGTATGATAAATATTCAGTGCTAGCAACACATTTTATTGTCAATGATCTACCTTTATAATATGTTTGTGGTCACATGTTCACTTTAGGCATTTGTTACAGTAATTTATTTGACAAAGTATCATTCACTGGTTAATAGCATGTTTTACATTTGAATGCAGACTTTCCATCTACTTGAAGTAAAATGGTGTACAGGTAACTTTTTCAAACTTTTATAGTTCTCATGTTCCAAGCCAGAATGGCCTAATCCCGGTTGACAAAATATTTGCTAAGTGTACATTGCCTCTTGAAAATAAAATATTTAATATAATCTCATGTTTATCATGAAATTTATTAGTCTTACAGATGAGAATTTTGAAGGGTTGAGTTTTTATTATAGTCATAAGTAGCTGGACACCTTCAGTTACACTAGGATCTAAATAAACAGCATGCTGCAAGAGAAACTTGTTTGCTTCTATCTTATACTTTACAACTACATCTTGATGAATTTTTTATCATTGGACATACCACAAAGGTCTTTAAAAGCAGGGTTTTCTGAAATTATTGAACTTTGGCTTTTGCCAAAGAGAATTTATGCCAGTATTCTCAGTCGTGGGATTTTGGCTTTCTAGACTGAGTTTGACAGAACTCCTCCTAGAATTTTTGACTGTAAAGCAGTGAATCAGGCACTCTGTCATACACTGCCACCCCTTCACTATTCCAGCAGTTCATCTTTTCTGTTAAAAAAATCTACTCACTTTGCTTCCAAACCTGAAACAATGTCACTCTAGCTCTTTTTTATAGCAAAGCCCTTCACAGGATTTAAGATTTTAAACTAAGTTTCTCATTTTCTTTGTGTTATTGTTTATTCCTCAAACTACTTCCTTCAAAACATTATTGTGGATTTCTAAAGAGGTTTTAGGGAGCAGCTTCTTTTTCTCTTCCTTCCCTGTCCTCCTTTCTCCTATTATCCCCCATCCACAGAAATGGAAAACAGCCAGGGGAAGGAGAAGGACAGTAACTATCCCCATTGCTTGACCCTCCTGTCCACGAGGCATTTGTCTGGGGCAAAGGTGAAGTTTCTAGCTTGTGTGCAGCCAGATTCACATTGAACTGGCTCAGCAGAGGAAACTCTCATCCATGTTGAGCAGCGAGCAAGTAAGCCTACCTCACTAAGACTGGGAGCCAACAGTAGGGAAGAGGTGGTAAGTCTTGCTAGCCTCTTCCTAAGCATGGGATCCCCATTCCCACAGCTTGCAGATCTGTCCAAGGCCTGAATCACTAGGGAAGGCCAGGTTCTCCATGGCAACCGGGAAGCTCTGGAGAGGAGGGGGGACCTTCCCCCCCCTCCAGTGCAGAGACTTCAGACCCCCTTACCTCAATTTTTATTCCTTTTGAGGTAACCAGTGTTCCAAGGCCTGATCTAGAGATTAATCACTTGAAAGAGAAAGATGTAGCTGTTTCAAAATTGAAAAAGCAGGGTTAGGCTTCTCTGGAAAAGCCACCCCCCTGAGCAATGTAAGTTACAGCAACCTAAGCACTGCTGTGGATATGCTATGTCAATGGGAGAGCTTCTCCCACCAGCATAGCTACTGCTTAGACAGGAGAGCGCTCTCCTGTTGGCATAGAGCATCTTCACCAGACGCAGTACAGTGGCTCACTGTAGCACTTCTAGTGTACACTACCCCTGAGTTGACTTATGCTGTGTTCAAGTCTGTAGCTTAAGAACCTAGATAGGGTACGCAAACCTCCAAAAAGATACTTTTAAATAAAGTGCAATGTTTCTGAATTATTAAAAGGGGCTTTTAAGGGCTTTCTTGGTATCCATTTTTCAGTTTTAGGTTCTCTATCAGTGTGGTTTTTAGATACCCAAATCATTGGGCCCATGATAACTTATGGTTAAACATTTACCAATCTGACAGATGTTTTGGGTCTGATCCCACTGCAGTTATTGGAATAGATTGGGCCTTTTTAGTACCCACTATGTAGAGTTTAGAACACAGAATAATTAGTGTACAAGATCATACAGCAATGCAAAGTATTTACAGAAGAGTTTTCTTCTGGTGCACATGTAGCTTATTCGGGTTAATTACTTTGACTGAAACAAAGTTAAGGGAAAGAAGTGAATATGAATTTTCTATTGCTGACTAGTTTCACTGGATAGCTATGCATATTTACTTTTAGTACCCAGAGACAACCAGTGTCAGGGCCCTAGATGGTAATAACTTACTGAAAAATACTATATTCTCAGTGTGGTTAGCAAATGCTAATCATGCCTACTGTTTAGTATTTCTATGTAGAACTTTTTCACATTAGTTTAAAACTGCCTTAACTCTCAACGTTTACATCCGTAAAACATTCCAACCCTATATACTGTCCAGTCTAAGACAAACCAACTGAGACAAGTCAAAAGCTTTTATTAAATGTAAAATCAGAAATACAACACAATTTTTAAATGTTCATAAGTTAAAAGGCCACAATAGTGGGAAGCAAAATGTTTACAGTTGAAATGACTACTCTATATACATATGGCTAAAATATCACTATCCAATCTTACATTAATACAAAACATGATTAAGATTACTCCTTGATTTTAGGAAAGTGGCTCAACTCTAACAAGTGCACCAGGTGACAATGGTGGATCTTTCCTATTATGTAAAGGGGGTGTAATGCTATCCCTTACATCATAGGACAGTTACAGAGAAAGGAGCAAAAAGTATATATATATTTAAAGACAAGTGTCATGGGTATTGTTTTATACCCAAACACCACTTGCCTAAGTAATTAGCCAGAAGATTAATCCTATTTGCTACCAGTACTTGAGTACACACAGGGTGTTTAGTAAGCACGAAGGGGACAGATAAACCCCAAGGAAGTTTAAAATTACTGTTAAGGGTTTATAAGACCCCAGCCCCTATGTTAGCCAGGCAGTTGGGTTAAAGCCCTAGCCAGGTTAGGTCCCATTCACTCTACAAATTTAACCTTGTTGCAACTGGGGCCCTGACTCAATATCTGACTTAGAAGCTTCACTTTTGGCATCCCACTTGGAGCCATCTAAAACTGTGCAGGTATAATTTTTTTTTTAAACAGTGGTGGGGAGAGGGGGGAACAACCAAGGCCCCATTGCCTGAACAGTCTCAATCTTTCATGGATGTGGTCTTATGTCACCACTCTGCTGTTGCTGAACTCTAGTTCTTTTAGCTGCCCAAGGAAGCTCAGTCTGACATTGGTTTAACTCTTTATGGTTACATCCACTCACCCAAACATAATTCTCATGTTTGTTTTTATTTTACAGAATCCATCACAGTAGTGATGAAATGCAGCCTTGACAATAACACATTTTACTTTACTTCTTAACATGGGAAAAGTGATTTCCATTATTGAAAAGATGTTTTAACTAACATTCATAAAGCCACAGCAAATCAACTAGCTTGATATAAAAACATTTGGGAGGGATGTGTAAGTTTCAATACTGATAAATGAAGTCTTACCAACTTGTACCTTTTGCTTTTTCCACTATTAATACTGAAGTACACAAAAAAAAATTGTAAAAACTTTGCTGACCTTTACTACAGCCCAATCCTAGTAACAGCAGACCATTTAATACATCTACACTAGAAAACTGAATGGTTGCTGAGGGTCACATAAATCAGTCCCCTTGAACCTGTGCTGAAACAGCATTTCAAATACTAATGTAGCCAGAATATCCCATCCCAGAAATACATAACTACCAATTTCTGCCCCTTCCTGATAGCATGGAAGTGTATTAGTGCACAAATTGGAAATCAGTATACGGAGGCTGTTTGGGCACCAAATGATGTTTGAAACAATAGGTTAGCTGCTGGCACCTACACACTGCTCCAGTGGCACATAGAGGCTAGGGCCAGGTCTACACTACAAAGATTTGTCAATATAGCCATATCCATTGGGGTGTGAAAAAACAATATAGCTATGCTGACAAAGCCCCCAGTATAAAAGCAGCTATGCTAAGATGAGTGGTTCTCAACTTGGTGTAACACCACCTCCTTGAATGACGTTAGCTAACAGAAAAACTGCCAGCAGTTAAGGAAAAGAAACTGATTTGAAGTGTGAATGATATCATATACGTTTTATACAGTTTAACATCCCAGTAATTCAGTACTCCCCACAAAATCTTTTACAAATTGGGGTTATCTTCAGTTCGTCAAGAACAAGCAAGCCATTAGAACCCTGCAGAGAACAGTCACATCTCTACTAGTTCATGAAAATCCTTAACCTGTTCAAAATATTTATTTTTAAAAATGTTCATTTTTCATCTGTGAAGGTAATGAGTGTTCTAGACAGATACCTAATTATTTTTTGAGCTGAAGAAAAGGTGATGCAAAGTAAGTTAAGTGTTCATTTAAAATAAGATTACCATTTTACACCTCATCGTATTTATTCTGCTACAAAACACTATCCTAAAATCTTCAAAGTAGTTGACAGTCAGATGTTTGCTTAATCTGACAAACTGAATCCAGTTTTGACAAGACATGCCATTGTTGATTTTTGAAACAAATATGCAAGTCTAGTTATAAAGTCTCTACATTACATTTGCACATTGCTCAAAGGCTAACAATACACAAACTCATGGCTCCAGTTGTTTATGATGTTTTTAACTCTGTCTATAATTGCCATTAATCTTCAAATATCCAGGGAAGCCACAAACTAAGGTATTAACTCATGTAGCCTATGCCAATGAAAACAGAAAAAGCAGCAGCAATACAATGACGTAATCTGGAAAACAACCCCTTACTTTCGTTTGCTTTTTGTGTCAGTTGTCTGGAAAACACTAGATGCAGACATAAGATTTTCTATATATTGTCCAAGAACTTGATTTTCTGATTTGAGTTTCAGGTTTTCTTCCTTAACAGCATCTACTCGTGCTGACAGATCTATTAAAAAAAAGTTAACACATAACACACTTAAGCCATGTGATGCGCCCAAATCAAGTTTACATAAGGTAAAACTGCAAGACAATACATACGAAACACCACAATAGCATAAGTGTCATCCAACAGTCTTTTGCTTAATCAAGTTATTTGCAACGTGACAGTGTTATCATATGGCAAACTTGTTACCCAACCATCTCATTCTGTTAGTTATCCTTCACTTTTCTGTTTCTGGTCTATTTAAGATTTCAATTGTAAACTTATTTTGTGAGATTCACTTAGTTTTTCAAGTGCTAACATGCTTATCTACTGCTGACTAAGCAGCCATAGAAATTTGCAGAACTTCAAGCATTAATAAGCTCATCCACAAGTATATTTAGTCTGACTAAAAGAAAAGTTACTGAAGCAGGTCCACTTTGACTTTTGAGTCATTTGGGAGCATAGCTTGGACATTAAATCATACAAATAAACAGAAAAATATGTTGTTTGATGCCAATGAAGTATCTGTCCATCATGTTTATGCATCTTACTCTGCATTGTGCAGTAAACATTCCCTTGGATAAAGACCATGGACAGCAGTACTTTAGATTGCCCTTTTGACCAATGGATTAAGTGTTACCATAGAATACAAGGAGTCTCCCTACAAATATTTGCATGCTATTTAACATTTTCAACCTTCTAGGATGACAAACTGCTAACCTTCGAGTGTGTGCTGCAGTTCCAAAACTTGATTAATAAGCCGTGTTTTTTCTTCCAGTTCTACCTGATTTTCAGCCTCAACAGCTGCAATAAACCACATAAATTTTAGTGCAGTCTTTCTGGAGAATTTGCTATTACACTAAAGAATATTAGTTAAGAAGAATAAAGGCCTTCTACCATCCATATCAGCATTCATCATTGTGGAATGGGAATTTTCCACTCCTGGATTCAGGACTTCTGGGAGAAGTTCTGCTTAAAGAGAAAAAAAAAGTCAAAAGAAGAACTAGTCACTGCTATAACGTAGGTGTAATCATCTTTAGCGGTGAATTTTACAGGGGCTACGAGGGAGAGTCAAGTATTGCCCACTCCCCATTTACACACAGACCAAAGAGAACAGCCAGGGGCTTTCAAACCGATTCCTAGTCCCAGTCCGCACACCATGTAGTCTGTCACCACACACGGGGAGTCACTTACTCCCCGTCAATCAGGCCTGGGTCAGTTCACAGAACAGGCAGCTGGGCGCCTCTCCTGTGCACTGACCGGCTCAATGCTGTACTGGGGACTGTGTCCTGCTTTCAGCCCCGGCACGGGCCCTTCCAGCCGGGTTCGCTATGCGGACAGCCCACGCTGAACAGGGCTGAGCCCCAGGAGCTGCTCTCCTCCAGCGCAGCCGCCCAGCCCGGCCTGCCGCCTAGCGTATCCTCGGCCCCGCCCGGCCGCAGCGACCAATGCCGCTGCCCCGGCCGGGCTCAGCCGAGCCGAATCTCGCTTACAGGGCGCTGGCCGGGTGCGCTCGGCTGGGAGCCCCAAGCGGGGCGGCCCCTCCCCACTCACCTCGGAGTCGCGCCGTTGCTCGACAGGCTACGGTCCCCGGCGCCCAGCACCAACTCACCGCGGCTCCGCCTCCTCACGCCTGCGCAGCCTCCTCGCCCAGGGACGGTGCGCACGCGCCGCGCCTCGCTTACCCAACAAACGGAACACAGACTCTCGAGGAGGCGGGGCGGGAGGAATCAGTCAGCTCCGGGGGCGGGGCGCTTCACGGGGACAGCAAATAAGCAACGGGAGCTAACATCTGTCCTAACGTCACTCTGGCGCTTTGCTTGATTGGATAAACTGTCCCATAGTGGGCGGGGCCTGGGAGACCAAAAGGAGGCTTGGGAAAGAGGGCGGGGCATAGGTATGCGAAAGCCCAGAGACTTGCTGCGGCCTTGGGCGGGGTTGTGCCTGCCGCAGGCGTGCTCGCGGGGTGACAAGCCCGACCGAGAGCGGGGGCTGGAGTGCTCCGGAGCAAAGTGGGGGGTGTTGCCCTGGCAGCCCGCACGGCAGGCCTGATGAATTTGTCCCTTATTTACAATGGCCCTATCGCCTGTGACTGTCCCCGGGGCTGAAACCAGCACGGGGGCTGCCCTGTCCCGACAGCCCATCCGGATGGGGCAGCCAGGCTGCCCTTGCTAAAGTTATCATCGCCCACGGGTGTCAAGGGGCTGAAGCCAGCCCACAGGCAAAACGGCTGCTAAGTGGTTGAGGGGCTGCACAGAGACAGGGACTGTGGGGAGCAGAAGAGACAGTGTGAAAGCAGGATGGAGCGAAGGATGGGGAGCAGAAAGCAGATTTAGTGGTTTCGGGGGGGTGCAGTAGGGAGCCGAGGAGGTACAGAGGATAGTGGGGGTATCAGATGGTAGCTTCCGTCAGCCTGTGGGTGGGGAAAGGGAGTCCCCTCTGAGCATCGGGGAAAAGGTGGTGGTGCCAACTCTTGGAAATTGGTTGTGACAGAAGTGTTGCTGCTGGGTCAAGACAGCAATAGGAAATGGATGGCAGTTCCCTTATCTTAGGGATGAGAAGATGGTAAGTACTGGAGTCTTCATCTGAGCAGGCAGGGAGAGGTGTGTGTGGTTTTTTAGTTCATTAAAGATTGACTTTTCAATCTGAAATTATCATACACACATTGGCAGAGGAATAGAGGTTAAAAGTCAAAACACTAAAAATATTACTCAGAATTTTAAAAAATCATGATTTTATGGGCCAATTTCATTGGGGGAGGGGGGTTGACCCATTATTTTTGATCTCTTGAGGTTGGCAATACTGCATATGCAAAATGTGCCCCTGGCTGCCTGGGTAAAAGGCACATGCAGATTAGTTCTGAATGGGGAAAAAAGCTATGTAGCACTCCACCCTCTAGAAGTGTTTCTGATATGTGCCAGTAATCACAAGGTGTATCTCCAAGGTACAACAGTCCTTTGCATCAGGTATTGAGGGAGGGACACTTGTGTAGCATCTTTGGAATTTAATCTCTGGCTATACATAGATACTTATCCGAATCAGTCACTAATTCCCAAACCATTTGAAGTTCTCCTATTGCTTTTTATGCACATCTGTTGGATTTTGTGAACATCTTTGTTTCTGTAAGTGCAGAAGTGTATAGTACTTAATATTGTGAGTAGTCTCATTTACTTTAATGGGACTATTCATGGTAGTGGATCCTCTACCCAGGAGTAAATGTTCATAAGATGCAACTCATAACCTGTGTTTATCAGGCAAATGAGAAGCAAGCTACTCTGAGAGTTCCAATCAAGGCTCTGGATCCTGATCTGGATAGGGCAACTTTGGACTGAAAGCTGTCCTAAGGCTGGCTTAGACAATACTGAAGGATTTCCCCAGGTAGTTAGGAATCCTTAGGTGACCCAGAGCAGGGGAATCTCAACCTTTTTCTTTCCAAGGCCCCCCCAACATGCTATAAAAACTCCATGGCCCACCTGTGTCACCACAACTGTTTTTCTGCATATAATAGCCCGGACCAGTGTTATGGAGTAGCAAGCAGGGCAGTTGCCCAGGGCCCTGCAAAGCTCAGTTGCTCAGGCTTCCGCTTCAGTCTAGACAGTGGGGCTCTGGGGCATCAGCCCCTGTGGGGCTCCAGAGCTTTAGCCTTGGGCCCCAGGAAGTCTAACTCTGGTTCTGCTTGGCAGACCCCCTGAATCTTGTTTGTGGCCCCCTGGTTGAGACCTGCTGTGACCTAGAGACACTGTTGCACCTTGCAGAGTGCACTGGTTGGGAGACTGCTATGAAGCTCAAATTAAATTACTGTTTTTGTTAATGTTTGTACAGTGCTTCAATGGTATACAGTACTCTATGAAGCCTATGTTATTATTGTATATGGTGACATGGTGATGCTGCATTGTGATGTTTGAGTCTGAGCCTTCACCCACAATCAGGCTCCCCTCTCAGTTCTACCAATGAAATGAGAACCAATGATGGTGTAAGAGAGACCTCTAGTGTCTAGTTAGGCTAGGCACAGATCTCTTTTCTTTTAAATAGATTCAGGAAAGTGCTTCTTATTTGCATTTAGATATTTATTTCTGATTAGACTAGATTGCACAATCACTTCATGTTGTGTTAATGGTACAGAAATGCCATTTTATTAAAGTTAGGTGAATAGAGTGGAGCAGGATGTATGTAACCAGTAATTATCAATATTCTCTATGTATTAATTTAAAATTATTAAATCTGATAATGTAGTATTCTGAGACCATAAAAATATTGCTAGAATGTATCATAACCACATAATAAGGCAAATACTACATGTTAAAGAGGCACAAGATTGTGATTATTTCTTTTGTCATCTAGACTTTCTACAGATTTCCATGTAAAAACACTTTTTTTCAATATTATTATTATTGTTGTTTCATTTAGTGCTGTAGCAGCTAGGAGCCCTAATCATGGGCCAGGACCATATTATGCTAGGCACTGTACTAACGCAGAACAAAAAGATGGTCCCTGCCACAAAGACTGGACATTAATGTCAGTGGTATGGTATGCAAGATATTCTGTATCAGTACCTGAGCAATTTGGAATTTTTAGATTGGAAATCTTTTGATAGCTTTTAGTGTGTTTCAGCCAAAATCTGTCCTTGAAAGCACATACACGGCTGCCACCAAAGTCAGTTTGGACCTAAAGAAGCCACTAGCGTGTTTTGGGGGTTTATTTTTTTGTTTGGTTTGGTTTTGCTTCTATGTTCAAGTCTCATCCTGACAATGCAATGTAGAGAATCAGATGTTGGATACAACTAACAGCAGATTCTGAACTCTCCTGCCTTATAATCTGTTGACACCTCAAGTTTAGCTATCTCATATACCACAGTGTTATTTTCAAGGGGGATGGGACAGCACATAAGTACTGGTTATAGATAGATAACTTGGGTCACATGGGTATGTAGGTGAGTGTCTTGGACTATACACTCCCTTCCTGGGGAAGTGTTTTCTGCTGTATTTACACCTTGGAAAGTATTCCACGATACTGTACCATTTTGATGGATGCCTCCTAAATGCTGTGCTAATCTTAAAAACCAACAAAAACCACTCTTCTTTTTACCTAACAAGCAACAGTTTATATAAAAATGAACACGTTTCTCAGGATATGAAAGGATTTATGGCTGATCCTCACCCTCTCTGTCATAGAGCCTTTGTAATTAGAGCTGCTGCAAGCTGTTTGCTTTTAGAAAAGGGTGTTTTTTTAACCTCTCTAATCCTCGCAAATAAGCCCCCAGTACGGTAGCTATGACTTTGGAGCTTGTCAGTGACACTCCTTGATTGGCCAGCGAGTGCTACTAGTAGAATGACAGAAGCTAGCTCTCTCCCTATGATCTTTCATGCTGCCCTTGTTATGCTGCCAGCCTGGCAACCAAGAGTCATCTTAGATCTCTGGCTTAGACTGAGCATAGCACTGCTACAACAAAACCACCAGCGCAATCCAATTCTCCTGTTATTAATTAAATTCCTTCTAAACTCAAGAGCATGGACGGCTTTTGCATATGTATGTGTGCATATGTGGAGTTTGTTTACCAGGCAAAAACCACTCTGTCCACACACAAAAAAGAGAAGAAATATTGTTACAGGTGTTTTTTTACCTGAAGAGGCTTCTCTTCATAGGTGTAGTAGTTTCTCCCTCCCATTATTCTCTGTTTTAAGATAAGGAGCTTTGGATCCTAGCAGTGCGACTCCTTAATCAGTCATGGGGGTTCATTTAACTAAAACACTGCCCCCTTTCTCCTTCTGGGCCTGAGTATGCTATTTCAGGGCAACATGCTAAACACCCTCCATTCCTACTTAAATGAATGGGAGCTGAAGGTATAAGATATTCAGCACTTCACAGGCCTCTAAAGTGCAAAAGACCTGGTTCTTGCACAAATTGCAGTGTTCACTGGTGTGGTATAATTGCTAGGTTTCTAAACTAGTCTCCATCTAAACTAGTGGTTTAATAACTATTAATAACATTTATACAAATGCAAGGAGGAGAACAATGGGGACAACTCCAAAATGACTATGGTAGCTGCTGTTATTATTTTGTAAAAATGTTCATAAATTAATCCTAGAGGTCTTTTTGTTTTTTTAAGATGGAGTGGGCTTGCAATGCAGTCCTTGCTTAGTTTATGACTCTTTCTATGACTGAGTGTAACTGCTTGTAATAATAGATGTCCTCAGACCATTATTCTAGCTTGTTCTTTTGTGGACCAATCAGTTGTCTGAATTATAAAATCATGTTGGATAAAACATTGGAAATTATGACTTGCCTTTGTTTTCCATTTTGTCTTGTGGGGTGCTTTCAGGGGTTGTTTTACTTTGCTCAGTTTGGGGTAGGATACTATCATAATGTCTGTTTTCGATACATAACTCTGATCATTTGGGAGGGCAAATGTGCTTTGTGTTGTTTTATTGTATCTAAGACTTACATTTCTCTTTTTATAAAATCGTATAGTTTAGGCCTCAGCTGTTGCTGAAAATGAGATGATGGAGAATTCATTATTAGGTTATTCAGTTATTTAAAGATGCACAGGGAATTGGGCAAATATTTCTTTGCATGTGTTATTGTAGCACAATCAGCTAGATTAGCTCTTGGTAGTCTGAATAATTTGCTGCCACATTTGTTTTGTAGGCACTTATATGGTCCCTATGACTATAGTATCTGAGTGCATCATTATCTTTAATGTATTTGTCTTCACAACAGCTCTACAATCCCACTTTTACAGATGGGGGACTGAGGCACAGAGAAACTAAGTGACTTGCCCAGGATCACATAGAAAGTTTGTAACAGAGCAGGAAAGTGCTAGACTAGTCCCTTAAGTACTGGGCAAATCTTCCGCATCAAAAGCCTTCTGATTCCATGGTTCAGTGTTTTTGAAGTTAGCACAACGAGAGAGTAGAGGGTGGACAGTTGACTCTTCTGTACTTAAGTAATCTGTTTGAGATATGTGTGGGACGGAGGAGAGAAATATTTCCTTGGTGAATACATAGTGAGAATAGTTATGATGATGTTCTTTAAATGCTAGGTAGTGAGGAGGAGCTTGGGACCTGAACCAAGAACATGTGTAACTATGTAACAAATAAGGCAGTGGTTCTCAAAGCTGGTCTGCTGCTTGTTCAGGGAAAGCCCCTGGTGGGCTGGGCCAGTTTGTTTACCGGGCTGCGTCCGCAGGTTCAGCCGATCACTGCTCCCATTGGCGGCAGTTTGCTGCTCCAGGCCAATGGGGGCTGTGGGAAGGGCGGCCAGCACATCCCTCGGCCCACGCCGCTTCCCGCAGCCCCCACTGGCCTGGAGCCGCGATCGGCTGAACCTGCGGACTCAGCAGGTAAATAAACCGGCCCGGCCCGCCAGGGGCTTTCCCTGAACAAGCAGCGGACCGGCTTTGAGAACCACTGCAATAAGGGAGAAATACCAACTATATGTATCAGAGTGCAGATCTGGAAAGTGAAGGTACTGTAAAAGGTATTAGAGAGACAAGGTGGGTGAGGTAATCTTTTATTGCACTAACTGCCATTGGTGGTAAGGACAAGCATGTAAGCGGCACAGAGCTCTTCCTCTGGTCCTTGCTTTGTGAGCCCTTGGGGGATCATCTGTGCCTGCCTGCAGCCCTGAATACAGATGGTCCCCCAAAGGCTGACAAGGGAATGACTTGAGGAAGAGCTCTGTTCTGCTTGCAAGCTTGTCCTTTCCACCAACAGCATTTGGTCGAGTAAAAGATATTACCCCACCCAAATTGTCTCTCTCGTATCCTGGGACCAAGACTGCTACAACAACACTGTGAAAGATATTGTCAAGAAAGTGAAGTGGCAATGAGGTAGCTATGTTGGAGGAAGCTGAATTGGAAGCTGGACTATGTTTTCAACACTGTCAGCAGAACACAGACGGAGGTAAATTTGTTTGCTTTTTAAATGTTTATAGTCTATGACAAGTGCATATATTTAAAAAAAACAAATCTTGAGGATTTTAAAGGGACACAGCTTGTTTGGATGCCTGCAAATTCTACTCCTCTCCTCAGCAAAGTGTTACATAAATAGATGATAAATTGAAAAAGTACATTTAAAAAAAGTGAAACCAACATCTGCTAGACACAGCTGCTCTGTCACTTGTCTTTTTTCTTTTTTTTTTTTTTCTTCCTTCCCCCGATCTCATTTATAGGTTGTGTCCACTTAGACCCCAGTCATGCATTGCGAACTGTGCAGGCAGAATCAAAGTGAAGTCAGTGGGGCTCCTTGGGTTGGAAGCTCTCTGGGGCAGGGACTTTGTCTGTAGAGTACGTAGCATGCATATGGTGCTATATTTTACTAAATAACAGTCATTTACCTTGCTTAATGCAAAGTAAATTCCAAGTAATGCCCTGCATACAAGGACCTTGGCATTAGACACTATCTGGAACTTAACCTCCTTTTTAGGGAAGGTACATTTTGGAGTCTTAATTGACTGAGTCTCTTTTGACTGAAGCAGACCAAATAAATCCGTTGTGTAACTCTCCTGACTTCATTAGCTCACTGTGTTTCGCTAACCCCATTTCATCAAATTTATGTCACTTCTTGCTTTTCAAAATTGTTAGCACAAAAATCTTGTCTGGATGATTTCTAGGAGTACACTGAAGGTGATAGTGATAAATTTGCCTCCTCACCTGGCCCCACAGGCAGGGCACTGTGAGTAACACAGCTTATTTTCCTCCCCCCTCCCCTCTCTGCATCTGACTGCTCCTAACCGGAAGCAGCTGCTTCTGTTTTGGCACCACAGCAGCCTCTGGTGGGTAAAAGGTGCAACTGCAGTGCTCTCCGGCAGAATGTATTTTCTGAGGAGAAAAAAATATTCTTCGAGGGACATGAATTTTGCCTGTGTGCAGTGCTGCAGAATTCCCCCGGGAGTAACGTGTATGATGTCAAATACCCATCTCTACATCCAATCAGATTTGCCTTTCTGAAGATTAACTACCCTTTGGTGAGAACCTAGAAGCAGATCTGCTGCCACCTGGTTCCCCTCTCACTGGGAAGAACAAAATCAAAAGGGCATATATTTATTTGCATATTAGTAAGTGCAAATTAGTCATCCTTGATTTTGGTTATTTGTTTTTGAGTAGTAGAGACTGTCTGAAAAATTCACCAGAAGGTTGAGAGATTAGGCATAAACTATGTTCATAGGATTTTGCTAGTTTATTTTTGTTTCTGAAATTCAGTGCCCTTTATCTTGAAGAAAACATTTTATTACTAATCACATATGCTGAAAATTGATTGTTCTGTCTTGTAAAGCAGTGCACCAAGATACTAATATCTACTCAGTGCTGTTTAAAGAAGAAATAAGAGGATTCTTTTTATTACTGGAAATACTTAAACACTGCCCTAAGTAATGTTCCACTATTCAGCCTCTTTGTTTATTAAAACTGTTTTTACATTGCACATTAGATCATTTACTTCAGCTAAGTGGATTTTCTGACTGAAGATTTACACAGAGAGCGAGAGAGCGTATAATTTTTAGCAAGACATCAGTGACCCTGAAGTCACAACAGATTTACATGTAACTAAGAACCAGCACTAATCCATTTCTTATTAATTTTCTTTATAATATTATCTAAGGCATTTTGCCAGACCAGGAGAGGTATTCATGGTACTGTAGCCGATATTATCTTCAATTTACAGGAACAGTGAGTTTCACTGTACAAAAGTAATTATCTATACTTACATGTATCCCAAGTTCCAATTAAGATTTCCTAAAACTAGCTGACATTGCTTGCAAAAGGAATTAATGTATTCAGCTTCACTGAAAAAGTATTTTCCATATAATAGCAATGATCTTTCAGCATCATTAATAGTCAAGATTATTTGAGTGCATAAATATGTACAATTATATTATGACTAGAAGGAGAGAGAGAATCTCAGCATGTTTTGGCTCCTGACACAACAGACAAACAGTAATATAGCTTGTCACTTCCTACTGGTGGTGAACACTTTCGGGTGTTTTATTTCTAAAACTCGTGTCTGCATCATGGTTTTTTCCATGATGCATAGGGTAAACCAATAAACCATTCACTTCCTTTTTGACAATGTTACAGGCACAGGAGGAGTCTGCTTCCACTGACTGACAACACAGGCTTCACTGTTCCCCATTAGAACAGGAATGTATGCTCCCTCTTCATCGACAATAGGATCTGTTGTACAAATTCTGAAATGAGTATGGCACATCACTTTTTAGACTGCAGCCTTTCTTTCTTTAACCAATATTGTCATGTGGGGGGGGGGGGGGTAAGTGAAAAGGAATACAAACTGCTTGATACTTTTTACTAACAGTGCTAACTACTACAGGTCCCTAATATCAAGTCTTTTCTTTATCTGCAGAGATGACAGATGGCCTTTGATAAGATTTTCAAGTAATGCTGCTTTTGCCAGAATGCGATACAATTATTTCATTTTGCCACTAGCTATAAGAAGTGCTGTAAGTAACACATGGCACCTTCGTGCAACTTGACAATCACAGCTAAAGAAAATTGACCTATACCAAAAGCAGAAAAAGTGTTGATTAAGATTATCTATAATAGTTTCATAATGGCAGTTTTATTTGCCAAACAAAATCAAGCTAGTGTTTGAATGAAGGAGTTCTGTGTCTCAGGTTATTGTACTAATCTGTCTCATATTATTTGTATGCCAGTAGCACCTATAGGCCCAAATTGAAATCAGGACCCCATTGTGGTAGGCATTGTATAAATACAGAATCCAACAAGCTTGTAGTCTATTTATATTTCCTCTCTTTAACACTAAGTAAGCCATTTAATTTAGGCAGTAAATTGACCCTCTTCTCATCCCTTGAAGACCTGGACTTCGCAGATGATGTCGCTCTCCTATCACATATCCAACACTATATACAAGAAAGAACAATTCGACTCAATGCATTCAGCCTGCAAATTGGACTGAAAATCAACCACGATAAGACGTATCGTGACCTTTAATATTGCCTCACCGTCACCAGTATGGATAGAGGATTATGTTCTCATCAATGTAGAAACCATCACATACTTGGGCAGCACCATCAGCCAGGATGGTGGAACAAGCCAGGACATCCAGAACAAAATCAATAAAGCCAGGAACACCTTCAGGAGCTTAAATACAGTCTGGAAATCATCAAAATACAACATCAAAACCAAACTCAAGATTTATCAGAGCTACATACTTTCAAAACTACTTTATAGTGCAGAATGTTGGGGAATGAGAAAGTATGACATGTCAAAACTGTCTTCATTCCATATAACCTGCCTTAGATAAATCCTCCGTATCTTTTGGCCCAGAAAAATCTCAAACCAAGATCTGTTAACATAGTGCAGCCAAAAGGATCTGAGCATCATCATTGCCAGGATGCATTGGAGACAGATCGGTCATGTGCTTCAGATGGAAACTGATTCCATCACCAGAGTAGCAATAAGATGGACACTTGAAGGCAAGCGAAAACAAGGCCGCCCAAAAACAACATGGCAAAGAGCTGTGGAAGCCGAGCTGAAAAACCTGGGGCACAGCTGGGGAACCATTGAAAGACTTGCCAGAAACAGACAGGAGTGGAGGAGCTTCGTCACTGTCCTAAACACCAGAGGCGTAATAGGAACATGATGATGATGAAACCATTTAAGTAAGAATTTTTTAAAAAAATGGAGTCCCACCTGCATGTGAGAAAATGTGTGCATGCATGCACCCTCATTTGTACACATAAATATGGCAATTGCATGTTCAAACCATTTGCCAAGAACCTATTTCTATACAGAATACTCCATTTTGTTCACCCAGGAGAGTTGGATGTGCATTTTTCCCAATGCACGAATTGACATCCAATTTTTAAAAATTTTGTCCTGCTGATTCTCCCCCCAGCTTCAGGCTATGGATGACAAACATAAAGTACATGGCGTGGTCTTGGCATTTTGCTAATGTAGCCCTTGTACTGCTGTGTTTTGTGAGAAGACCTTTCAATGAGTCATAGCTCACCAAAGCTTTAAAGGTGACCCTACAGTGAGGGGGAAGTAGGTTTTTGCTTTTTGCTTCTTTGTGAAGTACAACATAAAGAAGCCCTGAAAGGTCTGTGGAGAAAGGTTTTGTTTTTCATGTCTAATTTTTTTTTCCATTAGAAATTCAGCTCTTGTTTACCCTGATTTTCTTGTACATAAATGCATATATAAAACACCAGTCCACAAAGCAGAAAAAACTTCGGGCCTTCTTTATACATTGTAAAGAAGTAAACGGGCACAAATCCAATGTTTGTTCCAGCTCATGTTGCCTTTAACGCAGCGTACAGAATGGCAGTATCCTAGCTTCTACAATTAACAATAAGTGCTGTTCTCACCATTTAGTTGAAATTTTGTCTTTATTTACTTTACACAATCAGTTGGGTCTGTAAACTTCTTTGAGAAGTTTGTAAAGTGTTGTTAGTATGTAAAAGAAAAGGTATCCCTTTACTTCTTTACCCAAAGGTGGAAATACTTTTACCTCTTCACAAATATCTAGGTGTGTTGAGAAGCAATAATTTATGTCTGTGCTGCTACTATACTGCCGCTGAAGCTTATCTTTTACTACCATTTTGTATTAGTTGTCTCATTCAAATTAAAAATGAGATTTAAAAAAAATGAGATTAAAAAAATTTGGGTTTTAACAACAAAATGGAGAAATGCTGCTGTTCTGAAATAGCAATAGATATTAAATATTCATGGCTTGCAGTCAGTTAATCAGAATCAGTAACCCTGTTGCTTAGCCACAGTTTTCCCTGGCTTTTTGCTATGCCTATACTAAAGAAACTTGAACATGTAAACTTGCAGTTTATATGTTTGTTGGTCTGATATGTTATCAGCTAGTACACACATTTAGCACAATATTTTTCTTGTAAGATATACTTATTATCTTCAACCGTATTAAAGTTCTTTATTTTTGTCTATTTCTTATAGGTGCAAAAATATTTACTACAGTTTATTAAGATGAGTGTCTTTCTGTGATCAGACTTTAAACTTAATTTAACTGGAGCATTTGCTTCTGCAATCACATCAGCTCATGCTCAAGCAAAGTCCACTTGCTTATCATTCATTTCAGGGTCCGGTTTCAAATTGCCCTTTGCTTTTGCTCCCTCCTTGCACTGGCTGTAATTAATTTCTTGGAATTTTTTCTCTCACTCTAATTCCCTTCTTTCCCAGTTCATCTGTAATTGGCCTCATCTCTGTCTCTCACCAGTCTTACCACTATAGCCACAAGACCCTTCTCTTCCTCAGTTCCTACCCTCCAGAGTTATCATAGTTAATGCTAACATAAATCTTGGAAGTGATCTTAAACCTTATGCTTCAGGGTTTAAAGTAGTATCTAACTACTAGGGATTAGGTGGTTTCTTGCATCTTGCTCTGAAGCATCTGGTTCTGGCCACTGGCAGAGACAGAACACTGGACTAGATGGATCACTGGTCTGAATCATATGACTGTTCCTAGAACTGCATGCCTGTGCCCCTGTTCCCCTGTGATTTCAAATCCTATCTGAAAACATCACTTTTCTGTCTTGCCTATTCAGTACCTCTTAATTTCTCTCTCCTGTGCTGTTATTAATTATTGCTCTTGCTGTTGATTCCTGGGACAAAAATTTCTGGGGTCAGTGGCAGACCTGTCACATTAAGGGACCCCAACTCTGGAATTCACACCTCTCCATGGGTCACCAGGGCCCAAATGTAGCGCACTTCAGCTTTTGATGGAAAACATATTTATTTAGTTTAGCATGTTTAATTCCAAGTTTGGGAATTTATATTTGAGGGTTTTTTAATTACTGACAAATGACATGTTAGCTATCAATATTATAGATGGTGGAGGCAGCTTTGTTTGTGTTACCCACTCAGGGGACTTGGTGGTCTTGGGATGGAAGAACAGGACTGGCCTCTATTCTTGATGTGACCATAGACTTCCTGTGTGATTTTGGATAAGTCACATCGGTTAAGTATCTAGTGCATAACTTTTGAGATGCTTAGGATGTATTTGAAGAGGTATTGAGCAACTACATATAGTTCAAATTAATGAGCTGTCAGTACTCAGCACCTCTGAAAATCAGATCCTGGGTGCTGTAGCACCCATGGACTTCAACTAAATAGATGTGATTGGCCTCTCTGAAAATGAGGCCTTGAGGGTCTCAAGTTGGGCACCTGAAAAATGACAGACACCCAATGTCAGTGGACGCTTTAAAAAACATAGGCCTGAACTTCTTTGTGCCTCCCTTTTCTCATCTGTAAAGTGGGGATAATATTTTCCTTGCTGACAAATGTGTTGTGAGGCTTAATTAATTAATATTTCTAAAACATTTTGAGATCTTCCTTTGGAAGGCCAGAATCCACATGCCAGTCCAGTCTGAGAAGGTGGGTGTTGGGTAGATGCAGATCACCCTAAATCATGGAGCCACTGTGGGTATGGCTGCACTGCACACTAAGCCAGGGCTCTGGCTCAGAGCCCCCCTTATGTCCACACACAAATCAGTCTGATGAGGGTCAGTGGGCACTCAGGACCTGGGTCCCAGAACCCTGCTAGGGGGGTGAGTCAGAGCCCAAGTCCCACTATAACTCAAGTCCAAGCTCTGTCATTTTGCAGTATGGATACAGCTCAAGCCACAGAGCCAAGTCAGAAGGTCTGCATAGTGCAGTATGGACACATTAGCACAGCTATGAGACCTGGGTGCAGCAGTTGTAAACCTGGATTTACAGTGCAGTGTGAAGCAACAGAGAGTCCTGTGGCACCTTGAAGACTAACAGATGTATTGGAGCATAAGCTTTTGTGGGCGAATACCCAGTGTAGTGTGGATGCTCAAGCATGGGCTTGGAAACACTGAATCCAAAGCCTGGGACCCACAGATTAGGGCTTAGTGTGCAGTGTAGACATGCCATGTGTTCCTTATGCATCCCCACCAAAGGACAGAAAGCTAGATGATGTTTCTGTGGCTCCATCCCTGGCCTGTGCTTGTCATGCCACCACCTACATGCCACCACATAAGCAGCCTCCATGAAACAGTATTCCTTGCTGTGCAGGGGGTGTGCACACTCTTTGCCCCTTACCCTGATGTCCTGTATCCCATTACCCAGCAGAACAGCAGTAGGTCCACTGCCAGGGGCTCCTTTATGACTGCAGGATTTGCCCCCTGTAAGTATAAAGTCAGTTTATTGAGGGTAGTTTATACATAGATGGTGCATGAGTCTTTCATTTGGCACCGTGGAGTGCCGGAAGCTCTCTAGAAGAGTGGGGGGGCCCCCAGCACTCAGACCATGGTCCTGCCCCGAGTCCCCACCCTCGCTTCACCTCTTCCTGGCCCTGCCCACAGCTCACTCCTCTATGCCCGTCCGTCCCCCCCCCACTACCCCCACAGTCATTCATCCTTAAGGCAGGAAAAAAATGGGGGGGTATAGTGTGTGTGTGTAGGTAGGTTGTGTAGGCTGGTATTCTGTGTGGGTGGGTGGGTGGGTTGTGCAGGTGTTATAGTGGGGGGGGTTGGGCAGGAGGGGAGTGCTAGACAGCCATGTAACCGATACTCTGTGAATCCTTCTTCTGCCCATCCCTCTTTATTTCCCTGCAGAGTCTGGCCTGGGGAAGAGCAGCCCGGTCCCCAGCTGACCGGGAATTCAGCCCCTCCATCCCAGCTGACCAAGAGCTGTGGTGGGCTGAGTGGGTGCTGCCCTGGGGCAAGGAACAAAGGCTGCCATTCTCCCCACCCCTTTGCTGGGCGACCTTCCTCCCCCACAGCCAGCTGTGGTGGGGGAACAATCCACTGGCTTGTTGGGCTCGCACTGCCTGGGGATTGTGGCCAGTGAATCACAAACACGTCCCCCCAACTCCTCCGTTCTGTGCAGCCTGTCCAAATACGGACCTCGGGAAGAAGTGGAGCAGATGGGAAGAGGCGGCGTGAGAGTGGGGCCTTGGGGGGAAGAGGTAGGACAGGAAGGAGTACATGTGGGGCCCCAATCTGGGCACCGGAGCCCCCCACACTTCTAGGGAGCTTCTGGCGCTACTGCACAGGGTGCAAAGGTGGCAGGCTGGCATGCCTCTAAAGGTAGGTGACCTGTGCTGTGTATGGCATTTGCCCCTTGCACGGCCAGCCTTTTTTATTTTGGGGAGGCTTAGCCTCCCCAACCTCTGATACACGCCACCCATGAGATGTAAATTATAGTTTCAATTTTGCATATAAACTCCTAGCTATTATAGTGATACATACTTTCTAAAGCAATAAAATAATACTTAAGGGTCTGATTCTCTGCTCCATCACACTTATATGATGCTGGTAGAGAATAAGATCTTTAAAGTCTGAATTATGGTAGACAGTATAAACAAAAGACACTAAACAAAATAAAATGTTATAATAAAGAGTCATATGGTAGAATGAGAAGAAATGGGCCATGCTTTACACAGTAATCAATGAGCCACATTTCTGGCCTATGTAAATCAGCATTGTTCAATTGAGGTCATGCTCATTTATGACAGCCGAGAATCTGGCCTGTCCTCTTTAATAATTTTACTACATATGCATGGTATAACACATTCAATTTTTCCCATAAATAGAAATATCCTATTCCTCATTCCAAATAATTTTTTGGTCCACAAACAGGTGCCCTTACAGTTTCTTAAAAACAATTAAATGCATAACAGTTGGGATTTAACTAGATTGTCATTCCAGTCACTAATTAATTTGTGACACTGTGTGACCTTTATCTGCTGTATATTGATTATGGTGCTAATCTGTATTCAATGGGTATTTTATTTTATTTTTAACAGTAACAGCTACTGAGCTAACAAATATACTGTATTTTTCCTACTAAAATAGTGGAAGGCTACAAAATTTCCAGCTGGGAATGTGTGTCACCATACACTATTTAGACTACTTCCACAACTCCCCAGAAAAATCTCAATTTTGATTCAAATCACAAGGCTTATTCAACTAAACAACTAAAAAAGTTTACTCAAGGGCATTTCCTAAAAATAACATTCTAGTGGGTAATGAGAGATCTGCATGTGCACACACAGACTTCTTGTATTACCTAATATTATTGTTTAGTCTTGGAATTTGTTGTGTTCTATAATCAAATGATTGGCTTCTTACCTGAATCATCTGCCAAGGAAATGTTGGTGAAAGTGCTGTCTTCCTCTTCCAGAGGTACCTCCATTTTGTTTCAGTTTTTCAAACAAATTTGTTCATCAAACAATGGCATTTGTCACCCATATTTCAGCTTGCATGTGACATCTCTTGTTAAAACTTTAATGATTCCATCTACCAAATTGGTGCAACCTGATCCTTCCAGTAACTATACACGTCTTTCTTTCAGTGTGATCTCTTGCCTGAACCCTGAGCTCTTTCCCGGAAATTGTTAAACTACAAAGTTAAAGAGTTATAACAGCTTGATCAGATACATGCAGAGCAAACACTATTGTTTCAGACTGGCTGTGTGACAAGTACTGTACTTTCTGCATAATGAGGTTTCTTTTCTTTTATCTTTTCTTTTCAAGACAGGAAGAGGTATAGGAGAAAACCCAACTTTAAGAGCTCAAATAGATAATTTTACTTGTAGCCCAAGCAAATGCAGTGATCAGGTTTAGGAGCTGCAGAGTAAAAGCCTAGTCCTTCAAATATTTAGACACATGAGTGATTTTACTTACATGAGCAGTCCCATCAAAGCTAATAAGACTAGTTGCATGAGCAAAGTTACTTGCATGTCTAAGGATAGGACCTTATGTGCTGTGCTGTAGGTAGGAGGAAAATGGAGAAGTTGTCACAATATAGACAAATCCTTCTTTATTCTTTTAGGTTGCATTTTTAAATTAAGTCTGTTTTTCATGAAATTCTGTGTATATGTTGAATTTGATATGACAAACTAGAAAATGCACCTTGAACTGTGTACCCCTCAGAAACATACTTTTGTTGCATTCATGGAACTAAGCGGCTGCTTTCTAGCACCTGTTTTAGAGCTTGCCTGCATAGTGGGGTAATGCATACTACAGTGGTATGATTTCTAAAGCACAATAACATATTGTGCATTAATTGGTCTTTGATGACCCAACTGGTGTACCCTAAAGCAGGGTCTACGTGAACCAATGAATACAAATATATTAGTGTTCTTTAGAAATCACACCTCTGAGGCACACATTGCCAATCCATCTAGACAAGCCCTTAAAAGGTTTTTATTAAGAACTCAATAGCTCTGGTCAAAGATAGTATACTGGTTTGTGTCTACTTCATGGTTAGCATGTTGAGTTCACTTTTGTGAGTGGTTTTACGCCAGTGTTTAGCTTTGCATACCTGGGACTGCACTTATTCATAAAATTGAGCATTTGCGTAAGTGTTCATCAGGACCAGGGCCTAAAGAGACTAAACACAAAGGGTGGGAAGGATGTAATTGACAGAGTGGTAGATGGCAAACATGCCAGTTAATATGGAGATTTTCAACTTGATCTACAAATACTTATGCATGTGCTTAATTTTACTTGCATGCATGGTACCACTGATGTGAATGGAGCAATTCATTTAAATTAAGCCCATAGTTCTCAGGATTGGGGGATAAGTCATTCATTTGAATTTGGTTCAAATCAATAATGACCAAAAGTGATTATTTGATTGCTTTTCAGTGCTCTGCGTATAGTACATCTCTACCTCGATATAACGCTGTCCTCAGGAGCCAAAAAATCTTACTGCGTTATAGGTGAAACCGTGTTATATTGAACTTGCTTTGATCCGCCAGAGTGCGCAGCCCCCTCCACCCTGCCCCCTCCGGAGCATTGCTTTGCCGCATTATATCCGAATCTGTGTTATGTTGGGTCACGTTATATCGGGGTAGAGGTGTAGTTGGTAGATTCCAAGGCCAAAAGGGATCATCGTGATCATGTAGCCTGACCTCCTGTATAACACAGGCCACAGAATTTTCTTAGAGCGTATCTTTTAGAAAAACATCCTGTCTTGATTTAAAAATTGTGAGTGATGGAGAATCCACCATGACCATTGTTAAATTGTTCCACTAGCTAAAATTTCACTGTCAAAAATGTACGCCTTCTTTCCAGTCTGAATATGGCTTGCTTCAACTTCCAGCCTTTGGATCATGTTAGACCTTTCTCTGATAGATTGAAGAGCCCATTTTAAAATATTTACTTCCCATATAGACACTTAAAGAATGTAATTGAGTCACCCCTTAACCTTCTCTTTGTTAAGCTAAATAGATTGAGCTCTTTGAATCTATCACATGTTTTCTAATCCTTTAATCATTCTCGCAGCTCTTCTCTGAACCCTCTCCAGTTTATCAATATCCTTCTTGAATTGTGGATGCTGAAACTGGATACAGTATTGCAGCAGTGATCACACCAGTAACAGAGAGAGAGGTAAAATAACCTCTCTACTCCTACTCAAGATACCCCTCTTTATTCATCCCATGATCACATTAGCTCTTTTGGCCATAACATCATATTGGGAGCTCATGTTCACTTTATTGTCCACCATGACCCCAAATCTTTTTCCGAGTCACTGCTTCCCAGGATAGAGTCCCCCATTCTGTAAGTATGGCATATGTTCTTTGTTCCTAAATGTATACATTTACATTTAGCTGTATTAAAATGCATATTGTTTGCTTGCACCCACTTTACCAAATGATTCAGATCACTCTGAATCAGTGACCTGTCCTCTTTCCCAATTCTTATGTCATCTGCAAATTTTATTGGTTATGATTTTGTTTTCTTCTAGATCATTGATAAAAATGTTAAATAGTGTCGGGACAAGAAGCAAACCCTGTGAACCACACTGGAAAAACATCCGCTTGATGAAAATTCCCCATTTAAGTTACATTTTAAGACCTATCAGTTAGCCATTTTGTAATCCATTTAATGTGTGCCATGGTAATTGAATAAAATTCTGTTGTTGTAATCAAAATGTCATGTGGTACCAAGTGAAATGTCTTACAGAAGTCTTAGTATATTAAATCTAGTTAATGTGACAGGATTTGTTTTCCATAAACCCATGTTGATTGACATTAATTATATTACTCTCCTTTAATTCTTTATTAATCAAGTCCCATATTACCCATTCCATTATCTTGCCCGGGATCTATCAGACTAAAATTGCCCAGGTCATCCTGTTTACCTTTTTTTAAATATTGTCACAATATTGGCTTTCTTCCAGTCTTCTGGAACTTCCCTGGTGTTCCAACACTTATTGAAAATCGTTAGGGCTGTCAAGCAATTAAAAAAATTAATTTCAATTAATAGTGCTGTTAAACAATAATAGAGTGCCATTTATTTGCATATTTTTGGATGATTTCTACATTTTCAAATATATTGATTTCAATTACAACGCAGAATACAAAGTGTACAGTGCTCACTCTATATGTATTATTATTACAAATATTTGCACTGTAAAAAAGAAACAAAATAAATAGTATTTTTCAATTAATCTAATACAAGTACTGTAGTGCAATCTCTTATGAAAGTTGAACTTACAAATTTAGAATTATGTACAAAAATAACTGCACTCAAAATCAAAACAATGTTAAACTTTAGAGCCTACTTTTCCACTCAGTCCTACTTATTGTTCAGCCAGTCGCTCAGACAAACAAGTTTGTTTACATTTTCAGGAGATAATGCTGTCGTTTTCTTGTTTACAATGTCACCTGAAAGTGAGAACAGGCGTTCGTTTACATGGCACTGTTGTAGCCAGCGTCGCAAGATATTTACATGGTAGATGTGCTAAAGATTCATATGTCCCTTTATGCTTCGACCACCATTCCAGAGGACATGCATCCATGCTGATGATGGGTTCAAAGCAGTGTGTTCATTTTCATCATCTGAGTCAGATGCCATCAGCAGAAGGTTAATTTTCTTTTTTGGTGGATTGGGTTCTGTAGTTTCTGCATCAGAGTGTTGCTCTTTTAAGACTTCTGAAACATACTCCACACCTCGTCTCTCTCAGATTTTGGAAGGCACTTCAGATTCTTAAATCTTAGGTCAAGTACTATAGATATCTTTAGAAATCTCACATTGGTGCCTCTTTTGCGTTTTGTCAAATCTGCAGTGAAAGTGTTCTTAAAACGAACAACATGTGCTGGGTCATTATCCGAGACTGCTATAACATGAAATGTATGGCAGAATGCGGGTAAAACAGAGCAGGAGACATACAATTCCCCCCCAAGGCGTCAAGTCACAAATTTAGTTAACACATTATTTTTTTAACGAGCATCATCAGCATGGAAGCATGTCCCCTACCAGCCTGGGTTTCCCTTGCACTGGTTTGCTGTTCCAGGCTCTCAAGCCCCTTTCCAGCAAACACCAAGGCAAGGCCACACCTAGCTGCAGACAGACTGAAGTCAGCTCTTTTGTAGGAGGATTCAGCTACGGGAATGGCCAGCACTCTGGTGCACACAGCATCTGTAGTGTAAACCCCAGGATAATACTGACTTGTGCTGTATAGAGAGACCCGTACAATGCAAGCTCATCAACGTGTAGGGAGATATGCACAGCTTCTCCCCCCCACTTTTCCCCCAGATATTAATTGCACAAACTGGGTTTTGAAATAAAATTTACCTTTTATAGTTAATAAACTTATTTCTTGTTTAAGTGATTATAAGGAATAGCAAACAGAACAAAGCAGATTACTAAGCAAATAAAACAAAACATGCAACCTAAGCTTAATTCACTAAAGAAACAGGTTACAAAATGTAATTTCTCACCTTAAATATTGTGTTAGGCAGGCTACAGAGTTTATGCAGCTTAGAGTTCGTTATTTTTCTTTACAGACTAGACCCCTGTCTAAGCCTGGACTAAGTCCTGGTCTTTCCTCAGCTAAGTTCCTTTGTCTCTTCAGGTGCTTTCAGCAGTCTTCCTTCTTGGGCAAGGAGGCAATGGAAAAGAGCCCTGCTTGACTTACTTCCCAGCCGTAAGTAGGATTTACATAAGGCAGGAATCCTTTGTTTCCAATGGAAAAATACTAGCAGTGTCCAAAGTGGTACTCCCTATCAGCTGACATCATCAGGTGACCCTGCAGTGTCAAAACAACATCCCAGGAAGCTCCTCAGGAAGGTGGGAGATTAGTATCTTCAAAGTTCTATTATCCTTCTTAAATGGCTCATTCAGGCCTACTGTCTGGTGGGTGTTCCCCCAAGTACACACACAGTTGTAATTGGTTTGTAATTGTAATTGTCAATATTCCTAACTTCAGATACAGAAATGATACATGCATACAAATTGGATAAGCACATTTAGTAGATCATAACCTTTTCAATGATACCTCACATGACCCATCTTGCATAAAACATATCTTAGTTATGCCATATTCATATCATAACAGTATTTCTCTGAAGAACATGGGGTGTAATGTCACAGGGTTCGCTCTGCCTCACATATTAAATACCTGCCTCTGTGTTCCAAAATGCTTTTTCTTGTAGGGAAGAGTGAATAACAGGCTTAGTACTTTATAGGATTGTATCAGATGAAGGAATTGTTGTGAGGTCATAGCAAACTTGAAAAAGCCCCTTTAGAATGGCTGCTTACACTGGTATCCCTAATGAAAATGTGTTATGCCAGTGGCCAGACCAGAGATTCTCTGTGAGAAGCGGGAGTCTCAGCCTGAAAATGTCACTTGATGGTTCGACTATAAGCCTATAGAAAGTATAGAGAGAGACCCACTAGAACCACAAAACTTTGCTTCATGGAGGTAATATGGTGTCAACAAGGTGCACAAAATTTATGGTGCTAGGGACTGGCGAAAGGCTCTAAACCTCTAATGCTTTCATTAAAGGAGGAGGGGGATGAATGGATTGCCAGGGTGCAGTGAAGGGTCATTCCAGAGGTTCAGGGGCTATGTGTAGTTTTTAATTATATGAAACTACCTGTTGTCGTCCCTCTGGGAATACTAGAGAGTTAGATCTGAAACCTGGACATGTGTTTTGTAGCATTAAAGGCACCAGAGAACTGGATCTATAGCTTGTTTGTCTCGTGAACTCTGGGAAAGTAGCAGACTCTCAGTCGATGCCCAATGTTTTAGAAGTGCTTTGAGAACTTTGGATAGAAGGTGCTATGTAAATGCAAATTAGACGTGTTATTATTTTCTTATTGTGAATTATTTATTTTTGTTTTCTGAAGAAGAGCAGAGAGGAGCAGCTATAGTTGGAGGAGGAATGCTAAACAGAACAGTTAGGCTGAAAGGAAATACCTGCACAATGGAATTGTGCCTGAGCACAATTAGTGTAGCAGTTTCATCATGTGAATTATTTTCACTTGGGTAACGGCCATTAATGTAAAGTAAAACTTGGTTATAAAACGTTTGTTCATCTTGTTGAGATTTTTATTATTTTGTTGATCAGAAGTAGTGGCGTGTAGGGCAGCTAGTTGGACATATCTTACATCCCACTGCATAAGCTTTCTGAGGAAGTGGGAGAGGAGTGGCTGCACGCTGAAGAGGCTGTCTCAGCAAGGAGGACCATTTTCATCTAAAGCCTTTTGTGTTTACATTGGAACAATATAATATAATATAATATAAAGACTTTGGGTATGAATACACTTAAACCGTTGCAACAATACAGCTGCAACGCTGTAGTGCTTTAGTGTACTTACTGCATATGCTGAGAGATTCTCCCATCAGCGTAGGTAATCTACCTCCCCAAGGAGGGTAGCTAGGTCAACAGAAGAATTCTTCCATCGGCCTCGGGCTCTCTACACCAGGGATTAGGTGAGCAAAGTGCGTCTCTCAGGGGTATCGATTTTTTTTTTACACCCTGGGAGGTGTAGCTATGCCGATATAAATTCCCAGTGTAGACCAGCCCTTCAAGTGATGGTAAATAACTTATGGCACTAGTGGAGGGCAGGGATGAAGTATGTGTAAGGCTGTGAGTGTTTCATGGAAAATGTTAATACATTTCACAGCAGAGGTGTAGGGATATTTATGAAATAAAAGAATTAAAGTTAGCTTAAATTTGGGTAAGAAAATAATATATTTGCTTTATGGCTAGTAAGGAAAAGGCCCCAATCAGCAAGTAAAAGAAGGCCATGAGAATAATAATGTAGTGTGGGAAAGATGTATGGTTTAAAGAGTAACTGATAAAGCGAAAAGCTGCAGTAACAAGACAAAGGAAAGCTGTCTTAAAAGAAACAAGCACAACCCTTCCCACTGTTCTGCTGCTAAGCAAGGACGGGGGAGGAGATAAGAAAGGAAGGCCTTGGAGGAAGGAAAATATCAAGGCTAAAACTGCTTCAAACTGGGTTTTTGCTAAAACTAGCAAGTTAGCTGAAGTGTATAGAGAGAGCCATGAATTTGAAGGTTCTTTGTCAGACCCTACCTGCTCATGCTGGAGCAGGCCAGGATGATATAGTTTTCCCTAGGTCTGCCCTGTATGTAAGTATACTGATCACATGCATACAAATACTTTATTACTGTATTGGGTGTAGTGATTGCTTATTTTTAGGCTGTTACGCATATTTAAAGCAATTTGTATAAAATACCATTTGGCCTTGGACTTAATAAAGGAATTTATGGTTGAATTAGTGTCTGGTTTCCCATGTTAATAATTTCACATTTTATTAATTCCAAAAAGAGGTAGGGAAAACAAGGATGTGTCGTGGAAAGGGAGTGGGGATATAAATTGGACAATGAGCTCATCTTGCAGTGGCAGCTCCTGTCCCGTGGTGCTGGGGGCCTGGCTACCTGCTCTGAGTGTTGCAACCTGGCCCCCATGGTCGCAATGTCACTGAGGTTTGGCACATCTGTCCCTCTGTAGATGGAGGCAGAATGGTAGAGGGCCAAATGTCTTTGGTGTTGCAACTTAGCACACAGGGTCACAAAGGTTGGATGTGTCAAACCTGAGTGACCATGTGGGCCAGGTTGCAACACCTGGAGGGGAAAGGAACTGTTGTGGCGGTCACAAACTTTATTCAAATTCACTATTACCCTGAACCACCTGATTTCTGTGCCAAATATGTAGCCTTAAGTGTAAGTTAGACAAACTGGTTTTGGTAAATGATGTAATGGGTAACCTTCAGTACTGGAATGGGTCGGGGGGAACCTCTGGTGGAGGAAGGAACCTCTACTCATGCCCCTAAGGCTGTGCTCCCTCCTTCCATCTTCCATTTTTTGATGGTTGTGGCCTCTCTTTCCCCTTCCCTGGACACTCATTTCAGTGCCTGGAACATAACTGGAAATATGTGATGTCACAGTTCAGGGCAACTGCACCTGTATTCATCCTCTGTGGTCCAGCAAAGGGCACCCACTTTTAGGCTTCCTGCTCCCAGCTGTCACCTCTCCTGGGCAGAGATCTGCTTCTCATTTTCTCTTGACTGGAGTTTTTCCAGGCTGCACAGTTCCTTGCCTACACTGTGGTATACTCAGCGAGCCAGGCTGCCTAGCTAGGCGAGTGTCTGCATTTGTTTACTCTTTAAAATCTATGAACACCATAATTGCCAGCAGTCATGACTTACCACACAGCTCTTTCTAAGCAAGCCCATTTATTCTTAAAGTGAAAGCATTACAGAGAAGACATATTAAAAACAATAACAATGGTAACCCATCATCTTATGGGGCTTCAAAAGGCCAAAGTCCTTCAAAATCCTCCCAGCAAGGATGGGGGCCCCCTTGGACAGTCGGTCCTGTCCTTTTCCTGGATCAGAAAGAAGGACCTGAGTCAGTTTAAACTCAGGCTTATCCAAAAGCCCTGTCTTTGTCTGTTGGTTCCTGGAGAATCCTGTTTGAATCAGTACATGTGAGCCTCTCCCCAGAGATGATGGTACCTCTCTGGAGATGTTACAACGTGAGTGAATTTGCCTGATCACCCTCCACTCTTCTTAGTTCCTGGAGGACCTGTGGTCACCCTCCCCATGGAGTTACGTACAGTCTCTGGCCCACAATGATACATAAACTTAATACAGAAAGATCTCCCAAAGATATTGCAGGAAATTGCTATATCTGTTACTTATGGGTTTGTGCCTTTTTTTATGATGTATAATGAAGACTTGGAAGGTTTCTATATCTATACACACACAATTCTGCTTGTTTTCACCTTAGAAATGTTAGATACACGAGGTATCATTTTCCCTGTTTTGCTGGAGGTTTCCCATGGAAGATACAGATATCGATTGGGAATTTTCTCAACTAACTGTAGGGGTGAGGTGTCAAATCTTTTATAAATAAATAAATCAGAGTTTTTCCCAACAGTGTGGAATTTGAGTTAAATAGATGTTTACGGTCTTCAGGGAAATCTGGGATAGACGATACTTGAATTTCTGATGTAAAAGGACAATCAGAACCCCCGCTTAATTTTTTTAAAACTCTCAGGGTTTCTTCATACACCATAAAGAAGTAGATCTACAGGCCCAAACTTAACTAATTTTTCCTTGGCTAATCAACTTTATAAAAATAAAAATTGGTAGAAAGATTTCCAGATACACATCAAAAATATATATGCTGCTCATGCCTATAGAACTGTGTAAGTGCCTGGTGATCGGTTGGTTCAAGGAATCTATATACTTCATAAGCCAAATAGCTCTGGATTTTTTCCTCTTTTTTTTTTTTTTAAAGCAACAACAAAATATTAAGAAATCAAATTGACTAAGCAACTTTTGAAAATAGGACTTAGGTTCTTATGACACTTAGGACTAGATTTGTAAAGGTATTTCGATGCCTATCTCAGATGACTAAATACTTTTTAAAAGCTAGCCCTTAGGTGCTTTAGAACAGGGGTTCTCAAAATGGGGGTCATGACCCCTCAGGCTATCATCAAGGTGGTTACACAGGGGTTGTGTGGGGCTGACAGCCCTGAGCCCCCATTAAATCCCCCCACCCCATTTTTAATTTATAGGGGGGGTAGTCACCCCGCTCTGGCCCTGAAGGGGTTAAAGCAGCCCTGGAGAGGGCTGTGGCTGGAAAAAGTGGGTCTGTTTGGAGAAGCAGCCACAGCTGGGGCCATGCCCCAATCAGGCCACGACTGACCCTATAAGAGGGCTGAGGGCCAGAGGCTGTAGAAGACACACTCTCTCCAGCCTTGGAGGGAGAAGGACCGAGCTGCCTGGGAGCTGAGAAGGGTACCTAGGGTAAAGCAGTGCTGGGGAAGGGCAGAGGGAGCTGGGGAGCTCCAGCCTAGCAAAACCCCAGGCTGCAGGCCTAGTTAAAGGCCTACAAAAGGGTACTGGGGCTGCAGAGAAGCAGCCCAAAGATAGGCAAAGGCAGCAGGTCCTAACCCCCTTGCCGACGATGAGTGGTTTACAGACTGCAGTCCGCCCCCGGGAGGGAGGGCTAGATGATGACTGGTGGCAGTCACTGAGGCAAGGTGGGGATAGAGAGTTGGGGGTTCCCCTGGGAGGGGAGACCCAGATACAGGGGGTGGCTGCTGGGGGCAGAACCCTGAAGTAGAGGGGCACCGGGGTCCAGGAGGGACACGTGGGCCAGCGGTAGGCGAGCCACCAGCTTGCAGAGGGCACTCTGGGCTGGAAAGAGCTAATTCCTGAGATGACTAGCAGGAGTCGTCGCTCTGCCACAAGGGGTCACACTCAGCTTGCTGTGTGAAAGTGACAGGTTTCAGAGTAGCAGCCGTGTTAGTCTGTATCCGCAAAAAGAAGAACAGGAGTACTTGTGGCACCTTAGAGACTAACAAATTTATTAGAGCATAAGCTTTCGTGGACTACAGCCCACTTCTTTGGATGCATATAGAATGGAACATATATTGAGGAGATATATATACACACATACAGAGAGCATAAACAGGTGGGAGTTGTCTTACCAACTCTGAGAGGCCAATTAATTAAGAGGAAAAAAAACTTTTGAAGTGATAATCAAGATAGCCCAGTACAGACAGTTTGATAAGAAGTGTGAGCATACTTACAAGGGGAGATAGATTCAATGTTTGTAATGGCTCAGCCATTCCCAGTCCTTATTCAAACCGGAGTTGATTGTGTCTAGTTTGCATATCAATTCCAGCTCAGCAGTCTCTCGTTGGAGTCTGTTTTTGAAGTTTTTCTGTTGTAATATAGCCACCCGCAGGTCTGTCACTGAATGACCAGACAGGTTAAAGTGTTCTCCCACTGGTTTTTGAGTATTTTGATTCCTGATGTCAGATTTGTGTCCATTAATTCTTTTGCGTAGAGACTGTCCGGTTTGGCCAATGTACATGGCAGAGGGGCATTGCTGGCACATGATGGCATATATCACATTGGTAGATGTGCAGGTGAACGAGCCCCTGATGGTATGGCTGATGTGATTAGGTCCTATGATGATGTCACTTGAATAGATATGTGGACAGAGTTGGCATCGGGGTTTGTTACAAGGATAGGTTCCTGGGTTAGTGGTTTTGTTCAGTGATGTGTGGTTGCTGGTGAGTATTTGCTTTAGGTTGGGGGGTTGTCTGTAAGCGAGGACAGGTCTGTCTCCCAAGATCTGTGAGAGTAAAGGATCATCTTTCAGGATAGGTTGTAGATCTCTGATGATGCGCTGGAGAGGTTTTAGTTGGGGGCTGAAGGTGACAGCTAGTGGTGTTCTGTTATTTTCTTTGTTGGGCCTGTCTTGTAGGAGGTGACTTCTGGGTACTCATCTGGCTCTGTCAATCTGTTTTTTCACTTCAGCAGGTGGGTATTGTAGTTT
Organism: Chrysemys picta bellii; assembly: GCF_011386835.1. Lineage (NCBI taxonomy): Eukaryota > Metazoa > Chordata > Testudines > Emydidae > Chrysemys > Chrysemys picta. Next base: position 53,435,766 of record NC_088795.1, on the reverse strand, counting down.
TAAGAATGCTTGATAGAGATCTTGTAGGTGCTTGTCTCTATCCGAGGGATTGGAGCAAATGCGGTTATATCTTAGAGCTTGGCTGTAGACAATGGATCGTGTGGTGTGTCCTGGATGGAAGCTGGAGGCATGTAGGTAAGTGTGGCGGTCAGTAGGTTTCTGGTATAGGGTGGTATTTATGTGAAACTACAATACCCACCTGTCCTACACACTACAGTAATACAAATAATAATACCTTAGTAAGCATTTTGGGTCTGATCCTACAAACACACACATGTAACTTTACTCACACAGGTAACATCACAGAACTCATGGGGTGAACTCGTGTGATTAAAGTTTACGTGCCTGTTTGTAGATTAGGACACTAAGCCATTAAAGCATCACAAACACCTTTAAGAAAGGAAAGGAGCCTGATCCAAAGCCATTAAAGTAGATGAAAAGATTCCCATTGACTTAAATGGATGCTGGTTCAGGCTCCAAATGCATGTGGTACACATTGTATTAGGGTAGGTCATTGTAACTACCAGGAAGTAACATTTGAATATTCCCATTGGGTTACATTGCTTCAAGTCAGGCTGGTGCTTTTACTGAGTTCTCCATTTATGTTGTTATATTGTGAATTAGCAAGGACTCTCTAACTTTGAGGCAGTTATTACAAATATAGAGGTATGTAATCTAAGCACCATAGCATCAAGTATACCATTTAAAGATTTTGAAGTGGGAGAAAGATATGGTTTGTATGTAGAATTATGTTTGGCTCATGACATGTTTCTTCCAATTAGTTGTAAATGCATTATGCTACTTTTACTATGTAATTATTGGAAAATCCATTTCATTATAAAGTGATGAATTGTAATTTTTATATTTTTAGTATTAAAAATGAAAAGAAGTGCAACTGGGGCATTTAATTGTAGTTTGATTTTTCTTTATGGTGCCATAGCTTGGGGTATATATTAAGGACATTTTCCTATTTCTGGTGACATATTCACAGTGGATAAGTAAATTTTAAAAGATCATCATTTTGATTTAAATTTGTTTTCAGTAAAGGCAGTGGGGTACTTCTGTAGGTAAAGGATTGCATAATCAAGCCCCAAATGTGATTGTATAATTACATTTGCTTATCTGAGTTTGTCAGCTTTTCTTCAGTTCAAAATGAGAATATTTTTAATTATTTTTCTTTTACAACATTTGGTAAGACTTCTCCAATTTATCAATCATACATAGTATGTAAAATACTGTATTTTTAAATCAAGTGTCTTGTTAGAAAATGACAGCTGCCAGTGCATTTCTGTTATAATGAACTCTGATGGAAAGAAGCTATGGCTCGTGTGTTTAGTGCATGCTAATAAAGTGGTGATATTGCTAATAAATTCATGGCATGTTCAAAGCTAGTCTGTCTGACAATAACCTACTTGCAGAACAACAGCTTACTAAGGTGGTGACAGAAGTGCATTAGAAGTGTCATTCATGGTCTTAACCAGTGAACTGAAGTATATTAATGCTTGTCAGTCACTCTGCTAGGCATAGTTTCCCCCTCCTCGCTGCTTACCAATTTGAGACACTTGCACACTGTGCTGGGGTTCAGATGGTTCCTATGTGCATTCAGGGACAGATTTTTGAAAACTGAAGGGGTGTGTGCAAAAATAGCTAAAAATGTGTACATGTTCTTACCACAACTGTGTGCCCAAATGATTGATTGGGCACCTAACTAGCTATCTGTATTCACAGTTATCCCATTTGGACATGTAATTTTGGTAAATGCATGCACACTTTTTGCATGATCAGATTATTTTTATGCATATCTGGACATCTGCCTTCTGAACATTTGGCTCTTAAAGTCCAGATGGATATTTGCCTCTTCTTAAAATAGGGCCAATTTTTAAAAAATGTTAGTATTATACTAGAGCTTTTGATGTGCAGCTTTCTGCATGCTTCTTCTGCATATTCCTCTCCTTCTCCTGCTGTTTCCAATCCCTTCCCTCCTTTGAACCCTATTCTTCTCTTCATATAGCAACTCGCTATCCTCATCCTTAGCAAATTCAGGTTCCATTTCATCAGGCTGTCTGATTTCTCCAGTCATTCATGTCCTTGCTCTGATCTCATTTGTTCTGCAACCCTGAATCAGCTTTCCCACTCAAAACAGCTGCATACTTGAATTGGCCTTCACGAGATATTGTCTCTTTCTTTCATCTTTGCCTAACGACAACTACCTCCTTACCTGAGCCACCTGTCCATCAACAACTACTTATTTTTGGCTCTCAGTCCTTTTTTTCTCCACTCTCTCTTCAGTTGTTGCTTTTCTCCATTACAAGCTATTTGGGGCAGGTACTCCCTTTTTTTACACCTTTTTACAGCACCTAGCTCAATGAGGCCATACCCTACTTGTGGTGTTTAAGCACTGCAACAATATAAATGTTAAATAATAACAAATTCCATGCTAGAGAGACAAGGTGAATGAGGTTTTATCTTTTATTGAACCAACTTCTGTTGGTGAGAGACACAAGCTTTTGAGCCATACACAACTCTTCTTCCAGTCTGTTTGGACCAAAAGCTTGTCTCTCTCACCAACAGAAGTTGGTCCAGTAAAAGATATTACCTTACCCGCATTGTCTCTTTAATATCCTTGGACCGACATGGCTACAACACTCCATACAGCAATGGAAAATTCCATTCTGTCCTCCACCCTCAGCTCTTTTACCCCCTCCCAAAAGAACTGTCCAGTCAACTCCTAGGCCTGGTTCACCTTCAACTTCTGTTCCCCTGCTGCCCTCGTGCAGCTGAGTGCTCCTGGTAGGAGGCCTGAAACCATATGGACTTTTTTCACCATAAATTAATGCTCTCCTCTTTTATCCCCTCTCCCCTTTTTAATGGGCTTCCCCCCAAGACTCTATCCTTGGCCTATTACCCTTCTCCAACTATACCATATTTCTGGGTGCTGTTATCTTCTTGGTTTTGATTACCTATTAATTCCAATGACTCACAAATCGGCTTCTCTAGCTAATGAGCTGTCTCCCTCTATCCAATCTAGCATCTCAACCCATCTTTCTGACATCTCTTTGTGGATGTCCTTTTGTCAACACAAGTTTCTCATTTCTACTTTTAGGTCTCTTCACCATTTAACTCTGCCCTACCAATCAGATCTAGTATTGCAACTTTGTTTAAAATGATTATTTTTTTTTATTTGTATTATTGTAGTGCCTAAGGTCCCCAGTCATGGACCTGGACCCCGTTCTGCTAGGCCCTGTACAAACACAGAACAAAAAGACAGTCTCTGCCCCTGCTTTAGCTCCAGTCCATTGATGCCAGCCTTTACTTCCTGCTTGTCCACTCTTCCCTCAGACAGCTTTGAGCTTTTCTCATCCTGCCTCCTACCCCAAAATCCAAAATCTCACTCCCATATCACTTTCAAATCCTCCTTAAAAGTCACCTTTGCTGGGCTGCTTACAAGACATTGCTATCTGACTATAGCAGGGGTGGTGGTGAGCTGAGACTGATGCTTGACCTGCATGTTCATTTTACTGTTACCTGATTCTCCTACTTCCCAATCCCATTGCTATGTTTCTTCTGCTTACTGAATCCTCTCATAATTCTAAACTGTGAGTTCATTAGGTTCCTCGTCCTTAATTAGGGCTTCTAGGTGCTACTGTGCTACAATAAATAATAATCCTGTTAGCCTACTCTTTCTCGTTGAATAAAAACCCAATCTCGCCCCCCCCCCTTTTTTTAATTAAATTATGTGACAAAGAGGTGGAGCAAATGGATTTTTATTAAAGGAGAAAAAGGGATAAGATTATTTTTATTGTAGTACAGTAGTACCTAGAAGTTCCAATCAAAGAGGAAGGTTGCTTTAGGTAATTGCTACGTATCAGATGTCCATAATGAACAAAGTTATAACCTCTTTCAAAAAAAAAATTGTTGATGAATCTTTTGGAGAGTACCAACTACTGACAACGCATGCATGCTTTTTTGATGAGTGTACAGAGCCACATTATCTAGGTGTTTATTTTGTTTTCCCTCACTCATATATAGTGTATAAGTGAAGGTGGATTGGACAGAATATGACAAATGAGTACAGAGGATCAAACAGTGAGTGTGACCCTATCCTGGATAGGTCTGTCTTTTTCTTATATTTTTTGGGAACACTTGTCTAGCTTGTCATGACAATAAGGTCTCATTGAATTAATACATCAGAACATTAGAAAGTTTCCCCTTTTTCCCGGCCTTCTCCAAGGTCCCCCAGGATTCTCTGTTACCAACAAAGCTTTGTCTACCCCACTCCGGGCAGTTCCAGAATACAGTTAAATGTGTAGCACTTCAGGCTTCAACTGCTAATTGCTTAGTAATTAAAACTTTAATCATTAAATGGCTGGTAGAGATCCAGTCCAGTATGAATGATTTGATTGATTATTTCAAAACCAAAATTCTTATAGCTCTTACTCTGCACAGGAATTACACTGCTACCTCGATATAACGCAACCCAATATAACACGAATTCGGATATAACGCGGTAAAGCAGTGCTCCAGGGGGCCGCGCACTCCGGTAGATCAAAGCAAGTTCGATATAACGCGGTTTCACCTATAACGCGGTAAGATTTTTTGGCTCCCAAGTACGGCGTTATATCGAGTTAGAGATGTACAAAAATTTGCATGTCTGAATTTTAACATTTATAGAGCAAAATATATAAATACAGATTTAAAAACAGTTTAAAGTTAGAGCTGGCTGAATAAATATGAGTATTTACATTTTTCAAAAAGTGTACCTTTGTGTCACCTTGATTCTGTCTGCGCTGGGGTTGTTCTAAGTTATGGTAGCCACCTGGATTCCAGCATGCCTGCTATGCTAGAGGCTGTGAGGAAGGGTAGTATAAGACTGTGTATGCTGGCCCTGTGCAGTTTCTGCTCTGGGGGAATTTTCTCATGGGCTGTTGTAGCTCCTTTATAACTCTGTACATCACCACAGCCATCTATAGGAGCCTGTACAGAGGCCCTAAGCAAGTTTGGAACTCATCTATTTTTCTGTTGGCAACCAGTGCAAGGAGTGCACAACAGGCAGAATATATTCAGAGATGTTCACCGAAGTGAATAAATATGCTTCCACATTGTACAGGCTGCACAACTGCTTTATTGACATCCTGAAGTAGTAGAAGTTACAATAGTCCAGCTGCAAGTTATTGAGCGACTGCATAGCAGTGGAAGGTCACTGCAAGAGAGAAAGAGGAAAATTCTGTGTGCACATTTAAAAAATTGAGAAACGTTCAATGTAACTAGTATGCCAACAGTTACTTGTAAATATCTGATTTCACTATTTCCTGTTTCCTTCTGCTGTGTTGCCTGCTTTAAATGCCAAGTTTATTATTCTCTCTTCACAAAAATCCCTAGTGGAATGCAGCCATGTGACATGGTGTTTGCTCAGCCATTTTTGTTTTATTCTTGGGCCTTGTGTTTGTAAGCTTCAGCAGATTTTCTCCAGTACAGTAGAATCTCAGAGTTACGAACACCTCGGGAATGGAGGTTGTTTGTAATGCTGAAGTGTTCATAACTTTGAACAAAACATTATGGCTGTTTCTTCAGAAGTTTACAACTGAACATTGACTTAATACAGCTTTGAAACTGTACTATGCAGAAAAAAAATGCTGCTTTCCCTTTATTTTTTTTAGTAGTTTATGTTTAAGACAGTACTGTATTGGGTTTTTTTCCCCCTGCTACTGCTGCCTGATTGTGTACTTCCAGTTCTAAATGAGGTGTGTGATTGACTGGTCATTTCGTAACTCTGATGTTCATAACTCTGAGGTTCTGCTGTACAAGCCTCTTGAAAGATTTTTGCTGATGGCATCTGTGGCTGAGGTTAGCTCATTCCTGGAGAGAAGAATTTTATAAGACGACTAATGCTTTTAATAGACTAAATGGTCAATAATGCTAATAATAATACAATAGTGGACAAATCACAGATAGGATAGAATATGGGCATTATTTAGAGAAGATGGTATCATCTAAATGAAAAGTTGTTGGAGAACTTTTTCCCTCAGCATTACCTGTCGGGATGGCTCGAGCGCCCTCTGTTGCCACACGCCACTGCATGCTGGTATAAGAGGGCAGAGCCACCCTATGGTTCCCTCTCAGTTCCTTCTTACCGCCAGTGACAGTTGTCAGAGTGATCTCAGACTTGTTGTCATAAGCTTTTCTCACTCCTTTGTATATAGATACCCTGTTATTGTTAGGAGGTAGTTACGTAGTTGTAGGGTGACCAGATGAGAGGAAGAAAATATTGGGACACATTGGGTGAGGGGAGGGTCCGTCGGCGGAGCAAAAAAAAGCTGAGTGCTGCCAGCGGAGCGAAATATCGGGACAAACACCTAAATATCTGGTCACCCTACGTAGTTAAGTTTATGTCTTGGGACTTTTTGGACTAGTTTTCATCTTTTGTTACTGGGATCAGTATTAGAATGATGCTGTTTTAAGTTTTAAGTCGTGCCACACTTAAACTAAACATATCCTGGTCAGTGACCCACATTCAGCCTGTTTGAAATGTTTGGGAGAATACCACATAAGTGATAAATGTCACATTTATAAGGGATTTAAGCCCAGCTCAAAGAACACGGTGAAGCTCAAATGTCTACTCATGAAGGCAACAATTTGCCCCCACATCGGACTTTTCTTTCTTCTGCCCCAAGCAGTACATCAACCTCAGTACAGAACAACACCAGAGAGTCTAGAACTCCTCAGTCCCATTTGCCAGTATCAAAGAAGGGCTTAGATCCTCCTGAGGCTCCGTACCCTGTTCGGGGGTGTCAGGGCTGAAGCCTAGTAGAGTAAAGTTCTCCAACAATTGTGCATGAGGCACGCCCACACCTACAGAGGAATGGATATGTGCAACATATCTCAAAGAACACCATTTATAGAAAGGTAGGTATTTTTTTTTGGTAGCAGGGGAAAATCTATGGTCTCATTCAGTCCCAGTGTAAGTGGGAACTGCTCCAACGAATTGTGCCCATTTATGCTAATTAGTGTTGCCAACTCACTGAATTTTATCAAGAGTCTCACAATATTTGGTGTTTTCTTAAAGCCTCAGCTCCTGGAGCAGGAATGTAATAACTTCAGAAGTGGCAGGTGACAGCTGCTGAACAACTCTGCTCAACACTATAGGAAAGGAAGTGAAGAATACTGTATCCAGCTGAGACTATGTATACACAAATTAATGAACAAATCTCTTTCTTAAATGCTCAGAACTTTATGCAACAGAAGTACTATTCTTAGAGTTCTTTGTGTCCTGCGTACCAAGAGCCAGATCCTGTGATGCTTACTCAGTTCTTATGCTAGCAAACTCTTTGCCTGAGTAAAGCATGTCAGGATTTGCCCAAATAGCAGTTCCCTCTCAATCCATGAGAATTCACCAGATCAGAGTACACAATTAAAGAGTAAATTGGATTTTAAAAGGGGGAAAAACATGTTTATGTTTAGTACTCTTTTCACAGAAGGTCATCTTAGTCTTTATTGACTTTCCCAATAGACTTTAGTCCTTCCCTTGTATTAGTTCCCAGTAGAGCAGTACTCTCACATACCAGCAGTGTTCTAAATCAACAGTCATTGTTCACTGATGAGCTTTAAATTCATTAATGCTAATTATTCATGCTCTGTGTACTGTATGCTTTGCATGCATATGGAAACTAGATCTATTTTGTTAGACTTGCAAAAAATACAACCTACACATTTTTATTCCATTTCTTTTGTGCACACAAATTAAAATGCTCTTCTCCACCCAAAAAAGTGAAGGCAGAGCCAAGAGATTTTTAAATATATCTTTAATAATTTCCCATGGTCATACAGCTAGGAGCTGTAACCTTGTCATATCTTATAAACTAACCAGGTCTGGTCCTGGACACTGCTGCACAAAGAGGTGGAGGTGATTCATTATAATGAATGTCTCCCATTTCTAAGTCAGTGCTGAACCAAGGCTGTAGCATATAGGATGTTGTGCTGCTGCCATCTTTTTGTTGAGACTTAAAACCAAAGTTTAGATCAATTCTGTTTTGGACAAATTCCAGTTTGATTAATTATTTGCCTCTGTAACTTCTCGCTGAAATTTCAAGTGGACCTAATTCTCTACTGCCTTGCATGTAGGGTAGTGATTTACACCTGGCAGAGTAGATGTAAAACTCTACCCTGAAGATTTTGTAGAGAATTAGGCTTATTGTGTTAAACAGTTGTAACATTTCACTCCAGTAATGGCTGCAGCTGTGTGGATGTATGTGGAGTTGTGTGTGAGAGAGAGAGAATTTTAATTCAATGTTCCTCTTCCCCCGCAGTCCCTTTGAGAAAAAAAATCACCTTTGGTTGTATTCCAGTGATCTTCAATGGGATTGTCCTGATATTTTAGAGCAAAATTTGTCCCATAGTTTTCAAGGTCTTCTGGCATGAAAGGTGCTAGATGAATGTATTGCACAAATGTATCCAGCAACAAATAGAAAAATATTTAACAAAATCATCATTCTGACATAATGGCATTGATTTAAATTAGGGATGAGATGATGTTTAGGAAAATTTCATTTATTTTAAGTTAAGATTTTGCAAAATTTTGAGTATCATAAAAAAAATTCCTCAATTAAAACCAATGATACTAAAAGAAAATTTAAATGTCCAAAAAATATTTCTAACTAAATGGAAGTCTGTGCTATGAAAACCAATAAATACTCTGGTTTTAAAAATAATTCTTGCCTTGTTTCTAGCATTGCCAGGTAAGAGTGCAGCAGTGAATTCACACTTAGCCAGAGCCAAAGAAGTCAGACATCAAAGTTTCTCGTTCTGTTTTATTTTTGTGACGCTTACCTCTGTTTCATTGGAGCACTCTTCTATTGTAAAGTTAGAGTCCACTATTTTTGAGTGGGTTCTAAAACATGCTCATATCCCTAACTTCAATTAGTCCTTTGTGTGATGTTGCTCAACTTACTATGTAACACAGGTGTCAGCTGTACACATCAATTTGAAAAGTTATGCCTTAGGAGTAATGGATAAATAACAGGAGTTAAGATCTTCAAAAAGCTAAGCAACAAGCACGATGACCATAGAACAGTCAGTGTCAGTGTAAAATACTATGAAGTAGACAGAAGAAGAGGGCTGAGGCCTTGTGTTGAAAAATGATTAAGTATTGTGTTCTGTTGTGCACCAGTGGCATTGACTAGCCTTCCTTGAAATGTGAAATGGTATGCTAGCCTTAACGTCAGCAACATGGATTATTCAATAGAGGTAATGTGACGGCCTCAAAGATGCCATAGGCACTGAGACAAAACAATCACTTTCAGCATCTCGTCATCCATGTGCAAGCAGAGTCAGGATGAGCTCTACCCTGACATCTGGTGGTGAATTGTGGCGAGTTGTGGAAAAGAACTTCAGGGGCTGATCTTGTTTGCATAGGCACACCCACCCCGCCTAGCATGAGCCCACAGCAGCCCAAATGGTCACTTTGGCTGCTGTGGGATCCTGAGTTTCTCTGTTGTTGGAGCAGGAAGAATAAAGTGTTGTTACCCTGATTATGTGACTCAAGGACAGTGGAACTGTTTTATGACAGAGGGACTCACAATCAACTAAGTAGCTATCACTAGACAAGGGACATGGGTTCCAAAACCCTGGAAATGGAAAGAGGCTGGGGACAGGCATTTGTACCTGATGATATGGGCCCTCTTTGAGGGTCTGAAACACCAATTGCACCTCCTCCTTTCTCTACTGTGGAATATCAGAGTTAATTTTGATTCCATTAGGAGTCTAGTTACAGGCTGCTGAGCTGAATTCACTTTGGGCCAATGGTGCACCAGCACTGATGCTCCCCTACTACAAGCTGAAATCACTTAAAGAGCTAAAATTACTAAGAGCTGAAATCACTGAGTGCTGGGGTGGGGAGTGGGGCTGAAGATATATTGCTGAGTGGCTAGCAGAGCAGTTTGTGGGACGGCTGGAGTGGCTCACGGGACAGCTGGTGGAGCGGAGCGGCTGGCGGAGTGGAGCAGTTCGCAGAACGGCTGGAGCGGCTCACGGGACGGCTGGTGGAGCGGAGCGGCTGGCGGAGTGGCTCGCGGTGAAGACTGCAGCAGAACCCCATGGAGAGGCAGGGCAGTCAGCCTCGGACCACGTAAGGTGCCCCCTAACACCTCTGTGCTGCCTCCCCTCCCTATTTCCACCCAGGCTGGGAGGTAAAACTCTGCAGATAAACTTTTGAACTCTGGGGCTGCACTGACCAGGGACAGAGACTTTTGGGTTGTTGGACTTTTGAGTGATTTTTGGGTTGCTGGACTCGAGACCCTGAGGGGAAAAGGACACTGCCAAACTTACTTGGGGGTGGGTCTTTTGCTCATGGTTTGTGTTATGAATCCTGTTTGTGGTATTTCCCCAACATAATGCCGCATTGTTTCCTTCCTTTATTAAAAGATTTTGCTACACTCAGACTCTATGCTTGCGAGAGAGGAAGTATTGCCTCTTAGAGGCGCCCGGCAGGTGGTATGTAATTGTCCCAGGTCACTGGGTGGGGGCTTGAGGTGGTTTTGCATTGTGTTATTGAAACGGAACAGCTAGATACTGAACCCGGCCCTTGTTGCTGCCAACTCAGATGGGCAGAAGGGTTACACATGTATCCAAATTCACCAGAATTATATAAGATGTAGAAATAGGTCACTGTTGATCAGTAGTATCAGTACTTTGAGTACAGGTCTTTTTGAGTGCAATGCAGGCTTGAGGCAATCCCCATAGTTATTTTCCAGGAACTCAGCCACAGGGCAATTCATTAAATGCAGGAATAAATAATGTACAAGATTCCTGGGCACCATTGTTTTTACACTGTTTTTATATAGCTCACCAGGCTTCTCCTCTCATATCTCTGCAGATCTCATGTATATAGATTTAGTGGGTTGGCGTTATATAAATATAACAGTTGGCGCATACTGCATCTTTTGGAGAAAATCTTAGTGATATTTATGGACACAAATCTCACTTTGCAGGACACTGCTATAGAGGATTAGATACATTTCTCTACCCTATTTGTCCCTTATTGAAAAGGAGTAAACTTAATCTCATCTTGTCAGTGTCATGGTTGACCATGCTCTCTAGCTAATACAAAGCTATACTTTCCGATTCAGCCCAGTATCGGCGAAGGATATTCTAAGTAATGCTGGATATTCCCAGTAACTCTACTTCACCTGAGAACAAACACCAGCAGGGAAGGCGCCTAGGAAGACAACTGAGGGGTAAGGGAGTGATAGAGGTGATCGTCTCAAGAGATCTTCTCATTATTTAGTGTAGGAAAAGAAAGAACAAGATGGACACAGAAGTCAAACCAGTGATTTAGACATGAAGGTTTTGGAGTGACAGAATGTTGGAACAGCTGGATCCAAAAACCCATTGAAGTGAATGGAAATGATCCCATTGACTTCAGTTGACATTGGGTCAAACCCTGAAATAAGAGGGCTTATTAGACATGATTTAAACTAAGCAAAACAAGGGGAGTTTTTCTTAACTCAAAATGTCATAGGGACTTCCAGCAGAGTATAGCAGAAGATAGAGCTGTTTCTAAACAAAAGAATGAATAAAGAGAGTGTTGAAGTACTAAGACATCTGTATACAAATTCAAGAAACATAGGAAACAAAAAAGAAGAACTAGAAGCCATTAAGTGATAGTGATTACTTTCTGTTGGACATAAATGTAACCTGGTATGAGGGTTATCATAACTGCAATGTAGATTGGTACAATGTGTATATGAGAAATACAAAGAGGTGATGGTATATATGCCAGAAGTAATCTGATGCTGCAACAAAGAGTATGGTGGTGATGGATTCTATTTGGGGGGTGGGGTACAATAAAAAGAAAAAAAAAGGAGAAACTAATGGAGTAGATTGAGAACAGAGAGTTCTTGGACTATATATCTGATTGTTAAAACCCAAAATATACCAGTGTTGTGGGGTTTTACCTGTCCCAACATCTGTTGAGTAAGAAATGCAGTTGACTATGAAATATCAAAGAGTTTCTTAAATTACATAGCAGGCAATTTTATAATCCAAAAATTAAAGGCCCCAATTAGAGCATACAAGTATCCATCCGACATCAGCCTACCCATCCCCATGCTGGGAATACAGGGGAAAAGGGCATAGGAGCCAGTTATACCAGCTCTATGCCTGTTTGGGGCTCCCCTAAGGCAGGGGAATAGCCTGTTAGGAGTGTGTGGCCTTTTTCACTCTGTATCTCTGCTCAGCAAATCTGTCTCAGTAACTCTTGAAATGTTATTCATAAAAGTAATTCAAATCAGCTTACATGTGAACAGTCATGCAAATTGAAAACTAGCTGAAGAAGTGAAGGTATAAAGTGGAGTGCTGCAGTGTATTTGAGTTAAATCACATTGTCCTTAAAATCTTATTTAACGATCTAGAGGAGAAAGTAAACAGAATGTTAATGAAATTCACAGGTGATACTAAATTGGGAAGAATTGCAAATAACAGTCACATTTGAGAAATGCTAGAAGGGGACCTACAGAGATTAGACTCAGGAGAAGATAACAAAATCAGATTCAGTTTAGAAAAATGAAAATTAACTATGCTGGGAGGGAGAAAGCCAAAATAATAATGTTTTATGCAGAGCGCACTTTAACTCTGTGTTTGTACAGTGCCTAGCACAGGGTTTTTGGATACCAGCACAATATACTGGTAAATAATAATGGACAGCAAATTAGACAAATTTTTTGAAAAAGCTAAAATAATTTGGCACTGTATATAGACAGGAGAATAGTAGTCCCTTTCTAGTCAACTCTCCTGGAATAGGGCTTTGATTTTTGGTCACATTACAAAAAAAAAAAATTGACAGACGAGAGAGCAACAAAAGTGCTTGGGGATTGAAGGGAATGATTTATGAGGCAAGATTAGAAGAACTGAATATGTAGAGTTTGGCCAAGCAACAACTAGAAAGAGATATGACTCCAAATATTTGGAGGGAGTAAATAGCAAGGGTGCAGAGGAATTATTCAGAATGGTGTGCTAGCAGTAATGGGATGAAACTTAGAAAGGCAAAACTTAGGCAAAACTTCTCGTTATGATATGTATTAGACTGTGGAAAAATATCCAAAGGAATGTAGTGAAAACCCCATAATTTGAGACTTTGAAAACCAGGCTAAACAAAATGCTAGGAAATGCTTTGTACAGAAGGATATTTTATTTGGGAGGAGATGGGCTAGCTGAATCAATGGGTCTTTTCCAACTCTAACTTTTATGATTCTATTAAATTTGTTCATGTGGAACAAAGAATAATGAAAAGTCCTGTGGACAGGAAGGAGAGGGCCTTAACTACAACACTTGAGGGTCTGAGAGCCTTTCCGTTAAAAACATTATTTTCTCAGGTTTCCACCTATTATAATTACTTCTGCAGTGAAATTTGCCTTTAAGATCTAAGCTAGGGAGTTGTTTTTCTTTGCAAGTTTTCAAAAATGAAAAACAAACTAACCCAAGCATATCTATTTTGCAGTGCTTTGTCCTAATCCCATAGCTCTGAAAATTCTGCATAATTTCAAATTACATTTTGTCAAAAATAATATTTATTTGCTAGAAAAACCACCTGAAGATTTAATTATGTCCTTTAAAAACAGTATATCTTCAATCCAGGGAAAGATCCATAAGTACATCTCTCTCTTTTTTTTATTAGTATAACCTAAAGTTATTGGCAAGAATTATGGCTCTGGTTCTGCAGTATTTTCTCAAAGAAATTGTGATTCTGTATACATTTATTAGTAATTATTTATATTACTGTAGCATGTAGGAGCTCTAGTCATGGACCAAGATCCCTTGTATTAGATGCTATACAAACACAGAATGAAAAGCTACTCCCTACCCCAAAGAGCTTACAATCTAAGGGCTTGTCTTCTCAGTGAATTAATGTGTGGCAAGCCAAGCTGTGATTCTACAGTATAGCAGCTTTCCATACTGTAACATCCCATATGGTCACTGCTACAGCTCAATGAAAGTCCTGGAGTGCGACTTAGCATACTGCACTTCAGTAGTAATCTAAGCCACACTCCAGGTCTTTCACTGTGTTGTAGCAGCGACCACAAAGCCATTACTGCACAGCAAGTTGCTGTGCTGAAGTGTCACATCCTGGTTTGACACACACTAACTCGCTATGTAGACAAGCTCTAAGTATAAGACAGACAACAGATGGATACACACAGACAAACGGGAGTACAAGGAAACAATGAGACAATATTAGTCAACATGATCGGCAGTGGTCTCAGCACACCAGCAGCCAGTTCTGAGGGGGAATTTGAAGGAAAGATGTTAGTTTTATTAATCAAGTATCAGAGGGGTAGCCGTGTTAGTCTGGATCTGTAAACAGCAACAAAGAGTCCTGTGGCACCTTATAGACTAACAGATGTATTGGAGCATAAGCTTTGGTGGGTGAATACCCACTTCGTCAGACGCATGTCACCCACGAAAGCTTATGCTCCAATACATCTGTTAGTCTATAAAGTGCCACAGGACTCTTTGTTGCAGTTTTATGAATGCTTATGGAGAGCTTCTCCCAGGCATATGAGGGTGCTTGCTTTAAAATTTAACTAGTGGGGGATGAAGGCTAGTGTCATTGACCTATTGGATGGAGTTGACATCTTGATAGCAAATGGGAGATGATTGGTAAGGAAGGGATAGGTCATGAAAAACCTGGAAAGTGAAGATATGATAGAAAAGAAGAAGCTAGTGGAGGGAAGCAAAGAGATGGGTGACATGATCAAAGGGACAGGCTAGGAAATAAGCAGGAAAATAAACACACCTATGACATAGTTGGCATCACAGAGACCTGGTGGGATAATACGCATGTCCGGAATATTGGTATAGAAGGGTACAGCTTACTCAGGAAGAACAGGCTAGGAAGAAACGGAGGAGGTGTTGCCTTATATATTAAAAATGCATACACTTTGACTGAGGTTGAGATGGAAATAGGAGACAGATTTGTTGAAAGTCTCTGGGTAAGGATAAAAGGGGTAAAAACAAAGGTGATGTCATGGTATGGTCTACTACAGACCACATAACCAGGAAGAAGAGGTGGATGAGGCTTTTTTTAAACAACTAACAAAATCATCCAAAGCACAGGACTTGATGATGATGATGGGGAACTTCAACTACTCAGAGATATGTTGGGAAAATAACACAGCAGATAGCACAGATTATCCAATAAGTGATTGGAATATATTGGAGACAATTTTTTATTTCAGAAGATGGAGACAGTTACTAGGGGAGAGACTGTTCTAGATTTGATTTAGGGAGGAACTGGTTGAGAATTTGGAAGTGGAAGGCAGCTTGGGTGAAAGTGATCATGAAATGATAGAGTTCATGATTCTAAGGAATGGTAGGAGTGAGAACAGCAAAATAAAGACAATGGATTTCAAGAAGGCAGAATTTAGCAAACTCAGGGAGTTGGTAGGTAAGATCCCATGGGAAGCAAGTCTAAGGGGAAAAACAATTGAAGACGGCAGTTTTTCAAAGAGCCATTATTAAGGGCACAAGAGCAAACTATTCCACTGCATAGGAAAAATAGGAAGTATGGCAAGAGACCACCCTGGCTTAACCAGGAGATCTTCAATGATCTAAAAATAAAAAGAGAGTCCTACAAAAAGTGGCAACTAGGTCAAATTACAAAGGATGAAAATAAACAACAAGTATGTAGGGACAAAATTAGAAAGGCCAAGGCACAAATCAGATCAAACTAGCTAGATACATAAAGGGTAACAAGAAACATTCTACAAATATGTTAGAAGCAAGAGAAAGACCAAGGACAGGGTAGGCCCGTTACTCAATGGGAGGGTGAGGGAGGGGGCGGGGAAATAATAACAGAAAATGTGGAAATGGCAGAGGTGCTTAATGATGACTTTGTTTTGGTTTTCACCAAGAAGGCTGGTGGTGATTGGACGTCTAACATAGTGAATGCCAGTGAAAATGAGGTAGGATCAGAAGAGGCTAAAATAGGGAAAGAACAAGTTAAAAATTACTTTGACAAATTAGATGTCTTCAAATTGCCAGGGCCTGATGAAATGCATCCTAATACTCAAGGAGCTGACTGAGGAGATATCTGAGCCATTAGCAATTATCTTTGAAAAGTCATGGAAGATGGAAGAGATTCAGAAGACTGGAAAAGGGCAAATATAGTTCCAATCTATAAAAAGGGAAATAAGGACAACCCAGGGAATTACAAACCAGCTTCTGTACCCAAAAAGATAATGGAGCAAATAATTAAGCAATCAATTTGCCAACATCTAGAAGATAAGGTGATAAGTAACGGTCAACATGAATTTGTCAAGAACAAATCATGTCAAACCAATCTGATAGCTTTCTTTGACAGGGTAACAAGCCTTATGGATGGGGGGAGATGGTAGACGTGGTATGTCTTGACTTCAATAAAGCTTTTGATACTGTTTGATATGACCTTTTCATAAACAAAATAGGGAAATGCAACCTAGATGGAGCTACTATAAGGTGGGTGCAAAACTGGTTGGAAAACCATTTCCAGAGAGTAGTTATCAGTGGTTCACAGTCATGCTGAAAGGACATAACGAGTGGGGTCCCACAGGGGTCAATTCTGGGTCTGGTTCTGTTCAATATCTTCATCAATGATTTAGATAATGGCATAGAGAGTACACTCATAAAGTTTGTGGACAATACCAAGCTGGGAGTGGTTGCAAGTGCTTTGGAGTATAGGATAAAAATTCAAAATGATCTGGACAAACTGGAGAAATGGTCTGAAGTAAATAGGATGAAATTCAATAAGGACAAATGCAAAGTATTCCATTTAGAAAGGAACAATCAGTTGCACACATACAAAATTGAAAATGACTGCCTAAGAAGGAGTACTGCTGAAAGGGATCGGGGGGTCATAGTGGACCACAAGCTAAATATGAGTCAACAGTTTAACGCTGTTGCAAAAAAAGCAAACATCATTTTGGGATGTATTAGCAGGAGTGTTATAAGCAAGACACGAGAAGTAATTCTTCCTCTCTACTCCGTACTGTTTAGGCCTCAACTGGAGTATTGTGTTTAGTTCTGGGCGCCACATTTCAGGAAGGATGTGGACAAATTGGAGAGAGTCCAGAGAAGAGCGACAAAAATGATTAAAGGTCTAGAAAACATGACCTATGAGGGAAGATTGAAAAAAATGGGTTTGTTTAGTCTGGAAAAGAGAAGACTATGAGGGGACATAACTGTTTTTAAGTATGTAAAAGGTTGTTATAAGGAGGAGGGAGAAAAATTATTTTTCTTAACCTCTGAGGATAGGACAGGAAGCAATGGGCATAAAGGGCAGCAAGGGAGGTTTAGGTTGGACATTAGGAAAAACTTCCGAACTGTCAGGGTGGTTAAGGACTGGAATAAATTGCCTAGGAAGGTTGTGGAATCTCCATCATTGGAGATGTTTAAGAGCAGGTTAGACGAACACTTGTCAGGTATGGTCTAGATAATACTTAGTCCTGCCATGAATGCAGAGGATTGGACTAAATGACCTCTCGAGGTCCCTTCCAGTCCTATGATTCTATGATTAGAGAGCACTAGATTATGGAATGAGAAAGAGGGATGGAGAATGAGGGAGTCCATATAACATCAGAGAGACTGAGGAGGTCAGAAATAGAAAACAGGACATTGTGTATTGAATAATTGTAAGTACTCAAGAGTAGGGACTGTCTTTTTGTGTATATATAAATATAGAGAGAGAGAGAGAATGCATTCCTTCTGTGTAGGCAGGGCAAAACAAGTGCAGGAGCTTCCATTTCGTATTGGTGACACTGTCTAGAGTTTTTTTTTAACAAAACTAAAAAGGACCTCTGAAGTCTCTGATGATGACAGTTTTATTTGCAAAGCAATCCTCTGCTTTTTCTGCTGGATGAAAAACTGGGTCAAATTCTGTTTTCACGGGTACATGGGCATCCCCCACTGAATGAATTTTAACAAGACCAAACCCATCCTGAAATGTCTTCTTGTGGCAGAAATACACCTGTGATGTTAAAATCATTGTTTAAAAGATAATAAATTATGAAAAGTGATCACCAGAGATACATCAACCCTCACTCTCCTCCTTTTTCAGCAGTAATCAGGCCAGTGGCTAATGCCATTTGCAAATGCAGCTCTTCAATAATGATACTGTATGGAACCCCAAGCGTATTTTTCATGTGTTCATTAAGATACATAGGTTTCTGACTGGCCAGGATGATGTCCCACTCTCTCTTGGGGCTTGTTCCTGCACCATTAAAATTAATGGGAATTTTTCCATTGACTTGAATGGGAGCAGGATCAAGTCCTGTGGAGGATCAATATTAATAAGATACATATTAAGACAAAATTGATATGCTTTGTTTGTTTCTTTTTAAGTCTTTTAAATGCATCTTGTCGGCTAGGGAGAGTTGCCATGTTGAATCTCATTCTATGAATGTGTGTACTTCAGGTCACTCAGAAGTAATTAATTTTATTTATGTCTTAAACAAAATTGTTTGGCACAATGGTAATAAAGTTAATGGAATTATAAATTGTGATTTGCATTGTGGGTCTGCCACTCTGGGGGGAAAAAATCTTGACCGTGTCTCAATGTCTATTCATTTTCAATGTACCCCAAGGTAATCTTTCAGTGTTTTAGTAATTCCATTAAAATCAAAGGGGACTAGCTAGGCAGAACCCCCCTGTTTCTACTGACAGAGGGGAAAAATCCAGACACACACAGGAGTGAAGGGGCCCTTCCTCCTCTCCCAGAGAAAGCAGTATAGTATTGTTAAATATAGTTCTGTTTTACTTAGGAGGGTGGAGGTCTCTTTTTCTTCTAAGTTCTTCTGGACTTGTTCCTCTACTTTCTGCTTTCCATAGTTTAGTTCCTACAGAAGCAAGGAGCCTGCAAACCAGGCCACTGAGAGCAAGGGGGAGGAAAAAGTGAGGACAAGTACTTAAGAAAAAGAGGACTTGATCCTGCATTTGAAGAGACAGTGGTACTAGCTCTAACATGCTAGTTTTTCATTCTGGGGGATAGGCAGGTTGTTTCAGGTCCCCTTTCTCCCAAGTTCTTGTATTGTCTATCCCTAAATCAGGTGTGCTGGAATGGGGGGGGGAGAGGGGGCCATGGCCCTCCCACTTTTTGCTACAGTGGGCCCTGCCCCGTTCCTCTCCTCTTCCCTCATGTCCCCACCCCCTGGGCTCCCTGCCCAGGGCAGATGGAGGTGGAGGGTCCACCTTGGCTCCCCACAGCTGCCTGCGCGGCTCTCATCCCGAGCCGACTCCAGCTGAGGGGGCGGGGTCCTGGAGCCGCAGCCCAGCCATAGTAAGACCTGTGCAGGCAACTTTGAGGAGCCTGGGTTCCTCCGCCTGCTCTGGGCAGGGGGCCCAGGAGCCAGGGACATGGGCGGGGGCTGCTTTTGGCCCCACCAGTCGGGGGGGGGGGGCAGGCTCCCTGACCCCGCTACGGCTTCCAGCTTGTCTGGGGGGGGACGACTCTGGGAGAAGAGGAGGGGCAGGGGTGGGGCCTTGGGAGGAAGAGATGGGGAAGGGGCTGGGCTTTGAGGGTGGGGGCCCCTACTCCCCACTTTTGGGAGGGCACTACGACCCTTGTCCTAAGTGATTTGGTTTGGCTGCAGGTCAGTCTGCTGACAAGCTTGAGGTAGCATCTATGCCCTCTGTGGGGCTCATATATTTTTGGGGCGGTAATCCAAGCAAAGTGACACCAAAATTGTCTCATGACTTATTATATGGGGACAGTGGGAGTTGGGAACTAGGAGGTTAGGAATGGTGAGAGGTGCTGAGGGCTGGCTGAAAAGCTGCTATGTGGGGGATGATGCTGGGTTTGGAGTTGGTGAGGATGCTACTTGGAGGATGTAGAAAGCAACAGAGGGTCCTGTGGCACCTTTAAGACTAACAGAAGTATTGGGAGCATAAGCTTTCGATGCATCTGAAGAAGTGAGGTTCTTACCCACAAAAGCTTATGCTCCCGATACTTCTGTTAGTCTTAAAGGTGCCACAGGACCCTCTGTTGCTTTTTACAGATTCAGACTAACACGGCTACCCCTCTGATACTTGGAGGATGGTGGGTTCTGGGTTTGAAGACTGTTAGGGCGGCGGGTACTTGGAGGTGTTTTTTTGTCTCTCTTAGCTCCTGCTCACCCACGCAGCTCTGGACAGCACTGCTCTTCTAGATACTTCTAGAAGTATCACTTCCTCTGCTTTCTAATTGAGTGCCATGGGGAAGTGGGGAGAGTGTGATTGGGATTGCAATGAGGCAATTGTTTCTTCCTTCCGCTGTCCTGGGTCCTAGCAACTGCAGAATACTTCAGATTTTCCCCCTCAGTGGGGTGCAATCCAGAGGATGCCCCAGACATGCCCCTCTGGTTAAGAAGTGTTTCTCTACCCTGGGACATTTTGTACCTGTTTTTTTCCAGCTTTCTATCTATGCTATATTGGATGTGGGGACACAGATGGTTTTGAATGATTTAGGCACAAGACTGGGGCTCTGCAGATCTGGATTCAACTTCTAGCTCTGCTACAGATATCATGTGTGATCTTGGGCAGGTCACTTAATCTTTGTGTGCCCCAGTTGCTCTTATGTAAAATGGGGATAATATCTCTTTTTTTCTCCTATCCTTTTTCTTTTCAGGATGCTTTTACTATGTTATTAACCAATTGTAGCTGATAAAAAGAATAATAGTTGGTCAGTCATTTTGCTGTGAAAATTATATATATGTGTGTGTGTGTGTATACGTAGAAATATATATATAGAAAGAGAGTAAATGAAACAATGAATTCACACTACTATGGCTCTTTTTGGTAATGTTGATTGTTAAGTTGGCTCTTGAATCACTGAGGTCTGAGTATCACTGATTTAGACTGTAAGCTCTTTTGGACAGGGACTCACTATCTCAGTTAGGTATTAGGTGCTATTGTAATACAAATAGTAATAACTATTGCTGTAACACAGGCATTTGTCATAGTCAAGAAATCAGTGGACGAGAAGCTGGATATGAGTCAGCAGTGTGCCCTTGTTGCCAAGAAGGCCAACGGCATATTGGGCTGTATTAGTAGGAGCATTGCCAGCAGATTGAGGGAACTGATTATTCCCCTCTGTTCGGCACTGGTGAGGCCACGTCTGGAGTATTGCGTCCAGTTTTGGTCCCCCCACTACAGAAAGGATGTGGACAAATTGGAGAGAGTCCAGTAGAGGGCAACGAAAATGATTAGGGGGCTGGGGCACATGACTTACGAGGAGAGGCTGAGGGAACTGGGGTTATTTAGTCTGCAGAAGAGAAGAGTGAGGGGGAATTTGATAGCAGCCTTCAACTACCTGAAAGGGGGTTTCAAAGAGGATGAAGCTAGGCTGTTCTCAGTGGTGGCAGATGACGGAACAAGAAGCAATGGTCTCAAGTTGCAGTGGGGAAGGTCTAAGTTGGATATTAGGAAACACTATTTCACTAGGAGAGTGGTGAAGCACTGGAATGGGTTACCGAGGGAGGTGGTGGAATCTCCATCCTTAGAGGTTTTTAAGGCCCAGCTTGACAAAGCCCTGGCTGGGATGATTTAGTTGGTGTTGGTCCTGCTTTGAGCAAGGGATTGGACTAGATGACCTCCTGAGGTCTCTTCCAACCCTAATATTCTATGATTCTGTGATTGTTTTAGGTTAACTTTTGGTTGCTTTTCCTATTCCAATATTGATAAGAATACTAGCTGGCATCTGTAACTGTCCTTCTAAATTTCATTGTCTAGGTTTGAACATCAGGTGTTTGCATAAAACTCCTTAATGTATTTTTCTTCAGCATTTCTTGGAATGAAAGTTCTCATTTCCTTGCCAATGGAAATATGTCTTGTTTCCAAACAGGTAAGCATCTAGTACAGTGGTTCTTGATCTATTTACAACTGTGGGCCACATATGGTAACATAACAACATGTTATGTGAGCCATATACAATACCACCTCTATGGCCCTGCGGATGTCACATGGGCTACATCTCTGTGCTGATTGGGCCGCAGCTTGAGAACCACTGTATAACTCCCAGAACCACCCCATGACGCTGTAAATCAGACTATCACAAATATCCTTCATGTTGGACAGGAAAGGCTCTCTCCACCACAATGTGCCTGTCTGACTTTTTGGCCCATAGGCCAAGTCTATCCTATTAAATACATGTTCATAACATGGTCAAGAGGTACTTGGTTTGAATTCAGATGTTACCACCTTCAGGAAATGATGGAAGAGCCACCTGTTGGTTGGTTGTTTCTGTCAGTCTAAAAGTTATGTTATTAAACCAGGGATAGAGACTGAGTTTGAGATGAATTTGTGTTTTCAGCAGCATGTTTTTTATTCTAACATGTATTTGGGAATATACCGTACATTTGTGGGTTTATTTTTATATATATATATATAATGCCTATGAGCATTGGGTAGGCTGAAATTTATATTTATTTGTAAAATGGAATAAACATATTGAATTAAACATGGTTAAAATAAACTGTAATGCACCAATATAAAAAGTCACCAGTATTTTTTGTGGGATCCTCCTTTGGAGGTATGGTGTCAGGTCTGCCTGCCCACTTTCAGATTCCCCAGCTTTAACACTACCAGGCTATAGTGCTGTTCAGATGCCTGCCAAAGTGCCACAGCATGTTTCTGTGCTACTGTAAACAAGGAACAGTGGCTGCTTTTAGTCAGTGAGGATTGAAATTGTTCAGTAGTAAAGAGTTTTTATGACCCTGGCTCAGCTCCCCCAGTGGACTCTGGACCAGCTGCTATGTTGGATCCACCCATTTGATCCCAGGTGCTCTTAGGCTGGCTGAGTCTGGAACTGGCTTTGACCCTCTAGGCGTACTCTCAGGGGGCAGATCCTCTGCCTAGAACCCCTTCCTGGTTTATGGGACTTTGTAGCCCAAATGCATAGGACCTCTTAATCTCCCAGATCTCCCCCAAATATACCAAAGTTGTGGCCACTCTGGATTACTGTTTTCCCCCATCAGAGATTACTTATCAATGACAGCAAAGGATGCACAGACTTTGCAATGGAATTGCTAAACAAGTCACACTTTACTCACAAACAAAGCATAGGCGATATGCAGATCTATACAAAAATAACAAAAACCTGCATGCTAAATTCTCCCTTCAGTGACTTGACCATTTTGAGAGCCCTTTGTGTTTTGTTCAGGGTTCCAGGGCTCTCGCCTCCAGTCTCCTCCACCTCCTCCTTCTGACTAGTCTTGTCTTTTGGTTCTGGTCTACTCTCTTTCTAAGTGGCTGATGAGAGAACCTGCCTTTTATAAAGTTTCAGTCCCCCAAGTCGATGACATCTCCTACTCCAGTGCCGCTTCTAGTCCCTCGTCAGGTGATTTGTTGCTTGGTTACAGCCCACATAAGGATCAGACTGGGAAAACTGGTATCCTTTGGCTGCAGCCAGCTCATTTAAATGGAAGATCACTCAGGTTAATGACTCTTGATTGCTGTCCATTGTTAGCCCTCTGCTAGGTGCAGAGATTTCTTCTGACACCCCTTGGGCATTTCAGCTCAAGATGGAGGCTTCAGTGCCAAAGTAAAGGCACAATACAGTCTTACATTGAAAATTCCATTCACAAAATAGAATGGAGTTTACAGATTAATATAGACATATATCAGTCCTTCACAGTAATTAACAGCAATAACATTTAAATGTTTCAGAGTCAGTGCACCATTACAGTGAATGGGAGCAGATAGAATCTTTCTTAGAGTTTTGCCATTGACTTCAATGGGGTCATGATTTCACGCATAGTTTCTATCACTGGACTTCATAAAACACCTCTGCATTCGGACACATTCCGTTTTCTTCACAGACATAACAATTACACTTTTAAAAAAATGTAAATCTTTAATTCTGGAGACGCTGCTGGGGTGGTTAGCAGAGAAATACTGATTATGGTATACCAGCTCTGGCTCCTGGCTGCAGCTAATATATCTCATCTCTAAAAAGTGTGGGGGAGGAGTGATTAAGCAGAATACTTATCTCCCAAATGTGCCATTTAAATTCTTTCCAGAAAACCTAATTAAATAAATAAACGGACTGTATAAACTCAGAAATAAATTAATCCTTGGTTATCAACAACTCTGGTTCTAATATCCTCCTTGGCTAATAACTGAATGTTCCCTTAATAACATTTGTAGTTATGATATACCCATGACAGAGGATGTTATAAGAGAAGACATTCCAATGAAGGAATATATGACACATTTCTTATATAATAGTACTACTAATTTTGTGTCTATTTGAGTCAAATTGTTAAAAACAGTGGGGCAGAATTTTCAGAAGTGATTTAGGAGCCTTCTACGTCATTGAGACACTGTTGAAAATTACCCAACATTACTTTGACTTTTCTATTCTTTTTCTCTTTTTAGCAATTGTGCCCTGAGTTTGTAGAAGATTGAATGTCTCATTATAACTCTTGTCCAAAGTGTCCAAGAAAACATATCGAGTAACAACCAAAATGTCACCAGCTGAGTGAAACACTTATAAGCTTACCTGCTTCCACCACTTGCATGAGCAAGGTAAGTACTAAGAATGATGTTAGAAACATTTTCATATTTATTCCAATGTTTTATTGGAAGAAGAAACTGTGGTTTTAATACAGTCTTGTAGGCCTGTCTCGATTGCCTTACCTTATGTAGTCATTTACACCTGTGAAAACTGCTACCACCATTTTGAGAGGAGAATTTGGCTTAGTAGCATATTACACGCATTTTGCAGAGGAATAAAGGACTGCACAGGGGGCAAGGTAAAGGAGAACAAGGCCCTCTGACTGTAGAACCTTAGCCTACTTGTGACTTGGGAACTATTAGGGGCTGGAAGGCTCATGTCAGGGGTTTGGGCTCAGTCTCTGGAAGAAGATAGGAGAGAGAGAGAGAGAGAGAGAGAGAGAGAGCACATATTCAGCCAAACAGAGTGATATTAGAACACCCCTTAGTAGTTAATAACTCTGTGACAGTCAGGGAGTAGATCGTCCCCTGTAGGGTTACCATACGTCCGGATTTTCCCGGACATGTCCGGCTTTTTGGGCTCCAAATCCCCGTCCGGGGGGAAATCCCAAAAAGCCGGACATGTCCAGGAAAATCGGGACATGCGGGGCCGGGGGCTCGGGGGCTGGCGGTGCCGAGCCGGGGACTCGGGGGCCGGCGGTGCAGTGCGGTGCCGAGCCGGGGGCTTGGGGGTGCTCGGCCGGGGGCCGAGCACCCCAGGGCCCGAGCCAACCCAGGTTGGAAACGCCGGGGGGGCCAGTCTGGGCCGCGCCTCCTCCCCCCACACCCTCCTTACCTGCTTCAGGCTTCCCGCGAATCAAATGTTCGCGGGAAGCAGGGGAGGGGGTGGAGTTGGGGCGGGGCTGGGGGCGGGGCCGGGGCCCCATGGAGTGTCCTCCTTTTGGAGGCTCAAAATATGGTAACCCTAGTCCCCTGCGTGGTAATTTATTGGGCAATGCACCTGTGGCCAATGGAGGGCATAATGACAGTACGAATCAAAGGGGGGCGTCTATTGTGATTGGTCTGTGGTTTAGGGAATTGAAAACGCCTTTGCATGCTTCCTTTGTTGGAAGAAAAAGTGTGGCAGAATGCATGGTCTGCTTGCCCTGCCTCGTTTAAAAAAAAATAAAATAAAGTTCTTTCTAACAAATTATGCCTAGTAGAATTTGTACTATAGTAAACAGACCTACCTGTGTGTGTGGTATAAAGATTTCTAGAACACAGATTATTTTTATTTTTGAGGGGATAATTTATTTTGATTCCTAATGACACTTGCTCAGAATATATTCCTGTCTGGTTGAGATTAATTATGCATACATGAATAACAGTAAGTTAAACTTGTACATTATTTACAAAGAAGGTGTAATAACTCAGCAGTCCTAAAAATTGCTGCTGCTTTTTTCTTCGCCTTGATTTTCACATGTGCAACATGCATCTTTGTAAAACACATATTTGCAGATGTCACTTTAAATACTATTTTCCAAGATTTTATTTTCATAGAAAACAGATGTCTGTAATTATCTCTTCTTTGACCTCTGAGACTTATCAAAGTCAAATAGGTAATCATCCAATCAGATGGGCTATCATTATCAGAAGAAAAGTAATTATAATCTGAATATGTTTGAACGTGATTATTATAAGCCTTAAACTGTTACTTCTGATTGGGGCAGAACTGAAGACATTATCACTTCATAATTCAAATGATGTAACTTCACTTGTTTTTTTATTTTGGAATATGGAAAGCCAAATTTATTTAACAATGTAATTCTTTCTTTAAACATGAACAAATTATGCAATAGTCTCTCTAAAACCACAAGAAGGCTTCTTAAAATCTTGACAGTGAAATTAGGGGAAATGGTATTTAAGAAAATTAGAGCTAAGAATCTAAATCAGACAGATCTCAAAATGAGAGGATGAGGCTTCCAGGAGCAAGAGGAAGTGCAAGTACATTCATGTGAAAATAAATTTGGAGAGATGTTTTACTGCCTTAGGGATTAATTCAGCAAAGCACTTAGAATCTCCTATAAGAGGGCTCTTAGCAGCCAGAGATAGGTTCTGCTTGACACCGCACAGGATCAGGTTCTAGAACCATATACCTCTTTCAATCCATTCATGGAACTCTCCCTTCCACTGGTATTACTGGGAATTACACACATTCACCAAGGGTAGAATAGGGTCATAGTGCTCGATTTTGAGATGGTGATCTTACTCCAGTCCCTAGAAGGTGGATGTCTGCAACAGAGAGACCACTATCACAACTGGAACTCATTAACATGCTTGCTGGCAGTTTCAACATAGAGGGCCAGGATTTAACAAGGATAGGATCTGATTCTCCATTGCCTTGCACTATGTATGATTATTTATAGCTATGCTAAGTGGGTATAAACTGCTACTGTTCTGATTTAATAGAGTTTTACAGTGAAATTACCTTCTTACAGGAGGATCTTTCAGCAAGCTTTTAAGATAGCTGGTCCCTTAATCTAGGAGAGGCAAGCACCTGTACTCCTAAGATGATCTTTTTGTATCTGACTGCTGCAAGTTGCACCTCCCTTCCTTCTAGGTGGCATGTGTTTTTAGCTTCTATTATATTTTCCCCTATATTTCCTTCTGCCATATTCCCGAGAAAGAATTACATCTTCTCAGGGCCCACTCATCTCCATAAGTGCTGCTTTGTGGCTCTTTGGTCCATTAAGACCTATTTTCCTTATATACCCTGGGCTCCAGTAGAAAGTTTAACAAGTAGGATGCCTAATCTTTCCTTTTCTCTCTCTGGAGTTATTCATTCTTACTATTCTTTTTTTTTTTTTTTTTTTTTTAATGGGAACTGCCTTTCTGTGTGTCTCATTCTGAGCCCTGGATGTATCTCCATTTTGCTATTGCTGCTCCTACCCCATATTACGCACCTGTTTCTCAATATGAATTGAATGTGTATATAATATGATTGCCAAAATTCTTAGACATTCAAAGCTTTCCTTACCCCTTATGTGATGAGTTCCAGATTTTCTGCAGTTTCATCCTTGGGGTTTGTTTAGTTGCTTTATTTTTCCCCACATACAGCATGAGGAGGTTTTATCTTCTCTGCTAATGATTCACTTTGTGATCTTGGGCAAGTCACTTAAGCCAAAGTATTCAAAAGTGTCCACTAATTTTGGGTGCCTAGATCTATACACTTAGAAACTTATCAGAGGTGCTGAGCATCCATAACTCCAATTGTATTCAATGGGAGCTGCAAGTTACCATTGTTTAATATTTGCAAAGTGCTTTGAGATCCTCATATGAAAAGTGCTGTAGATTGCAAAGAAGTTCACCCAAATGTCAGTTCACGTAAGGGAACCATCTGTAAGTCTTTGGATAAAAGTGATGGCTCCCTAATCTCTTCACCCTTGACAACTAACTAATACCCACCATTAACAATTTAATATATAGTGAAGATTTTTCTGAACAGTACCCATCAGCTAACCGCAACGACTCTTTTCTCAAGATGGTAGGTCTGTCAAGGCTGTATCCCCACTTTGAACTTTAGGGTACAAATGTAGGGGCCTGCATGAAAACTTCTAAGCTTAACTACCAGCTTAGCTCTGGTCCGCTGCCACCATTTCCCAATTAGATTCCCACCCTGGGAAGCCCTGAGAAAACCTTTCACCAATTCCCTGGTGAATACAGATCCAACCCCCTTGGATCTTAAAACAAGGAGAAATTAACCATCCCCTCTCCTTCCTCCCACCAACTCCTGGTGAACACAGATCCAATCCCCTTGGATCTAAAACAAGGAGAAATTAACCTTTCCCCCTCCTTCCTTTCACCAACTCCTGGTGAAAACAGATCCAATCCCCTTGGATCTAAAACAAGGAGAAATTAACCTTTCCCCCTCCTTCCTTTCACCAACTCCTGGTGAAAACAGATCCAACCCCCTTGGATCTAAAAACAAGGGAAAATCAATCAGGTTCTTAAAAAGAAGGCTTTTAATTAAAGAAAAAGGTAAAAATCATCTCTGTAAAATCAGTATGGAAATTAACCTTACAGGGTAATCAAACATAAAGAGCTCAGAGAACTCCCCTCTAGTCTTAGGTTCAAAGTACAGCAAACAAAGATAAACACTCTAGTAAAAGGTACATTTACAAGTTGAGAAAACAAAGGAAAACTAACACGCCTTGCCTGGCTATTTACTTACAAGTTTGAAATAGGAGAGACTTGTGTAGAAAGATGTGGAGAACCTGGATTGATGTCTGGTCCCTCTCAGTCCCGAGAACGAACACACTCCCAAACAAAGAACACAAACAACAACCTCCCCCCCCCCCAAGATTTGAAAGTATCTTGTCCCCTTATTGGTCCTTTAGGTCAGATGTCAGCCAGGTTACCTGAGCTTCTTAACCCTTTACAGGGAAAAGGATTTTGGAGTCTCTGGCCAGGAGGGATTTTATAGTACTGTACACAGGACAGCTGTTACCCTTCCCTTTATAGTTATGACAAGGTCAAAAAGAGATAGAACTACCTTTTAAATGCATATCCATAAATCCTTTCCCTCACAGCATCACAAAGTTTGTTGGCCTAATAAATTCTATTTTACAGTATGATTAACCTTCAGCTATTAAAGCAGCACCAACAACCATTGTTGGTCTTATATATCAAGACAAATATCTAATAATTAATATTTAATCTCACCTTTGTCTTGTTCAAAGCCTTTCCACATTCCTTGCAAGACTTCGTACATTCAAATTAAGAAAAAAAGTTGGGTTGTGATTGACTGAAATTAATTTTTCTTGTCATTTCTTAACTTTCATTCTAAAGCCTCTTCCTTTCTAGTCAACTCAATTATGTTACCTGCTCCTAGGTAGCTCTTAGATGCTCTAAATCTACTTCATATGTAATTTTTTCTCTCTTAGGTCACCTTAATTATATTACAAAAATCCTTCCCAAGGATTCAGCTTGATAACTGACTTCAGCTTGTGTCTTCTGTCATTGTGGTGCACTGCTGTGTACCCATAAATTCATTCTTCTGAGCAGAACTTCATCTTTTAGAAGACATTACCACCTTCCTTTCCTTTGATTTCATTATCTTGAGTGGTGGTTTATAGCTGTTTACTGAAGATTCCCTCACAAAAGATAGTTCTACCTCTTACAAAAGGTTCCACTACCTCTAGCCACTTATTTGTGCCTTTTTACTCGAAACTTACCTCATGGTCACACCTTTCCTTCTTTGGAGAGGAAGTCTTTCTGGCCATGTAAAGAAAGTAAATGTAGATAATCTACCAAGAATCAGCATTACAATAAAAAGTGATTCCTGTTCTGAATGTATTATGCTGCAGGCAGCTGTTGAACCTCTCTAAACTGTTCATTCTCCAAATATCAGAACTGATATTATGAAGTTTTATTATGAAAAACTGCTATATCATGAGTGCCTATATGTATGTGGATTAGGGTGACCAGACAGCAAGTGTGAAAAATCGGGACAGGGGGTGGGGGGTAATAGGAGTCTATATAAGAAAAAGACCCCAAAATCGGGACTGTCCCTATAAAATCGGAACATCTGGTCACCCTAATGTGGATCCACTATTGCTGACAGGGACTGTAGCAGCAACAAACCAGACAGGTACCATGGAGTGCTTAGAACTCAATGACCCTATTCAGGTGCAAACACTTGGGACAATGGGTGAGCTGCATTCTTAGAAAACCATTTAGCGGACTCCTCTAAAGGGAGGGGATAAAGAAGGAGCAGCATTGGAAAGCTACCCAAAAAAACAGAACAAAGAATGTCAGTGGGGGTTTAAAATAGTGAGCCACCCAGCAATGGGGTAGTAAGATAGGAAGAGGAAAGAGGGGCAGGAAAGGGGAAGGTAAGAGAAGCTGGGAAGGTGTTCTGTGAGGGAGAAAGACCTGCGAGTGTGCAGTAGCCTGCATGAGGAGCGGTTACCCTGCCAGCCTTAGTGGACCCAGAAGGTCCCCAAGGACTCACAAGGGAAGGGTAAGCTAGAAAGAGGGCCATTGTGATGTCAGGTGTGTATTATTTTGGATGATCTGGACTCTCCTGTGTTTTGTATGATTAAGTAAAAGAGCATAAAGGAGTTACACACACACACACACACACACGTGTGTGCGTGTGTGTGTGTGTGTGTGTAAAACTTCTTCAAAACTGACGGAGTTAAACTGTAACCAGAAGCTTCACACTGTTTGGGTGGAATTCTGGGAGACGGTGTGTTTAAGTAACTGGAGTACTCGGGGTGGGGGGGTGCTCGGTGTTGGTCCTGGAGGCCTAGAGCAGGTGGGCCAAGGAGCTCCATTTCCAAGAAGGGGTGGCAGGCTGAGAGTCAGTGCCCAGAAGATGAGCCAGAAGGGCCGAGGGAGAGACCAGTGCTGCAGCCTGCCGAGACCCAGAGAAGCTTGAAACAACTGGGAATCTAGAGCACAGGCTTGGATTCCCTTCATGGCAGTCCTAGTGGGTGGTCAAGGGGGGGTGCTCACTTGGATCTATGACAACCTCTACTAGCATCCTAGACTTCTCGTCTTTCCTGGGTATTGCTTCCTGGCTTTTACTCCTCATTCTCTGCTAAAGTTACTCTGGAATTCTTGCTTTCTTTTTTAAATTCCATAATAAATATATAATTCTTCTTTTGAAAGTATTTCCACTTGTTAACTATCTGACTTAAGTTTAAGTTGTTGTCCTTCTAGAAACTGTTCCTCACATTTCTTCTTTTATATCAGTCTGTTCCACGTCCCTCGGGGCATGTCTACACTGCCTTGTAGCTCAGGTTAATGGGATGTGAATAGTATTGCACCCAAAGTTCTGGACTATAACTCCTTTTGTGGACACTGCGAGTGCTAACTTAAAGGCCCCTAGTTCACACTAATGTAGTCCTGTTTGAAGAGGGTTACGGTAGTGTGAACTAGGGACCTTTAAGTTAGCGCCCGCAGCATCCACACAGGGGAGTTAATGTCCCACTGGTGCACACTGCAATTGTACAGACACCCCCCCGGGTTACGCAAACCGATTTACGCAAATCCGCACTTACGGAAAAAGTTCCGTAAACTAGAAATAGGAGACGTTTTTGTTTTGTTTTTTTGCGTAATGGTCGGGTATAAGTTTCCGACTTACGCAAAATTCGAGTTACGCAAGTGTTCAGTTCCGGAACACTTGCGTAAGTCGGGGAGCATCTGTAGTCCAAACTGTGGGGTAATATAGACATGTCCTTATTTTATTTTGCAGACAAACTTCTTCCACTAAAGAGTATCTGTTCCACTCCTCTCTCACTTTCCCCCTCTAACATCTTAAAATAACTTTTTTTTAAAAAACTAGGCTTCTTATCACTGGTTATGCACTAACACTCCCAAGAATGCCAATGGCTTCTACATTTTTCTAGAACTAGTTAACTTTCTCTCCTTATATAGATGGAATTTTTGTAGTAGTATTTCAGTTGGACATTTTTTGCTTCAAGGGGTATATCTACACTACAAGTACTAAAGCAGCACAGATGCAGTGCTGCAGCTATGTCACTGTTGTGCAGACACTTACTACAATGACAGAAGTGGTTTTTCTGTCACATTAGTAAATCCACCCCCTCAAGAGCCAGAAGTTAGGTGCACCTACAGTGAGGGTTAGATGGAACTAACTATATCGCACAGGGCATGAAAATTTTCACAGTCTTCAGTGATATATCTCGGGCAGGAGCTTGCTCTTCCCTCCCTTCACCCCCCCCCATACCCCACTCTGGCCAGAGCTTACTCTCCTTCCCGCAGCCCGGGAGCCAGGAGGAGCTCATTCTCCCTGCCAGAGTGGCCCAGGGCTGGAAGATTCTGTGTCCCTGACAATTATTGCTTGCCACCCTCACTTGTGCATGCCCCTGGATCAACCTAAATTTTAGATGTAGACCAAGCCTGGGGCTACGATCTTTCTTCCTCTTCAGCCTGTCTTACTCCTACTCTTTATCCTAGGTTGCTGACCTTTTCCTCCGTGCCTATGATGCTATAACTGAACTAGAAAAGGAGTCATTAATTTCTACTTTCACACAGATTTCTCCATTATCATGAGGCTCTGCAATCCTTTCTTCATCTTTACGTATTTTAAAGTGCCATATTTGACAGTTTGTTCACAGATATGTGCTAATATCCTGCTTCTGATTCTAGTACCATCTACCTTTTTTACTAAGAAATTATCCACTCATTTCTAAGCAATCCTAGTAGCTTTTTAGTAAGAAATCTCAATTCACTTAATTAAGCTGCTTAGTTGATGCCTCTCTGAAAGCCCACCAACTCTACAGCATAGCTAATCCTGAAAATTGACATGGGTTCGTGTCTAATTTATTCTGAATTATTCTACCATATACTTCAGAAGTTGTTAAAGCATGATTGTTGTTTCATACAACTGCCAGGCAACTCTACTCCAAGTTTGAGACCAAACTATTCATAGTTTGATATAAATAGTACAATTGTACATTGCTAGTGCTATATAAATTATAACAAGTAATTAATAGTCTAATCTCAATTCCACCCCAAAGGATGATGCTTTGAATTACGGAAACAGAAGACACAATCTTGCAAAGACCTCAGAGATATTGAGTGCCCTAAATTCACTTTGATTTTAGTTGAGGGTACTCATTACCTTTTAAGAATATTCCTGGGACCTCGCAGACTCAAACATAGTGCCTATAAACAGGAATTCAGAAGGCACGTCAACATCAGTACACGTGCATCTTGGAAGTTTACATCCCACTGTCTCCTTTCTTCTTCAATGTGTGTTCATTTTAAGTGCACCTGCACCACCACATTGCAGTGATTCCAGAAGTCGTCATCTTTGACTGGTTGGATAGAAGTTCTTGACCGGTGACCAAACCTGGGCAAGCTGATTTTGAGCCCATACTGGTAATAACCTATTACCAGTAGCCTAATCTTGACCCTTCCCTAAAGGCATTTCTCAGTCTCCTGAATGGTGCTTACTTCTTCAGCAGGTTATTAACTAAGAATTAAGAATCCGTTTGAAGGAGATTCTCGCCATAAATTATGTATCTGACAAAGAAAACATTCAGTTGTATCTATGAACTCATTTTCATCTAACAGAATGATGAATACTTAGTAAATTTTGAAATTGCTAAGGTCAGTTAATGAATATTGGGACAGAAATGAGCATAACACCGTGTAAAGGTGTAATGCAAGAAATTAATAATTCTTTGCTTCACAGTTTGTTTGCATGATTTCAAGGTAATGCTAATGATAGCTATGTTGATCACATTATGGGAATAGTTGACACTACCTGGGTAAAAGAATAACTCATGTGTGTTATACACAAAAAACTTTGTCAGAAGAATATTATTGAGGTTGCACAGTCAAGCACTCAAACATTAGGAAATGACAGAATTAAGGTTGTCTGTGAAACCTTGATTTGGCCCCTTGTGTGTGTGCATTATGATGCCGTTTTCAATCACATCATCACATTATTTTTTCCATGTGCCTCGTTCTGTGCATAGAGTGGATGGTGTTCACGTAGCAGCTAGCTATTCAATATTTTGTTTTCTCATTGTTTAATGAGTGGCCCAGTGCCTTGTTTACTGCACATTGTTCTAATCCTGCTCTGAAGACAGAATTATTAATTTCCTCATGAGCTTTTCTGTGGCACTCATCACTATGGTATCTAAGGGTTTCACAAATATCATCACATTTATTTTCACAAAACCCCTGTGAGATGAGATATCCCTTTTATAGATGGAGAACTGAGGTGGAGAGATGAAAGTAAAAAGTATCCTCTAATTTTGGGTGCCCAATTTGAGATACCTAGGACCTGAGTTTTCAGAGTATTTAGCAATATATAGCACTTTATATGTTCAAAGAACACCCCAAATTCAGTTGCAGCTGTGAGTGCTAGCACTTCTGCAGATCAGACCTCAGGGTCTCAAGTTGGGCACCCAGAAAAATGAGGAGCACATGGGTTCCTCCCTCCCCCTTGCCCCCCGCTATTTCGTAGCTGTTGAGAGCTTGACTTTGCAACATTATTAATGTTCTTTTAATGTTTTTGTGTATATTTTTCTAGGTTAAAAAAAAATTAAAAACCCACAGATTTCATCATGAGTTATCACTGACATTCACATGGGTTGTCAGGATGACTGGAACCTTCATATCCACCACACAAACCTATATCACTTGAACTATTGAAGTAACTAATGAGTCGTCATCCCTTATATGGATCAGCGCTACGGGGGGATGGGACACTTCATCAGTGGCTTTAACAGGATGTTTGCTGACACAAGAGGAAAGATGAGACTTGAGGATCTTGGGTTCTATTCCAGGCACTGGAGGAAAGTGTGCTTTAGCAAGCATCAACTCTTCTGCTCTCCCCGCCCCTCCCTTCCCCAAATTTTGATCCCTTTTGTCACAGCCCCTCAAGCATGCCCGTTTTCCACTCCTGTCTCTTTCCCACCCCAGCTGCTTGTCCCAGGCCTGTTCTCTTCATGTACCCAGTCCCAGACTCCTACCCTCAGGCTTCTGATGCTAATTTCAGGCTCCTTGCCCAGCCAATCCCAGATCCCATCCTTTTGGCTCCTCATTCAATCTCTCTCTTTCTCTCTCATCTTGTCACTAACATCCAGTTGCACTCTCTTGCCTATGTGTCCTGTCCCCACTGGCTCCCAGTCCCAGTCTCTCTCCACCCTGGGCTCTTTTTTTCAAATCTCAGTGCCTCCCACCCCCAAACACCTTTTTCCAGCCTTTTTGACCAGCCAGTCCCAGTTCTCCACTTGCTCTCGGACTGCTCATCAGAGCTGCCGTTCTTCACCCTTCATCTCCTTCCCTCTGGTTCCTAGTCCCAGTCTCTCCCCCAGATCCTCATCCAACCTCAGTCTCCCACAACCCACTGGCTCCCAGTCTCTCCCTTACCTCCACTTTCCCTCCTTGTCTCCCAGTCCTAGTCTCCTTGGCCAGCCAGTTCCATTCTCCCCCTTGTCCCCAGTTCCCGGTCCCATTCTCCTTGTTCAGCCAGTCCCAGTCTCCTCTCCATCTTCCAGTTTTCTTCTTCTCTCTCATGCCAGCATTCAGGCCCAGACTCCTTCCACCGAGGCTCCTTGTCCCATCTGCTTCCTGAGGTTCAGTTCTTGTCCCCCCCCCCCCAATCATTTGAATCAGGCAACTTTCTCCTACTCCAGGGGTGGCAAACTTTTTGGCCCAAGGGCCACATGGGGTTGCACAACTGTATGGAGGGCCAGGTAGGGAAGGCTGTGCCTCCCCAAACAGCTGGGCCCCTGCCCCCTATCCACTCCCTCCCACTTCCTGCCCCCCTCAGAACTCCCAACCCATCCAACACCCTCTGCTCCTTGTCCCCTGACTGCCCCCTACCGGGCCCCCCACCCCCTATCTAACCCCCCTGTCCCCTGATTGCCCCAACCCCTAGCCACACCCCCACCCCCTGACAGCCCCCTCGGGACTCCGACCACCCCCTCCTGGGACCCTCCCCACCCCTAACTGCCCCCCAGGATCCCACCTCCTTATCCAACCCCCCCTGCTCCCTGTCTCCCCTGACTGCCCTCCCGACCCCATCCACATCCCCGCCCCCTGACAGGCCCCCTGGGACTCGGACTCCCACTCCCAACCCTCCCTGTTCCCCATCCCCTGACCACCACCACCCAAACCTCCACCCCATCCAACCACCCCCTCCTCCCTGACTGCCCCCCCGCTTCCAGCCCCCTTACCAGCAGCAGGAGCTTGCAGGCATGACACTTGGCCAGAGCCAGCTGCGCTCCCACGCTGCCCAGTGGGAGCCGTGGGCCAGAGCGCAACCAGCGTGGCTGCGGGGGAGGGGCCAGGGACTAGGCTCCCCGGCCAGGAGCCGGGCAGGACGGTCCCACAGGCCAGATGTGGCCCGTGGGCTGTAGTTTGCCCACGTCTGTCCTACTCTTTGCTCTAGCTCAGCAGGAGGCACGTAATTGAGAGCATAGAATAGAGAGGTTCCCTGCTGTCATTTCCAGAGTCTTGCCCTGGCTCATGCTGCAGCAGCCCAGAGCTGCAGTTGCTAGGATTGTCCTGCGCAGCTCAGCCCTTGGCTGGGGCATGCTCAGTGTGGATGGATTCTTCTGGGAATTGAGCAGGATAGCTCTAGCAAGTCTCTACTGAGCATGTGCAATCTGATTTTTTTTTCAACGGCCTATAACTTGGCCAAATTTGTCTATATTTTTATGGGGATGGCAAAAAGCACATCCTTGACACAGCGGGCCCCCCCCCCCTGCCAGATTTCAAGTCACCGTTCCAAAGAATCAGGGTGTTAGAGCATATAAAAATAAAGGTCACCTGAATTTTTTAACATAGTCAAAACAACATTTTCCCTTAGCATCATTCTCTGAAATAATTTAACCATTATGAATTAAATTTAGCCCAAAAATTCAGCCTGAAGTAGACACCTGGCATGGAAAACTTCAGCTCAAACTGTTAAAGTTTTGCAAAGTTGTAAGCAATTGGATACAGTGTTTTATAGTGGAAATTGTCAGATAATCTTAATAATAGGGGGACTAGACATAAACACCCAATCAACTTGAAGGTAGCTGATAGGTTTGATAATATCACTGTGAAGATCTAATCTTAACCATTCTGAGGAGGACCAATGCACCCAGCACAGTCCTGGTTCAGTATCCCATTTTGTAGAAGGCCAGAATTAGACAGAAAATCATATCCCTGCTGTAGAGTTATATAGGATGGTTTAGATATATAATATAGAAAGTATATCATTCTCGATTAAATGTTATAGGTTTTTAGAGTCATTTGTACAGAAGCCTTTTATATTTATGTAGAACCCTATTAATTTCATTCCCATTAAATGGTGTAGGATGTTTCTATAAGGATAAGTTCCAGCAGAAGAGAAGAGGAAATGCATTTCCATCTCCAATCTTGACTCCTCATTTCAAGTTATATTATGAGCCAAGTGAAAAATGGACAAGAGGAAGGAAGAGTCAGAATACATCAGTTGCCGGCTTCCAGCCAGCTAACTACAATGGTAGGAGGCTCAGGAGGAGGAGCTTGGGCAAAGGAAAAGTCGCTATAGCACATTGTCTTGTTTTGACTTATGAGTGACCAGAGTGAGAGGGGGAAGGAAGAGGACAGACTGTGAAATCTGGAATCTGTGTGTGTGTGTGTGGTGTGAGTCTCTTTCTCTCACGCATTCAGCATGCTAAGTGCAGTGATGGACTGCCATGTGTCATAGCGTGACTTGGTAGCTTTGATTGGTGGAAAAGCAAGGACTCTTTCTGGGCTGGGATGGAGGAAAGAAGAGATAATTTGTTCCTATCATGAGATGACAGGAAGTGTCTGAATGGATCCTTGTAAGTTTGTTGATGGAGCCAACATTTTGGTGGATCTGGGCTTTAGTCTTCCTCCGGTTTTGTGATTTTGCTGTGTTTACCTTGACGTTTTAAATATTAACCTGGAAGACTAGACTTTCTTTGAGGTCTGCAAAAAGACTCGCAAGGATGTGTTCTGTGGTAGTACCATTCTTCTTAACTTCAAGGAATATTTTTAAGTCCTAGAGAATGGGATAAACAGTACCATTTTGGAAGTGGAGTGAGGATAAGCGGCATCAGCACGGTCTTATTGGTGTCTTTCCTATTAACATTTACTTCGCGTTGACTGTTTTGTGGCATGTTGGTTTTTCCAGGCAGACCACAGAATATGCATGACCCCGGAGGAAGGACCCATATCCCTGAGGTACAACTCTGTTCTTGTTTAAAAACAAAACACATCTTAGCGTAATAAAATGTCCAATGGAATGAATGGAGGTGGTTGGATTTTTTCAGGTAAGAAGCTCTCTTGCCCACAATTTAGTGCAGAGTTGTGCTGTTAAACTGCTGTTACATACCACTGCATGAAAATCTGCATTTCAGCTATGAGTGAAGGATTCTAATGTATATAGTCTGTAAAGCACTTTGGGAAAGAAGGAAAGAAAATATTTAGAGCAGCACAAATCTGAAAATTAAACTGGGAGAGTTGGGAAATATTTTGCCCTTCTATAGTACATTCTACCTGAGAATCTATAAGATTACATTAACAAATGAATCCTTACAATATCCTTGTAAGGTAGGTATTTTTACTTGCATTTTATCAATGGGGAAATGAAACAGAAATATTTGTGGGCTCGCTATGGTCACGTAGCAAGTCAGTCAGTAGCAGACCCAGGAATAGTATCCAGCTCTCCTGACTCCTAATTGTGCGCTTTAACCATTATATTATGCTCCTTCTGATGTACAGATATAGACTGTACACCTCTGCATCTTCAGTCTCTTATTACAAGGTGCCTGCTCTTCCAACAGTTAAATGTTAGTCATTAATGGACATTGAAAATATTTCTTTGGTAGTCTCAGAATCTGATTATCTTGTTCTTTATATAATGAATATG
This sequence comes from Chrysemys picta bellii, assembly GCF_011386835.1. Classification (NCBI taxonomy): domain Eukaryota; kingdom Metazoa; phylum Chordata; order Testudines; family Emydidae; genus Chrysemys; species Chrysemys picta. Next base: position 53,396,918 of record NC_088795.1, on the reverse strand, counting down.
CAAAGATGTTAAAATAGATTTCACACTGATGACACACATGCTGCCACCCCCTAAGAATCACTTAGGAAAACTCTATTGTCCACTGGAGATCATGATCCACTTAAAATTGACATTTACACCTGGCTGAGTAGTTATTGTATCCATGCAGTAATAATGACTGGCAAGTAGATGGCGTACCTGCAGCAGGCAGAGTAAGTCTATGAAGGCCAGGCAAAGGGATGAAAACAGCAGAGACACCTTGTTGCCTTGACTCCCCCTCTGCTTGTCAGCAGCTGGACGCCTGACAGAGACCGGGGGAAAAGAGCAACATGGGAAAGAGGAGGAGGAATGGCACTGAGCCAGCCTTCAACACAAAGCCCCCAGCGGCAGGCTCAGGCTTTTCCAGCACAGGGTGTATGTCCTGCTGGTGACAGCTCCAGCCTGAGAGAGGGAGCCATCTAGGAGAAGGAAGAAGTAAGGGGGGCGGGGGTCCTATCCCCCTTGCAGAGTATAGCTACCTCATCCCAAAGCCTGCAGCAGCCAGAGGGGCTTTAGCTGCTTGCTGGTGTTTTGTTTTTCCTCTGTGTAAATGGATGTAGGACCAAAGGAGAGGTGGAAATCTCAGTGGCTGCCTCCTGCCTCACAGACAACTGGGGACAATCAACAAATAAAGCAGCAGCAGACAAGCCTCACGCTGCTGCTGTTGCCACACAGAGGCTGGCTTCTACATGCCCACACCCAGACTTACTTTAGTTCCCGTGGCAAGCTGCAAGGCTACAACATTCTTGTTAGAAACAGGTTTGGTGCATGTGTGTTGGTGTTGGGAGGGGAACTCTTGGGGGTGGGGGGGGAGAGGACAAGAGCCCATAGAGCAGCAGTGCTAGGGGACAAGGCCCCTGGTGCTGAGGGGTGGGGACTGAGCTCTTGCTGAAGTTCTGGAGTGGCAGAGCTGTTGTGGCTGGCAGGGGAAGAGCTGTTGCTGCAAGGAGGCTGGTGAGGGCAGAGCTTAGCTACTGGGCTGACCTCCGGTCGCTGCAAGTGGGAACAGAATTCTTGCTATTGGTTGGGAGGGGAAAGAGTTTTGCTGCTGCTTGGGTGCTACTGGAGGCCCATATCTGGGTGACGATCTTGACAAATGACCTGTGTTCCAATGAACATTGAAGTGATACAATCCTTTGCGGGGGGCTACTGCTCCTGAGAGTTTGGTTTGAGGAGCCAGCTGTGAACAGGAGATGCTGCTTGTGCTACCAAGCTCCCATCGTGACTTGAGTAGTAGTTAGCTGACAGCCCTAGCCCACTGGTTGCAGAAGCAAGGAAAAAAGAACTGGAGTACTTGTGGCACCTTAGAGACTAACAAATTTATTAGAGCATAAGCTTTCGTGAACTACAGCCCACTTCTTCGGATGCAAGGAACAGTCTCTTATGGATTCAGTAAAGCTCATTTCTTACACATAAATTTATCTCATAAGTTTTCAAAACCAGTATGAAATGTGCACATCTGTAAAGGCACAACCCTCTTAGGACCCACTACAACTGTAAATTGGTAGCATTTGATTGGTAAGATTTAACAATAAAACAGATTTATCTCCATTCCTATGGGACATGGATTAATCTAGACAGAGTTCTCAGTGCTGCTGAAAGGCAGAAAACTCTACTACATGAAAAGAATCCAGATCCTTTGAAATCCAGTTCTCAGTTTAGATATGATTCTTAGCATTTGTTTTTTAAAAAAGTTTTATTTCTGCTTTTATGATTAGATTTAAAAGTATTTAGTGAATTATATCATATAAAATTACATGTTATATACTTTAATTTCACTTGTATTGTGGGGAACAGTGTTGTACAAATTGTTCTAAAAGTTGTGGCATTGTATTCGCTGTAAAAGGAGCAGAGTGAAGTTAGTTCCACTTTATATTAATTTGAATACTTAATTTCTAAGCTTTGTAATGTCTGTATCTTTTAAGAAAATTCCAATAGTTTCTGAAAGATTTCAACTGAAGTAAGAGAGAGAGTCTTCCACCTTAACTCCAAGTTAATAAAGTTTCTCTTCTCCCTCCATTAGAACCGGGTGAGCTATTCACAGTGAACAATTTATTCAGATATTTGCTGTTTGTGAATTATTTGTGTATTTACTACTTATGCTGTATAATTGATCATTTAAGTCACATGGTATTGTTTTTGTTCCTGATTAGATGCCTCCCAAACCACAAAGCTTTCAAGATGGCCAGGCGAACACTTCTAGTGTAAATACTCATGCAAATACAAGTTCACACATATGTTTGGAACATTCACTGAATAGTACAAAGTTCACTGACATAAAAGTGGTGCAAATACCATTGAAATGAATTTGCAGTTGTATTTGAGTTAATGTTTGTGAGTATTTTTTTGCAGTATTTGCCCAGTATTTGTCTGACCAGGGAGGGGGGGTGGGTATGGTAAACGTCTCTGTATCCCTTTTTCTGTAGCCAAATTTATCACCCCTGAACCCACAGTGGATTCAGTAATGATATGCTAGATGGAAATTCATCCAACAGGATCATGATCTGGGTTAATTGAAATGCTGGTCCATTTTTTAAGAAATAAAGCATTTACAAATTGGAATTCTCTGAAGTAACACTGTTAACACTTGCTCGCGTTATACAGCTAGCAGGTGAGCTCCAAATAGAGCAGAGAAGGAGTCAACAGGCGGTGGAGAAGAGCTGAACTCCACTGAATCTCTGGTCTAGACATAGGCCACTACATGAACTAGGCCATAGGCCACTACAGCGCACAAGCGACCAGGGAGCTTTTGCGAACAGGGGCTGCTAAGGGAGTTTCGCAAGGGAGTTCTCCAGGTGAAGGAGGAGCAATACAGCACCCTTGGGGTAAGTGACTGTCTGTAGTGTGTGTTTGTGTTTGGGGGTTACTTGCTGTGTGCTGAGCTTGTGTTTATCAGTCTGTTTGGTTGTTTGAAGGACTGTGTGCTGTGGCTGGCAGTTGGGGGCCTGTATCCGAAATGTTACGGAGGCATTGTCGAGGATTATCCAGCCCTCTGACTACTACTCCATGCTATTCATCCATGTGGGCACAAATGATACTGTGAGGTGTGACACTGAGCAGATCAAGAGTGACTACAGGGCTCTGGGAGTATGGGTCTAGGAGTTTGGAGTGCAGGTGGTATTCTCTTTGATTCTTCCTGTCAAAGGTAGGGGCCCAGGCAGAGACAGATGCATCATGGAGGTGAATGCCTGGCTGTGAAGATGGTGTCGCCAGGAGGGCTTTGGCTTCCTCGACCATGGGATGCTATTCGAGGAAGGACTGCTAGGCAGAGATGGTGTTCACCTTTTGAGGAGGGGAAAGATCCTATTTGGACACAGACTGGCTAACCTAGTGAGGAGGACTTTAAACTAGGTTCGATGGGGAGCAAAGCCAACAGGTAAGTGGGGAACATGGAGACATGGGAGACTGGTCGGAAACAAGAGGGAGCGTGGGCTATAATGGCAGAGAGAAAGGAGGGTCAGGGCAAAACTGGGAGGCAAGATCAAACCAGTATCTTAGATGCCTATATACAAATGCGAGAAGTATGGGTAATAAGCAGGAAGAACTGGAAGTGCTAATAAATAAATACAACTATGACGTTGTTGGCATCACTGATACTTGGTGGGATAATACACATGATTGGAATGTTGGTGTGGATGGGTACAGCTTGCTCAGGAAGGATAGACAGGGGAAAAAGGGAGGAGGTGTTGCCTTATCTATTAAAAATGTACACACTTGGACTGAGGTGGAGATGGACATAGGAGACGGAAGTGTTGAGAGTCTCTGGGTTAGGCTAAAAGGGGTAAAAAACAAGGGTGATGTCATGCTAGGAGTCTACTACAGGCCACCTAACCAGGTGGAAGAGATGGATGAGGCTTTTTTTAAACAACTAACAAAATCATCCAAAGCCCAAGATTTGGTGGTGATGGGGGACTTCAACTATCCGGATATATGTTGGGAAAATAACACAGCGGGGCACAGACTATCCAACAAATTCTTGGACTGCATTGCAGACAACTTTTTATTTCAGAAGGTTGAAAAAGCTACTGGGGGGAAGCTGTTCTAGACTTGATTTTAACAAATAGGGAGGAACTCGTTGAGAATTTGAAAGCAGAAGGCAGCTTGGGTGAAAGTGATCATGAAATCATAGAGTTTGCAATTCTAAGGAAGGGTAGAAAGGAGTACAGCAAAATAGAGACAATGGATTTCAGGAAGACTGATTTTGGTAAGCTCAGAGAGCTGATAGGTAAGGTCCCATGGAAATCAAGACTGAGGGGAAAAACAACTGAGGAGAGTTGGCAGTTTTTCAAAGGGACACTATTAAGGGCCCAAAAGCAAGCTATTCTGCTGGTTAGGAAAGATAGAAAATGTGGCAAAAGACGACCTTGGCTTAACCACGAGATCTTGCATGATCTAAAAAATAAAAAGGAGTCTCATAAAAAATGGAAACTAGGACAGATTACAAAGGATGAATATAGGCAAACAACACCGGAATGCAGGGGCAAGATTAGAAAGGCAAAGGCACAAAATGAGCTCAAACTAGCTACGGGAATAAAGGGAAACAAGAAGACTTTTTATCAATACATTAGAAGCAAGAGGAAGACCAAAGACAGGGTAGGCCCATTTCTCAGTGAAGAGGGAGAAACAGTAACAGGAAACTTGGAAATGGCAGAGATGCTTAATGACTTCTTTGTTTTGGTCTTCACCGAGACGTCTGAAGGAATGCCTAACATAGTGAATGCTAATGGGAAGGGGGTAGGTTTAGCAGATAAAATAAAAAAAGAACAAGTTAAAAATCACTTAGAAAAGTTAGATGCCTGCAAGTCACCAGGGCCCTGATGAAATGCATCCTAGAATACTCAAGGAGCTAATAGAGGAGGTATCTGAGCCTCTAGCTATTATCTTTGGAAAATCATGAGAGACGGGAGAGATTCCAGAAGACTGGAAAAGGGCAAATATAGTGCCCATCTATAAAAAGGGAAATAAAAACAACCCAGGAAACCACAGACCAGTTAGTTTAACTTCTGTGCCAGGGAAGATAATGAAGCAAGTAATTAAGGAAATCATCTGCAAACACTTGGAAGGTGGTAAGATGATAGGGAATCGCCAGCATGGATTTGTAAAGAACAAATAGTGTCAAACCAATCTGATAGCTTTTTTTGATAGGATAACGAGCCTTGTGGATAAGGGAGAAGCTGTGGATGTGGTATACCTAGACTTTAGTAAGGCATTTGATACGGTCTCGCATGATATTCTTATCGATGAACTAGGCAAATACAATTTAGATGGGGCTACTATAAGGTGGGTGCATAACTGGCTTGATAACCGTACTCAGAGAGTTGTTATTAATAGTTCCCAATCCTGCTGGAAAGGCATAACAAGTGGGGTTCCGCAGGGGTCTGTTTTGGGACCGGCTCTGTTCAATATCTTCATTAGCGACTTAGGGTACATCTACACTACAGGGGGGAGTCGATTTAAGATACGCAAATTCAGCTACGTGAATAGCGTAGCTGAATTCGACGTATCGCAGCCGACTTACCCCGTTGTGAGGACGGCGGCAAAATCGACTTCTGCGGCTTTCTGTCGGCGGCGCTTACTACCACCTCCGCTGGTGGAGTAAGAGCGCCGATTCGGGGATCGATTGTCGCGTCCCGATGGGACGCGATAAATCGATCCCCGAGAGGTCGATTTCTACCCGCCGATTCAGGTGGGTAGTATAGACCTAGCCTTAGATATTGGCATAGAAAGTACGCTTATTAAGTTTGCAGATGATACCAAACTGGGAGGGATTGCAACTGCTTTGGAGGACAGGGTCATAATTCAAAATGATCTGGACAAATTGGAGAAATGGTCTGAGGTAAACAGGATGAAGTTTGACAAATGCAAAGTGCTCCACTTAGGAAGGAAAAATCAGTTTCACACATACAGAATGGGAAGAGACTGTCTAGGAAGGAGTACGGCAGAAAGGGATGTAGGGGTTATAGTGGACCACAAGCTAAATATGAGTCAACAGTGTGATGCTGTTGCAAAAAAAGCAAACGTGATTCTGGGATGTATTAACAGGTGTGTTGTGAGCAAGACACGAGAAGTTATTCTTCCGCTCTACTCTGCGCTGGTTAGGCCTCAACTGGTGTATTGTGTCCAGTTCTGGGCACCGCATTTCAAGGAAGATGTGGAGAAATTGGAGAGGGTCCAGAGAAGAGCAACAAGAATGATTAAAGGTCTTGAGAACATGACCTATGAAGGAAGGCTGAAAGAATTGGGTTTGTTTACTTTGGAAAAGAGAAGATTGAGGGGGGACATGATAGCAGTTTTCAGGTTTCTAAAAGGGTGTCATAAGGAGGAGGGAGGAGGAGGGAGAAAACTTGTTCACCTTAGCCTCTAAGGATAGAACAAGAAGCAATGGGCTTAAACTGCAGCAAGGGAGGCTTAGGTTGGACATTAGGAAAAAGGTGGTTTCAGGGTGGTTAAACATTGGAATAAATTGCCTAGGGAGGTTGTGGAATCTCCATCTCTGGAGATATTTAAAAGTAGGTTAGATAAATGTCTATCAGGGATGGTCTAGACAGTATTTGGTCCTGCCATGAGGGCAGGGGACTGGACTCGATGACCTCTCGAGGTCCCTTCCAGTCCTAGAATCTATGAATTTATGAATCTATAACTCCCAGGCTAACAAACATGCTAGCTAGACTATCAGTATTTCATGGGAGTCTTCTATATACGAGACTACTTCTGTTTTTCTAGTGCAGCACTTCTCTAGCCTGATCCTTCAACCCTCACTCACTCTGAATAGCACTTAGACAAGTCATCATTCCCATGTAGTTGGAGGCATTATTGGCACAAGTGCTACTCAGTATGACCAAGAGTTACAGAATAGGGATCTTAAAAGGAGATCTGCACCTGTTGTGAGTTCTCATAGAGTTAGTTAGTTGCAACTTTCTATCCAGTCCAGGGATCGAATCTGGGCAGAGTCCATCTCAGGTGGAAATGGCAGCATTTTCAAAATGTTAATTGTTTTGTAAATTCTATCATCTGGTATCTTTGTTGGGGAAAAAGAAAAGGTTGAAGTGAAGATTTTATTAGCTTACCTCTTGACAGCTGATCATGCTATGTAGTATTGTTATCCTCATTTAGTATCTGCAGAATTTCCATTCAAAATAGGGGAACTTTTATTTCTTAACTGGGTTACTGGGTTGAGCACATGTCCCTTGACGCTGGACTTCTGTATTTGAAATCAGAATTGTCCAGTACTGTAGAATTATAATTTAATCATGTAAAATAGAGCTGGAAAAGCCCAATTAGATCATCTAGTCCATCTCCCTGCTAGTGTAGGACTATTCCTTACCAGATATTGTAGTGCTTTTTTCCAGTGCAGTTTTAAATGTCTCCGGGGATGGGGCTTCCATCTCTTCCCGTAGGCAAATATTTCACAGCCTAACACATCACACTATTGGTACTCTTTTCCTGATGATTAACCGAAATTTCTCTTTTTTTAAAATACATTCAATTTCCCCTAGATTTATCACCTTGTACCATTCTAAATAATTCTGGTCGTTTCTTGATATTGACCCTCTCAAATAAGCTGTGTTTTTCTTCCATGCCTTATTCCTTTGTCAGTACAGCTATAGATGTTTAGCTCTTTTATTCTTTCCTCACTATTCTGTCCCTCCAGGCTGCTAACCATTTTTCCTATTCTTCTTTGAACTTCCATGTTGGATAGGGTTACCATATCTCATAAATAAAAAAAGAGGACCCTCCACGGGCCCTGGCCCCGCCCATTTCCCCACCCCTAGCCCCGCCCCAACTCCGCCCCTTCCCGTCCTAACTCCGCCCCCTTCCACTCCCAGCCAGGGGGAAAGGACTGCCCCAGCACTACCAGCTTCAGGGTTTGCCGGGCAGCCCCCAGACCCTGCGCCCCCAGCCGGCGCTTCCCCAGCGCAGCTGGAGCCCGGGAAGGGAAGTGCCCAGCCGGGGGCACAGGGTCTGGAGGCTGCCCGGCAAACCGTGAAACCGGTAGCGCTCGGGCTTTGGGCAGCCCCTATGCTTCTGGACCCTGCGCCCCCAGCCGGGCACTTCCCCGCCCGGGCTCCGGTGGCGCAGGGTCCGGAGGTACGGGGGCTGCCCGAAGCCGGTAGCACTCGGGCAGCCCGGCTCTTAAACAGAGCCAAAGAGTTGGGGAGGAGCAGAGCCGCCATTTTCCCGGACATGTTCGGCTTTTTGGCAATTCCCCCCGGATGGGGGTTTGACTGCCGAAAAGCCGGACATGTCCGGGAAAAAGAGGACGTATGGTAACCCTAATGTTGGAAGTGATTTTTGTAAAGTTTGTCCCCATTAAACTGCAGTTCTGCCCTGAAAAAGGAGAGTGGCATCATTGGGCTCCATGTTTGTCTCTCATGACTTACAATTCAAATCTTTATGATGTGGTGTTGTAGCCATGTTGGTCCGAGGATATTAGAGAGACAAGGTGGGTGAGGTGTAATATCTTTTATTGGACCAACTTCTGTTGGTGAGAGACGTAAGCTTTTGAGCTTACACAGAGAAGAAGAGCTCTGTGTAAGCTCCGAAGCTTATGTCTCTCACTAACAGAAGTTGGTCCAATAAAAGATATTACACCTCATCCACCTTGTCTCTCTCTAAGTCTGGGTGGGCAAACTATGGCCTGTGGGCCGCATTCATCCTGTCAGACATTTTAATCTGGCCCTTGAGCTCGCATCGGGGAGCAGGGTCTGGGGCTTGCCATGACCCCCTCCAGCTCTTATGCGTAGGGGCAGCCAGGGGGCTCCGCACGCTGCCCCCACCCCAAGCACTGCCCACGCAACTCCCCTTGTCCAGGAACCGCAACCAATGGGAGCCGGGGGGCAGCACCTGCAGACGGGGCAGCGCGCAGAGCTGCCTGGCTGAACCTCCGCGTAGGAGCCGGAGGGGGGACATGCTGCTGCTTCTGGGAGCTGCTTGAGGTAAGCGCCGCCCAGAGCCTGCACCCCAATCCTCTGCCCCAGCCCTGATCCCCCTACCCTCCTCTGAACCCCTCAGTCCCATCCCGGAGCACCCTCCTGCACCCAAGCCCCTCATCCCCAGCCCCACCCCAGAGCCTGTGCCCCCAGTTGGAGCCCTCACCCCCCCACACACCCCAATCCCAATTTCATGAGCATTCATGGCCCGCCATACAATTTCCATACCCAGATGTGGCCCTCAAGCCAAAAAGTTTGCCCACCCCTGCTCTAAGTCAAATCTGGTCAGTTTACAAGTGAAAGATTGTTTTCTCTAATTGCCAGCCCTGCAAACTCAGTCTGGAATTGCACAGTCAAGATGAGTTCTTTCTTGCTCATACATCAGACTAATAATGATTCTGAAATAAGAACTTAGAATCATGTTCTGTTCATGATGCAAAAGAAGTAAAAGAATCTAGCTCTCACACTCATACCATAGTTGTGTGGGATATTCTACTAAAAAGTAGTAAAAGCTTAATTTGCTTAGTGAAGTAAAGCAAAAATGACAATAAATGCACATAGGAACAAGAGCAGTGCTGTGGGGTAGCTAAGTGCCTATTTTACATGGCCATGTTTCAACATGGAACTCATTTTTAATGTTCACCTTGTGGACACTTTCTCCAGTGAACACTATGGAGATGAAAAAAGTATTCTAAAGGCTTTGGAAGATTTCTGGCTTTTTAAAACTCCATCAGCTTTAAAATTTTCTTAACTGCTGGGCCTCCAAAAAAATGATGATTGTATTTCTCTTTCCCTTGGATAATGATACAAAATGTATGAAGGTTGGATTTTGTGATCAATGTTTGTTGAAATAAGATACCTTTTTCTAGGCGCCTCTAAAAACTTTTCCATCAATTTTTACTTCAGACTCTCTGGAGAGACTTGCTGGTACATGTGCAAATCTTGACAGAACTTACTATCTTATTCTTCAAATCTGAAGCCCTGAAGCCTACACCATGCTTTCTTTAGAAGGTAAGTTTAAGGGAATTTTTTTTTATATACCAGGAGTCCAAAAGGAAGACATTTGCTGGTTGGAGGTCCAGTCCTGGGTGTATTGCTGATGATTTAATTGGTAACATGATTGGTCCCTTTGTTCCACATTGAAATAATATGGGTGAAGAGGTGTCAGAAGAAAGGATTAAATGGAACTCAGCCTGCATCCATGTAGCTGGAAAATAGTTAATGTCTGTCAGATGACCATAAGAACCCCTCAAGGTTACTACTCAGCTAGAGAAACATATAAGTGTAACCGAAAAACAGATAAACAGGACCTTGACTAAAATAGACCTATCATGATTGTCACAGCCTTTATATTCATTACTTAATGACCATGAATAGAAAAATATTAACCTGCCATCTTTTAAGGCTGATATCATAGAACTGTTTTGCAGATTCTTTTATTCCTTTATATTTTCCTATGCTATGATTTCCCCAAAATATATATAAAATTCAGAAAAGATACAATATAGATCAGTAGTAATCTGCTGCCTATAGACTGGGATTCTAGGTGATGAGATCCTTCAAGCTCGCACACTTCTTGATATTTTACAAAGTTAGATATGTGATAGTATAGAGACCCTAAAGTACTTTTATGTTGCATGGTAAGATTGTTCATTATTAGAAGCCTACAAAAAGTCTGCTGAAAATTACATAACTAATGTCACTGGGAAATGCAAACTGCTCTAAATTAGAGTCGGGTGAGCTGCTAAAACCAACAGGTAACATTCTGCCTGAAAATACTGCATTGGGATCCTCTTACAAATGTTTGATTTGTTTATTGGGGTGCATGTATCCAACTTTGATGGTCAAAGAAATGGAAATGTGAATTGATCACCAAAAGAACACTGTTAAGGAAATAAATATCTGAACAAAAAAAAGCAGCAGAAGGAAATGGACATGTTGTAGCTAGCTACAGTAACTCCTCACTTAAAGTCGTCTGGTTAACGTTGTTTCATTGTTACATTGCTGATCAATTAGAGAACATGCTCATTTAAAGTTGCACCATGCTCCCTTATAACATCGTTTGGCAGTCGCCTGCTTTGTCCACTGCTTGCAGGAAGAGCAGCCTGTTGAAGCTAGCTGGTGGGGGCTTGGAACCAGGGTGAAACGGCAGCCCCCCCATCAGTTCCCCATTCTCCTAAGTTCCCTGTGCGGCAGCCGCCCAGCAGACTGTCCATTGCCAGGCAGTTCAGCTGTCCCTCCCCCCACTGCCATGTGCTGCTCCTATCCTCTGCCTTGGAGCTGCTCCCTGGAGTCTCCTGCTTGCTGTGGGGGGCTAATGTCAGTGTCCTCCTTCCCCCTGCTCCTGCATCCCGCTTACCCCATCTCCATAGAGCGGGGAGACACGACAGGGCTCAGGATGGAGGGAGCTTCCTGGCAGTAGCTTCTGTCTCAACTTGCTGAGCTACTTAAAAAGGCAATGTACTTAGAGTGCGGTCGGGGTACTTAAAGGGGCAATGCGCATCTCTCTCTCTCACTCACACACACACACACACACACACACACACACACACTCTGTCTCTCTCTCTTTCTCTCTCTCACACACTGTGTGTGTCTCCGTCTGCCATGCTGTCTCCCCTCCCTCTATTCGTGCTGCCTTGTAGAGTGTGAGGCTACATTAACAACAATGGGTTAACCCTTGAGGGCTCAGCTGATTGCTAGTTCATCATTTAGCAGTAAGGCATTCCCTGGGAAATATCCCACCCTCTGACTTCACCACCTCAACTAAGCTTCACAATCATCATCGCTGTGTACCAGTATTAAATTGTTTGTTTAAAACGTATTATAAATATATATACATACACACAGTATATAGTCTCTTGTCTGGTGAAAAAAATTTCCCTGGAACCTACCACCCCCCATTTACATTAATTCTTATGGGGAAATTGGATTCGCTTAACATGGTTTTGCTTAAAGTCACATTTTTCAGGAACATAACTACAACATTAAGCGAGGAGTTACTGTATGTCATTTACACCTATATGGTCTAATTCACCATTGCCCTTCACTCTGTTATTATTTACACCAGTCCAAAGTAAGTTTAAAATGCTCCCAGATCAAAATGGTAGCATTTTATACCCACTTTGGTCTGCTGTGAATGACAACACAAAATGCAGCCCAATGGGACATCAAGCCGATAGAGTTAAACAAGGAACTTTCCCACTATGTCACAAGTAACCAACACAACCTTGTGGTGATGATTTTTCACATTTTTTTTTAAATATATCTAAGTCAAATCTCTTCTCTAAATCCCCAAGTGGCTTTTGAAAACTGGGCATAGGCTCCTAAGTCACTTAGGGTACATTTACACTGCAATGAAAGACATGGGGCACTGTTGTGCCTGGCCTGTGTCAGCTGACTTGGGTTTGCAGGGATTGAGCTGCAGGACTAAAAATTGCATTGTAGATGTTTGGGCTCAGCTGGAACCTGGGCTCTTAGACCACAAGGGGGAGGGTCTCAGAGCCTGAGCACAACACTGCAATTTGTAGCCCCATGCCTCACGAGCCCTAGTCAATTGACCCGGGCTCGGAGACTCAGTGCTCCAGGTTTTTTATTGCAATGTAGACCTACCCTTAAGCATTTTTGGAGAATTTTACACAATATTTTTAACAATTTGACACAAATGCAATAGACATAATAAAACCACAAATTTTGTTGTATCAGCCAAGTGTGAATATGACCCTTTGTACTCCTGGTTTTGCTGGTTCTGGAGCATCAGCCAAAGGTTAATTAAGGAGGCATAACACTGCTGATACCTCCCCTCTGCTGCTATGCCCAAAGTCACCAGGGAGTTGTCCTGTAAAATAGCAATGCAATATGACTTCATTTTTGTATTCTGGTTCTTAAACAAGCCATATCCAAAAATCTATCTAGATATGCCCTACAATTCCATATTAAGTACAGTTTTAATAAATAGAGACCACCTGACAAAGCCAGCCACAGTGTTAAACAGTCTAGTTTACTCTCATGCTGCTTCCCCCTGCTAGATTAACTGTAAGGTCAGTATGTAGAGGTAAAGAGAAAAAATTAGTTGCTGCAAAGGAGGAAGGATGGTTTCAAGGTGAAGGTACAAGATTTGGGTTCTTTTCCCAGCTCTGTCACCGATTTCTGCTGTGATTTTGGGAAAATCAGTTAATGTCTCTGTGCCTCTCTTTCCCCAACTATAGAGTGGGATCCTTGCCTCATGCTAGTGTTAGGAGACTGAATTCATGAATGTTTGTGAAGTGTTGTGAGATTTTGGTCCTCTGTAAATGCAAAATGTTAAGGTCAGCCATTGGTGCTGCCTGTATCACAGGGAGCTGGCCTCCCAGCTCCTTGGGTGCCTTTGAAAATCTCATCCTGAACTATTCCCACTCTAAAGCTGTGGCTTCTCTCACTCACTTGGGGAGAGTCTGATAATTTAGTATCAGTGGATAAATCACATTTAATGATTTGTACAGTTTCCCAAAGCTATAGAACTTTTTTGTTTAAAATAGTGCAAAAAAAAGAAGTCCAGTATTTGCAAAAAATTAAATAGTTGAAAACTGTATGTGTTTTGTGTGTGTGTGTGTGTGTGTGTGTGTGTGTGTGTGTGTGTGTGTGTGTGTGTGTGTGTGTGTAAGAGCTCAAGAGCCCAGTAGCTCAGAGGACTTGGGCTTTGGAGGGAACTTTCAAGACTGCCAACAAGGGCCCTGAACTTTAGAAGTTAAAATCCTGCACTGAAGATAAGACTCACAGGAGCCAATGAACATGATTTAAAAAGAGTTAATCTCCTACTGCTGTCACTATCACTTATCCAGTTGCATGACTGAGTTAACTCCAGCATAGGCAGTGCCTCCTGTCAGTCATTAAGAAGGAGCGCTGTGTGTGTTAGAGCAGACTCAGAGCAACACAGTAGTGGGTCAGCCAGATGAGCAGCAGGGGCCATGGAAGGAGGCTTTCTTTCATTTAAACAAATGGGCAAAGGGGAAGGCAGGGAAGAGAGGGGCCAGAAATGCCCTGTCCTCTTAACACCTCTGTTAGTACAGGAAACAGAAGGAACTGTTGCTCTCTTTTACTGCAAGGGTGCAGGAGCTTCCTTCAGCTTATCCACTGCAGCAAAGCCTGGGAGTTGACTCTCAATCTCTGGATATGAGGATGCCGTTTGTACTGCTCTCAAGCAAGGCTTAGCAGCTGGTTGTAATTATGTATTGCAGCTTCAGAGGAAGTTGCTGGCTGTGGGGAGTGTGCAGTGCTTGGCTGCAGATCTGCTGTTCTTAAGGGTACAATGGAGATGTAGAGAGTAAAAACAGTGGCACAGAATGAAGGGGAGGGTGGAAGCCTAATTATCCCCCACTTGAACTGGCTCCCTTGTTGAGTCATTACATGTTTGTGAAAGTCCCTTGACATAACATATGTATACCCCAAATGAAGTCAGATGAGGCAAAGTCACATTCAACTGCCAGGAACTCCTGCCACTAAGGACTGAAACTAAAAAACAAGAATCTGAATCCACCCAAAAAACTATTCTTTTTTTTTTTTCCTACTACTCTGCATCAAAAAAATTTTAAACTGATGTTAAGCCTTTTGGAAAGAAAAAACTGCATCAGGCTGACATATTGTAATGACTATTTATGGCCTTACCTTTAAAAATTGCAGAGTTATAAATAGAGCTGTGCAAAATGCAGCTATTTTGATTTTTCACATGGGTTCATGCAAACAAGGGTTTTGTTTGTTTGTATGTTTCAGTCCACCTGGTTTCTCATCACCATTCTCTACCTCATACCAGATTTTGCTTTGAATGCAAAGGAACCCAAAAACTGAAAGAACAATTCAGCCAAAGTCAGAGTTTTGCAAGATTCCGACCCATTTATTGTTCTAGGACAGTGGTTCTCAACGTACCCCTAGGGCTACACAGACGACTTCCAGGGGGTACATCAACTCATCTAGATAGTTGCCTAGTTTTACAACAGGACACACAAAAAGCACTAGCAAAGTCAGTACAAACTAAAATTTCATACCAATAATGACTTGTTTATACTGGTCTATATACCATACACTGAAATGTAAGTACAGTATTATATTCCAATTGATTTATTTTATAATTATATGGTAAAGAGGAGAAAGTACGCAATTTTTCAGTAATAGTGTGCTGTGACACTTTTGTATCTTTATGTCTGAGTTTGCAAGCAAGTAGTTTTTAAGTGAGGTGAAACTTGGGGATACACAAGGCAAATCAGACTCCTGATAGGAGTACAGTAATCTGGAAAGGTTGAGAGCCACTTCTATAGGATCATCTAGAATTGGCCTAGATTCACTTTACAGAGAGGTAGCTGGGTTAGTCTGTATCAGCAAAAAGAACAAGGAGTACTTATGGCACCTTGTGGCACTGGATGCATGCAGTGGAAAATACACCACCTTGTAAACTGTTGGAAATGGGTCATCCTGATTATCACGACAAAAGTTTTTTTTCTCCTGCTGATAATAGCCCACCTTAATTGATTACTCTCGTTATAATTGGTATGGCAACACCCATTTTTTCATGTTCTCTGTGTATATGTATCTTCCTATTGTATTTTCCACTGCATGTATCCGATGAAGTAGATTTTAGCCCACGAAAGCTTATGCCCAAATAAATTTGTTAATCTCTAAGGTGCCACAAGTACTCCTCGTTCTTTTTCCTAGATTTACTGTAATATACAGTCCCTTTGGTGAATCTGGACAAAGTCTTGGTTTTGTAATGAAAACAAAAATAAGGCAGGTTTTGTCTGGCTGTGGACTTTGTAACAAAAGCCCTGGTTATAAACCTCAGGAAAATAGCATTTACAATTAAAGTGACCAATAAATCTTAAGTAGAGAGCATAGCAGCAACAAAGTGTTGCTATTAAATCTGTACACCTGGAGCAACTGATCGAGATCAGTGGTTCTCAACCAGGAGTACATGTGCCCCTGGGGGTACACAGAGGTCTTCCAGGGGGGTATTCAATTTATCTAGACATTTGCCTAGTTTTACAACAGGGCCCGTAAGAAGCACTAGTAAAGTCAGTACAAACTAAAGTTTCATACAGACAATGATTTGTTTATACTGCTTTATATACTATACACTGAAATGTAAGTACAATATTTATATTCCAGTTGATTAATTTTAGATTGTATTATTATTGGTAGTCCATCGCTGACAATAATAATAATAGTAATAAAAAAAACTGTGTGGGAAATTTTTAAGTGAGAAAGCCGTTGCACAGGGGCAGTCCCACTCTTTTGGCTGTGGAAGCCAGATTCCAGTGGCACAAAATATCATTATGGCTGGGGTCTTCCTTAGCTGACCAGGACATCTTCCGTGCCTTGTCATGCTCTCCGTGCCCCACAGCACGTTGCTGAACCACTGACCGTTGAATCACAAATTGATTTCCTCCACCTAATCCACAGAAACAGTCTTTGCATAGGAGAGAAAGGCAGTTTCCCTGTCTCACCGAGGGCAAAAGACCTATTGGCTACTCTCACCTGGTTTGGCCCACTTGGCAAAGCGGTTTCCTGGGGTGTGACCACTGTTGCATGCAAACAGCTACTTGGAGCCACAGGTGAGAGCTGGGTGTAGGTGTGGACCAAAGTGGATGAACTACTCCCAAAAGAGCACAGCATGTTCCTCCAGCAGAGGTACTACCCCTACCCAGTCCCCCATACACCCCATTAATTTTATAATTAGAAAGTAAGCAATTTTTCAGTGATGCTGTGACATTTCTGTATTTTTATGTCTGATTTTGTAAGCAAGTAGTTACGTGAGGTGAAGCTTGGGGGGTACGCAAGACAAATCAGACTCCTGAAAAGGGTACAGTAGTCTGGAAAGGTTGAGAGCCACTGACTAGCTCTTGATAGAGAAGACACATCTTATCCATGGCTATTCTCAATTGTTAGAGGCAATCATCAACTCCCTGGTCTCTGGCTGCAACCTTGCAGATTTTGGCACCCAGAGGCAACCATGAGCCAACAGTGATCTTGAACACTTGAAGCGCTGGGGTTCATGTTGGAATCAAGATATCTGTGTGGACAAAAGAAGCCTGGTTATCTTCTGAGGTAAGTGTACCTCAGAGCTCTGACTAAGGTCAACGAATGTTACTTCTCAGCCACAGCACTTCAAAGAATCATGCAGCTGAACTCTCTTAGGTTGTAACCAATCTTATTAATCCAGACTGCTTCACTATAGCAGTAGCTCTTTCAGCTCATATCTGGTGAGTTTGTGCTGTTCTGTATGGATAGTTTAGATGGACTTTCCCTGTGGACCTCACAGATTTCATCTTTGTCCTGATGGAGTGACTGAATGATATTGTCAGCTGGACATGTCAAAATTACTTTCCTGGGGTTGAGAACAAGGTGTCAAGTAGGTAGTTCAATTTGTGAGTCACATCACAAGGCAGGACTGTGTCCATATGTATGACCATCTGAGCAGATGATATCTGGAAATATTAATTGACCCAAGTCTTGCATGTATCTCCATTAGCTATTCTTTTAGAGAGCTCATGGGACAGAGTCCCCAATTTGCTCCCTTTGTGCTACTCACGTGGTGCAAGGAGAGCAGAAACCTCTGCTAAATCTCTGTGTAAGATAACCCTGACACAGGGGAGTCCTCAGCAGCCTTGACCAACTCCCCCATTCTTTTGCTCTCAGCGAAATCTGTACACAGCAAAGAACTTGCCCCAATGACTCTAAGCGGTATCTTTAGTAGTACTTTATTTCCATGCAAACAGAGAAAGGCACTTTCACACAGCATAGCCCTGTATAGGGAAATAGTTTGAGACTTACATATAAAACACAAATGATCAGAATCATGAGTGTTTCTACAGCAGGGACAGTGTTAGGCAGGCTGGACACGGTTGGTCACAGATACGTAACTGGCTTGAGACTAGATAGGGAGGCAATTTCATTCTTCCTTTCATTGCTTTGTATAGGGTAACAACTTTTATTGATTGACTACGTTTAAAGTAAATGCTGACACACAAAACACAACCTGTGTAATATTAACATATGGACATATATCTTAATGATTTATTACAATAAATTATGGCCTTATATTTACCATTACCAGGATCACCTCACTGTGCCTATCCATAGTCTCACACTTGAGACATGCAATGGGGATGTCTGAATGGGCCCCATTGTCTGTGTGGAATTTATAGTTGCTGAGGAATAGCTTTAATGTAATTGCCTCTTTTGTCCCTACTTCAGCTTGTCCTCTCTTCACATGAGAGGACAATAGCTTGGTCTTTTGGGCAAGCTCCATCCTTTACTTTATTTCCTTTTCAAGGATGCGTCTTCTTCCGTCTAGTAGTCTATCTTCATTGGTAAATAGCATAGTATTTAGTGAGAGTAATAATCAGAGCATGCCCATGCAGTCAGGTTTTTTTTTAAATCCATAGGCCATGGCCAGTTATAAAGGAAAGTAGCTGGTGAGCACTTAATGATAGTTTGCCAGTTTTTAAAGAGAGACTGTCATCAAGTCAAAAATGTAACCTTAATAACAATTAGTTAAAAAAAAAAAAGGCATCCTCAGTCTGAAGTTCTATTATCTTATCTAAAAATAAGGACTATAGCAGGCTACAGTCTCATCTGGGTGACCCACCAACCACAAGCCTCAGGTGCTGTTTGATTGCAGGTACAAAATAAAACCAAGCCAGCAGGTCTACATTTTGTCCTGCAACCCTTAGCAGTGCCCCTTGAAGGCAGTTCTTTTCAGTGTCTCTTAAGGGCCTACAGATGGAATACATATTGTGTCAATAAAGGTATCGTGAGCATCTCCCTAAAGATTTTCACAATACACAGATAGCAACAGTACTCTTAGAGCTCTTATATTGCACCAACAATTTATTCAGTGGTGCTTTGAAGTTGGGTTGAGGTACTTGGAGCCATGATGCACTTTGAAGCAGCTGGAAACATCTTCAAATCTTCAAGGCAAAGATTAAAACAGCTACCAAGCTGTAAGCAACTGTTCAGGGCCTCTTTTCTTATAGAGCTGCCAGGGGGTAAAAAAACCAACCAAACAAATACATCTCTTTGTGTTACTTATGGCCCCCATCACTACCATATGTGAGAGCCCTATGATCTTGAATGTATTTTATCCTCACAACACCTTTGTGAGGTAAAGAAGTGCTATTATTCCCATTATACAGATGGGGAAGTGAGGCACAGAGAACTTAGTAGAGACCCGTGGCACCTAAATTTGCCTAATTAAAGACCCTGTTTGGAGAGATGGTGAACAACTGCATATCCCACTGAAGTCAATAGAACTGTGGATACTTGAGCACCTTTGAAAGTCTGGTGACTTATTTACAAGATATATCTAAATATTAATTTAGGTGCCTAATTTTAGACAATATTGACAAATTTGGCAGTTTTCCAACCACATAATTGTTACTTTTATTAGCATTTTTCCAAAGAATCCAAAAGGCACAAATCCATATTATTGACTAATAGCCTGTAAAACTTTGCCTTAAAACGTAACATTTTTGAGTTACGAGAGTTCAGAAAAGAACCTGAACCCAGACAACTTATTTTTTGGCACTCTTAGAACTTACAAAACAGATGGATTTCCCCCTACCCCCACCATTTTACAAAGAATTTGCTCCTAGGCTGAAACCTTTTAACTAGAGCATGTTTTTACAGCCAACCTCTAAAGTCCTCAAAGTACAGGGTTTACAGTATAATGGAAGCACTGACAAAGCCTTAACTGTAGCAATGGTATGGATGTTGCTATAGGTGGATAATACCCAGAGTTATTTTTTCTCATTAGACATAAATTTAATAATTTGAAGATACAAGAAAAACTTTCCTCTTGGTGGTAGGAGTGGTAATGGTGGAGAAATGGTCTAAATCTATTTTATATAATATTCTTTTTAATAACAGTGTCTATTAAAGACATCTGTTGAAAGTCTGTAATGCTGATTTAATAGGGAGAAAAAATAACAGTTCTTTAGCAATCCTGTCTTCAGTTTAACATTATGAACTGTTAAGAGAGGGTTTATGTGTATGACATTATTAACTGGAATTCTGCTCAAATTGAAATCAGGCCCACTGCCTTGACTGATCCTCAGTATGTTAGCTTTTTGCAATAAAAACTTTTAACTAGACAAAAGAATTAGTATAATTTTATATTCATTAGGATTTTCAAAATTCACCAGGCTGTGCAAAGAAATTTCTAA
Organism: Chrysemys picta bellii; assembly: GCF_011386835.1. NCBI lineage: Eukaryota > Metazoa > Chordata > Testudines > Emydidae > Chrysemys > Chrysemys picta. Next base: position 53,376,781 of record NC_088795.1, on the reverse strand, counting down.
CCACCTATACTCTGACTTGTAAGATATAACCTCTCTAGCAATATAAAGCTGCAACCAAAAAAATCATTGATTTACTATACTAGATCATTACTGTAACTATGGCGAGAGAGAAAATCCACCTCCAAAATTATTGAATTATAAATTGTAATAAAACACCCAATATTTTATACACACGTTGTCAGGCTTGAAAGAGACATGTTTTAGTTACAAGAGGGACTAGGGCAGACAGAGTTGGAGACAGAAGTCCAAAGGCCCTGTCCTGGAAGAAAGCCTACTTACAGAAATTAAATGCTGAATTTAAATTAATCATGTTGGTCTCTGGCTATGTTTAACATCACTGTAATTTAATTTTAAAACTTAAATGATAGAGATTAAAATAAACATACAACACGTCTTTTTATCACTTGAATTTGAAGAGACTTCATGTTTTCCATGCCTGTGGCCTTGATGGTTTTTTTGGCAGCACCGCCAGTGATAAAAGGAATAATTCACTACTGTCAGGGAATTTGGCTGTTTCATCACCTGCATGAAAGGCCAGCATAACTCCATGGAGATTTCTGTTTAAATGAGTTATATAGTTTCTTCATATACTTTTTGACTGAAAAGTGATAACTCAGGCAATGAATTATTTGGCATTCATTTCTGAGCGACTCCTTTCTTTTTACAAATCATAGAGCATCTTTCACGTATCCGTTTTTAAAGCTTTCATATAGACTACAGTGAATTAATTTCCAATATGTCCATTAGATTAGCAAAGGGATAGTAAAATTAGACTTTTCTGTCAACCCTTTGCTTTGTTTGCAGCATTTGTTGACAATGAGAGTTGAGTTTCAGAAGTAGTATTGAAAAATTTGAAATGTATTGCAAAAGGTGCCTCTTTTCAAAACTAAGCAGGGCTGTCACTAGGGGATTCACAACTACCAGTAGAGGCATTTCCAATCTTTCCCCAAAAGCAAAATGCATTAACTGAGGAGCCAGAGACTAGAACCCCTGGAAAAATATGGATTCGGGGGGTCAGGGTATGGAAATGTGTGTTCCAGTTGATAAGGGAAGCATTTAAATGACAGCCCCTTCTAGAAATGTTACAATGATTAATACAGCCAAGGCCAGCCCTATACTATCTGACCCTCGCTGTACTGGTGCTCTAGGCAGAGATTTTATGGTGCCCAAACTCTCAAATCAGCAAGTGTCCCTCATCTTTTTTTATTCCCTGTTCCTAGGGCTAATCTTTCATCTCTTATCACTCTTCTTCTCCCCTACCTCTCTTCTCTTTACCCTTGCAAAGGTGGGGAACTCATCTTCTGACAGATCAGTTTCCTTCCTCAACCCCAAATCTGAGGAATGTGATCCTGGGGTACAGAATCTTCTGTGTAAATTATCTTTTCCTGCAGCTCCCACTCTGGGGTTGGGTTCTCGACTACAATGCTTTTCCACTGAACAGCTTCTTCCTGCAGCGATATTTCTCCTAGAGACATGATGCCCCTTGAAATGTAGCATTTTATGTACAATAGCTACCTATCAATCCTATGGATTAAACCACCTGGCCTGAATACATATCACTGGACACAAAACAAGCCAAACCTTTACAAAGACAAAAAGGGAGAAGTGTAATTAAAACAATTAGACAATGTAACACATACCTAGGTTCAGAATGTCTTTATTACAGATTTAAACACCACAGACACTTATTTAGGTTATAAGGCTGTTGTACACAAAGCTTATTGTGTGTATTTGATCTGTGCTATGGGGCTGACTGCATTTAGTGTGCTTTGCCATTGACTTCAATGGGAGCCGGAGTCGGCTCTGTGTGTAGTTACAAAGAAGAGCTCTGGGTAGCTCAAAAGCTTGTCTCTTTCACCAAGAGAAGTTGGTCCAATAAAAGGTATTCCCTCACCTCCCCATGTGACTTGACTGTCGTTTTATTTGTTTAGGCCCCCATGTTCCCAGATGGCTGGGGAGTACTCAGTACAATACTGAGGAAGTACATAGGTGACCTCTTCTTTAAACACCCATTTTTCTCTGTCCTTCACAAACTTGCTTTTCTCACTTTTATTACAGTAATCTATTTACGTCTGAAAAATCTGTATCCTACAGCTGATGTTGCGTTTACTATTTATGTTAAAACATTTAATCCCACCTACTTGAAAACTTCCTCCTTATTGGGTCGTTGTTGTTATTGTAGGCTGAAACTGGAAGTGACAGCTATAATTAAGCTTTTGAATATTTATATGACAATAATGTCCAGAGGCTCCAGTCAGGACTGAGACCTGTTAGGTGCTGTACAAATATACACAAAAACATGGTTCCCGCTTTAAAGTTGCGGGGTCAGGACCTAAAGGTGGTCACCAAAAACAAGTGAGAAGAGATGAATGACAAACAGAGGATTGCCTTTCTTCACTGTCTGTCTCTCATTTCTTATCCCTTTCTTCTGACTTTTAGTTTTCCCATCTGTCCCCAGTCTTCCATTTTACAGGGTTTTTAAAATTGTGTTTTTTACTGTGAATTTCATGTTCGTGAAGGAGGGGAACTGATAGCAGGCATGAGCCAAGTGTTCTGTTGGCAGGAACTGATATGTAGCCTCTGTTACTGCTCAGTAAAGGACAGCTAACCCTTGGATCTCAGTTGCACCCCCAAATTCATTGCACCAGTTGAAGCAGTGCTTTAAAAAAATGCTGCTGTTTGAGACTCAAAGCTGCCTGCTACACCTGATTGAGCAGTAATAGGGACACATCTTGTGGGAATGGCATACACTCTACAGATGTAAGAGGAGGGTTCAAAACGGATCATGATAGTTTCATTGCTATTTCAGTGAGGCTCCTTTGGTATGATGCCCACCTACTGAGGGCTTGTCTACACTACTGCTTAAGTCAATGTAACTTACGTCGCTCAGGAGTGTGAAAAAGCCACCCCCCTAAGCGATGTAAGTTACAGCAACTTAAAGCAGTGTCTAGCTTCCGCCTCTCGTTGAGGTGTTCATCCCATCACCTGAGACGCTACATTATGTAGCGCAGTAGTGAAGACAAGCCCTCAGTCTAAGGTGGGTCCTCCCATCTATTCTAAGACTTGGGTCTTGTTATATTAGGGATGTGCAAAGATTCTGACATTCAAGTCTGAATTTGTATTTGTGATCCTGACATTCAGGTTTATTGATGTTCGTTTTTCTACCTGACTAAAACTCTACTTTATTTCCTAATTCATATTCTTCCCTTCTTCTTAGCAGAATTTGCCAGTCATGCCAAATTATGTGATGGTTTTGTGGAGACCAAGTAAGACTATTGAACTCATTTTCATTCATGGCCTGACATAAGATTTGAACCCAGTGCTCCAGAAGTTAAAGGTTAGTGATTTTTAGATCATTTAAAAATGATTGCATAGAAGTGGATCCAGTTGCTCTGACTGTTGAATTTGCCTTGCGGAGGCAGTGCTTTCTGTCACTGATTAAGAGGAGACATTGCTTTCAGTTATGCTGATTCAGCAGCACTAAGAATCAGGAAATATTCTCTTTAAATATATCAGAGGGATAAATACCAGAGAGGAAGAGGAATTATTTCAGCTCAGTAATAATGTGGACACGAGAACAAATGGATATAAACTGGCCATCGGGAATTTTAGGCTTGAAATTAGATGAAGGTTTCTAACCATCAGAGGGGTGAAGTTCTGGAACAGCCTTCCGAGGGAAACAGTGGGGGCGAAAGACCTCTCTGGCTTTAAGATTAAGCTTGATAAGTTTATGGAGGGGATGGTTTGATGGGATAACGTGATTTTAGTCAATAGGTCAATAACGTGCCATCGCTGGCAATTAGTAACCATGGTCAATGATGGGATATTAAAAGTTACTACAGAGAACTTTTTCCGGAGGGTCTGGCTGGAGAATCTTGTCCGCATGCTCGGGGTTCAGCTGATCGCCATATTTGGGGTCGGGAAGGAATTTTCCTCCAGGGTAGATTGGCAGAGGCCCTGGAGGTTTTTCGCCTTCCTCCACAGCATGGGGCAAGGGTCGCTTGCTGGGCAGGGGTCGTTTGCTGGAGGATTCTCTGCGACTTGAAGTCTTTAAATCATGATTTGGGGACTTCAACAGCTGAGTCAAGGGAGAGAATTATTCCAGGAGTGGGTGGGTCAGCTTTTGTGGCCTGCATCATGCGGGAGGTCAGACTAGATGATCATAATGGTCCCTTCTGACCTTAAAGTCTATGAGTCTATGAGAAATTAGCAATGACTGTAAGAGAATTTTAACTATTGGTACAATACCAAACTTGTGTTGTTACTAAGTACATGGAGCTGAAATTCCATTATGTTACTGTACCAGGTAGTTCAGTACATATGGCAGTTTTCTTTCTGTCTCGTAAAACCAGAAAATGGGGAGTCTGTGCACCCAGATTTTGGCTTCTCAGTGCCACTGCTACGAAGTGATAACTAAGGGATGTGAAAGAGTAAACAAATCTCTACAACTAGTACACATTCTAGTGGTCTGTTCATTTAGTAGCAGGCCTGTGTACAAATTCCAGAGAAATAATTGTCTGACAGTTAATTGTTTTTCGTTAGGGAATAATATTCTCTATACTTCTCAGGTCTCTCCTTGTCTTTCCCATACATGCATAGCATTAGATGCCTTTATATACCTGTGCTAACTAGTGACAGACTAACACCTTTTCATGGATCATATGATGCCCTTCTATGCTAAAAGGTACTTAAGCCCCAGTATCAGCTGAAAGTTGTGACAAACACTTAGTGCAGGAGTTAAGGCCTAGTATGCCTTCGTATACAGAGGGAAATTTTGGTTGTATCTGTCAGTGGGTATGGCTAAAGGAGCAACATAACATGGACCTAAACAGTCAAGATGAACACAGCCTAATTTATAGATACCCAGGCTCCCTAGGAAATACATCAGGGAGTTTCAGACTAAGTACAAAAGCATTACTATAAAAAGTTATGTCTGTCTACTATACCATAATACTGAAAGCACGAATAAGTGCAACTCACTGCTAACACCACAGCTTAAACAATTAGCAGAAAAATTTCAATGCATTCTACTCTATGGGAGTGAAGTTTGGGGCCCAAGTTTAACAGATAATTATGCCAATTGGGACATAAACCTAGTTAAGGGAAACTCTATAACTACAGTCCTGCAAACAAAATCTGGGTTCAGCATCAATGGCTACAAAGCAGAACTATGATAATGCCACCCACTCAACCAATTTACAGACAAGAACACCCACTTTTGGTGCCATTTCAACCAAAACAGCAAAGTGCTCGAGGATAAAATACCAAACCCAAATGAAAACCTAGTGCACTCCACATCGCTCATAGATCACAACAGCATTAGTCTGACCAGTGACACAGATAACCCCACCCAAAACCAAACCGTGTTTGAGAAACAAGCTAGTTTCTAAAATACAAATACGCATATGCAAGCCTCTGTAGGGGGGAAAAAAGACAAATAATTAGATTTCTGTATCTCCACACGCAGACGTATCATACTAGCAGAGCGATTCACCAAAGTGAAATGTGCAAAAGTAAGGCAGAGTGTCACTAAATACAGAACAAATGGCATAATGTAGAGGTGGAAAAAGAGAGACGGAAAGCATAGAGAAAATGAGGGAATGACTGTGCATCAAATACGATGAAAAAGCTGAAATAAGATACCTGCTTTTGAACAAACTACCCACATACCCATGTTATGACACTACAGAAAAGTTGAAGCTATTTAGCTATCTTGTTTTCCATGTTATGGAGAATTATTGTTACTATTGATAGGTCGCATATTTAAGCAAAGATGGTGCTGCTGGTATTTTTCAGTCTATACTGCTACATTTCTCCAGGATATGTGCCATGCAAGCCATGGGAACATATGGCCTCATGTTTGTATTGCCTTATTCAATTAGGGTGCCCTACTGAGCTATGAAATACAAAACCAAGCTGTAGAAACTAAACAAATTAGCCGAAAATATCTAGTCCCATAGAAACATTCTATGTTACATTGTTACAACCCATAAGAACCCTCCCCCAGCACAACATAAATATTAGTTATACATATATGAAAGAGGTAGGTGGAAAATAATGATCTATTTACTTCACTCATCAACATTTATTTGATTAAAAGTAATAATTATTTGACTGAAAATAACACCCAAAACGTGAATGTGAATAAAAGAGGTGCCAATGTGGGTACCAGACTGGGTTCTGATATCAGCTTTGCCAATAACTTGCTCCTTAACTGCTCTGTAGTTCAGTTTCCCCTGTAAAGAGGGATAATAATGCTTGTTTGCCTTTGTAAAGAGCTTTGAGATCTATACATACGTGCTAAATACTATTGTTCTAAAAACAGCTGGGCCTGATTCTGATCTCATGGATGTACACCAGAGCAAGTCAGGAGTAAGGTAAATGGAGCTGCACTAGTGAGATCAGAATCAGGCCAGGTGTGGTTTGGTTTGTTTTCAAACAGGAAAAAAATGGACAATGTATTTATAGTTTTCAAAACCCCTAAATAATAAGCTATTGTTTTAAAGCATTAAGTACTGCAAAATTGAGGTAAGATGGTAGGAGTCCTGTACGTCTGCTGAATGTCCTGTGGTAGCGGCAGTACCTGAGGAAGGAGTATGAGAGCAGGCTCTGGTTTGTATGTGGCCAGGGGTTAATTAGTTTATCACATTTTGGTTAATCTGACCCAGCATTGGAAAGTGATCATCTCTGTCCTTTCAGTGATTTCCCCCTCCCCCAAATCTTATTTTGATGTCTTTCTCTTGTGGTTCTTTTCTATCTGCAGGGAATCTTTCCCTTAGTAGCACTTTCCAAACATAGCAATACTTCGACACCACTGCAGTGAAAGCTATCTGAAAGGTATGCCTATCAAAGGTGAGTCCTTTTTTTTTTTTTTTTTTTTTTTTTATAAAGAGATTAATGCAAAAAGGGACTTAATACCTCTCTTTAAATATCTTATAGGTGGGGCTGGTAGCATGGTATATTATTATGGTTGCCCAACACTTCCCATAATAATATCTTGTTCCAGTTGCTTATAATATTGCCAAACTTTAACTGTTTGGGCTGAAAGTTTCCATGCTGGGTGTCTATTTGAGGCTGAATGTTTGTGGAAAATTTCAGGTAAAATGGTTCAATAGTTTCTGAGAATGAAGCTGGGAATAAGACGACATTTTGCCCAGGTTAAGATCTTTCTTTGAGTGGAAGCTGATGGGAGACCGAGATCAGATGAAGTGCTGATGAGGAGACTGGGAATAAGTGGCATGGGTGGAATGAGCTGAGGGGACAGAAGACAGATATGCTGAGGAGCTAGAATGTGGGGGAAGAAATGGGACTGACTGGGCAAAGAGATCAGGACAAGGAAGTGGGTAGGGAGGAGACACTGAGATTGAGGGAGACTGGAACTGGGAGCCATTGAGGAGGAGGAACGTGGGCCTGGGGGCAACTGGAGGCTATTAGAGGAGACAGATCGGATGAGAAGCCGGGATGGGAGAACTGGGATGGCTGGGCAAGGAGACTGGGGACAAGAAGATTTTTTTGTGGGGGGGGAGAATGTCTGCTACTGCTCTCATTTACATGGTTAGCCCAAGTGGCAGAGGCCTGTGCAATGCAGCTAAAAGTTCCAGCCCTGCTGCTGATCCATATGGATGTCAATATGATACCACAAGATGGAATTTCTGTTTTTGCTGTTTGGTTTTTTAAAAATCTACAAAACGACACACCCGGACACAATACAATCATATGCATCCGAAGAAGTGGGCTGTAGTCCACGAAAGCTTATGCTCTAATAAATTTGTTAGTCTCTAAGGTGCCACAAGTACTCCTGTTCTTTTTGCGAATACAGACTAACACGGCTGCTACTCTGAAAATACAATCAAAGAACATAAAAGTTGTAAGTTCAAGCAGTCAACAGTTAGGAAATGCTTAATTAAAATTACCTTTGCAACATTAATGTGTTCCCCTTGTGCATATACAGTCTTTAACTACATGACCACATGCTATTTTCTCCATAGGACCCCTGCTTTATTCACTGCACAGAATGGCCCTGCTCTGGGGATGAATCAGGGCTGTGTTGTGAAGGAGGCTGTTGTCTGTAAGACCCCCGTTTTACGTGTTGCAGAAGTTGGAAGGTGTGTAGTGACTGGGGCAGGGGACTGCAGGAAGAGAATGGATGGTCTCATGATTTAGGGAGTTGAATGCTGCCTTGGAGAATTGGATCCTATACCTGCCTCTGCCACAAAGTACCTATCTAGTCTTGCGTCTGATGAAGTGGGCATTCACCCACGAAAGCTTATGCTCCAATACATCTGTTAGTCTTAAAGGTGCCACAGGACCCTCTGTTGCTTTTTATCTAGTCAAGTAATTTAAACCAAATTTTTCACAGGTGGTCACTAATTATGTATTCCTTATTTTCTGGGTTCCTGACTAGAGACCATGGGGTATAATTTGCAAAAGTGCTGACCACTCACAACTGCAGCTGAAGTCAATGGAAGCTGTTCTTTGAACACTGTCCATTTCACGAAAGCTATATAATGCCAAGTATTCTGAAAAATCAGGTCCTAGATGTCTCATAGTGGAAACTTTTTACCTTAATCTCTCTCTGCTTCAATTCCCACATCTGTAAAATGGGGTTAATAATATCCCTCACCTCACAGAGATGCTGTGAAAATAAATTCATTAATGTTTGTGAAGTGCTCAGATACAGTAGTGATGGCTGCCACAAAGAAGCCCATGAAAAAAAATAATAATTCAGCATTTGGAGCAGGGTTTAAATAGTGTGCAGCATGAGACCACACATTGAACAATGAGGAGAAAACAAAATATCAAATAGCTGCTCATTAAGTGAGCATCATCCATTCTGTGAACTGAACGAGACAGGGGTCTTGCGGAAAAACCAGTATGTTATCATGTAATTAGAAAATGTATCATAATTAGACTTAGGCAACATTTTTCAGACAAATAGTTTATTCTCTGAAAAAAATGCCATTTGATTTGACCTGAAACTGTTAGCGAATGGGACACAAATTTGCTTAATAGTTACTGCCGACAACAACAACAAAATCAGGCTAGATTAGCAAGGAAGGTTAAAGTGGTGGTGGTTGCCCTCTCTATACATTTTAACCCAGTGGATGTGGGAGACCCAAGTTGAGTTCCCCCTGTTATGTGATGTGGAGAAGGATTTTGAACTCGGGTCTCCCTCCTCCCCACATGAGTGTCCTAGCCACTGAGCTATGGATTGTTCTAGGCTGGCTCTCTCAATCTCTCTTGTTAAACTATTCCACTTTGTATAAAATACTTGATTAGTCATTGGACCAGAGCAAAAGAGAGAATGACTCCATAACCCCATGTGCAAGTCTCTGTTCCAGTGAATATTTAATTGTTTATACAGAGTGGAACAACTTCAACAGGAGAGACTGAGAGAACCACCCCCACTCCCAAAGAATAGCCAGTAGTCTGGTGGTTTGGGCACTGAGCTGGGGGGAGCCCAAGTTGAAATCCTCATCCACATCAGTTAGAGAGGGGAATTGAACGTGGGTCTCTCACATATTGACTGAGTGCCCTAACCAGAGGGTTAAAAGTTATGAGGGAGTGGGGGCACCACCTCTTTCTCCTCTGAATTTGGCCCTTTAAAAATTCCCAGAAACAAAATGCTTTGGGTTGAATGAAACATTGAACAACGTTTAACCTGAAACAGATATTTTTGATTTGCTGAAATCTTTTTGAATTTTCTGATTTAGTTTGACACAAACAGATTTTTTTTTCTGATATTTCAGAACTGCCAGCAACTTGAAAAATCAGTTATTTACTCAGCTCTAATTATAATGCATACACACAAGGGGGCCAAATTAAGGTTGTGCAGACAAACTTAATTCTGGCATTTCCTAACTCTTGAGTGTTTGACTTTGCAACCTTCATAAAGTTCTTTTAATGTAGCTTTTTTGTGTGTAATATTTATTGATTTTATCTATAGCAGTTTCAACAAAACAGTGATATTCTCAGTCAGCAAATATACCACTTACCTTTCTGTAAGAATGAGCATATATATCTTCCAACGAATTGCTGCTGTGGAAAATGGTCTTTACTTCCGTTTCCCTATAATTTAAAAATAAAAAAAGTCCGATTTCAAAACTAAATTTGATTGCCTATGGCAAGAGTCACAGCACAATTATCAGTCCTTTATATGAAGGATGGAACGTAGCTTTGAATAGGTTGTCAATATTCTGGCTTGGAAATTTCAAAATGGTCACATTCTCACTCTAAACCTATTGTAAACGGCTGACAGCTAGCATCAGTTGCCACAAAGGGAAATTAAGTTAATTTTCCCTCCTGGCTTTTTTATTCACCAGACAGGCTGGAATTGTTTAAAGTCTGATGTCTGTTGTTGTTTAAACAAGAGTCTAAGTAAACTGAAATGGGCAGAAGGTTTTATCCAGGAGACCTGAGGAGCAATGGGCTAAAATATAGGGAAGACGTATTGAGGAGAACTAGGGCCTCCAAACTCAAGGCCAGATCAGCTCTTGTGTGGGAATATCTGCTGTAAGATACTGGAAACCCTGTGAAGTGTCCCTTGTAGGGTGTCCCTATCATTGTTCCTTCTAATCATAATGTTGAGCCCCCCAAAACCAGAAGATCCCCTGAGCTCAGAGTGCATTTTGACAGGGGCTTAGGCCACATGGATGCCTGTGTACTGTTTTTTCTTCTCTCCTGGCTTTCTGTTAGCCCTTTCAGGGGCATCTCCCCAAGCTGGTGGCCTCAGAGCCAGAATCTCACCAGAAGGATGGGGTTCAGAACAGAGTTGTAGGGAAGCACTGCATTAACACCACTTAACTTTGATGGGATAGTGGGAAGAAAATGCCCAGTCTAGGTCCACTCCCACCTTATCTCACTGCTCCACATCCCTGTAGACACCCTGTCTAGGGGCTTCCGTGCAACTTGGGTAAAGGAGTCAGAACACCACAGAATGGTACTGTTCACTTTCCTGGGCCCCAGCAGGAATCCACTGTGTTTTTGTCCTCTATGCTTCCATGGTACCTGTCTCCATGTCCTGTGCAGTCCTACAGTTTATATAATTTATGAGGCCTTGTGTTAATATTATGCTAGGTATAGAGTTAGAGGTAGCTTTTGAATTTGGGCTATTGGGATTGAAAGCAAAATTTCAGCTTGATACATTTTCCCATAAGGCTTTGGGCCTGGGCCTCTGGTGCTGCACTATTGACACTTCATAGGTGAGGAGAAGTTGGTCACTTGCTATACCTTTTTAGAGACTGGTGGTTACTATTAATGGATATCTGACTATCTGAACTGCTTTCTGAAGCTCATTCAGAAATTCCCACTCCAACAGCACATGAAAAGTCTTGCTATAAAAGGTCTAATTATTTGTTTGCTCTGATTAGAAGAACTACCATGTGCAGGGCCCAAGCAAAATCAATTTTGGCCGCCCCCCTCCCGTTTTTTTCTTCCCCCCCTGGCCCCGCCTCAACTCCGCCCCTTCCCCAAATCCCCAGCCCTGCCTCTCCCCCTCCCCCCCCAGGCTCTCAAACCTAGGAGGGAGGGTGAGCAGTGGTGCGCGAGCGGCGGCAGCAGCAGCAGCAGCGGAGGTGAGCTAGGGCGGCAGGGGCGGCATTCTGGCGCCGGCCATACCGCCCCTAAAAATGTGCCGCCCCAAGCACCAGCTTGTTTTGCTGGTGCCTAGAGCCGGCCCTGACCATGTGTGATGTAGTACTGTCTAAAATGGCATTCGGTGTCTTGTGGCTGCAACTCTTGTGTTAATAAAATCTAGGTTTAAAAATGGTCATACAAAAAGAAATTAAGAATTAATCTCTCATCTGCAAATATCTGGTAGGCTACTGTTAGCCTCTCATTGGAAAAAAAAAATAGTCCCAAATGCAGAGGAACGGCTCAAATAATATGGGAGGTTGTTATGGAAAAATTAATGCACCAATTACATATCCAGCAAAATAGACAGAGGACAAATGGATACCTAGATATTTGGTTACAATTTATTCAGTACTCAGATGAAGTACATTCACCGACACACACACAAAAAACAACCTCCAGCGTGTAACCAATTTTTTGAATATTAACATTTGATAGACATGCCTCATCTGTTAAATATGCATAATCAGAAATTTCACTCAGTTTAATAAAATCACTAAAAATGACATGTTATGGGTGTTGTAATGATATCTCTATTTCTGCATAATGTCTCTTTAAACAAAAGCTCATAGCTGTAATAATTGTTGTTTTTTGTTTCTGATATTAACCTGGCAAGGATTTGTAAACCTATTAAACTTTCTAAATAAATAAATAAACATTTTTTTTAAAAACTATCCAATCTGCCTGAAACAGTTTCTCATGCAGTAAAGAATCATAGTAGTTGTTTTTTAGTTTTGTTTTTAAATCCAAGGAAACCTTTTTGGTCATTGCTGTCCTCACTTCTGGCTTTAGATCGTTTTCTCTTCTATTGCTACATGAAATAAGTAAGTAATAAAGAAATAAATAGAATTTTCTTTATTACTTAAAGAATTTTCTTTATTACATAAAATAAATGGAATTTTCAGCTCTAGCTCTAATCCCCAAAAAGAGAAGAAAATGAAAAATAGTCTTCTCTAAAGCTTCACATCAACACTGTTTAAATAGCTGTTTTCCCCTCTACTATCAGGTCTTCTAATGTTGCAAATAAAAGCTCGTCTTTTAAAATGTCTGTTTTATTTTGGCTTTTTCTAATGTGTCTGAGTTACTCTCGTGGACTTTTGCCTTGAGTACAGTAATAAATCTGAACAATCTTTTAATTTTGTTAACCAAATGTAAGGAGCCACAACACAAGTAGTCTTGCCAGATTTCACGTACATATTTATGACTATGTAATATTTATATTAGCTTTCAGAGGTCCCACCCAAGATTAGGGTCCTGTGGTGCTAGGCACTGTACAAACAGATCTGAAGACACTGTCCCTGCCATGGAGAGCCAGGTGGTGGAAACGTTTTAAGAGCACCTGATCTTGCTGAATGTCTCCTTTCTTGAGTTGAATATCTCATGAGATCTGCTGTTCTTATGAGACTTCTCCTTTGGACCATATAGGAACAAATCTAGATAATAGACTCCCTTTAGTTTTGGACCTTTCCTTGAAACAAACAACATAGGGATGGATTTAAATCTGAGGATTTTAATCTGAGACCTGCACAAAAAAAACATTTGGAGATTGGATTTGAAGTTCCAGTTGTGGCCTCTCTCTAGTCAGAATAGAGCCACTAGCTCTATTCTGTTTTGTATTCCTTCCCCTTATTCCTCTAGGACTCGATTCAGCGAAGTACTTAAGTACATGCCTAACTTGAAGCATGTGAGTAGTCCCATTGCAGAACCTCTATTGAATTGGGACATTAGGTAGTAATGTTGAGCTAAAGAAATGGAAAAACTCAGAAAACGCTTAGGCTCCAATTCTGCAAAGAGATGCATACCGGCAGACCCATGTGCCTATGCCAAGCCCTACCGAAGTCAATCAGTGGGTTCTCTGAAGGTGCAGGGATAAACCAGATCAGGGCCTCAGTTATGTACAGTAGAGACAATATGGACCTTCAGGACCTGGCATTGCTTTCACTGCTCTAGTATGAGTCTTAATGGGTAGACAGACATGCCAATAATTGCCTAAAAGCATTACTATTTACATCAAATTATAAGAATTGCTAGATTCTAGATTATCATGCTAAAGCTTTTAATTTTATGATAGTTAATCTAACTACCTCCGGTTTCCGTTGCCCGTTTTTTCACTTTCTTGTTCTCCTTTTCAGCTACTTCAGCCTTTTTCCATAAACGCTTTAGAGCAATTTCTTTTGCACCATACTTAGTTCATCACTTCCAGAACTCCTACAGCTTTTGATGTTCTGGAAGCCAGAACTCATTTCTAGCCCAGCTGTCTTGTGAATTTCAGCCATGTTGCTAAACTGTAGTTGTGTTTCACAAATACTTTTCTGAAGTATTTTTTTTTATCCATCCCCAACTTTATGGTGGCATTTCCCCTGCACTCCAGTGGATATTATTGTTCCTTTTTGCTAGAGCTGTATTTAAGGAACATACAGTAAAATAGTTTTCAGCAATAACTGAGATAACTCTGATCTGTTCAGTTAAACAGAGCAGAAGCCAAATGATGTTTTTGGAGGAATCTTTACAGAACATTTCTCTGTGTGTAGTAAAGCTTTTTTTCACATTTCCCAAATGTCTCTGTTAACAGGTTTTTGGAGTTATATTCAGTGATTGCATTGAGTTGTTGATACCACTTTAGCCTTCCAGCAGAGGAGCCCTTACTATGTCATCCATCGATTTAGACGTAAGCCATTTAATTACTGCAGAATCCTTCAGAAAGGTTTCTATCCAAGCAACCATACTGAAGGTTAATCGGCAGCCTGCTCTGGGTTGAAACTTGCAGCCATAACAATTGCAGGTCCCAACCCGATTGGGAGCACCAAGCACTAAACTGTCGTCTCTTGAGTACACATGTTATCTGCATGATGGTATGTTTAATGTTGTCTAACTACTGGGCAGACTGCTCAGCAGGCAAAAGAGTTGTTTCAATGTGTTTGCACAACACATTTTTCATGTTATTTATGAAGCTCCTCCTACTAATATGACTAGATAGATTATCTGTAAGGATGTAATTGTTCTAAAGCCATTATTGATTAAATGCTGAGATGAATTATTTTTTCAGAAACTGCCATTGGAACAAGCTTAGGCTGTACTTGCTGTCAGCCTAGCAGTGATGTTTTTGTGTCTTCCTCTAAATTCCTCTCCCAGCTGGGTTCTTTCATATTTCAGCATTAAAATAGATTCTTCCTAATTAGACAGATCTCTGTCATGATAATCATCTTGAGAACTTAGGTGGTATTTTCATATCATATATCTTTTTGCAAATCAGGCATGTACTTTATAATTTTTCAAAATTGTAACTCACTGAATAGCTCCTTTAACAGGCAATTGTCTCCCATAACTAGTAATTAGTGTCCTGTCAGTTGATATCAGAAGGCATTAGTGTTCAACTGCTGACATCAGCAAATTCATCATATTGCTTATAATTGTGATATATATTTCTTTGAACTATCCAGTTATTAAGAAGGCTTTCTAAAGATGATAATGTTTGCATGAAAGTGTATAAAGCAGATTTTAAAACCACACAAGCTAAATTACTACATACAAAGTAAGTCCACAGTCATAGACTTAGTTCTGGCACACACATCTATCATAAATCCATAAACAAGTCTGTGCTCCTTTCTGATTAGAGAATGGAGTTGTTTGGTCAAGGTTATGGAGAACATCTGTTTTAATGACAGCAGTTAGTACTAGAGCAGCACTCTAAGACCTCTCAGGTTTTGTGCTGTCAGGGCCAAATCCTGAAGCTCTTTTTCAGTATTTATTCACTCATATGCATTAGCTTACCAGCAGTTTTGCCTTGTGTAAAAATTTAGTTTAAAAACTTCAGGACTTTGTCCTGAGTTTTTATAGAAGTTAGTGTTCATCTTTATAAATATCCTTTTATTAAAAATTACACAAGAAATAAATACTGAAATCTAATCCCTAACAAAAACACCAGCTGAAAATAGTTTGTTTTTGAAATCTGGCCACTGAATTACCACAGTTATAAAATAGGACAGTATTTAGGTAGCAGTTTTCAATTATTTTCTGATGGAACTTAGATTCAACTGACTATATTAAAATATGAGGATAATGCTTTATTTTCTTATAAATAGGTATAATGCAGAAAAATATAAGCACATCAACTGTTAGTGCTGAAATGAGTGAGGAAATTTAGTGATATACATTTACTCAGCTCTAGTTTAACCTCTCCCAAATAAAAAAAATCTCTTTGGATCATCCACTATTTTGATTATATTCAGCTGTTTTGTACTAAACTAATGATTGATATACCTGTAAAACTTTTAACACTGAAAGGCAGTTAGCATAAACTAGATCCCAAATGATGCTACTCAACTGATCAGCCTTCAGGCTATGCAGCCTATCAGGACCAAGATACAAGAGCTGAAAAATTCAAAAACTTCCTAACAGCAAATATGCTAGAGTCTAATTCTATAACAGTTCAATATAGACTTTAAAAAGAATGTGTTCACTACCAACAGATGTATATTAATGTTCTGCATAGTTTTAAAGTGGCTATTTAAAGAAGAAAGAAGAAATCCTCTACAAAGTACACCAAAAAAGGTGATCTATAAGAAACACTCACCTTAGGGCCCCACTCCAGCAATGAGTGCTGCCTCCATGGGGCTTCAGTGACTTAGGCCTGGTCCACACTAACCTCCCACTTCGAACTAAGATACGCAACTTCAGCTATGTGAATAACGTAGCTGAAGTCAAAGTACCTTAGTTCGAACTTACCGCGGGTCCAGACACGGCAGGCAGGCTCCCCCATTGACTCCGCGTACTCCTCTCGCGGAGCAGGAGTACCGGCGTCGACGGCGAGCACTTCCGGGATTGATTTATCGCGTCTAGACAAGACGCGATAAATCGATCCCAGAAGATCGATTGCTTACCGACTGTCCCGGAGGTAAGTATAGACCTACCCAAAATTTGGAGCTCTGCCTAGGTGCAGGGATCTGACTTTGTGAAGCTTATTATAGGATCAATTAGTAAATAAAAAAACAAGCAAATTGTTTTTCTTTTTTCATTATGTATCTGTCTCAGTTTTATGTAGCACCGTAGTACATAAGCACTGAAATTAAATAAAACAATAATTCACCAAGTCAAATAAAATTTCTCACCTTTAAATTACTTAAAGATGGAGAACTACTGTATTATTAAGAAGGTGTGTTACACATTATACATAATGGGCCTCATCCAGTCTGGACCCATTCAAGTCAATGAAGTTGCAGTTGTTTAGACCAGTTCTGAATTTGGCCTGCTGCAGCAAAGGCAAAGCAATATATAATTTTTCTTTTTCTGTTTTTTATTATTTTAAATTTGTATAACATCGATAATTCCCCACCCTCCCTCCCAGTTTCCATTCATCTCTATTTTTTTTTTTTTTTGAATGAACTATATACCCTTTGGAAGTAAATAGCAGCAGTTTAGGCCAGAAAACGATTTAGCTTTGTGGTAGTCAGTGTGTTACCAGCATTCTTCTTGGCCTAATCTAAGGCCTACTGAAGTCAATGGGGGGAGTTTTTTTAATTAACTTCAATGACCTTTGGATCAGGCCCCTTTTCAGTAGCTCTTTCAATAAGCAGGCCTGTCAGCTGTAGGGGATGCTACAGAGAAGTTCCTGAAGCACTATTCAGAAGCTAAACAGGGCCCTCTCCTTTCCTGGTCCTTGGCCGGTAGGCTGCCATTTTACTACAAAACTTCTTAACTTCTTCACAAATGTATTTTTCAGAAACTTTTCTTCAATTCTTTTCTATCTTTTTAATATTGTTGTAAGACACAATCCACACTTATGGCATCGTGTGTGTGTATATATATAGATATGGAGGTCTTTATTAGTATTTCTCTCCCATTAGCCTCACGGGAACACAATATACTTGCAAGCATATATATATATATATGCTTGCAAGTATATTGTGTTCCCGTGAGGCTAATGGGAGAGAAATACTAATAAAGACCTCCATAATACAGCTTCCTCTCTACTGTTATACAACATTTCCAAATGGATAGAGGAAGTGCTGTTTGTAAATGGGAAGGGAATTCAACTTCTCACCTGACTCCTTGGTCTCTTCAGAGCAAAGAGATACAACCGATTACATGTTCTAGAGCAGTAACTACTGATCATGGAGAGTAGTAAATAGTTTCAGCCTGATTCTCAAGTTATTTCCGGAGCTGAAGTTTTAATATGGGGAAAAAACTATGCTCATTTACCCTATAGCCCTATATACTCTGCAAGAAGGGAATAATTACTGCAGTAATTTTGTATTTTATTTGTCTGCCATGAAATAATCTTATACCATCTTAATAATATGTTGCAATTACAGAGAACAGTAAGTATTCAAAAGGCAAATTTCATATTGCAGAAGTGCTTAATGAAGAAAGAAAGAAAGAAAGAAAACTTCTCCTGATACTGGGTTAGAAATAGTATCCTATGCTAATCTGCAGAAAGGCCAGAAATGAAGATGGTTTAAATCAGATCTCATGACTAATACATGAAATCCAAATTTTCTTTAATTCCAGCTACATTTTAGAAAATGTGAGCATTTTTTTACCCTAAATAAATTATTCTGTATTGGTTTTGAAAAATATGGAATCAGAAGGACATTAATTAGTGTTATGGTTCCATTTAAAGCATGGCTTGTGCTGCTAGCTAATCATAAAATAGGATATTTAGCTAAAATATTTCATTTAATACTATTGTGTCTGTGAAATGGTTTAAAACCAGGTTCCTGGGATGTTATTTTTGATCTGTTAATCATCAGTGCTGAATATGGAGGCACCCACTGTTCACTTGGAAAAATGTTTCTGCTCAAGGTGTCATGTTTCTTTCCTTGTTTTAAAATAGAAAGTTCAGATCTCTTTATTGGAGGGTCAGCATTCCTTGTTTTAATTGCATTCATTGTTCAGCAATTTGAACATGAGAGGAACATAAATCACAAACAATTTTTGAAATGTTTACTACTTGTTTTGTATTGTGTTTGTCCACTACAGACTGTGCAGAGTTGTGTATTTCCTCCAGTTCTAGTCCATGAAATCTGCAATCTTTCTGCTTGAGTTATTTGCTGTTAATTACTTCTGCTGTCAATAGGCTTTAAGGTCCACAACATTTTATTACCATGTGTTATCATTCTAACCTAATAGCCTGTGTATTTAATCTTGAATATTTCTGGGGCAAATATACCTGGGCTTTAAGAATAAATAATTTTCTTCTAGTTGCCTTCATTTGTATCCCCCATTAGCTCAGTGCAGGTTATCTTGCATATCTTCCAGGGAGGGGACAGAGTTTCATTAAGTGTCCATTCCCCCTGCCTGTTTGTTAAAGGGGGGGAAGTAGAAGGGGTGTATGTGAAAAGAGGACTTTGTTGCTTGGATCGTTTTAAAAGCAGTCGCTTATTTACCTTTTCCTTTCTACATGGATGGGGATGATAGACAACGGCTGTGAAGCTCCAGTGTTTCTGCGTGGCCATGCACAAGTTCTTGCAATATAATGCATACATGTATAACAACTTGGGCTTGCTTGAGACAGTAGGTCGCACTGAATAAGGGAATCAAGCACAAAGGCACATTCTCACACAGAGGTCAGAAGTTGATTGAGGGCCGTGCAATCCCCCTCCCCTCCCCTATCTTTCTTGTTTCTGCCAGCCGTGGTTTCTAGTCTAGTGCAAGGTAATAAGTACTAAATGTGGGGGGAATTAGATGGGGGATTGCCATGTCCGCTCCTGCTGGGTTTGAGTCCGCGCCGGGTTTTGCACCTTGTCCCCGGGTCTGCCTCACGGCCTGGAGGAGCTGCTGCTGTGTTTACTGAGAGCTCTTGTCCTGATATCACTCCGCTGGCATGGAGGAGGAGGAGGTGGAGGAGGAGAGCACTTGATCATTGTGATGGTGGCAGCAGGAGCAGCAGCAAGCAAAGCAAAGCATTAGGCTGTATCAGCTCGGCGATTGCAAAGACTTCAGCGATCCACTTTTTCAGATCGCCCGGATTGTTCATGTGTTTACTTCCCCCACCCTGAGGATTTGCTATTTAGGTTCCTCTTGAAATGCAACTGAGCAGCCAAAGTACTCAGAACACGGTGCGGCATAAACACCAAAACTTTTTTCTGGAAGGAAAATACAATAAGAAAGCAGCTTTGCTTGTCTTTTGATGCTGGGGAGTGTGAGTGCGTGTGTGACCAGCGTATGCCTTTGCTGGATGTGTGCATGTGTTTGTGTGTGCATGCATGTGGAAGGGTGCGTGTGTTTCTCTATATTTATACATGGGGAGAAAAGTCTTTGGCAAAATCTCCGGAAAACTCCTGGAATTTATTTTGAAATAATGGATTATAAAAAAGAAAAGGGAGGGCAGGAACTGATCTGAGCTCTCTTGGAGTTTGCAACCCGAAATGCTGCTGCTCACTTTGTTGTGATTCTTTTTACGGTTGTGTATCTGGTGATGATAACCTTTTAGCACTTTTTTTCTTTTGCTCTTTTATATAAATACTGGAGATTTTCGCAGAGGATCGGCTGGGGGAAGAGAAAAACATTCACCTGGGATCGCTCTTTCCCTTCTACTTGTTGGTGTTTCCCCCCATGGTTCACTAAAAAGTATCACCTCAGGACCCCAGAGGGGGCTGCGTGTGTGTGTGTGTGAGTGAAGGGGAGGATAAAAAGTTCTTCCAAAATAGTGTGCCCGGGGAAGAGGATGGGGGATTTTGCAGCCCCCGCTGCCGCCGCGAATGGCAGCAGTATTTGCATCAACAATAACCTGAACAGCGGCCTCAGCGGGGCTGGTGGTGCCGGTATCGGGGTTAATAACACTCCCCACGGTCCTCCTGCTGCTGCTCCCAGTAACAATAATACTAATAGCGGCGGCGGCGGCGGCATTCCCAAGCACAGCACCGTGGTGGAGAGGCTAAGGCAGCGCATCGAGGGCTGCAGGAGGCACCATATCAACTGCGAGAGCAGGTACCAGCAAGCCCAGGCGGAGCAGCTGGAGCTGGAACGCAGAGACACGGTGAGTCTCTACCAGAGGACCCTGGAGCAAAGGGCCAAGAAATCGGGCACCGGCGGCGGGAGTAGCAAACAGCAGCATCAGAGCAAACAGCAGCAAGATGCCGAGTCTGCCACGGCCGAGCAGAGGAACCACACTCTGATCATGGTAAGGGACGGGGATGGGGCTGTCGCTGTCCGCTTGGAGTTATTGACTTGGCTGAACGGGAGCTATGACTTTGGGGGGGATGGAGAGGGGCTTGGCTAAAGCAAAGAAGGGAGAGTAAACTTTACTCATATTCAGTGGGGTGCAGGACATGCGTTCTTCGCAGATTGCAAGTCGGAGAAATATAGGGTCTGGTAAGAGCTGGCTGAGACTCTTAAGATTGTAAAAATAAGTGTGTATGTGTAGGGGGGACACTTTCCCATGATAGCTGAGACCGTGATTCGCTTTCAGAAGAAAAATATTTCTAAAATAACACTGCTCCACCCCACCAAAACCCACCCAGGTTATTAGATCCACTACGGGAAGGGGGAATTGACATAGCTGTTCCCTGCAGGAAGAATTAGCCCAGAAGAAAAGGGAAAGAGTATGGAGCAGCCCCTGGGGTTTTACGGAGTCTTAAGAGTTTTGTGAATCAGCTTTGAAATGGGAGCGAAAAAGTGTGTGTGTGTGTGTGCTGGCTGCCTGTTTAAATCCAGCAGAAGGGGAAGGTAAGAGAGGGCTTTCCCAGGCTGGAGTGACAGCAGGAAGAAAAGTTGGCAGGTTTCTCGCCCCAGCTGCCAGACAGGGTGCAGGAGCCCAGGTCCCTTCAGCAGCAGCCGCCACTCAGCTGAATATCTTGCTAAAGTTTCCTTGTGTTTAAGAGGCTTAGCGAACAGCGAAGGGGGCGGGCGCTGAGCTGCCAGGAGTGTAACTACAAGCAGGAAGTGGAGTTTCCCACTCCCAGCCTGCCCTGGTGAGGAGTGATAACAGGGGTGCTGGGGAGCCTGGGACCTGGTCTCAGGCTGACCGAGAGCAGGGGGTTTCCTACGAGTCCCCCCGTGTGCCCCGGCCGGCGGGTGACAATCAGCACTTTTAATGAGCAGCTGAGCGTGAATCTGCTCTGCCGGGCGCAGCCCGCGCGTGCTGGGAGACGCGCCCGCGTTAGACATGAGGCAGCGGGCGGCTGCTCCTCGCATGGCGCTGGCCGGCTGTCGCCTCTCTCCGGAGCTGCAGGGAGACCGGCGGAGGGAGCCGCGATCACGCTGTGCGGTTTACAAGCCGCGCACGTCCCGCCCCTGCCCTGGGAGGCTCCGGCGGGCGGCGCAGCGAGGGGCCGCCGCTGCCCTCCCTGCGGGCGGCTGTGGCAGTGACAAAGCGGGGGCAGGGCGGGGCCGCCGCGCTCCCCGGCGCCCCACACGTGAAGAGGAACAATTTGTTTATCTTGGGCTGTACCAAGCCAGCCACCCCGCCAGCCCGTGCCACCCCGCGGGTAGCCCCTTCCCGCTGCCCAGCCCGCTCCCTCCCTCCCTCCCAGCGACCGAGACGCTTTGTCCGCCCCATGGCCCGCTGGATAAGCTGCCGGAAAACTAGGAGGTGGAGGAATTAACCCTCCCCCCATCCGGCATGACCAAAGAGCCCCCCCCGCCGCCGCGTGTCCGAGGGAAGCGCTCCCCAGGCAGCCCTGCGGGCCTGGCTCGCGTGCGGGGGGTGAGCCTGGGAGACAGACACACGCATCCACTGTCGCCCCACGGCAGAGAGAGTCCCAGGGCCGCATGGGTCAGTCCCCCCCCCCCCCCGGGGGAGCACGTACAGGGGCCAGCCGGGAAGATCCGGAGAGCGACACACTGGGAGAGGGAGAGGCTCTTGCTTTGCAAACAGGAAGCTGAAAAGCCTCACGGACTCAGTGTAGCTTTCCTGATACCACCAGAAAGACACAACCACGTCTCTGTGAACCCTCCCCCCTTTCCTCCGGGTCTCCTCCTTGCCACAGCATTCAGGCTCAGCTAATTCGATTTCCCCTCTGCTCAGCTGTGGAGTTTATGTTGTTTCTAGTAAAAGAGTCTCCCTAGATCCTGGGGTTTGGTTTGTCTTTCGCAAAACACACTCTCCATTTTGCTGGTCGACAGGCCGTGGAAGGGGTTTTAACCTTAGAGGGCAGGAGTCTTTCTGGGGGTTCCTGACTCCAGAAAACTATAATGTAGTTGGTTGTGCAAACGTGATCAAAATTAGTGTCTTGACTTCTCTTGACGGGGTTCTTAGGCACCTAGATTGTAGCGACTCCCTTCCCAAAACGACACGAAAGCACCAAACCCTTGGGTCTTCATTTATGCTTACTTGGTTTTGCATGGAATATATAGGACAGAAATAAAAAAGGGTGTTTTGATAATTGTGAAAGTCGTGACACTAAGTGACAAAACCCAAGCAACTCTGTTGCAGCCCACACTCATAACAACTTGCTTCATGTTGAAAAACTTAAAAAGAAATAGTTGTTTAATGTAATGATGGAGTTAGCCATTAAATCCATTGTTAAGATAAAGCTGTGTTTTTCTGTTAAAGCATATAATTTAAATGTTTTTGTGTGCAATAGCCTTCAGATTTATCTTTTTAAAATAAAAATGAACATATTTGCTAAAAATAGACCTATTCTCATCAAGTTAAACATTTGTAAAGAATTGTTACGGCAAAGAGTAGGGACAAATTCTGCTTTGTTTCACTCACAGACTATTACTGGTGAGTTTTGCCCAAAGACTGAAAATATGCTGTGGTCTGTAGTATGTGTAATATGCACATTAAAGAGTTAGATTTTCTATCTGATAAATTGTTCCTTTCAAAGCTACTTTTCAAACTTTAAAATCTTTCTTTAGAGATGTGTGTGTATTTGTGTTTTAGTTGTGCAGAAAATAATTAATACCTATTATCAAATAATCACTTGCCAAGTTTGTTTCATATATCTTGTCATATTTTTAGTTACAAAAGCTACACAAAGTTGTTTAGGGTTTGTTTTTGACATGTGAAAATAGGTAAACTGTTTTGTTTTTTTCTTGAAATGTGTTATGTTCCAAATGAGAGTAAGGGAGTAAGTTTTAAATCTTTTAAAAATAGGAGTTTACAGCAGAAACACTGATATAATCTCGCGCCTCACCTAATATTTTACAGTGTAGCACTGTCTTTACACAGCCATTATTCAGTTCAGCCCTCAGATTAGGCTGCAGATTTTGAAAGTGATGCAGTCATTAGAGAAATGAATAACTAGGATCAAGTAATAAACAAATGCAAGAGGGAACATTACTTCTGTCTTGTTGCTATTATTGTTTTTTTGTTCTGCTGGTCACTTAAAAAAATCTCTCTCTCTCTTATCAAGTGAAGGAGACAGTCCAAGGAGAACTAGTATCTTTCAGCGTGTTTCCCTCATCTTCTTTCTTTTCAAGTTCACAGACATTGGGGGAAGGGAGAAAGAGAGATTGTGTTGGTTTAATACTGTTGGGAGGTAGCCTGGGACCCATGAAACCCTCCCACCAGGTGGTGCTGACACATACTGCTGATCTGCCCTTCAGCTAGCTTGGTAGCAAATATCAAGGTTTTAAAAGGATTGTTGCCATTTAAAGACATGCACCCTGATTTTATTCTTCTGAGGGGAATAAGAATCATCAAACATTTAAGATGCTTCTCATCTTCAGGCCCACAATTTACACCAAAACACCCTATTCCTAAACTCAAGGGAGGAGTTATGCAATTTCCACTGTTCAGAGATTTTGTGTCCACTGAAGAGCAGCTATCATTGAGTGGCTATTTTTAAATAGTAACAAGGAACAGAGAACTATAGAAGTGACCATACTGGATTAGATCAGTGGTCTAATCTAGATTAGTATCCTGTCAGCAATAGCGGAGGTGCTTTTGAGGAGGTGCGCAAAAGGGGTCAGGAATAAATGTGTTCCAGGGCAAATCTCTTACTCCCAAATACTGTAGCTCAGTGGTCGGCAACCTTTCAGAAGTGGTGTGCTGAGTCTTCATTTATTCACTCTAATTTATGGTTTTGCATGCCAGTAATACATTTTAACATTTTTAGAAGGTCTCTTTCTATAAATCTATACTATATAACTAAACTATTGTTGTATGTAAAGTGAATAAGGTTTTTAAAATGTTTAAGAAGCTTCATTTAAAATTAAATTAAAATGCAGAGCCCCCTGGACCGGTGGCCGGGACCTGGGCAGTATGAGTGCCACTGAAAATCAGCTTGCATGCCGCCTTTGGCACGCGTGCCATAGGTTGCCTACCCCTGCTGTAGCTAAAAGTTATCTTACGCCCTGAAACACGAGGAGTAGAAAATAGTTATGGTAACTGGGAGGGAGCAGAGGTATACAGTTTTCACTTGATGAATTTTGGCTACGAAGTCTCATAAGTCTTACTGACAACTTTGTTTTTTAAATGTCCTTAATTTGGGTAGAGCAGTATATAGATGTGAAATTCAGACACCGTATATAGGCATTAAATAGATAATGAAAAATCTGGACCCCCACAAAATTTTAAATTATTTGTAAATGGATGAAAGTACTTTTTCTTTTTCCCAATTCAACCTGGATAAGGCCAAAGTTGTTTGCCTCTGAGCTGGATTATTTGAATGCTGTACTAGTTAGCTTTTCAAAGACAATACAGTGGCAAATGGCAACCCATCCAAAACTCTGCTGCTCATCTTCAGACTGGTTCCAGGAAACATCAACACATTATTCCAGTTTTTTTGGTTCTTTGTGAGCTAATCTGCCTTCCCATTTCCCACTGCATTGACTGCAAGATTCTTCTGGCTCTTCATCCATGTTACTTAGTGACCTTTGTTCATTGTTACAAACCATCTTGAAATCTCTACCAAGTTAAACCACCTCTATATCTATTCCTATTGTACTGCTGTTCTTGCAGGATGGGTTTATAATTTGTTGTCCATTGAAATGCCACTCCCATAACTATCACATTGACTTTCTTATACTCATTTATTACAATCTTAACTTTACACTGGGGTTTAAGTGTGTTGAGGTTTAACTTTGTCCTAGTTTTAAAGTCCTTCAAGACCTTTTTTATATAAGCTGTATATATCTAACATTACTGATTCATTATTATCATATTGACAAGTTCCTATCCCAAAGACTGACATCTAAGAATCAAAGAAGATGCAGAGCTAGAATTAAACATAACACAAAATGTTATTCAGATCATAGACGTTAGTGACAGAAGTCAAATGACCCATTAGATCCTCTTTTTTTATTTCCCTGCCAAGACAGACTATGCCAGTCCAGAGTTAGTTTAGAGCTAGTGAAAACATGACTTATAAATACAATATCTTCCAATTCGGTTTTTCACATTTCACTGTTTTGCACCTCAGAGAGTGCATTGCTAAAAGAAGTTAAAAATCTTGTCACTCTTACACCTGGGGTATGGGAGGCTCACTGTTTCAGCTGACATAGCATAGGAGAAAAATGGTAGGCACAAAAACATAAGAAGCAGGTTAATTGTTGAAGGGGGTCTCTGCCTATTTTGGAAATATTCCATCACTAAAGAGGAGAATTTTTCCAAGAGGACTTTTCCCCTTGTTGAATTGGTATTTGAAAATCAGGACTTCCTTGTTTATCTTTGTGATGTTTCTGTAGATATCAGTGTTAGTAGAGTGGATAACTGTTAAACATTGCTTTCAATTCTTGTAGGCAAGTTTGTTTTTTAAACATATATTTGTTACATTAAACATTTGTGTGTGGGCATGTCCACACACACCTCCTCTTTGAATCTTGATTTTTTTCCCCTTCATGTTGTAATATAATTTATTAAACTTGCTTCAGGGTACCAGCTATATGCAATTTACACTACAGGAATTGTCCATTTCTCTACCATCACACATGAAAATGAAGAGCAGACATTTTCCACAGAAAGTCAAATGCTGCAGTCTTTTCTCAGGCCTTACGCAGTGATGACTAACTAGGAACTTCAAGATTAAGTCAATGCTAGACATAATGAGCCGTATTTGCTCTCACTTAATTCAGAAGTAAGGTCTGGTCTACACTAAAAAGTCAGGTCAACCCAGATATGTCAATCACGGTTGTGCAAAATCCACATAGTTAAGCCAACCTAACCTCCAGTGCAGACAGTGCTCGGTCAATGGTAGAATTCTTCCATCAACCTAGCCACTGCCTCTTGGGGAGATGGATTAACTACAGTAATAGGGGAACCCCTCTCATCGGCATAAGTAGTGTCTACACTGAAGCAGTATAGTGGTGCAGCTGTGCCACTGTAGCGTTTCAAGTGTATACAAGCCCTAACTCTACTGAAGTCAGTGAAATTACACTGGTAAAACTGGTATGAGACCAGAATCAGGCTCAGGGTCAGCAGTGCTCCTTCATTTAATTTGCAACAGGGAAAGAGTGATTGTACTATTGAAGTAGAACTCATTTTGCTGTTTCTCAAGGGTGGATTTTAATTTCTTTCTCTAGCGGCTCCTCTGTCAGAACCAGGGTTATCCCACCCCTCCCAGTTTTTCTTCTCCATCTCATGCCTCCTTACACTTGACGCCCCTGTGTGATCATCACTGTTTGGGGCAGGAGGACTGGACAGGATCTCCTGTTGTAGCTAGTCAGCACATCAGGTTTTCTCATAATAGCTGGACAGGATGGCTGTTTAGAGTGATGCTGGGCAGTGCCTCAAGTCTCCCAGTCGCTTGTGGCCTGTCCACACTATGATAGAAGAGGTGTCTTTAAAATGTATTAGCTAACATATTTTAACTCACATGTTTATAAATCCTAGTGTAGACAAGGCAAGTTGTATTTTAACGTGTTAGCTGGTCCTGATGAACCCTAGGCTTCAACTTGATCAGCTAGCGCATGTTAAAAGTATTGTATGCATGAGAGTTTTAGGCTTTGTCTAGACTAAGAAGAGTGTTTGAGCTCGTGCTGAGGCCACAATTGAACATACTAAAATTGAGCTAAAGGTGTTACTTTTTATCTGTGCTTGGAAAATTGGTCAAATTTAGGTTGCACTTAGCTACCTTGTGTTATGCTAAGCCTGATCTAAATTTAACCTTTACCTTAGTACAGACAAGGCCCCAGAACACATTAGTTACAACGTGTCAGCTGACAACACACCTTTTGTCCTAGTCAAGTAAAACCCTACATTTTACTATGTTTCAGTTTACAGAGTGTGCACATGCCTTTCCATTCTTTTACATAGACACTGGGATTATAGGAGGATCTTTAAAAGTTATTGAAGATGTTATAGTTTACTTCTTTGACAGGTCATAAGATGTCAGCTGCTGAAATCTTGTCCTAATTGACATGGTGGGAGAGACACAAGATGAGTATCAAATTATTTTGATGTCTGATATTTTATGATCTAGGCCCATTTTTGGTGAACCACCACAAATACTATCAGGGCCATTACACTTCTCTAAACATTGGTCCTGAAAGAAAAAATGGATCCTTGTGGCTCCGTCACTAACTCCCTGTGTTACACTGGGCCTGTCAGATACACTCTGGTGAATAGTGAGGCGCCCATGGCCATTATTTTGGTTCAGGATTAATGATTGTTTTCATTTCATTTTCTGTTTGGTTGTGTGTCTGTGTATGTACAGTTCTTTAAAGATGATGATGGCACTTGTGTTGTTTTTTATACCTGGGGTTTGTTTCAGTGTTCGGGTATGTTTCCATTAGAATATTCTTTTTAGTTAAAGCACTCAGAGATATTCAGGTACAAACATCTAAATAACTAAAAATGTATCATTGAACACTTACTATGGCTCTCATTTTCTTTTGAGAGTGACATAAAAGTCTGTAGGATAATAATTATTTTTCACCATGAATACATGTATTTCTAAACTTAGTGTTGGTTGCATCCTTCTTGATGGATGCTATTTGTGAGATTAGCAAGAGACTGTAGAGTTTCACCTGTTTTAATAACTGCTTAAAAATCAAAGAACTAATAACACAAAATGTTTAATATTTTAATATTAGATATACCAGTTTTTCATTCTATTTTGCTAACGTTAAACTATTTTTGGAAATGGTTTATGATCATTCGCTCAGGGACCTTAGACTGCTCATATCAGAGATGACATCACATCAGCCACCAACATCAATAGCCTCAGAACAGCCAATTGTAATTGAAAGCTTAAAAATATCATACATTTTATTAATAGTGACAAGTGCTTTTTACCTTCTGAACTTTTAAACTCTTGGGCTGAACAAACTAGATATAGTTTCCCTTTAAGATTGTCCCCTTTTATAGTCACTTTACTGCATCACATAAAATGTATATTGACATGGGCATAGGAGTGTCTCACCAGGTTTAATTGACATGGTGATAAAAATGGGTCCAACTATGAGTACCTTCTGTCTACAATTTGGTCCTCCTTCGCATTTACACTGATGCTCCTAAACTGGTGGTAGCAGACCTGGCCTTTGTTGTCTGTTTAGTATTTTCCATACAACCCCAGAATGCACAGAGTAAAAGGGAAGTTTTAGCATATGACTTTAAAAATAACTGGACTTGGTTTTTTGAACATCTGGAACGTGCAGAATGTCATACTTTCCCCATAAAATGTAATTTTTCAATGTTTTCCTTAAGAGTAGGAGGGTATTCCCCATCATCATGTTGCGATGCTCAGCATTGCGGTACCTAACCTATCACAGGAACAACTCTGCAATCCACAGAGACTAAGTTAGGTGCCTAGACTTCTATACAACGAATGGAGAGGATAGGTGCCTGGAACGGGATCCACAAACCCAGCAAAGCAGGCGGGAAGCTGCCTAAACTAGCCAATGGGAGATGCTAAGCCTTGCCCTCTCATGGAGATAGGCACCTAAGTCTGGGCTGCAGGGAGGTGCCTGTCTGTGCTAGTGATCCATGAACTGGGGGAAGATCGGTGTTCAGCTGCCTAAGTTGCATATATGGTCTGAAATTAAATGGGGAGGTGGACAGGGGACCTCCCTTATAACCTGTAGCCTAGTGGATAGGGTACTCACTCAGGATGTGGGAGACCCCCTGGTTCAAGTCCCCCCGTTCCAAAGGGAGAGAAGGGAATTTGCCCCCTCTGAGGCAAGTGCCCAAACCACCAGGTTAGAGAGTAATTCTAACTTGTTCACTGTCCCAATTAATATTTCATTATTCAATTAAAGTGAAACAACTAATAGGAGAGATGGGGGGAG
Organism: Chrysemys picta bellii; assembly: GCF_011386835.1. Classification (NCBI taxonomy): domain Eukaryota; kingdom Metazoa; phylum Chordata; order Testudines; family Emydidae; genus Chrysemys; species Chrysemys picta. The sequence continues at coordinate 53,347,036 of NC_088795.1, read as the reverse complement.
ATTCACATCAGCATATTCAATATTTTAGTAGTTAGGGCATTCATCTGGGAGGTGGCTGATGCCTGTTCAAATCCCTTCACCCTCTCAGGAAGAGGGGGGCTTGAACTGGGACTCTCCCTAGGGTTGCCAACCCTCCAGGATTGGCTTGGAGTCTCCTGGAATCGGCATTGATCTTCTGGTGACTATAGAAAACAATCCGGGAGATTTTATAGGATAGTTTAAGAAAACAACATTACGTCATGTTGCGGGGGACTGGGGGAAATCTCCTGGAATAGCTTCAGTCAGAGTTGGCAACCCTATATCTCCCACATCCTGGGTAAGTACCCTGTCCACTAGGCTAAAGGTTATAAGGGAGTGCCTCCTTGTCCCCTGAACTTATCTGAGGGGCCCCATCTAGTAGATTGCCTCTGAGCACACCTATTGGATCAGGCCCCCGCATATGACTAGCAGCATAGGTGTCTGAATGCCTATCTTCCCCAGTTTGGGGTTTAGGTGAGAGATAGGTCTCCGGATGCCTATTGTGAGGTAGCAGTGCACATGCTTAGGTGGGAGATAGGCACCCAGATGCCTAGCATGAGGCTGCAGTGCATATGCCCAGAGACAAAAACTTAGGCGCTGAATGAATTTAGGTGGCAGCTGGCCAGCAGTTCTCTGGATCACAGCGTTGCCTAAAAACAGGACTTAGGCCTAAACCTGCATATCTTTGTGGATCATACCCCATCTGCTTTCATCAGGGCTGCCGAGAGCGGGTTCGGGCCCCGGTGAAAATTTTTTTTCAGGCCCCCTACCAAGGGCGGACATGCTAAAAAGGGCTGACGAGGTGGGGGGGGGGGAAGCCAGGCCCTGGGCCCCCTTCCGGACCGCCGGGCCCCGGTAATTTGTACTGATTTCCCCCCCTCTCGTCGGCCCTGGCTTTCATTGCCCTGTATCACAGCCTCTATCTTTTTGGCAATGGAGGACTGAACTAAATTACTGTCAGAGTCAGTCAATGTTGCTTTAAAATTGGCTGAAGGAGTTGCTGTTAGGGTTTGGGAGACTCACTCCTCCTACTTCCCGACTTCAGACTCCTCTTCTAGTGCTCCAAGGCTGGAATATTTCAGGGTTTATAAAATGATTATAGCTTCATTTTCCTTCAGGCTTTAGATTAAAACAAACAAACAAACAAATCCCTTAAACCCTACAATTAAGATTCTGTAGCTTGTCATCTTTTTGTTCTTTTTTTTTTTTCATAGCTTGGGAATATTTAGTGCCGGATCATACATCCCTTAAGCAACTGACTTCAGAGTTTTCTTTGAGTAAGAACTACAAGATTGGGCCCTTACGTTATATGAACCCTGGGATTTATCATTTAACACCAAAGAGCCAACATATATAGGTCCATTTTGTGTACCCCTAACATCTTTTCTCTTTTCCTTTGGGTCACATTTCTAACCCATTGTGGTATTTTAGCTCTTTCTTCCAGTGTATAATAAAGAAGAAGGTGCTTGTGGCAGATGACTGGCTAGAAAAGGCATTGCAGGTGTTGTGTGTCTTTAATCACTTAACGTATTTCCTTACATCCTTGTGTGCAAATCAGCACCTAACTCGGAGAGGAATTGTAACATTTCTATACTGCTTCTTTTCATGCAGTGTTGTCCTCACATATTCTCTAGTGTTTGTTTAAGACTATGACTTTTTAAAAAGTAACTTAGCTAGGAATAATTGTGGCTGAATAGCAGAAAACAAAATTTAAATTTTAACAGTGAATTTTCAAAGCAGTTTATATTTATCAGTAAAGTAGGTGGCTGTGATTCTGGGTTCTGATTTCACTGTGTTCCGCTCCAAAACACTATTGGGGAAACTGTCACAAGTTTAAATAATCCCATTTGAAAAGTTTGTTTTGGCAATCTGCGTCTGTAGCCATAACATAACATTTTTAATTTGCATTGACCCAGGTAATGGTAACTTTGAAGACTACCGCAGGCTTACACTTCTGAGTGCAGACTTCTGTAACTGAGTGACGGCCACATTGTTTGAGCTCCAAATTGGCTGAAGCATTTCTGGCGTGTAATCCGTGATTGGATTTGAAGTAATGGTTCAAAATAATCCCTAGCTCCTTCTATTAAGGTAAATTGGTGGGCTCAGCTTGGAGTCTGTGCATTGGGAAATATATTTGATTTGGTTCCACCAGGTGTGTGGATAGGTGTGCTACTGTTAGAATGTAATGTTTGTTCCTTCTTTGATGGCAGGAATCGTTTGTGTTACTGGTTTGGTAGGCTGAATATTTATTTATCATTCGGATTGTCGCAGCTTCAGAAACCCATCTGAGAGGATTCAAGTTACAGTGTTTCACCAGTCATCACCTTGGGGGAGTTAGTTGGCACCTCTTACTAAAAGTTCAAGTTTGCTTAACTAAAGTGCTGTATTTTGAGGATTAAAGGTATTGATTTTGGTGTAATGCTCACTTTTTCCTTATGCAGTTTTCACACCGTTTTGAAAAGAGAAATGGTGAGGGGGATTCTTTCAAATAATTATTATGCTTCTCTCTCCCATTTGATTTGTTCCCAACTTTTTCCAGTATATCTTGCGATGAACAGGGAGGGAGAGGTGATCATGTGTGGGGCTGTTTCAGGAAAGAAAAGTGGTGTGAGAAAAGGGGGAACAAGAAGTACCAGGGACAAGAGGGCAGGTGCATTGTCTGTGGAAAGGATTACAGCACAAATACTGAGCAAATCATAATCTGAGGAATTCTTAACAAATGCTAGGATGCACGAATTCATTGTATGTAGCAGGCCATAGGTACAAGAGGATCTGTGTCCTGCTGTCCCTGAGATGTTTTCTTCATTATCTGATCTTTGCTGTTCTTTTTTCCTCCCCTTAATAATATTTCTGTTGTGGGAAATGCCTGCAGTGGGGAGTGATAATGGATAATGGGAGTGCTTGTGAAAGCAGAGCAGCAAAAACAAAATTGATTTGACTAGTGGCGTTAAAAGGTTTCCCCAGACTCAGCCATTATTGTGTTAAAAATCCATGCGATTCCCTAGCTACAGCCAAAGGTGGAACTTAAGACATCAGTATATGCTGCTCTTTAAGTTGCCTTGGGCCTTTGAGTATGAGGAATATTCTGTCCTGTTGTTAGTCAAAATATTACACAGTTTGAACAACTGGGAATGACCTATTCCCCCAATTGTGGTTAGCTTGTTTTTCCCTCCTTTTTACCATAAAGTTCATGTCTTTTCAATTTATTGATGAGTGCATATTTGCTTACCAATCCTATTTGGCTGTAATATCTGTGCATCTAGACATATTACAGAATAGATAAGAACAGTATTCTAATATATAGGCACCCAAACAATGCTCCATCAGAATGGCTCAATAAGACAACCTCTTTCAAACCCCTAAAATGCTAGCCATCTCAGCATCTCTGTCACCCTGCTTTTCAGCGCCCCTATTACCGACCCTAGCAAAAACCTGGAAATAAAGATAAGTCTTTGGGGACCTACCTTGGTGGTTAGGTGAAATGGACCTATCTGGGGGAATTTAACTTGGTAGTTAAATATTTAGACAGTTTTATATAGACAGCTAGGCAGAGTGAGGTAGATTTTGTCACTGTCAGTCTCAGCAGTCGGATCTCCTGGGGGTACTGATGTAGGTATCTGTGAGAGGGAGGAGGGACCCAAAGAATGATCTGAGGTGTGAGGATGGCTGAGAAGAACAACTCATTGGTCAAAGTGTAGATCATTGTCATGTTGGCCAACCCTGCTCCTCCTATGAAAAAAGAAGTTGCATTCATATTTTTGTGTTCTCTGTCTGTCTTTCTGTGAATCTGATAAACTTAGTGTGCAGTACTCTGTGATGTATTAAAAAAAAGAGAGAGAGAAAAGAAAAATGACTCAGCTTTTTGTCACTAAATGGGGTCAAAAGTATTCTCTCAGCTACTCAAATGCAGTCATACTGATTTATTATTTTACATGGAATTCAGAACAGCTACAATAATTAAGAAAAGGCTTTCTGTCACCATCCCGTGGATGCAGTGCCTTGTAGTTGTTGAATAGACCACAGAACAGTGTTGAATTCGGCTTCTCGGGCTGGGCTTGGGCCTTTTCATTTTGCCTTATCTCCAATCAGTTAAACTGCTGGAGCTCCTCCTTGAACAGCTTCCTGTCTCTGGTGTAATTCAAATACTGTTGAAGGACAGCCCAGTCCAGTTTTATGTGCGAGATGTTTTCTAGATAGTCAGCATAAGAATTATTTAAAAGTATTCTTAGAGGGCATCTTGTGTTAACTTTGATTCCTCGTGGGAAGATTTAAATTATGATTCCCTCGATGGATTTCATGCAAAATGGTCATTTGAATGCTGATCAATAATACTCTGCATTAGTTAAACCAAACAAATTAGTGTTGGTCAGGTCAGAGGATTATGTTACACTTTCTGATTTTTAGAATCACTTACAAGCTCAGCAAAGAAACTCTAGTATTAGGAATACCATTGTTTCTGACACATGTCAAATCACACTAGTTTACTTGAAAGGGCATTGTTTTAGTATCAGATTTATCCACTATTAAAATCCATGAAATATCTGGTATGAACGGGGGACATATGCTGGGATGGTGTAGCATATAGGTTTTATTGTTATGAATTTGGGCTGGTCACATTACTCACAAAAGCCAAACCTTGACTGAGTTATGCCAACCATGTCATATAAGTGCCAATAAAACATATGTACCATATCCCACTATAATGCCTTATGTATATTCCACATCATTTTTTATATTAAATCTTTTTAGGGTGTTCTTAATACATATATTTTTAAATTGGGACTGTTTTTCATATGCCCTCTAACTAAAGTCAGGCTGTCTTAGTTATGAGTCAAACTATACAAGGCTCTGAGGGAGAAATATGATAACTAATACACTTTAGAAACCTCTGAAATTATCTAAAACATCTTTTCTGTACATAATCATGTTGCATATTCTCACTGGTCTAGTTGTACAAAACTCCCATTTCTCATAATGATGGATAGCAAGATATCAGACCTTAAATCTGTTACTGGGCAAGGTCTGAATATTATTCATCTTACACCTCAGACCAGTAGAGAGTTTTTGGAGAAATTCCACGTTTGGTGGGAAAGCAGAAAACACTTTTATTGCTGGTGTTTTATTGATTTATTTTTTAAAAGAAGGGACTGCCAGAAGGTGCTTAAAGGTATAGAGTGAATAGTAGTCCCAGTGGAAATGGATTAGTGGGCCAAGTGCAGGTGAGATCGTTAATGCAGTTTATCACAGGGTTCTGTCATTTATCATCTGGATACCATCACCGTTGGTGGTGCGTGTGTTTATACATATATATGTGTGTGTGTGTAAAATTATAGGTGGAGCTGGTAACGCTGCCTGTAGTTAATGTTGCCTAATGCTTTTTAAGATCCTGTTTTCAGTTGCTTATCACTTTGCCAAATGTTAATGGTTTGGGCTGAACTTTTCCATACCAGGCTGAATCTTTTGGGAAACTTTCAACTAACATGATTCAGCTGTTTTATGAGAATGAAATTTGGGGAAAATACATGCTTTTACCCTGGTAAAAAATCATGTCTGACATAACCATACTTTGGAGCAAGGCCTTGAAAGGTGGCATGTGGGATATCCCTTTTGTCATCCCTGTGAACATTCATCAAAATTTGACCAAGTTATGAGCTTCTGAAAAATTTCAGTTTGCACATGCTCAGTAGTGACTTGTTAGAGTTGGCAGCTACATTCTCCAAGGAGTCTCTCTGCATTGAGCATGCTCTATTCCCTCTCAGCTGGTAAGTGCTGATTGCACTACACCTGCACTATTCCCACAGAGTGAATGAGTGTGCTTCAGCCCTGGGGTGCAGAGCCTGGGCAGGACTTTCCTTGCAGTTGCTCCTCACAGCTCCCAGAGGTTCCAGTGACTCTGGGCACCAGAACTAAGAGTGGAGGAATGTCTCACCTGTACTCTCATTTGTCTCCCAACTGGTGCCAGGCAGCATGAAGGAGACTGAGGAAGCAGCCACGCTGGTATGCAGACAGGTGAGGAATTGGGTGGATGAGTAGCAGGAGATGGAGAGTGGATAGAAGCAAAGGGAAAAGGTGGGACAGGAGCGGGTGGGAAGCAGAGGGAGATGGAAGGTGAAGGAGGGGTGACAGGAGTTTGGGTTGGAGGTGATGGATAGGAGCAGAGTGAGGGTGGACAGGAGCCAGGTTTGGGGTGAATAGTAGGAGCAGAGGGGGATAGGACTGGGTCTGGGAGATAGGAGCAGAGGGAGGTAGAGACAGGCAGGGAGCACAGGGGCAGAACAGTCCATAACTACTAGAGTGCACTCCCCTGCAGAGCCTGGAATTGTATGTGATGAAGTAATGAAAGACTGTATAATGGTGCATATACACAGAGGGGATGAATTAAGGTTGCATTGGTAACCTTAATGCTGGTATTTCCCAACTTTTGATTGCTTGACTTTGTAACCTGAACATCCTTCTAAGATTGTTTTATGAATGTAATTTTATACATACACACATCATTCACCACCACCAAAGAAAACTTTAGAATCAAGGTAGCTTGAGTGCAAGGCTCACCAACATAATCACTAAAAAATTAAGGAAATCACCATTTAAGGCAAACTTAATTTTCATGCCTTAGAACGGAAATGTCACACTAATCAAATTCACAGATGCCTTACCTCTGCAACAAACTCCCTTGGATTTTCAGCATACAAATGTGCACAATACACACCACACTCCCCTACACTGCATACACATGCATAATTTTAATGCCAACTTTGTATTTTCCCCCATATAGAAATAACTTTGCCATGTCTGTAAATAGCATATATTCAAATAGTTATGGTAACAGTTAAGAGCATGAGTTTGAATGATGTAGATTTTTGGTATGGTGTGTGATTTACTATATGTTGCAAATGCTGCTTTTATGCACTTATCAATTTGATAGCAGTAGATTAAATCTTGACATCACCTCTGATATATTATAACACATACATGTATGTATTTTTTCAAGTGCTTTATGCCAAAACCCACTTATACATTTCTAAAATTTCTTAAATTATGGGATCCTCCCCCCCCCCCCTTTGATGTGTTACTCATTGTCATTGTTAGAATGAACATTCCAATACTTTCTTTTCTGTGTCTGTACATCCAGAGCTGATACATACAATCTAGATAAGATTTGGATTTCCAACTGGAGGTGGAAGAGGGAAATTGATGATGGGTATTCTGTTTTTGCCAAACCAATAATGATATTCAGCAGGTGAACCATGTTTGAAGTAGCTTGTAATTGTACTGTCTACTGCTTGTGTATCATTGCTCTCTTAATGGATTGATTGAGAACTGCCCACCTGTGCACCTTAAGCGCTATACTGCTAAAAAGGTAAAAGAGATTGTTCCTTTTAACTCAGGCAGTAATGTCTCTTATTTTTAGGGTATGAGGAGCTGAGTTTTATCTTTGCTGTTGCTGTAAACTGCTCAAAAGCCAAGATGTGTAACAAGTTTATTCCAGATTTCATAAGGCAATAAATGATAGTAACAATCTTACCTTTCCATCAGCAGAATAAGCTTTATACTTTAGTGAATGTTGTGGGTGCTCAGCACTTCAGAAAATCAGGCCATGGGTTTAGATTGCATACTGTTATGCACCCAAGCTTGAAAAATGTTACAAGGGTGCTTTATTGAAGCTTGTTGAACTCTTGATACATAAGTTACTGTATTTCAGACAATGAAGTTAAACAATAGTATGATGTTTAAACTATATAGTTTTAATATTATTGGAAAACCCCTAGCTTTACATATACATTTCTCAAACTGTTTTCTAATATAATTGTACGATTTCCAGGGGGTACTCAGAACTGATTTAAAGGGTGTCCTACTAACATTCAAGTTTGTGGAAAGAAACTGTTCCCCTCTACTTTCCTGACCATTCATAGTATGTTCTGTATTTATTTTCTGGGGATCATGTAATCGTATGCTATACAGTACGGGATAGTGGGATAGTAATATGACTTGATTAGCTGAACATGCCTATTACTGTAAATTCCAATAAAGGATTCCTTGGGTAACGTAACATATAACAATGGACAGTACTATTTAGTCTGAATGGAAGTGATGGCAGGAGGAAAGAAATCGTTATGTGCTTATTTTAAATATGTCGAGCTACCTGTCCAAGCAATAGTTGTATTCAGTTTGAGTGAATTTAAATCATATACATTACCACTCTCGTCCCAAGCCCTAGTCTCTTGAGTTAGGAGAGTTCTAAAATGGGGACAGAGTGGTGACTGAGACAGACTTCAGTTGAAGGTTGACTTCAGTCAGAGAAGTTTGGGTTTGGCCTTCAACTCATGGTGTGAGCTCTAAAGGAGAATGAAATGTTTTTGTTTCCCATAATTCCTGTAATCTCCAGTGTTGCAAAAGCACCTTACAGAATATTAAGTTTATGGTCTGAGAGCTGCCTTGGATATTCTAGGTCACAAAAGACACCTTTTCCTTTTTGTAAGGGGTGGATAATTGAAGACCATGTGTGTTGTGATGGTGTTAAGGTGCAGTTTGTTTATTTTGTTTCTTTGATGTTGATTGCTGTTTGTTACATGGATTATTTCTGTTCTGTTTGTTGTTGTTTTGTAAATACCAACATAAATCAATCACGTATTTTTGTTACCCAGTGAATATGTTGCTTTTATAAAAAAGAGATCATTTAGCCTAATCTGGTTCATCTTTGGGAAATGTTACTTGAAAGAAAAAAGAACAGGAGGGAATCAGGGAGTCAAATTCTGTCCTGAGGAGACAACAAAAATGGGTGTTTGTGGCAGCATTTAAAACAAATTAATAAGAAAATTCTCTGAAAGCCACTTGTTATGGGCAGAATCCAGCACTTGTAGAAACAACTTGAGAGAATCCTTGTAGCAAATCTACAAAAATGTGGGTTAATTGCTTAGATTTCAAATATATTCTATGGAGATTATTATTAACCCATGCCTGCCTGCCTGCCTGTCTGTCTCTTTTTGTTGAGTGTAAGCTCTGTGTCTGGGTCTGTACAGAATGTAGGGGAAGACACAGTCCGTGTGCTAGAGAGCCATTCAATCTAAAAGCCATAGGTCAAATCCAAGACATTATGGCAAATCTAGGGAAAATTAGATTTTTTGAATGACTATTGCAATGTACTGCTTTTATATGCGTTTGAGATCGTGTTATCATCTAGTGCTTGGCCCAATGGAAGAGGCTGAAGCATTTACTATTGCTAGCTAGAGGGAGATCTCCTCTAGCTCAGATGGCAGAGACCTGTGTTTTTGGAGATGAAGGAAGAAGTGTGTGTGTGTGAGAGAGAGAGATAGATTCATTATCTCTATGTGCTGCCTACCTCTTCAAAGTCCAGCTGTCCATACGTTCAGAATTGTCGGTGAATTCATGTGCTACCAATAGATATAAGATTTCATTCAGGGTAGAAATTAGCTTGTGGTGGTTTATTTTTATTAAGAGAAAGATAGCATCATAGGTGCGTTATAATAAGCATATCGCTTTGCTCCAAGGTTGTCAGTCATTGAATTAGAAGGTACTTCATTCGTATTTCATATATCAGGATATATTCAGCTACACTTTACAGTTCTTTAGCCTGATATCCAAATTGCTCATAAGGCAATATAATTCATATAGAGAGAACCTTACAGCTACCAACAGGTCTTTTTATGGTAAATGCATGTTTTGACAACTGGGGCCATGTTTTAATTTCTATTTGTAAAATGGAAATTTGAGGAATTGGAGGTTTGACACTTCTAAAAAAATTATGTGATTGGAGACAAATGATTTTGGAGGAAATGAAGACTATTTTCCCAAAGGCCTGTCATGATGGCACAATAATTCCTCCAGGTGGAAATAGCAGCCAAAAGGGGGTGGGTGGGAGGGGAGAAAGTTCTCTCCCCCTAGAACAGGGTCTTACTGGCTCCTTCTGCTCAACTGTTCCCTGCCCTGATGAGATGGATAGGCCTCTCTGCTGGCTGCTGCTTTGAGCAGCTGTTACAGGTTAAGACTCAGAGAATTAGGCTACATTTTAAAATTAATTTTAAGTTGTTTCTCTTTGTATTGTCTTCATTTTGGCTTTAGTGGTTTCTCCTTCCTGGTTCTGCAATGGTTGGGAGATATAGTGATCTTCCTGTGAATCCTGTATTGCAGTTTATCCCTCTTTCTTGAGCAGAAACGGTGCTATGGGAGTGCTGCGGGGCGGGGGTGGGTGGGTTGATCTCTTTCCAATGATAGTAAACTGTAAGATGAAGCTGTTTTTCTGTAGGTAGGTGCAGTGTTGAGTACCAGTTCCACACAACAGAGATCAGAAGGTAGGGTTGCCAGCCCTCCAGGATTGCCCTGGAGTCTCCAATAATTAAAGATTAATCTTTAATTAAAGATTATGTCATGTGATGATACCTCCAGGAATACATTCAACCAAAATTGGCAACCCTATTAGAGGGTGCTTCTGTGTGTCTGGGGATCCTAGTGGTAGCCTAATGAAATTCGTTCCATGGTAGGGGGGGGAAATAATTTGGACCCACCAAATAGTGATAGCCCTAAGCTTTCTCTGTGGCAGCCATTTTATTTTGTTGTTATGCTGCACAGCCCTTGAAATGTCAGAAAAGCCCAGGACTGTGGAAGTCTGGTTGGAGTGCAGCCCATCATATGAAGACACTGAGGGCTTATCTACAGTACTGCAACTGTCTTGCTCAGGGGTGTGAAAAACACCCCTCTGAGTGCAGCAAGTTTCAGCGCTGTAAAGCGCCAGTGTAGACAGTGCACCAGCGCTGGGAGCCACGCCCCTCGTGGAGGTGGATTTTTTTAGAGCGCTGGGACAGCTCTCTCCCAATGCTGGTGCCGTGACTACACAGCCACATTCGGCATCACTTTAATGTGCCAGTGTAGACAAGCCCTCACTCTAGCAGGCTCCTTCTCTCCAAGCCCTTTTCCCCAGGGAAGTGGGTCTTTTCCCCCTGTCCCTAAGGAAGAGAGATCCTGTCTGAAGAGGGACTAAGGCCTGACTATTCAATAGAAGACATAAGACTCTTTTCTAAAAGGTGATTTTTAACCTTTATTTAAGAGATGAGAAACCTGAGCCAGAACACAGAAGGGGATCCTCTCCTGACTAACTTTAGTATAATTTCCAGGGGGTTTCCAATCAGCACATAGTCCAGCACTTCTTGGATATGAAGCAACACGCCTGGATAGGAAGTGTTCAGCTGAACTGAGGTAGTCAACAAGCCCTTGTGTAATGGATCGATACACTGCTACCTCGATATAACGCCACCCGATATAACACGAATTCGGCTATAACGCGGTAAAGCAGTGCTCCGGGGGGGCGGGGCTGCGCATTCCGGTGGATCAAAGCAAGTTCGATATAACACAGTTTCACCTATAACGCAGTAAGATTTTTTTTGGCTCCCAAGGACAGCATTATATCGAGGTAGAGATGTATTATCAAATCTTTTTTATTTTTATTTTTTGGTCCAATCTCCACCTGCTGGTAAAAGGAGATAGGTAGGCTCACTTTCTTGGCTGATATAGGAGGACTCTGAGAAACCAAATTAGCACTTAGGAAATTACGCTTTACCTCTATGGAGGATGTGTTCAGGTTAATTTAGAACTAATGCAGTAAACTGTCACATACCAGTTTAGGAGCCATAGCAAAATAGGAGAATGAAGTTACTACCCTTTTGTGTGTCTGTATACATTACACACATAAGATCCTGAGAAAGGCTTTCTGTAGTTGGGGCTGAAAGGCCAGGGGATTGGTAATGGAATAGGAGCCTTCCACCTCTGGGTCAAATCTGACGCATGTAATGACTGTGTGTAGTAGCCTATTGCATGTTAATGATTCAGTAGTCTCTGTCCAGTTCCTAGTAGATAGGTTTCTATATTATAAAAAGATCCCACCATCACAGTAGTTAAACAGCAGCAGCAGCCCTGTGTGACAGTCTCATCAGAGAGGCCAAACGCTGACTGGGAATAGAGACTGAATTGCCCCCCTCACCCTAGAGGTGGAATGATATGGAGAAGCTTGCGCTGTCATTGCTTGCTCTTTTGTACCATTCGTGGCTAGAGGTGATATTCATTCACCAGTATTGTCAAACCAGCACCTTTGATGAGCACTAAAATTAACTTTAAAGAAAACTGGCCCATGGAGTCAGATCCCAGTCAGTAACAAGGAAACCAGACAATTGGCTTTACTGTGTCCTAGGGTGAAATGGTCAGGTACTGTTCAGTTGTATAATTTCAAGGGTTTTTTTCTTTCAGAGGACAGATAAAAGTATTAAATCACTCCAAAGCCGTGAGCTATAATGCAGCTTCTCCTGTTTTTACCAAGGCACAGACAGTTCAGGTGAAGTCACATGAAGAAGTAGAGCAGCATAAGAGCTTTCAGAAATTACTCCCAAGCAATTCAAAATGGTTTATTAAAGTGTATTCTGAGAATATTATGGTTGTGATATAAACCCAGAGAAAAATCAAAATATTTCAATCTGGAATTAAATCTCAGTTCCTAGGTACAACATGGATAACATTGTTGGGGCCCATTCCCGCACTTCAGAAAATCTGTGGGATTACTACTGTGTGCAGAGAAAACCTGGTAATAAGCACCGAGCTCTCACACCATCCTGGACATAAAAATAACCAGATGTTGGGGCTGTGAGAAGGCCCAGTAGGCAGGAGGTGATGGACACTCCCCTTACGTGCATTGTTTGTCACGCCAATAGCTAGCTCATGAACTGGGGCTGAGTTTATGCAGAGGACTTTTTGCTAGGTTGTGTTTGTTGTTTTTGGCTTTTACATTTAGTTAATCTTTAGCTGGTGCTAGAAGTACAGTCTGACAAATGTAAAGAGAACAAGTAGAAATCCCTTTAAAAAGTAAACCATCAATTAACTGAAGGCGGTACATTCTGCTTTCCTGCCAACCTGTAGGACCCCAGTGAAGCTACTGGCAAAATGTGAAGTTATGTTAACCGCCAGTTTTGAAATCCGACATGCAGATCAGTTCCCCTTTGCTGTGGACTCTCCTCCTTTATGCCCAGTTCACTGTTGCTCGTGCAGTAGCCGGTACTGTGGATAAGCAGCCCCTGTGCCACACAGTGCAGTTTGTGTAGTAGCTATTTCCATATCACACGACCTTCGCTGGCAGTGGAGTGCAAGCCGGCAGCTACAAAGACTGTGTATTGAATAGCCCTGTATGTCACGTGCAGGATTGAGGCCGAAGATGACATCCTGTTTTATCTGTATATTAGGAGTTGGATAACTTTCATCTGGATTGCCTTGCTTTGGGGTGTTGTATAACATCTCTAAATATTATTTTAAGATAGTTTTTGAGGCATACATTTTAAGTGATTTGGAAATAACTTAGGAAACTTTTCTCTGTTTTATTTTTCAAACAATTAATTATTTGCAGTCCAGAAACTAAAATCTGTGCCATGTAGTAAAATGTAACTTGCAGAATAAACATATAGCCCAGATACCTGCATTTTTTTTCTTGGGCTAAAGTCCAGCTGTTCACTGAACTGCTTTGCTTCTGCTGAGCAAACAGTAAGAAAATGTATAACATGCGTGTGCCTCCTGTGCTGCCTAATGCTCTGCCTCGCATGTCCTTGTGATTCAGTGATTTCAGTGACTCCTGCACTGGACTTGTCTGGATAGCAGGATGCATTTCTCTACAGTAACAGATTCAGCAGCAGCTATCAAAGACCAAAACAGGCCTCCTCCTGTTTTTGTTTTAGAAATCTTTGCCCAAGTTTAAATACCCAAATATGGTCTGACTTGCAGATTCAGAAGGGCTTGTCTACATGGGGAGTTATTCTAGAATAGCTGTTCCTGGTTAACTCCATGTGTAGATGCTCTTATTTCAGAATTAAAGTGCCATATTCCAAATTAATCAGGAATAGTTAATCCGCTTTAAATTCACACCCTACTTTATTCTGGATCAACTTTCATGAATAGACAAGCCCTTAATTTACCTTCACCTACTACTTCAAACAGTCCCTACCCCAAAGAGGTGTAGACACATGGAGAGACGGGTCCTGCCCTGAGGAATTCACCATTTAAAACAGAGTGAAAGAAACACAACTTGCTAGAAGAGTATTTCAGTGCAGATTCTGAATACCGAAGGAAACATTGATCTGATATGTTGGCCCCCAGAATGTTGTTTCTGTTGCATTATTCAGATTTATAATTGAGCATTATTTTTACCCTATTCTGCTGTAAATTCTGAAGCATCTGTGCACTGATGTAAATACTTTAATATTAGTGGTGGTTTGCACTGTTTCCACTGTGCAGGGTGGAGTTCAATTTGGGGAGGTAAAAAAGGAAGTCCAAATCTCCTGAGCACCACAGAACTTAACCCTATAGGGGCTCCTTTCATATCTCCAACAGCCACTGCTCCCATCATAGTGAGGAAATAACAGTAGCAGCAACCACCACTCCAGGACTCTGTGGGGAGGATTCCCTTCCTTTTCAGCTCCATGTAACCCACCTGCTGGGGAGGGGAAGTAGGACGATTGGGCCCTAAGGTTTGAACAATAGGATACTGAATTTTAGGAAGCTCAGTCTAACTTCCCTTGAGACAAAGTGGATGAGTTACTATCTTTCCCAGACCTGAGGAAGAGCTCTGTGTAGCGCGAAAGCATGAGCGGCGGGTATAATAGAACGGGGAGAGGCTAAACTTCCCCAAGCCGAGGCCATGGCCCCGTCCAAATTCCGCCTCTCCCCAGAAGCCAGTGGGAGCTCAGCTCAGGCTGACGGTCTGGGGGGGCTTGGGCTAGTGCTTGGGGTGGTTTGGCCAGGGCTCCTCCAGCCCTGGGGGGTGGGGGGGCGCTTGGGAACCGGCCAGTGGGAGCCGAGGGGGGAGGGGGGCGGTGCCTGCAGGCAAGAGCTGCGGCAGAGCTGCTTGCGCGCCTCTGCCTAGGAGCCAGACTTGCTGCTGGCTGCTTCTGGGGTGCAGTGCGGTCTGCAGTGCCAGGACAGGCAGGAAGCCTACCTTAGTATCCCCACTGCACCTCTGACCGGGAGCTGGACAAGGTAAACCCGTGCCCCAGCCTCCTGCCCCAGCCCTGAGCCCACCCCAAACCCCTCACCTTGATCCCACCCCAGAACCTGCACCCCCAGCCCTGAGCCCTGATCCCCCTCCTGCCCCAGCCCTGAGCCCTCCCAAACCCAGAGCCCCCTTCTGCACCCCAAACCCCTCATTCCCAGCTCCACTCCACAGCCCTCACCCCTGCACCCCAACCCTGTGCCCCAGCCCTGAGCCCCTCCCACACCCCGAGCCCCTCATCCCCAGCTCCATTGGGTCACAGCCATTTTCTTCAACTGGGTCACCAGAAAAGAAGTTTGAAAACCACTGTCCTATGCCATGTAGCCAAACACATTCTATTTCTGACTTGTTGCTGTAGCCTGTCTGATGTGTACTTGTGCTTCATTTGCTATAGTCGTCAGCACAAACATTTCCTTTTGCTTCCTTTTAATCTTAATCTAATATCACAAATACTGTACAGGGTGTTTTTCTGTCTAATGTACATGTTGGTCCCATAGACTTCTTAGACCCATAGATGCCCCCACAATCACATTCTAAGGATCGCATTGAGTTGTGCACATACGGCTGAATTTTTACAGTTTCCCCTTTTGGGGGCCAAGTCTTAAAGAACTTACTCAGGCAAAACTCCTTTTGACCGTGGTGAGATGACAAAGGATCCATAGACTTACGGGCAGCAGGATCAGCCTGAATGTTTCATTTCATATAGAAGGAAATGTCAGAGGAAAATGTGTTTCAAACGCTGTTCTCCTGATAGGCTGGGCATTGTCCTGGCTCTAATGCCAGGGGCAGAAATGGGGACAAGGCTTCTGGTACAAATTAAAGTGATAAACACAGCATTATATTGACTAGGATAACTTAATGATTTGATTACTTTTATTTAGGTGGGGTAGGCTATCTAACTGAGCCATGTTTCCTGGAATCCCTGTGAGATGTCTTAGTGACATGTTTTCTAACCAGCCCACTATCACTTTGGTAGTATAACTGTCCTTTAAAATATTGTCAAGATGATGGAGAAAGACAAATTGTCTGAGTAGACACTGAAGTTGAAACATCCATTGTGAACCACTGGTCCATTATTTTATTCTGATGTTATGAACACAAAGATGATTTGATAGAAGAGTCTCAGAAAAGCTCTCGCTTTTACAGCTGAGTAGCAAAGCTGCTGGCATTGTAAGTGAAATAATAGTTTGTGTTTTTGTACAGGAATAACGTCCCAAATTTCTTTCCACAGCGTGTAATTTAGAGGCAATGGGACTATGGATTTAAGAACCTTATCATGACAGTGCTGTCTTCAGAATCTTAATTTTGGTATCTAGACTACAAGATTACTACATTTTCTTGTCTTAATGGGGGAAAAAAACCTAGAGAGTAATTAATTGGAAGATATCAAAATACCCCCAGAGATATGAATTCAGACCCCCAAATTATATCTGCTTTCTGGGTTTTGTTAGCTACTTTATTGGGATGGGTCCTTTAGGGTCATCTCTTTGATCCCTGTAATATAAGATTATTACTATTTTAGTAGTATGTCAGTCAGTCTAGTAAATTTACAAGTATAGATCAAAACTCTGTCCAGCAACAACAAGTTTACACTCTTTAAGACATGACAAAGGCAAGGCTTTGGGCTATAGCTCAGGGATCTGAAGCTGCTCCCCATTGGCTTCGGCAGGAGTAAGGGAGGTGTGAGAATTGTTGATGATAAAAATGTCAGAGGAAAAATGTACATGAGAGAGTGGATTTGTGAAAGGATATGAAAGATGAGACAGAGAGAGAGAGAGGGTGCTTGGCAGATTATTTTGTTTTACTTCTGTGACTATCCAATTTCTGCTCAACTGGAAAGCAAAGGAAAGTATTGTTCAAGTTTTAAACCTTTTCTGACTATTTTTGGTGCAGGTTGTGTGTCTTTTGCTATGTTTGGAAAGTGACTGGCACATTGTGGGTGCTACCTTGATCTGAATGAATAATAACAACAACACTGTTTCACTGATGTAGAGCCCACGGAAACAAAGGCAAGAAACCTAGAAATTGAAGTTGTGTTCATCAGGATCCATGTGACTGACTGAAAATAACCCTGTGTTCTGAGGTTGTACAATGTAAAGCACCAGATAGCATTATTAGTAGAAGTGCTATGTAAGTCTACATTAAAGTTATGACAATAAAGTCTGTGGTGCTGACAGCTCAATAGTCCACAGAGCTCTACTAACAAATGTAGTCAACACTTATTTCTTTTTGTAGGCAAAAGGTTTACATTAAATCAGGAGCAGATTTCTCCCATTTAAGTGCGTCTCAGGAATAATTTTAGGACCGTTTATAAACGGTAATACCTTTTTTAAGAAAAATAATATTCTGACCATATTGGAGAGTGCTTAGCTGGAAGCTATTAATTAGAAGATGATGACAGTTGACCATCAGACATATATAGGAGAGAGCATTTCTCTCAGACTTTAATATATGAAGATAGAAATTTGGTGTAGAACAGTTTTAATAAAAAAGAAAACACCCTAAATTTACTTTTCTCTTTGGACATCGAAATTGGGAATAAATTAGCAAATCTGGGCTGTGACCAACCTTTCATTTCTGAACATGGAAAAAGATCAAATACTAGTGGACTAAAAATACTTCTTCTAAAATTGGACTGTGGGAAAAAGATGGGAAAGTGATGAAATGCAACAGATTAGTGTAGCAGCATTCATGTAGCTAGGTCTCCTTTTCTCTGTTCATTTCATATCAGAACACAGACAGATGCATCTAGACTGTTTTTTTATAATAGCCTGACTTGGCACAAGTCTATGTATGAGATGAAGCCTAAAAAAATTAGCCCTTATTTTATTTCATTTCTTATTAAAGAACTAATATCTAATGGAGGAGCATAGAGTGGGAGTAGACAGCAGTGCATCATGGTTTGTAAGAAACATCTGCAGGATGTATTTAGCTGCAGCTGGAATGCAAGCAGCATGAGACCCAAATCAGACTTCCATTCATGAGTAACTGAAAGTCTGTGCACCTATCCAGAACCTTTGGGGCAAATTCTACTGTGAGTTTCACTGTTATAAATCGGAGTTATTCTAGATTAACTATGGTGTAACTAAGAAAAAAATTGCCCTTCCTCTTCTACAAAAAAAATTGCAGTGAGTGAGTGAGTTGTCAGAAACTATTACAGAATTTGTTGGAAAGGCTTTCTCTACAATTTTGAGACTTCAGTTAAAAAGAAAATCATCCCTTGATTTTGTTACGCACATTAACTCCCAAGTAATCTGATTTAAGGCCCTGCTCCTGCACAGACTTATGTAATTTTGTGTACTGTGAGTAAATCCCATTGATTCAGGAGCAGCCTGATATAGGTCATAAGAGCCCATCTTTGTGCATTTCAAATGTACCTGAGATTCCGTGGGTCTTCTCATGTATGTAAAGTTACTCGCATACTTAAATCTTTGCAGGATTGGGTTCTAATACAGTAACACTACCGTGAAATGTGAGAATGTATTAGAATGAAAGTATAACACTGTTATTAAACGACAGGGAGTCTGTTAGTAGCATATGACTTCCATGAAACGGGGTAGGGGAGGGCAAAAAAGAGACTTATTTAATGAAATGTAGGGTTATGTTTTTTCAGGTCCCTAGTTTGCAGTAACTGACAAACAGATACACAATAGATCGTGGGGTGGGGTGGAGTAATATCAGTTAATAGAAAAGGTGGTGTTGGTAGTAGCTCCTTGTACAAGACTTCACCTTGCTTGGAAGTGGGTCTTTTTTCATATGAGGTATCTGTGGCAACCTGTAATTTAATATTGTTCATTACTCACTGGCAAAAACACCCAGTTCCATGTTGTAGGCATTTCACTTTAGTTAGCTTTTAACTTCAGGAGACATATTTGATTATGATTTGTGGCTCTTTTTTCCAAGTAATTAGTAATTTGCTTCTCTAAACCAGCTAATAGTTTTAACTGATGGTAAAGAAATGGTCATTGCTATTAGCAAGAGCTCTTCCTTATCCATGTGAGAAGGAAAAAACAAATACTGCTAAAATGCTACCATAAGAGCATCTCAGTCAAAAGACTTCCTGTAAAACTTTAGCTGTTGCCTTTTTTAAAACAACACTCTTTACAATCGCCTTCATTAAAACAATCACACTTCTCAACTACACAAGAAGATCAGCGTAGCCAGGGATACTGTGCTCATCATGGGTGAAACTAATTGGGAGAAAATTATAATGAATATGTCCCCATCCACACCAAGGCCCCAGGTCTGCACGCTGAACCATGTGGGCAGCCCAACTGACTTCAAGTCGGCCTTTGTGTAGACAGACATCCACGGGTTAGGGACCTAAGAAAATACCTGTGTTGAATGAGAACTTAAAAAAACAAACAAACAAAAAATCCCAAACAGTGACAGCCGAAGTTATACATGTCTCCAAGTTCAGTGTGGACTAGGCAAAGCATGCCAAGCCTATGTCTTCTAACTTAGCTAATTTCAGTATTTTGGGATCGTTTTCTTAAATGATTTTAATACCTTTTTACCTGGTCCACATTGGCCAGCGGGCAAGTATGTTTAACTTGTGTTTAAATAAAAAGAGCTTCAATTCATATAGATATTTTGAGAGCCCAATCCTCCTATTGCACTAAAAATGGATAGGAGCAACTTCAGAACACGATCTAAAATGCCCAGGGCCGGCTCTAGGCACAAGTGTTCCAAGCATGTGCTTGGGGCGGCATTCCGGCCCTTTGGGGGCGGCTTTTTTCAAGGGGTGGCACTCCATTTTGTTGTTGTTGTGTTGCTTCGGTGGCGGCACTCCATTTTTTGGGGTTTTGTTGTTGTTGTTTTTCCTTGGGGCAGCAAAAAAACTGGAGCCGGCCCTGAACATGCCTGAGTCACTAGGGGACTTGCCAATAAAAGTGGCTAACTGTAGAGAAACAGAGTGGTGGGAGGAGGTGGAATGCAATCTGCAGAAGAGCCCAGCAGACAGTGCCAGTACGAATACAGGGTCTGGCAATGTACATATACTCTGAAATAGATCTTAAGAGTCTTATTTTCTACATTAGTCATGTCCAGGTAATAATAAATAGTGAATACGTAATTACTTGAAGAAAAATGCACTCGCAATTGCATGCTTAGTTCACGCATGCCAGAACTGCAAAAGTGGATATTTTTAGGGACAACTATCCAGCTGAATGTGTAACTAGATATTTGTGAGCCCAGTTACTGGCTAGTTTGTGCAGGTCTGGTCACATTAAGTGTGCAAATACGCACACACTCTGGCAACTTAATTGCACACACATGACTTTGAAAAGCAGGCTTCAAGTCCCAGATTCTCCCTTTCAGGGCACAGTCAGAATCCCTGCATACCTTCAACCTCCCTTCTCCATTGTCCTTCAACCCCGGATGCAATGGAACTTCTCACGGGGATCCTTACACTTGTGGAAGAGGGGGTGCAAGATGTGCCTAAGTACACATTGTAGATATGTAAACCCTGTGGAGCTTATGACTTACGTGTTAGCTATTTCACCAAATCAAGTAATGGAAAATCTATACATCTGAGGTTAATTATATCGGGTTCACAATACATAATTAATATATTTATGAAATTGGTAAAATATGATTTTTATATTCAGTGTAGCTCTCATTTTCATCATACTTTAAAAGGTGATGGTTTTATGAGATTGACCATGCATGTTTTCACGTGTTGAAAAATATTGTTTCATGTTTTTTGTAGTATATGTATGTATGTATGCATCCATACACCGCAATGCTACAATCCTTACCAGATCTACGAGTGTGAGAATATTTTGGCCTATGTTAATGGTAAAACATCCTGGTCTACACTATGAAGTTAGGTTGATGTAAGCCGCCTTGCATCCAAACTACTTGTGCATGTGTCTACACTTTAATTTGTCCCACACTAATGTGGGCTGTCCATAATGCCAACATAGTAATAGCACCTCCCTGAGTGGTGGTGAGTCGTGGTCAATGTACTGAGGTCAGTGCAGCACAGATGTAGACACTGTGTTACCTATGTCAACCCTAACAATCCTCTAGCAGCTATTCTACAATGCCTGACAGCAATCGCTCTGGTCACAGTTGTGAACTTCACTGTCCAAGGGTCAGGGAAATTGGAATCCCACCTTCCCCTTTAAAATCCCATATATTTTTGAAGTGCCTTTTCCTGATTGTCCATCTTGGCGAGCACACCTAGCAGCTCTTCACTGTTGTGTGAAAATGCCCAGCTGACCATGCGGGCTACTCTCACCAGCTTGGATTAGACAGGAGATATTGAATGTCTCCTAGACATGTGGGACGAAGAGGCAGTGCTGGCACAGCTACAGACCAGCCATAGACACATGGACATTTATGAACAGATTGCATGGAGGATGCAGGACAAGGGGTATAACAAGGACCAGTAGCCATGCTGTGTGAAAGCATAGGGACTGTGGCAGAGCCTCTGACCTGCCACTTTTGCAAACAGCTGCCTGCCATAGATCCCATCATTGCCCTGCACACCTGGAGGTTCCATCACATGACATAATTTTTAATTAAAGATTAATCTTTAATTCCTGGAGACTCCAGGGCAGTCCTGGAGGGTTGTCAACCCTAGTGTGGAGACCTCGGAGAAATCCGAGCCAGAGACCCTTGGCATTAGCATCGAGGAAGAGGAGGATGGGGGACCTGTGACTGGGGGGTCCAGCTATGCCGTGAGCCAAGACCTGTTTGAGACTCCACCACAGTCCAGTCAGTCCCAGGAATCAAGAAGGGACGATCCCAATGCAGGGGAAGGATCCTCAGGTAAATATGTAAATTTATTTCCCATTATACTGATAGTGCCCCCAATTTAGCGTTTTGTTAATTTACTTGTACAGAAGAGGTAGCAGTACAGCAAAGAGAGGTAGAGCTGTTATCTGCTTTTCATTTCCTGGTAGAGTTAGGTAAGGGGGATGGAAGGCATGTGGAACAGTTAGTTTATGTACACAGGGATGTCCCTTGAATACTCCTGAGAGATCTCGATGAAACTTTCATGGAAGTTCGCTGCAATCCTTTCCCGGAGGTTTCTAGGAATGGCAGCCTTATTTCTTCCTCGGCGGTAGGACACTCTCCTGCTCCAGTCAGCAATAACTTTGGCAGGCACCATTGCAATAGACAGGCTACTGGCATAGGGGTCTGGGCGGCTTCGGGGCACCAGCAGCATCTGTGCTCTCTGTGCCTTTGTTACCCTCAGAAGTGCAATGTCAACTAAAATCACCACCGCCTATTGAAAATTGTGCCAATATTCAGTGCCATTGCTCTATTCTCATAGTTTCATGCAACCAAGCAAATCCCTCCTCATTTCCCTCACCTCTAGTGAGCCATGCTCACCATGGCTGGTGCAGTGAGTGGCGCCGTGCACAGGAACTCCCAAGCAGGAGTGCCAATAAACAGGTCTTGTTTAAAAGTTTAGGGGAGCAAGGCCGAGGAGTTGTGAATCTTAACTTTCGTTTTCTGTTGTGACTATACTGACAATGGCACCTCTGTGGGTTTTATCTGCGGCTGCTGCTGTTGCGGCCTTATGGGGTTCCCCTTCCATGCCAGTGGAACGCCTGAGCCAGATAAGGAGGGGAAAGAAGATGACTTGGGATGACAGGTTCAGCAAGATCCTGAAAGTCAGTACTGCATGTGACCAGGAAAAGAGAGCCTAGAGGATGAATATTGCAGACTGTATAGAGAGGAAAGAGCGGACAGGAGAAAGCCCAGGAAACCCAGCAGACAAAGGAGAAGCAAACACAGATGCTGCAGACTGTTGTTGACCTACAGGTTCAGTAATGACGGGCTTGCCTTCCTTTTACAGTCCATGGAGATCTCCAGTATAGCACCTCCCTACATATCCCCTCAACTGCCACTTGGCATGGGGGGCCACATCCCTACCACTCCACACGGTGACCATTAAGGACAACCACGGCTTCACATACAGTGACCTGTGAGAGCCATGGCTGATGTATGTGTAGCTAAAATGGACATGAATATTATTCCTTCCCCTTATTTAAGCTCTGTTCCATAAATTTATGAAGGTTTTAATGTATTTACTTTTAACTTGCACAAAATTTTTGGAGTATTTTTGTTACTCAATAAAACTCTATTGTTTGGAAAGTAATTCATCTTTATTAGTTCCCAATATATGCTACAGAATGCCTGGAGGTAGTGAAAGCACCCACTTACTTGTTCTTGTACACTGTGCCACAACTCAGAGGATCAATGACAAACACAGTGTAATAATCATAAATGTACAGCAAGTACCACAGAATTAATAGGGGCATTGTCAGTGTTCTATTCATTGATGTTCCCCAAGCACCACACACTTCCTAACAGGCCCCAAACTGAAGGGCCAGGTAGAGCACAGTACACCACAACGCATTTCTGTGGCTGACTGTTAAAGTGCTCTTTGAAAGCCTCCCTGTGCCGTATAGTTCCGCATTGAGTTTTTCTTATAGCCCTTGTATCTGGCTGTCCAAACTCAACAGACAACTGCTCCACCTTTGCCCTGGTGACAATTTCCCCCCCTTTGTTTCACAGATATTATGCAGGACACAGCAGGCAGCTGTAACCATTGGGATATTTTTCTTGCTGAGATCCAATCTTGTGGGTAAACACCACCAGCTCCTTTCATTCTACCAATTCAACTGTCATTTGGTACCTTCTGAGCTGGTAGCTAAATCTTTCCTTGGTGATGTCGAGGTGACTGATGTATACTTCCTGAGCAAGGGATTGGTGGGGCCCCAGGATCGCTATTGGCATTTCAGCATCACCAATGGTAATCTGCTGGTCAGGAAAGAACAGTCCTGTGTTCTTAAAGATATGAGCATCATACATCTTCCCTGACCAGCCCCATTGATGTCAGTGAAGTGTCCCCGGTGATCCACCAGCGCTTGCATAACCATAGAAAAATAGCCCTTTTTATTGATGTACCCTGTTGCAAGGTGGTCTGGTGCCAAAATAGGGATATATGTGCCATCTGTCACTCCACTGCAGTTCAGGAGTCCCAATGCTGAAAATCCATCCACTATGTTTCTGTTTTCAACAAGAAGGTTGGTGGTGATTGGACGTCTAACATAGTGAATGCCAGTGAAAATGTGGTAGGATCAGAGGCTAAAATAGGAATAGAACAAGTTAAAAATTACTTAGACAAATTAGATATCTTCAGATCACCAGGGCCTGATGAAATGCATCCTTGAATAATCAAGGAGCTGACTGAGGAGATACATGAGCCATTAGCGATTATCTTAGAAAAGTCATGGAAGACTGGAGAGATTCCAGACAACTGGAAAAGGGCAAATATAGTGCCCATCTATAAAAAGGTAAATAAGGACAACCCAGGGAATTACAGACTAGACACCTTAACTTTCATACCCTGAAAGATAAGGGAGCAAATAATTAAGCAATCAATTTGCAAACATCTAAAAGATAATAAGGTGATAAGTAACTGTCAGCATGGATTTGTC
Source organism: Chrysemys picta bellii (assembly GCF_011386835.1). Lineage (NCBI taxonomy): Eukaryota > Metazoa > Chordata > Testudines > Emydidae > Chrysemys > Chrysemys picta. Next base: position 53,322,523 of record NC_088795.1, on the reverse strand, counting down.
AAGAACAAATCATGTCAAACCAACCTGATAGCTTTCTTTGACAGGGTAACAAGCCTTGTGGATACGGAGGAAGCGGTAGACGTGGTATATCTTGACTTTAGTAAAGCTTTTGATACTGTCTTGCATGACCTTCTCATCTCTAAAGAAACTAGGGAGATGCAACCTAGATGAAACTACTATAAGGTGGATGCAAAACTGGTGGGAAAACGGCTCCCAGAGAGTAGTTATTAGTGGTTCACAGTCATGCTGAAAGGGCATAACAAGTGGGGTCCCACAGGGATCAGTTCTGGGTCTAGTTCTGTTCAATATCTTCATCAATGATTTAGATAACGGCATAGAGAATATACTTATAAAGTTTGCGGACGATACCAAGCTGGGAGGGGTTGCAAGTGCTTTGGAGGATAGGATTAAAATTCAAAATGATCTGGACAAACTGAGGAAATGGTCTGAAGTAAATGGATGAAATTCAATAGGGACAAATGCAAAATGCTCCATTTAGGAAGGAACAATTAGTTGCACAGATACAAAATGGGAAATGACTAGGGGCAGCAAGTTATATGGGCCGTGGTGCCCGGGTCCCAGCAATATTCAGGGCCCAGGAATCCAGCTCCACCAATGTTTGGGGCCGGGTCTCTCCCCCGGCCCCGCCTGCCGCCCCATGAGCCTCTTCCAAGTGTTTCCTGGTCCCCACTTGCTGCTCCCGCACACCTTCCCCGGGCCCTGGAGCATTCCTCCCTCAAGCCAGTGGCTGCCCCATGCTGCACTCAGCTCTGCTGGCTCCCGGCATCAACTGCTGCTGCTGGGTCCTAGTGCTCCCCCAGCCACTAGTGCCAGGGCAGGCTGACCCTGACTCTGCCCTTCAGCCTCAGACCCTTCCCTTTTCCCTCCACCAGCACAGGGCCCCCCGCCTGCAGTCACTGCTCCTGCCCCATTCTGGGCAAGGGGCAGCCCCACCCCCAGTGAGGCTACAGTGAGGGGCAGCAGCAGGGGAGGAGTTGCACATGTGATGGCAGCCCCCTCCCTCCCCGGCACCACCACAGGGGAGGTGAGGGGGCTTCCTGGACCTGAGAGGGACCCTAGGAGCATGTGCAGTGACAGTGGTGCGAGGTGTATGTGCTGCCAGGAGGGAGAGGGGGGCCCCTTCTCCGGAGCTTGCTGCTGCAGGTGAGACGAGGGCTGGGGGGGGGGGGGGAGTCCTCTCTGTCCCCAGCCTCGGGGCAGCCTGTCCTCATACCCAGTCCTGCCCTGCCCCACCCAGAGCCTACACCCTAGCCAGAACCTTCATCCCCCCCACAGCACAACCCTCTGCCCTAGCCCTGAGCCCCGTCCCATACCCCAAACTCCTCATCCTCACCCCAGAGCCTGCACCCCCAGCCAGAGCCCTCACCCCCTGCACCATGAATCCATCATAGAATATCAGGGTTGGAAGGGACCTCAGGAGGTCATCTAGTCCAACCCCCTGCTCAAAGCAGGACCAATCCCCAATTAAATCATCCCAGCCAGGGCTTCATCAAGCCTGACCTTAAAAACCTCTAAGGAAGAAGATTCCACCACCTCTCTAGGTAACCCAATCCAGTGCTTCACCACCCTCCTAGTGAAAAAGTTTTTCCTAATATCCAGCCTAAACCTCCCCCACTGCAACTTGAGACCATTTACTCCTTGTTCTGTCATCTGGTACCACTGAGAACAGTCTAGATCCATCCTCTTTGGAACCCCCTTTCAGGTAGTTGAAAGCAGCTATCAAATCCCCCCTCATTCTTCTCTTCTGCAGACTAAACAATCCCAGTTCCCTCAGCCTCTCCTCATAAGTCATGTGCTCTGCCCCCTAATAATTTTTGTTGCCCTCCACTGGACTCGCTCCAGTTTTTCCACATCCTTCTTGTAGTGTGGGGCCCAAACTGGACACAGTACTCCAGATGAGGTCTCACCAATGCCGAATAGAGGGGAATGATCACGTCCCTCGATCTGCTGGCAATGCTCCTACTTATACAGCCCAAAATGTCATTAGCCTTCTTGGCAACAAGGGCACACTGTTGACTCATATCCAGCTTCTTCTCCATGGTCACCCCTAGGTCCTTTTCTGCAGAACTTCTGCCTAGCCATTCGGTCCCTAGTCTGTAGCAGTGCATGGGATTCTTCCGTACGAAGTGCAGGACTCTGCACTTGTCCTTGTTGAACCTCAGCAGATTTCTAATTTGTTTAGGTCCTTCTGTATCCTATCCCTACCCTCCAGGGTATCTACCACTCCTCCCAGTTTAGTGTCATCTGCAAACTTGCTGAGCGTGCAGTCCATGCCATCCTCCAGATCATTAATTAAAATATTGAACAAAACTGGCCCCAGGACCGACCCTTGGGGCACTCCACTTGATACCGGCTGCCAACTAGACATGGAGCCATTGATCATTACCCGTTGAACCCGACGATCTAGCCAGCTTTCTATCCACCTTATAGTCCATTCATGCAGCCCATACTTCTTTAACTTGCCGGCAAGAATACTGTGGGAGACCGTATCAAAAGCTTTGCTGAAGTCAAGGAATAACATGTCCACTGCTTTTCCCTCATCCACAGAGCCAGTTATCTCATTCCCGGCCCCACCCCACAGCCCTCACCCCTGCACCCCAGCCGTCTGCCTGAGTCCCTCCCACACCTGAAACCCCTCATCACCAGCCCCACCCCAGAGCCCTCACATTTTTACATTATTTTTAAATATATATATCGGCTTACAAGGCGGGGGGGGGGGGGCGGAACTTCAACCTGTTCTGGACACTACCAAAAATTATACAAACCTGCCACCACGGAAATGACTGCCTAGGAAGGAATACTGCGGAAAGGGATCTGGGGGTCATAGTGGACCACAAGCTAAATACGAGTCAACAGTGTAACACTGTTGCAAAAAAAAAAAAAAAGAGACCATCATTCTGGGCTGTATTAACAGGAGTATTGTAAGCAAGACACGAGAAGTAATTCTTCCACTCTACTCCGCACTGATTAGGCTTCAACTGGAGAATTGTGTCTAGTTCTGGGTGCCACATTTTGGGAAAGATGTGGACAAATTGGAGAAAGTCCAGAGAAGAGCAACAAAAATGATAAAAGTCCAGAAAACATGACCTATGAGGGAAGATTGGAGGGTTTGTTTACTTTGAAAAAGAGAAGACTGAGAGGGGACATAACAGTTTTCAAGTACATAAAAGATTGCTACTAGGAGGAGGGAGAAGAATTATTGTTCTTAACCTCTGAGGATGGGACAAGAAGCAATGGGCTTAAATTGCAGCAAAGGAGGTTTAGGTTGGACATTAGGAAAAAGTTTCTAACTGTCAGGGTGGTTAAGCACTGGAATAAATTGCCTGGGGAGGTTGTGGAATCTCCATGACTGGAGGTTTTTAAGAATAGGTTGGACAAACACCTGTCAGGAATAGTCTAGATAATACTTAGTCCTGCCATGAGTACAGGGGACTGGACTAGATGATTTCTTGAGGTCCCTTCCAGTCCTATGATTCTATGTCCTGCACGTTGCTGAGAGTCAGAGCCCTGCATAGCGAGAGACAATGGCCCTGTATATTTGCATGACAATGACCCCCATAGTGGATTTTCCAACTCCAAAACAATTTCTCACTGAGTGATAGCAATCTAGCATTGCAAGTTTCCACGGTGCAATTGCCACTCGCTTCTCCACTGTCAGTGCAGCTCTCATTTTGGTGTCCCTGCGCTAGCAAGGCAAGCTTTGCACAGATCCAGAATTTGTGTCTTTGAGCATCCAAAAGTTCTGCAGCCACTGCCCAGCCGGCATTATGAAGTGATCGCAACAGTCAGTGCTCATTTCTTGGGCCCAGAAGTGGCGCTCCACCATTTGTAGCTGCTCTGAGAATGCCACCAACAACCTGAAATTGATTCTCACTATGTCCCACAGCAATCTGCCCCACCATGCATTGCCAAAACTTCCCAGAGGACTGTGTGCCAGATGGTGGAGAGTTGCACTCAGGGGTACCTACCCACGGTGTACCACACTATGCATTGAAACACATACTCACTCCTCAGATTCAGACTAACACGGCTACCCCTCTGATACTTGACACCATGCAAGGCACTGCATTTAGCCGTATGGAATGGAAATCTATCAACCTCATGAAGAAACTTGCACAAATACAGACAGATCTCATCTTCCTTTCCAAATGCAAACGGATGGACATCATACCAAGTGGACTGAAGGTGAAAAATCCATTGCTATCTACATACTGCACAGACCACAGTGAGAGATTATGCCATACATTATCAAAGAAACTGAGGAACCACCTGATCAGCATCCTATACAGCAAACAGAAAAACATCAAGAAAGAGCTCTCCAACCTGGAGACTTTCATAAATAACCAACCCTCCACACAAATGGACTTTACTAAAATAAGACAGGAGATCTACATTACACACTTCACCTTTCTACAAAGGAAAAAGGACCGTAAGCTGTCTAAAATCCTACCTGCCACATGGGGCTACAACAGGGGTACCCCTAACCCACCCAGCAATATCGTCAATTTATCCAGCTACACACTCAACCCAGCAGAAGAGTCTGTCCTATCTCGGGGACTCTCCTTTTGCCCCAGCACCCCCACGAACATGATGCAGTTCTGTGGTGATCTGGAAGCCTACTTTCGCCGCCTCCGACTCAAGAATACTTTCAAGATAACACTGAACAGCGCACTGATACACAGATACCCTCCCACCAACAACACAGGAAGAAGAACTCCACATGGACTCTTCCTGAGGGTCGAAATGACAGTCTGGACCTATACATAGAATGCTTCCGCCGACGTGCACAGGCAGAAATTGTGGAAAAACAACATCACTTGCCTCATAACCTAAGTCGTGCAGAACACAATGCCATCCACAGCCTCAGAAACCACCCTGACATTATCATCAAAGAGGCTGATAAAGGAGGTGCTGTTGTCATCATGAACAGGTCTGACTACCAGAAGGAGGCTGCCAGACAACTCTCCAATACCAAATTCTACAAGCCACTTTCCTCAGATCCCACTGAGGAATACACTAAGAAACTGCACCATCTACTCAGGACACTCCCTACACTAACACAGGAACAAATCAACATACCCTCAGAGCCCAGACCGGGGTTATTCTATCTACTACCTAAGATCCACAAACCTGGAAATCCTGGACGCCCCATCATCTCAGGCATTGGCACTCTCACTGAAGGACTGTCTGGATATGTGGACTCCCTACTCAGACCCTACGCCACCAGCACTCCCAGCTATCTCCGTGACACCACAGATTTCCTGAGAAAACTACAATGCATTGGTGACCTCCCAGAAAACACCATCCTAGCCACCATGGATGTAGAGGCTCTCTACACAAACATCCCACATACAGATGGAATACAAGCTGTCAGGAACAGTATCCCTGATGATGACACAGCACAACTTATTGCTGAGCTCTGTGACTTTATCCTCACGCACAATTATTTCAAATTTGGTGACAATATATACCTCCAGACCAGTGGCACCGCTATGGGCACCCGCATGGCCCCACAATATGCCAACATTTTTATGGCTGACCTGGAACAGTGCTTCCTCAGCTCTCGTCCACTCATGCCCCTTCTCTACCTACGCTATATTGAGGACATCTTCATCATCTGGACCCATGGGAAGGAGACCCTGGAAGAATTCCACCATGATTTCAACAGCTTCCACCCCACCATCAACCTCAGCCTGGACCAATCTACACGGGAGGTCCACTTCCTAGACACCACCGTACAAACAAGCGATGGCCACATTAACACCACCCTATACCAAAAACCCACCGACCGCTATGCCTACCTTCATGCCTCCAGCTTCCACCCCGGTCACACCACACAATCCATCGTCTACAGCCAAGCACTGAGGTACAATCGCATCTGCTCCAACCCCTCTGACAGAGACCAACACCTACAAGATCTTCACCAAGCATTCTCAAAACTCAAAAAAAAAAAAAAACCCACACAAGGAAATAAAGAAACAAATCAACAGAGCCAGACGTGTACCCAGAAGCCTCCTGCTACAAGACAGGCCCAGAAGAGAAACCAACAGAACTCCACTGGCCATCACCTACAGTCCTCAGCTTAAACCTCTCCAACGCATCATCAGTGATCTACAACCCATCCTGGACAATGATCCCTCACTTTCACAGACCTTGGGAGGCAGGCCAGTCCTCGCCCACAGACAATCTGCCAACCTTAAGCATATTCTCACCAGCAACCACGCACCGCACCATAACAACTCTAACTCAGGAACCAACCCATGCAACAAACCTCAATGCCAACTCTGCCCACATATCTACACCAGCAACACCATCACAGGACCTAACCAGATCAGCTACAACATCACCGGCTCATTCACCTGCACGTCCACCAATGTTATATATGCCATCATATGCCAGCAATGCCCCTCTGCTATGTACATTGGCCAAACTGGACAGTCACTACGCAAGAGGATAAATGGACACAAGTCAGATATCAGGAATGGCAATATACAAAAACCTGTAGGAGAACCCTTCAACCTCCCTGGCCACACAATAGCAGATGTAAAGGTAGCCATCTTACAGCAAAAAAACTTCAGGACCAGACTCCAAAGAGAAACTGCTGAGCTCCAGTTCATTTGCAAATTTGACACCATCAGATCAGGATTAAACAAAGACTGTGAATGGCTATCCAACTACAGAAGCAGTTTCTCCTCCCTTGGTGTTCACACCTCAGCTGCTAGCAGAGCACCTCACCCTCCCTGATTGAACTAACCTCGTTATCTCCATATTGATTTATACCTGCCTCTGGAGATTTCCATTACTTGCATCTGAAGAAGTGAGGTTCTTACCCACGAAAGCTTATGCTCCCAATACTTCTGTTAGTCTCAAAGGTGCCACAGGACCCTCTGTTGCTTTATACTCCTGGTGACTATGTACCGTGCTGACGCAAGGAGCCAAGTATGCATGCACACAAGCAATGTACAGACTGCAGCAGTTTTGTGCCACCGTAACTTGCACTGGCAAAAGTTTGTAGTGGAGACATGCCCTTAGTTTCAGGGGGTTTGAATGCCTTTTTGGAGGCTTTTCTCACTGCTTTCAGTATTTCTCTAACGGTCTCTCCTTACTCCTGAACTCTGCCCCAGGCCATGGCCTGTTTTTTTGTTTTTGTTTTTTCCTTTTCCTAACTGAAAACCACCTAACTCTTGCTCATCACAAACAAATCACTTCTGGCCTCACTGGATTGTCTTGTGGAGTTAATGTCATTGCACATAGGGCAGTTTCAGCCCTTGTCAACCTTCCTCACTACATTTCCTGCTCTGCGTGGTTTTTCTGATGGCAAATATTGGCCCTTAGAGTGTGAACCTTGGATCGGAGTGGCTTCCACTTACGCTTAATATCCCTGATGGTATCCTAGCAGCAGAGGTAGATATGGAAACATAGTTATGCCACATATCTTGTGCTCAATAAGGCCATGTCTACATAGAATCATAGGACTGGAAGGGACCTCAAGAGGTCATCTAGTCCAGTCCCCCGCATGAGCGGGGCTACAGCACCGTAGCTGTGACACCGTAGCGCCGTGTTGTAAATGCTTCCTATGGCAACAGAAGTTTTGGGGTTTTTTTTCCCTCCCATCACCATAGGAACTCCACTTTCTCCAGTGGCAATAGCTAGGTCGACGAATGGATTCATCCCTTGACCTAGCTGTACCTTCACCAAGGGTTAGGTTGGCATAGCTACAGTGGTGAGGGTTGTGTGTGTGTGTCGACTTTTAAGTGTAGACCAGGCCCAAGTTCTGATGTCAGAAGTTAGTTTTTCTGCTCTAACATCTTTCTGTGCTGTATTTCTGCTGTCAGGCCACCAGACTTCCTTCTCCGTCGGCTCCTTTCCAGCTGGCTCCTTGCCAGTGAGCTGTAGTGTAAAATCTTGAGCAATCCTGTGCATGCACCAAACCCAAACAAAAACATCCTAGTTGCTGTCCATTTTTTCCCTCTTCTATAACAGTTGGGTAAAGAGCTAAATGCTAGCTAACAATTTAAGATGTAGTTGTAGTGGTTGAGTAAAGGTTTTAGAGTGAAATCCGCTTCATGTACATAAAGCTGAATATTTAGGCTCTATGCACATGGAATGTGGAGACATTGAGGAGGTGAAATCCTCTCTTCTGACTTAGGTTCAAGATTCATGGCGGCTGCAGAGCCCCCTGTGGCCACTATTCCAGATGTCCAATGTACTGGGATGGCTGGATTTCTCTAAAGATGGATCTGTGACCATTCCTTGGCCTGCTTCCAGTGTGACCTTTCGTTCTTGACTATGCAGGACTCATGCACAGATCCTGTCTGTGATGCAAAATTGGGTGGTGCAGATATTCCTGCATAGGTACTCCAAGGGCAGCCCCTTAATAGGTGTGGTTTTGTTTTTCCCTGTATAACAGGGGTGAATGTCATACCAAAGTGGTGATAGACATTGGAAATGGCCATGTTACCCTCAATTTGCTAGACAAGAAGTTCTCTGCTTACATATGAGACTTCAGTGAGGTTGCTTAAATGCTCTGCTGGATCAGGGTCAGAGAGCTCCGCACCAGGTAGAAGTGACCTCATTGCAAGGAACACTGTGACTTACTGTGAACGAGAGATTCTTTCTTTTAAAGCTATGAGAAATTAATTCTGATATCACTCTTCTCTAATTGTAGGTGATCGGGATATAGCCAGTGTGTACTTTGTGAAATTTCTGTTAGAGAGTTTTTGATTAAAAACTAGCTCTAATCTTTACTACTTTGTTGTCGTCAACGTGGAGCATAATTTGCAGTCATATGTTTGTCTTTTTAATAATTTTTTAAAAATACCTGGGAAAATGGGGGCAAAATTCTATGGAGAATTCATTTGCAGTATGGGTAGGAGAGAAGAATCTAGCCTTACTTTGAAGAAACTGTTCTACATGTGTGCTATTCTGAAATCTACTTTTCATTTCTGCAGTATGTGTGGTTGGAAATGAGCTTTTCATTTATATGTCACAGCATGAAGAATGGTGGATGTCCTGTCAGATTCAGCCCGGCTTCCTTCTCTTCCTTGTGGATTTTTCTGTGTCTATTCTTTGCATTCCACAAGAGGCTTTTGCCTTGAATTCCTTAGATTATCATAGACGGATCCAGTTAGAATACTTCAGAGAGAGAGAGAGAGAGAGAGAGATACTGATTGTGTCTAGTGTATGAATTATTAGTGGGTTAGAAGGATTAAAAACAGGAAGTTGTACTCCACTTCTAATACATTTTTGGAGGTCAGACTATTACAGGAACTCCAAAACAAGTACAAGCCACAATTTCACGACAGTGAAAATAACTGTCTTTGAATAACTTGTGAATAGATATTTTGGATGTACACAAGGGGCAAAAATGAGGGCAGGAGGTAGAGGAATTTTGGAGTAGGGACTAATATCTAGTGCAAAATTTTTGACAGGTTTGACACTGTTTTCCTGAACAGAGTAGAAAGATAACAGGTATTTTGTTCTCTTAACAAATGGAATTTTGTCAATATCAGCTGTACTCTAATATTCAAGTACATTACTAGGGAAGACTAACACATGCTGGAAAGCTTATAGGAATTAATAGCACAACATTTGTTCTTTCTGAGAGACTGTACTTCTGCATCTCTAAAGTAATAAATGGATTAAGGGCATAGTCAGCAATCATACCACCTTAACTTGTAAAAATTGACAACTTCTCATTTTAAGTAGCTGGACCTGGTTAGTTCTTCAGTGGGAAACCACCAAGGAAAACCCATGGTGCTACAGGAAGTGTTGTTGGCAGTGCTGTAGGTGGCACTCTTCCCTTTGAGATAGTACTGAACCAATGCCAGAGTGAAATGGTAGGGGGCACTGTGCTGTTATAGTTCCTGGGCCGGATTCTCAGCCGGTGTAAATCAGCCTAGATCCATTGAAGTCAGTGGAGCAATGCTGATTTATACCAGTTGACGATCTGGTCCGGTCTTTTGAATAAGACCTGAAACCAAGTTTTTGACCACTTGTCATTAAAGATCAAAGATCCCATGACACGTTTCTCGAGATTCCTGATATCTTGGCTCAAATCAAATTTTTGTCATTACATTTTGTTTACCTAAAAGTACCTCTTCATTTTCAGTTGGATATGGTGTTCTTCACTGTTGGCCTTGAACTGTTGTGTAGTTTTATGGTGTGGAACAACTCTTGAGGTCGCTGCACCTCAGTGGTGGGTAGTATGACCCTTATACATGTAAAGTTTGTAAAGGGCTTTGGGATAAAAGGCACTTTATAAATGTAAAGATGCTATTTAAGTTGTTGTTGTTATTATTATTATTTTATTTAGTTCACATGTGAGAAGAGACCTGCTAAATCACAAATATAACTTCACTTATGTTTGAGGTAATCCTGTCATGAATGGTGGGAAAAATCTCCCCCCTTCAGGTGAAAGATCCTGTTAAACTTCTTTAGAGCCCAATAAATGTTGTGGTTTTATGTAAGATATGCAGGTATTGTAACTCACTGCTCTGGAGCTGGGTGCTGGGACTCCTGGACTCTGTTCTCAGCTCTGTCACTAGCTGACAATGTGATCTTAAGCTAGTGGCTAAAAGCTATCTGTAAAATGGGCACAGTTGTAATATTAGTGACACTGACCACATTAGGGTGTCTCAAGTTTTAATTAAGTAATGAGTTCGAAGTGCTTTGGGACCTTGGATGAAAAAGGCTGATAGTGTTCTTATTTAATCTGTTAGTTTATTATTGTAAAGGAGAAGGTTCACTGATTGAAGTGATATATCTGACTGTGGATTAGAGGGCTTTGGAATTTTTAATGGTAGATGATAATGTGCTGTTTTGTGTAGGAGGAGTGGGTGATGGATAGTATCAGCACCAGGGCAATTCATTCTTCCCTTCTGCTTATGCCCCTTATGCTGCAGTGTGGTCCATGCAAGAGGACGCTTGCACCCACGTGGAGCTTGCTGCAGGATCTGGGCTTTATTCACACAATATTCTTCTTCTCAGTTATTTTGATTCCAAAGAGCAACTTTATCAGCTTAATTGTTTTTATTCATTCCGTTTTCAGTTCTTAATTTTCTTATTCATCAGCCTCCTCTAAATATAAGAATATCCGTCCGTCCATCCCAATCTTTAATGTATTTACCCTCTCACCCCTGTGAGGTAGAGAAGCATTATTATCTCCCCTTTTCCAGATGAGGAACTGAGACTAATATTCCCTTAAACCCTTCACTGGGGCAGAGCTTTCTTTCTGCACCTTCCAGAACTGTGTGGATCTATGGACAAAGGAGTAGTGTCTTGTAATGTTTCCCAGTGGCACATGTATGCTGTGAAGTCTGTGGGGCATGATGTCCCCAGGGTGGTCAGGAAGGATATACATAGGGGTATGTATCCTTGTTTAAAAGGCCAAGGTATTAGGAACGAGAGGATAGCTAGGGTCTTTGGGAGTTTTACCACCTAGCCATTTCTTGGTACAGATTTTTGGGATTCTGTTCATAGTGACAGCCAGGCTGCTCAGTGGAGTGCTGCTGCTGCACTGTACAGTACTGCGATTGTTCAGTTTTCATAGGGAGGCGTTACCCAGGAAGGGGAGGGGAAAGAAGAGGCAGCTGATATTCTCTCTTCTCCCCGGCAAAAGCCAAAAGAATCATGAGTGATGATCTATGAATAAGAGAGAGAATTTAATTTATCCCTCTTAGTGGTTGGTACATTCCTCTGCTTCTGATTAGTCCTTTAACACTGCAAGGGGACAGTTCGCTCACATTCTGCTACATTTTTATACCAGTCACAGTCTCCCTTTTCTCTCCTCTTCCCCCCTCCCCACACTCTCTTAAGGTTTCTTTTCCTCTTCTTCTTTTTCTTTCTTTTTTTTTTTTGCAAAGCAGCCATGTGAGAGGAATAAAATAATTTTGAAGAGCATTATATGGTGAGAATTTTGACAATGAATGGAAGATTGTAATTACTCTCTTCCATTAGACTCAGTGGCTTTGGACAGATAAGCTGTATTGAAACGTGTGACCAGGGCATGGGATCATGGATTGTCTTTCATTGTTGTCATGGCGACAGTGATGCAGGTGGCCTATAACTGCCTGGCTGTCAGATCTTATACATCAAACTGGTGCTAAGTGAAAATATGTTAGAGGCATTGGGGGGAAAAAATGCCAGCAGTGTTTATAGGATCAGGTGGAGGAGAGCTAGCCAGTTTTTTGTGGAAGCTTTTGGTGGCTTAGAAACAGTTTGTTAGATTTTTTTTTTTCCTGTTTTGTAAGGGCAAAATATATTTTTAAAGAAAGACACTACCAAATAAATTTATTGTCTGTTTTTATAATTATTTCAACTTTGGGAAAATGGCCGAGAGAGCATAATAGTATCATGCTGAAATGTGAAGAAGGACAAAATACCTTCGAGCTGACAGCTGGATCAGATCATACAACATCAGAACCCACTGCTGCTGTGAGAAAAGATGGGTCTCTTATCTTTATATAGTACTGATGTACAGTGCTATAATCACCCAGAGAAAGTTGACCTGATGTGGAAATGTTGAAGGAATTAATAGGAGACCAAAACTTATGTTGTAAAGCAGCCTGGTTTTAAAGTCGAGATGTCTTAAAGCAAATGCCTATCAGAACTGCTATAACTTTGTCTCTCATCCGGAGCAGTTGCATATTTAATAGGTTTTCTAGTCTCTTGCATGAAGTTCCAAAGTAAATTCTTTTTCATCACCCTCTCCTCCATACCTTTAGAGCTCCTGAAATTTAGATGAACTAATTTAATGTCAGAGATAACTCTCTGTAATTTTGCTAAGTACCACTTCCTTACACTAGGTAGTGACCTGCCTTTGTGTTCTGATGAGAGACATACTCTTAACAAGTAGTTATAATAATAATGAGAATAATAACGATGGTAGAAAAGTTAAACTTTATTGTATTCAGGTTTGATGTCATTTCCTGGCACAATACATTAGTCTTTGCAAGAATTTTGTTGTGGGTTCCATTAAATTAATTTGACAGTTTTGGTCTCAGTATCATGTTCTGAGATGCTTATATGGGTTCTTTCTCATATTTTGAAGTAATATGGTATATATTACCTTGGAGTATGCTTTTGGGGCAGTGTCCACAACTTGGATGTGGGATCCACTAAGAATATATCTGTATGCAAATACGTAGGTAGAAAAATCAACACTGCTTTAAAGAGTGTACAGAGTAACTTACTCTCCAGAGATATATCCTACATTTCAGCTGCTCTGCTAGACAGCAGGTTGTGAAATCGACTGCTAGAAACAAGGTGAGGGGAAAAGTGGTTTAGTCTCTCAGAGATAGTAGCACAAGAGACATAACGACTCATAGCAGGGCCAGCTGTCATCCAGTCCTTCCTGCCTGGAAGCAGGGCAAGTCTCGCCATATACAGTATAGGAAAGCATGGAAAATATCAGTGAAAAGAAAGCAAATGAGAACTCTCTTCCTCAGCAAGTATTAGATGCTAAAACTGCTAGAAAATACAGGCTTGAATAAAGGCAGCTTTTTAAAGAGTGGTCTTTATTTTGTACTTGAATAAGGGTCACATTTGTGTTATCAGCTAATCATATCTTCTTTTGCAACATCCCAATATAAACCCAATGGTACATCAATCAAGAATCTAAAACTGTGTTTAGGAGTTTTGAGGCATTGAATTGTGGATTACAAAACACCCAGTCAAACAATTAAGTATCCATTTTTATCATTTGAAAATCATGACTAATCTGATGGGGGAATAATTGTCAAATGATAGAAACTGATTCTTAATTGCATGGCTAGGTGCTTTCTAATCTATAGTTCTTTTTCTCAAGACTCCCAAACCCAGTTTTAGATGCCTCGATTGATGCATCGTTGGGATTTTACATTGCACAACTCTTACAACTCTGACAGCAGGAAGAACTTTTGTTTTTCACTGTGTTCCCCATAAGCATCTTTCCACTAGCCAGGTGTTCACATATGAATCTGTCCATTAAACTATTAATGTAGGCAGATATTTACTGAACATAATAAATACTTGACTTTGCAAGCAGAAAAATAACAAGATCTAGCAGGAACAACCCTGCACTGGTAGAAGAATGGACACTATGACCTACTAGATCCTTAGTATTTCTGATGTCTGATTGCTACACACAGAAACCACTATCGGGTTGCAGAGAAATTCCTTGAACAAGCATGTTTATTTTAGTCCTTATCCTAAAGTTCCTAGTGTTTTGGAGGAGTGAACGGTGTGTGTGAGCGGGGGGCAAAGGAGGGAGAAGTGGGTCCTTTATTAAGTTAGTTTAGCATATGGCTGGTTGATGTGCAAAACTCCTCCAGACCCTACATGGGAGATATCTAGTTTATCTTTTCTTTCTTTTAATCTTGGCTAGTATGTTCTCCAAGGTTATTTTTTATCTGCCTTTTCACTCTTTTGATGAAATATATTGTGTGGGCTAGACATCGTGCCGAAATGGGAGATTAGAATAGAATGTGGTTTTATATAGCATTGTGAGGGAATATTGTCTGGTTTTGAGAGCACATGGAAGGGAATTGAGCAGTAAGGATTCTATTTCCAGCTTTGTCGCTGAGTTGGTGTCTGACCTTCAGGAAGTTACTTCACCGCTCTGTGCCTGAGTTTCCCAGTCTGTAAAATTGTAATTAAAACAAGCACTGTGAAGATTAATTCATTGATGTTTAGAAAATGTTTTGAGATCTCAAAACCTTGACTGAACAGTGTTATAAAAGGGCACATGTATTATTTATTGAATTATCATAGGCATTCAAAGTATCCTAAAGTTCTTTACAGAATGCTGTATTTTAAGTACCAATAATTCAGTAACTGAACAGGGACACCAAGAAACTATTAGGTCTCAGATACTGCCTACGACATTAAAATCCATTTATTGTATCGGGGAGTTTTAACTGAGATGCCAGGCTGGCCCCCTGCTCTTTTCCAGAGCTCTAGGGATCCTTAATGTCCCTTCAGAGAGAGACCAGGAAAAAACAAAAAGGGCGTTGGATTAACATCTCATGTAAGGAACTGCAACTCTAAAATCTTCAAAAGCAAAAAATCAATGTAACTGTCCTTTTGGGTAAGAAAAAGAGAAGGTGTTTTACAATGATGCCTTAATTCTTGTACTTAAGGTCCTTTATTGTTTTTTTAATCATAGGCTGTTGGTGCCAAATTAGCATTTGTAGTAGTTTTGGCATTAGTATTCAAGAATAGTCTATGGTGTGTGTTTTTTATTCAAAGCTAGAATGTGGAGGTGGTTTGATGCATAAGTTTACAGTAACTGTACATAACTTTGAAGGGTGAAAAACTGTGCAGAAATGTAGCTGTGAGAACCATTTCCTGACCAACAGGATGGTCTGGCTGGTGAACTCAAATTTTGTTTCTGGTATGGTGAATCTGATAATCTAGTTTGGAAGTTAATGTGAAGGTAACCACAGAGGCTTTAGTCTAAGCAGAGTTATTACCTCATTATCCATTGCTGAGGGTTAGCTATAAGATTTGAACATCTGTACTCATGCAGAGAGAAGGAGGAGGGAAATGGACAATACAGATTACATCTTTTCAAAGTGATATGGATTCTGACTGAGTTTGCAGTTCACTGCAGAATCACAGACCTCCCTGGTTTTGTGTATTCTTGTTAAAAAGAGTCTGCTCACAATACTGACCCCCACTAATGCTCTGTATAAAAATGTGCCTTTCAAATTTTGTGCTGTAGTCTTTTATTAGCTTGCTCGTGTATTGCTTTAAATTGCTTTTAAAGATTAGCAATGTTTTTCCACATCTTAAGTTGCCAGGAAAATTTAAGGTCCCCTGATTCTCAAAAGCTGTTTAGTCATGAACAGAACAAAAATAAAAAAATAAAGCTGCACTTACTCTACTCCCAGGTTTTCAGATATAATACTTGTTCCTGGACCTCAATAATTAATGAGCTTCCAGTTTAACATGAATCCTTGTACAAACAGGCTACAACAGTGACATGGTTATTGCAATTGCTAATAATATACATTAATGTGTATTACTGTAAAGAAGAAAGCCATGTTAATTGCTTTTGCATTATACTATGTGTTAGGTTAAAAACACACTTTTTAAAAAATGTCCCTTTCAGTCCTTCTGAATCAAAGAGATATTTGTGTTGTGGTTGATAGATGATGCATTTCTGAGATGTTTCTTAGTCCCATAACTGGTAGTCAGGGGCTCGGACAGGAGAGCAAAAGCCTCAGCTAGTGACTGCCTCAGACAATCCAGTAGTGCCTACTGGGGAGGGGGTGGTTTCCTGTTGTTACAACAAAGCCAGCAACCATCAGGATGCTTATCTGCCATGGAGGAGTGTCTGTGTTTGGCTGTGAGCTGTATTTCCTGGCTCACTGTGAATCAAGAATCAATTATTGTGGATCTTACAGGCTTTTTTTCTCTATTGAAAGTCTCCCTTCTCCTCTCCTCGCCAACATTTATTTTCGGTGCGCTGGCTTGTAATGAAATCTTATGTCTAAGAGCAATGACATATTTGCCTAAGTCACTGTACTTACTTACACAATTTCCATACAGCTGAGGCTTGCTCTTGCTGCACTAAAATACGATATTAGACTAATTGATTTGGTGGCTAGAGTAGGTTTTGGTTTAGCTGTTACAGAGACTATGCATTCATAAGAGCAGGTCAGCACACATTTGGAAATGGGTGTATCCAGAGACAGTTTTGGGGAATTTGGGGAGGAAAAAATTGAGGTCTCCCTCATGGATACATCTCCCTCACTCTCTGGAATCAGATGCGTACATTGCTGCATCACAAACCTACAAACTGGTGAATATAGACAGTTTTGTGTGTTGTTTGCCTGTCACATTTTGAACTGCTCAGTATGAGTCTTAATACTAAGACACGTGCCACTTAAACCAAGTGGCTGCTTGTAGTGCCAAAAAAATTAAATCCACTCATGGTTAGTGTACTTTCCTGCACACTTAGTCCAGTATAGTTTTAGTTTGTTTACAAAGAGATAAGCCAGTACATACAGTTATAAGGTTGTACTGACATAGCAAATGTGTTGCTGGATCAGTCTTCATTGACCAAGTCTGTGTCGTTATATTCAGAATGATAAAGCAGGCTGGGCCTATGAATGTGAGGTCCTGAATTTCCTTGATCCAGAAAGGCAGCAACTACAGTGGAATCCCCCTGCAACTCAAGTTAAGGTTCCGCCCCTCAAGTTTTACTTTTGCCACTCCCTCCAAAGTCTAGTAAAACTCTTCCCCTCCTAACTTAGCAGTTTTTGTCTCGTTTTTGCATCCCCTGCTGTGATGCTTGTGGCAAACTAGCTGACAGATAATAGCAAGAGTAAAGGAAAATGTATATATTCTGCTACATTGTGTTAACATATTGTATGACTGAGACCGGGCCAATTGCCTTTTGGATCTCTCTAATTTTATGTTGTTCCCCTTCCCCACTGTCTGTCTTCAGATTGTGCGCTGTTTGGGGCAGAGAACTGTTTGTTCTTTTCTATTTGGAATTGCCCTGACTCATTACATGTGATACTGAGAATAATGAATAAATAACCGTGATAATTAATCATTCTGCTCTTGGAGCTGTGGGTGAGGAGGGAATCTGGTAGAAGAGAGAGTGTTCACCTCCTGTGGCAGCAATATCAGAAGGGAAGAAAAGGCCAGCTCCTGAGCTGTAGTGATTACGATGAATTTTGTCGCGCCTCAAGCTACCCTTTTTCAGTCCATTTTCTCTCTCCACACTCAATGTGTAGCTCAGTGTTTCTCTCAACAAAGACTTTTATTTAGGTGCCTGATATGGATTAGAGGCCTAACTTTAGGTACCCATATTTGAATATATTGACCAAAGTATTTCAAAATAGAATTGTAAAGCTGCAATTATTTTTAAATATGTTTCAGCATACATATATGTGGTATTTAATGTAAGGGTCAGATTGTCATGAAAGATACCCAAATGTTACATTTCAAATGACAGCTGCAAGTGTGTCCACTGTATATGTCTGCTTTTTAAAAGCTAAAAAAAGCTCATTTCCTTAATGCCCGTGGGGGAGTAGCTGATGAAACACAGGAGCATTATCTCTGCTTAATTAGGCATTTTGGAACAATAAAAAATAAACTTTTACAATGTGTACTCATAGCAATTGCTGTTTCATTGAAGCAGTGGCCAATGTACTCAACAAATGGGTCAAGAAATATGTTGAGTCTTGATAATGTCAGTGCACTGCCATGAAGCAGCTGGTCTGTGCTCTGTGAGTCCACCCACAAAGCCCAAACAGGAGGAAGAAAAGTGTGGCCAGTGGCGGAACACTAAAAACTTGGGGAGTGTGTGTGGAGATGTAGAGATATCCAGGCTTGTTTTTCTTCTTGGTTTAAGCCCCCATCATTCTTCTCGCTGTAAAAAAAAAAAAAAAAAGAGTTTAAAAAGGGCAATTAACTGGAGAGGGGGAAAAGAAGAATGGGGTAACTGGGTTGAAGTTGCAGATATATTTAATATACTAGTTATAGTAAAGTTATTTGTTAAATTGCCCTGTGATCATTGGGAATGGCTGAGCTAATCCTGATAAAATAAAAAGTGACCTGAAACTTTCTCTGTTCTTCAGTTGAACTCCTTTTGTTATAAAGCACTGAAATCTGTAAGAGAGGCTGTTCCCCTGAGATTTTCATTCAAGTTTTGCAAATTGAAATGTCCAGATTAGATTAACTGAACTTTCTCAGGTTCAACTAATGCTAATCATAATACCTATTACGCAAAGGGGTCAGAGATATGGATGTTGTGGAAATGGAGGAGGAAGGAGGTACATGCACACTGAAAGGGGAAGAGGAGAAAGAACAAGCAGAAATGAAAATGCGGAAACCTTTTCTTTGCATTTCTTAACTCTTGTGAGTTTGACTCTCAGCATTAATTTTCTATCAACTTGGTCATAAAGTTACAGAGATCACGTAGCTTCAAAGTATGCTTCACAATTCTACTTCTCTTAACAAGGGAGAATCCTACCCTTCAGCCAGCATCAATGCCCCACTCAGTGCTTTAGATAATCAACTGGTCAGATGAGGATCTGAACTGCTCTGTAAAGGGAGGAATTGCACTGCTGACCAGGGACCTCTACTCTGTATTGGTTTGTCTACATTGCAATTAAGCACCCATAGCTGACTTGTGTCAGCTGATTTGGTCTTGCAGGGCTTGGGCTCAGGCGCTGCTTAATTATGGTGTAGACCAGTAGATGGCATGCAGGCCATCAGGGTAATTGGATCGTGGGCCGCGAGACGTTTTGCTGACATTGACCGTCCGCAGGCACGGGCCCCCACAGCTCCCAGTAGCCGCAATTCGCACAGCTCCCATTGGCCGGGAAGGGCAAATCGCAGCCACTGGGAGCTGCTGGGGGCCATGCCTGCGGACGGTCAACATCAGCAAAATGTCTCGCGGCCCGCAATCCAATTACCCTAATGAGCCGCATGTGGCCCGCTGGCAGCAGGTTGCCCTCCACTGGTGTAGATGCTTGGGCTGGAGTCTGGGCTCTGAAATTCGCAAGGGGTTCCAGCCTGAATGTCTACCCTGCAATTAAACAGCCCTTTAGCCTGAGTCCCATGAGCCTAAGTCAGCTGACATGGGCCAGCTGTGGGTGTTTAACTTCTGAGTAGACATACCTTACGGTTTTAGGACTGGGATAATAGTTTCAGTGCCTGCATCTCCTACCATCCTGCCAGATAGAAGGAGGAGTCCAGCCTTTTGCTCTGCTCCACACAGCCAGAAGGTGGTTGTGTATGGTCATGGTGCCTTGTGAGATCCTCCATCTGGACCCAGGACTTAAACTGCAAAGCTGCTGTTACATTTCTGCGGTAAATAGAGAGAGGGGAGTAGGAAGAAGGGGAACAATAAGGGAGGGGGAGAAGGAGCAGTAGTAGGCAGTCAGAGCAGGGAACAGAAGACATAAATAAAGTGGGAACCTCAAGCAGAAGAGGAAGTAGGTGAACCATGAAATGGGAGGAAACCAACAATAATATTCTAGGATGTGGGAGGAGACCAGAATAATTCCCCAGATAGAGGAGGAGGAGACACCAGGAGAGAAATAAAAACAGAAGCAAAGGGCCTGATTTTTAAAGGGGCCTGAGCATTCAAAACTGCCATTTAGGTACAGTAGCACCTCAGAGTTATGAACATCTCAGGAATGGAGGTTGTTTGTAACTCTGAACAAAACATATGGTGGTTCTTTCAAAAGTTTGACTTAATACAGCTTTAAAACTTTACTATGCAGAAGAAAAATGCTGCTTTCCCTTTTTTTAGTAGTTTGTTTATCGCAGAACTGTGCTGCACTATTTGCTTTTCTTTCTTTTTTGGTCTCTGCTGCTGCCTGATTGCGTACTTCTGGTTCCAAATGAGGTGTGTGGCTTATCGGTCCGTTTGTAACTCTGAGGTTCTACTGTAAATGGGATCTGTGAGTGCTTGCTACCTCTAGAAATCTGGCTGATTGATTAATTTTAGGGTGGGAATTATATTCAAGTTTCTCTTGGTTGTTTATCCAATTAGTGGTCACAGTTAATTAGATTGGCAACCAAGAAATGCAGAAATACAACCTCCCATCTGAAACATTTGCAATCTCCACCATTTGTGTGTGTGAGAGAGAGAGAGCTCCCTCGTAAGCAAAAATGAAATCAAAGCCCTGCAAGAACAGTATTTGGTCTCGAATAGTGTGGTGGTGTAATTCTGCCAGTCTTATTCTAATGCTGGACATAGCATCTAAGAGGATTTCTACATGTAATAAATTCATCTGAAAATTGGGTGCCGTGTGCTGTTTGGCACTTTGTCTTTCTGTTTTGGGGGCAGAAAAGAAACTGGTTGTACCAAGTATCCTCCTTCAAAGTGGCCCAGGTTTTCAGTCATTTAGGTCTATCTTTTATTTCACCTTTCAGCTGCAAGTAATCAGTGCTAATCAGCAAAGGTTTTGTCTCTGTTAGCCCCCGCAAGATTAGCCAATGTTTAGATGTAGCACCTGCTGCATGGTGTCCTGATAGCATGAGTCTGTGAGACTTTGCATAAAAGGTGGATTGTGTAGTCGAGTGTGTGAAGATGGTGGTGAAGATTAGTGAGCTACACTGGGCAGTAAATTAGACTGACTTAATGAGAGAACCTACTGGAAGCTACATATAAGATGTGATTCGCCTATGCTGGTGGACGAAGATAGGTATTGTGCCCTGGTAGGAGAAGTCACCTACTGGGGAGGGTAGATGGTGTTTGCTCTGGGGATTCCATCAAGGGAAGGGCAGTTTTAAGTTGTGGTTGGGATTCCACAGTTCTGGCATAGACTGCCTCAGGTGTGCACTGCTTTAGCTACCCTGGTCATGTTCCATCCACTGCCAGGTCTGCTCCCCCTTTTTGGAGCAGGTTGCACAGGCTCGCTGCAAGTGCCTGGCAAACAGAGTCCAGGTGCTCCGAACTGTCACACTACCCCCTTCCCATGGGGGTAGGAAACATTCCAAAATCTAGAGGGTTGGGAAGCAGAGTGTAGTGAATTAATGCAGTAAACTTTCAGTTCTGGTGAACTGATTTCAGATTTTGATTATTGCAAGTGAAATGCATTTGGTTTCAGCTGATTATCTTGTGCACTTCCCAAGACCACAAAGCTACTTGCTCTCTGCTCTGGATAAGAATGACAGGGTATTAGAGATCTGGATTGAGGTGTATAGGCAGAGCTGTGTGTGCAGAGCATTCTTAAGGTTACTATCACAGTTCTTGGCTACAGTCCACGTTCTATCACTTTGTCACTTTCATAAGCACAGGACGTCCCCAAATTCACCCCAGATGATTCCAATGGACTTTTTTGGTCCCGGCCATCAGTCAGCCTGCCTTTCCTTTTGCAGAACTTCCACTGCACACAGTTGACTTGATTTCTGTCTATATTATTCCTGAGGGCATTCTACGCCAAAAAACTAAAAATTCTGCACACAATATTTGAAAATTCTGCAAGTTTTATTTGCCAATAAATAAATATAGAGGCTTCAGCATGGCAGTGGGGAGCACATGCCATTGGCTACACAGATGTGGAAGATTACCCTCCAGCCCTGTCCCCTCCCCACCTCACCCCACCCCGGGACATGGACGGCAGTGAGGCTGCACCCAACCCTGACACAGGGGAAGGGCTGAGCCTGCCCCAGAAACACCCTGGGGCCCTGCCCCTCCACTCCAGGCGTGCCAGGCGTGGGGCAGGCTGGCTCAACCAGGCAGGATCCAAGTGTGGAGGGGCTCAGTGTGTGGGGGATCCAGATGTGGGGTGAGAAGGTTCTGTGTGGGAGGCTCAGTGGGGGGCCCAGGTGTGGGGGGATCTGGCTGCACAGAGGCTCACTGGGGGAAGTTCCTGGTACAGGGGCAATGGGACTGTGCAGGGGGTTCCTGGTGAAGGAGGTTGGGGCTCAGCAGGGGGGTATGGGTGTGGGGGGCTCAGCGAGGGGGTCTGCGTGCATGGGGAGTGGAGCTTGGTGGGGTGGAGGTCTGGGTGTGGGGGGGGCTTGTCAGTGATCCAGGTGCAGGGGGTAGGGCTTACTGGGGTGGGGGTTTAAGTGCAGGGGGCTCAGTGGGAAGTGGTCTGGGTGCAGGAGTGTGGGTCCAGAGGCAGGGAGTCTGGGTGCATGGGGGCTCCAGATGCAGGGGTAGAGGTTCAGTGGTGTGAGGTTTGGATATGGAGGGCTGGGGGTGTGTGCCTGGGTGAGGCATGGTGGGGGGGTCTGAGTACGGGTGGTCCAAATGCATGGGGGTTGGGTGGATGGAGGAGCAACTTTCTGTACAGTGACCCCCTCCTCCTGTGGCAGAGGAGCAATGAGGGCAGGAAGCAGGGGAGGATGCTGAGCTTCTTGCAGATGGGGGAGGTTTCTGGGGATGGGTCTGACTCAACCCCATCTACTCTTTGCAGGGTAGAAGAGGAAGTCCCATCCTCCCTGTGACGGGTTGGATCACAGAAACCTCCTTGGGAGCTGCCACCCAATGTGCAAAGACTACCCCTGCTCCTGTTTTCCCTGCCAGCTCAGGACTCCAGCATCCCGTCTTGTTGAGCCAGACACTCCCGTCTGCTCCAACAAAGACCCAGGGTCTGAATTACTTGCCCCAAAGCTGCAGGTTTACCTGAAAACAGCTCAAAGAAGTGTGCTTGTCTTTGGCACTCAGATGCCCAACTCCCAATGGGGTCTAAACCCAAATGAATCAATTTTACCCTGCATAAAGCTTAGGCAGAGTAAACTCATAAATTGTTCGCCCTCTAAAACACTGATGGAGAGAGATGCACAGTTGTTTGCTCCCCCAGGTATTAATACATACTCTGAGTTAATAAGTAAAAAGTGATTTTATTAAATATAGAAAGTAGGATTTAAGTGGTTCCAAGTAGTAACAGACAGAACAAAGTAAGTTAGTAAGTAAAATAAAATGTGTAAATCTGTCTAATCAAACTGAATACAGATAATCTCACCCTTAGAGATGCTTCAGTAAGTTTTTTCCCTCAGACTGGACACCTTCCAGGCCTGGGCACAATTATTTCCCCTGGTACAGCTCTTGTTCCTGCTTAGGTGGTAGCTAGGAGATTCTTCATGATGGCTCTCCTCTCTCTCCCTTTGTTCTGTTCCCACCCCTTTATATATCCTTTGCATAAGGCGGGAACCCTTTGTCCCTCTGGGTTTCCACACACACACACCCCCCATTGGAAAAGCACCAGGTTAAAGATGGATTCCAGTTCAGGTGACACGATCACATGTCACTGCAAGACTTCATTACCTACTTGCCAGCACACACATATACAGAAAGACTCACAGGTAAAACACAGCCATCTGCAAACAATGGTCCTAGTTAATGGGAGTCATCAAGATTCCAAACCACCATTAATGGCCCCCACTTTGCATAATTACAATAGGCCCTCAGAATAATATTTCATATTTCTAGTTTCATATACAAGAGTAGTACATTTATACAAATAGGATGATCACACTCAGTAGATTATAAGCTTTGTAATGATACCTTACAAGAGACATTTTGCATGAAGCATATCCCAGTTACATTATATTCACTTATTATCATATTTTTATAAAACCATAGACCACAACGTCACATCCCCCGCCTCCAGCCCGGCCAGGACTCGCAGCTGATACCGGCACAGGGTAGGAGCCACCAGTCCCGTGGTGATTTACCTCTCCTCTGGGTGCCCAAAACGATGTACTTGCCCTCTAGAGAGGGGTGCGTGACTGCTCTTGGAGCTTCCCTTTGCTTCGCTGTCAGAAAGTCATTTTTCTGCAGGGAAGTAAAGAAATCTGTGGGGGACATGAATTCTGCACACGCAGTGCCACAGAATTCCCCCAGGAGTACTATATATAAGTTTGGCAGATGTGGATTGGTAAATCAAGAAACAAAAGACTTTTTGTTCCATTTTGTAGCATAGTGAACTACAATATATCATTGTGAAAGCACGTGAACCCAACGAAGCTCAACATTAGCTGGTATACAGAAGGGTAGCAGTACCTTGCACAGTGGTGGTGTTTAGGATATAAAGGCTGTAGTCGGTAGCTATACAGACTGTGATGAAGGGAGTTTCTTGTTTCGGAGGCCCTGCTTCAAATCCTGCCTTATTGTCTGGCTTAGCATTTTTTTGTTTCTAGTGATACATGGCAGGATTCCAAATCACCATTGTGTTGTGATTCACTGTAGGGGGAGGGAGAGATTTCATTCTGCATAAAGTTTCCTTTGGCTTGGAGACAAAAGAAAAAGAGCAGTTTGTTGGCTCAGTTTAGCAAACAAGGAGCCAGTAACTGATCAGCTTATTAATATAGAGAGTTTCAAGTAATTTGGTCAGCCAAAAAAAGCATTTAAAAACACTTAAAAAGAGACAAAAGGAAGGGTAAGTTACTTTTGTGTTGGCCTTTAATTAACTGAGGTTCGCACTTTGGCTACTTGCTTTTTAAGAGCTGCATTGGATCATTTATTTAAGTACTGTCTTTGTGAGAGGTGGATTATGAAGGCTTTTTGAAATTGTGTGTGTGTGTAAAAGTGTAAGGTTTTCTTAATTTGAGCAGTGGGCTAGGTGCCATGGTGAATTTAAGTCACCCATCATTTGTCTGACTACTAGTTAAAAAGAAGCCTCAATGAATTTGTTTGTTTTGTTTCTGAGTTTTGTATGTAAACATTGAACAGAATCCTTTTCAAATATTATGTGGGAAGTTTATAGCCTGAAGATTGCAGTTAGCCAATGACAAACCAGCTTTCCTTAACATACTCCCAAGTAGGAAGGTAAAATTTGTTTTGCACTTCACCAGCTATTTGTATCCTGCTCTGTGTGCACAGTGGGTGGATAGTCTGAGTTGCCCACTGAATGTTCTTCTCTCACTCATGGAAAAACCCATGGAAATGTATCTTGTCAACAAATAAAATTGATTGTTCTGTACATCATCTGGTTCTTGTTGGCTGAAGAAGTCAGAAATCTTATTTCAGTTTCAGAGACCACATTGAATTAGATCCAGCTACAACAGGGCTTCGTGGCTGCTATACAACCTGTGGTGATGGAATGTTATAGGGAGCATGCTGATAAGCTGAGCATTACTTGTCAGCTAGTACTAAGAATCTGATCTCTGAACACCAAATATTGTGAAGAACCTAAGCTGTTTAAAATGTGTCTGAACCTCGGTAGTAAACAACAGCTGTGATACTTTGTGAATACATAGACTTAAACCTACTACAATACAAACCATTAACCATTTCTGCAATTAGCAAGTATTAATTTCACCAGAAATGTCTGAATATTAACATAAAATAAAGTGGTTGCATTGTGTTTTTTAGAGCAGGGGTGGGCAAACTACTTCCCGGGGGCTGCATCCAGCCCTTCAGATGTTTTAATCCAGCCCTTGAGCTCTCACCAGGGAGTTGGGTACGGGGCTTGCCCCACTCCCACACTCCAGCCGGGGAGCGGGGTCGGGGGCTTGCCCCGCTCCACGTGTGCCCTGGCTCTGCACGGCTCCCAAAAGCAGCAGCATGTCCCCTCTCTGCCTCCTATGCGTATGAGCAGTCAAGAGGCTCCACACTGCCCCCCGCTCCAAGCGCTGCCCCCTCAGGGCAGGGGCAGGGCACAGACCCACCTGGCCGCACCTCTGCGTAGGAGCTGGAGGGGGGACACGCCGCTCCTTCTGGGAGGTGCTTGAGGTAAGCGCCGTCTGGAGCCTGCACCCCGACCCTCTTCCGTGCCCCAACCCCCCACCCCAGGCCTGATCCCCCTCTCGTCCTCTGAATCCCTCGGTCCCAGCCTGGAGCACCCTCCTGCACCCCCAACCCCTCATTCCCAGCCCCACCCCAGAGCCAGTATCCTCAGTCGAAGCTCTCACCCCCTCCCACACCCCAAACCCCAATTTCGTGAGCATTCATGGCCCACCATACAATTTCCCTACCCAGATGTGGCCCTCGGGCCAAAAAGTTTGCCCACCCCTGTTCTAGAGTGAAGACAACAGAGAAGGGACACATGCGCTGTGAAAACAGAGTTGCAAGCTGTACACATTTTCTACATGTGTTGTAGAGCTGAAGTGACTGAGAACAGTGAACTTTGAGTAAAAAATTCCAGAAGAACATCATAGTGGTTCCATCATCAGTGGGACTCCTGCATTTACGTAATATGTATTTCCTTAGCTGTAAAGTCAGCTGACAAGACACGGCAGAGGAATCTTTGAGGATATCAGTCTAAACTTACTTTCCATTGGTTATATTTCCTGTTTCTGAATCTTCATCAGCATTATGCCAGCTGGCAAAAGCTGGCTTTCTGCCAGGTCTTTGAACTTGCCTTAAGGAAAAATATATGCCCAACATCATGAGGCCATGTACAGAGAAGTCCTGCCCCCAAATTATAAAATGTTGTCTAAGCCAACCTCAAAGTTACTCTGCTTCTATTTCCTGTTCCGCTGTTGACTCTGCTCTGGCTCCTGACAGAGCCACATTGAAATGCAAATGACAGCAGTAATTGGCTGAGAGATAAACCACAATGAGTGAGTGAGCCATGCAGCAGGGAGTTAAGTGGCTAAGTGACAATTATTGCTCTGCATCCTCCAGTATCATGAGCAGCCGTGCCGTTTGTTCTCGGTTTTAAAGGAGCTGTAACACATTAATTGGAGTGCTTCTCTGTTAACATGTCTCACTTAGTTTCTAGTCTGATTCTGCTCTGGCGCAGGGGATGGGGGAGGGCCTTTCTTTGTTCAGTTTTTTATTCTTAAATCTTATTGAAATGTTTGTTGTTCACCACATCCTTCCCAAAGACTGACATTTTGTTTAACTTAAACACTGTTTAAAAATAATTCTCAGTGTGTGGATATTGTGGATATTGTGTTAGCTGCAAGTTGCTGAGTAGGTTTCAGCAGGTCTCTTAAACAGTAGGGCTTAATTCTCTCAAAGATAACAAATGAACATGTCAGACTAGTCAATTTTGGGATCCTGTATTTCCGTCTCATCTGAAGAGATACTCTGGCAGCAGCAGATTAAAAGGGTGGAAGATGTAAAGGTGTACTTTACCACATCAGGTTTTTTTTTTTCCAATATATATAATGTCTCTTTTAATTTGGAAATTGGAGATAGCACTAGTCATAATGCTAAAGGCACTGGATTAGTTTCCCTAATGGCTTTGCCAAAGCACCATCTTAACTTTTAGTTTTAATAAATAAATAAAAATGATCTACCAGTTTCACAAATTGAAAAGCTTGGACACGGAAGAGTAGATGAAATGGAATAGCTGGCGTTAGGGTGACCAGATGTTCCGATTTTATAGAGACAGTGCCTATATTGTGGGCTTTCTCTTTTATAGGTGCCAGTTTCCCCCGCACCCCGTCCCTATTTTTCACACATACTATCTGGTCACTCTACCTGGCATTGTTAGCCAGTCTAGACTGAATTGGCCTTTCTGAAAGATAGAGGGATGAGAGTGATTAATATTGTAATCTCTGGGTATAATCAACTTTATAGGAAACACTGGTTGGTTTGTAGAAGTAGAGAAGTAATGCTGTGCTTAAGGGATTCCATAGAGCAGGGGTAGGCAACCTATGGCACACGGGCAGCACGCAAACTGATTTTCAGTGGCACTCAGACTGCCCAGGTCCTAGCCACCGGTCCTGGGGGCTCTGCATTTTAATTTAAGTTTAAATGAAGTTTCTTAAACATTTTAAAAACCTTATTTACTTTACATACAACAATAATTTAGTTATATATTATAGACTTATAGAAAGAGACCTTATAAAAATGTTAAAATATATTACTGGCACACGAAACCTTAAATTAGAGTGAATAAATGAAGACTCGGCACACCACTTCTGAAAGGTTGCTGACCCCTGCCAGAGACCCTCTTGAAAGAGTATCTCTGTGTGAAGGACCATAAAGTAGAATCTGGCTGGATTAAAAAGCCTATGCCATAGGAATAAAACTACAGCAGTAAGAGAGATGCTGTCAGTCTTTAGATTAGAGCAGTGATAGCAAATGCAGAGGTTAGGGAGTGATCAGAATCTGCTGGAACTATAATAATAGGTAGCTCCAGCTATTCAAATATAAATAGATAGAAAATTGTATTCGGACATAGTTTGCAGGAAAAAAATGTCAATACCAAAAATAATTACTTCTTGGAACAGTTTATTCTGGGAGCATTCATGAGAAGAGTCTACTTTTGATTTGGTCCTGAGTAAAACACAAGATTTTGAAATTAAGGGTGAGGCAGGTCAGTATTTGAGTGGGAGATTTCCAAGACTACAGGGTGCTGCAGCAAGTAGTGTCGGGGGTTGAGTTTATGACACTGTACCCTCTTGATAAGTATTGTACTTAGATACTAGGCTGTTGTGCAGATGCCTAAGATAGATTGATATTGAGCGAATACCGAAGTATAGGGGTGCAAATTGTGCTGGTAAAGATGCTGGGGGAGATTCTGTGCTGTGCCTCTGCCAGGGGGTTCTCAGAGGTCAGCCATACAGCTGTCTTCTGCACAGGGGGAATCCTCACCCAACCAGAGTCATGGATTTTAGTGCCCCGTTTATGCCAATCCAACCCTTTTACCTTGTGTTTATAAGGGTTGGCATGGGGTGAAGGTTTCACCTGTGGTGTTTTGAGTGAGATGCATACTCAAGATTTTGACCAACTATCCTGTGTCACTATTTTCATGAGAATAGGCATTTACCATGTGATATCTATCCCAGTTCCAGAGACGATCATTATATTTTGCCTGCCTAAAGTGTCCCTTCAGTTTCAGTTGGAGAAGGTATTCTTTTTCACTTCCTCTCCTAAACTATTGTGCAGCATTTTTGTTTGCTGGTAAACAGCTACTGTAGCTCCTCCTCCTCTTCATGGATGATTCACATCAAAGACCGCTCTTTGGGATGCTTCTAGATTAAAGGTACTATGTACACGTAAGCTATTAATGTTACTTCGATGTCTACAGTCAAGAAGGGGGATTTTAGGAAACAGGAATGAAAGAAGATACTAAAATAGAGCAGCGAGGAAACTAATTAGAAAGACCCTGAAACAAAAAGTTAGGAAATAATATAATCTATTGAATCAGCATAAAAAGAACTGCTCCTCAGCTGGGGGAAAGTGGCATTGCTCCATTGGCTGTGATGAGCAACACTGTTTTTACACTGTGTGAGGATCTGGCCCAGAAAGTTAAAAAATAATCAGTGGAACTCAGAGCTGCATGATATTAGTCAACCAAACAGCTTAGTAAAATTGAATGGGATTAGACATTTTTGTGAATAAATATAACATCTTATACAAAATTATAAGGCTTGTCTGTATACCCAAGAGGGGAGAAGGAAGAAAAAGTAGAGAAAAATTAAACACTGGTTAAATGAAAAGGTGCAAATGATTATTCTAGCCAAAGAAGTAGCCTTTATAAAAGGAAATTCAGCCCAAGCAGTGCTAGTAGAATGGAACATAAACTTTGGTAGGAAAGATGGAGTCCTAGAGGGATGGGAGGAAATGAAAAGGACAAACAGACAAAAACACAGTGATTTCTTCTACAGAAGTACGTGAGAAGTAGGAAATATACTGAAGATCTAATAAGCCTACTAGACCACAAAGATACTCAGGAGGCAATCAAAGAAGATGAGAAAATTGCAGACACTAAATAATTTCTTTGCATAGGTCTCTCCTACAGTGAGTGCCTACCTCCTGAGTTTAATGTTAACTCCAGTAAAGATGAGGTATTGTCAGGGTAGAGGCATCAAAAAGAGTTAATAAGGGTGGAACAAATCAAACTAAGTGGTAAGATGCCATTTAGACTGTGTGGTATTCATCCTTGAGTTTGGAAGAAACTAAAGACAGAGCTATGAACAAAAAAGGAATGATTTATCATTACAGCAACTATAACAGAATACTGGAGAGTAGCCAGTGTTCTTACTTTTAAAAAAGGTGCTAAGGATGATCCCAGGAATTATAGACAGATGACCCTTATTTAAATAACGAGAAAAATGGTTGAGAAAATCATCAAAGATGTCATTATAAAGCACCTGAGTATTATATGATAGACACAAACCACATAGCTTCTGTAAGTGTAAATTGTCTCTCTCTAATATATTAGAATTCTTTGAAAAGTTAAAATAGTGGATAATGAAGAATTGGTGGAGATACTATAATTTATTTAGATTCTTAAAGGGCTTTTATTAAAGTTCCTCACAAGAAGCTACTAAGAAAACCTGGTAATCATGGGGTGAAATTATTCCTGGCAGAATTCTGTGCCAGTGCACAATGCAGAATTTTGCAGAAATTAATGTTTTAGCGCAGAATTTCCTCCCCAACCCCCCACAGAAATGGGTTGCAGTACTGCTGGCCGCTGAACCCAGCAGAGCCCAGCTCTCACATAGAAGACACTGCCAGGGGGAGGGGGAGGAGAGAGTAGAGAGTTCCCAGCAACTGCAGTTCCCCGCACGCCCTGAGGGAAGGAGACGACCATGCGTAGGAAACTCCACACAAGCCTGGGACCGAGCAGCTGTCTGTTTCTCCCTCTGGATCCCTGGGTTCTGCGGGGAGAGGGGGGGTGGGTGTCTGGGCTTGCGGGGCCAAGGCTGGGCTTTAGGGGGGGAGGGGACTGGGTGTCTCGGTTTTGGGGGCCCAGTGGCTGGGCTTTGGGAGGGAGGGGGAGCCCCACACCTAGTCTCTAGGCAGGGAGGGAGTTTGGGTGTATTGGCTAGGGGGGAGGCCACGGCTGATCTCTGGGGGGGGAGGTGGCAGAGAAACAGGAACTGAGTTGTCACTGAGGTTTCTTTAACTCTCTACTCCTGGGAGAATTTTTGTGTGTGTCTATGTTGTTCAGGGGCAGCTCTAGCTTTTTTGCTGCCCCAAGCACGGCAGGCAGGTGGCTTTCGGCAGCATGCCTGCAGGACGTCTGCCGGTCCTGCGGCTTTGGCGTACCTGCCGCCGAATCCACGGGACCGGCGGACCTCCCGCAGGCGTGCCGCTGAAGACTGCCTGACTGCGGCCCTCACAGGGACCGGCAGGGCACCCCCCGCGGCTTGCCGCCCTAGGCACGCACTTGGAGCGCTGGTGCCTGGAGCCGCCGCTGGTGTTGTTAGAGACGTACTTGCTGAAAGGTGTTTTGAAATAAATTGCCAAAATAATTGGAAACTGGTGTGATTATGTACTGTTGTTTTGACCAATAAAATTTTCAGATTTTTGTAAAATTTTAAAATATTGTGTACAGTATTTTATTTTTTTGGTGCAGAATTCCCCCAGAAGTAGGTGAGCTGCAAAGTCCTAATATGGATTAAAAACTGTTTAAGGGATAGAAAGCAAAGAGTGCAAATTCTCATCAGGGAAGGTTTTCATCAGAGGAAAAGGTTAAAGAGGAGCACCCTATAGGTTGTACTAGGTCTGTTGTTATTCACTGTATTAATGACCTAGAAGAAGGGCAGAGTAGTAAGATTACCAACATTTGCTGGGAATGTGATGTCATTTTTTAGCATTTTTAGTTAAGACCATAAAAAAAAAAAAAAAAAGGAGAGAAACTTCCAGAAGGACCTAAGGGCCAGATCCTGCAAACCCTTTGTGCGAAACTCTGATTAAACTTTGAGGACTTGCATGATAAAACCTAAAGGCAACACAATGGCAAACAAAGTTTGCCTTGCAGAAGTGCAAGTGTAATGTACATTGGCGGGAGCAATGTAAACTACTTTTACACAGTTTGCTTTCCATGTTGTATTGAATTTTGTTCACTTCGTCTTGCAAAAGACATACTGGAAATAAAAAAATAAAATGAAATAAAAGTCTCAATCAGAGAAACAAAAATAATTGGAGGCATTAAGGTGGAGCACGAGAAGGTCAAGAGCTTCCATAACAAGAGAGATGAAAAATGCAATATTTTTGGAAAGAAGAGTTAAGTATGTGAGTGGAGTTAGTAAAAATGACTACCCTGGTGAAGACCAGTTGGGTGCAGCGTATTAACCCTTCCCTTAATGCAAAAGCAAGAAGGCACTCAGATTTAAAAGGCCGAAGACGTAAACAAACAAAAAGATCTATTATTTTGCAATGCATGATCAACTCGTGGAACTCTCAGCTGCAGGATATTTTGAAGTAAATGTCTTAGTAAGATTTAATAATAACTAGACCCGGTGAAAACTGTCCATAAAGCCTACACACCATTTAGCCCCTTAGCCCTTCTTTTTATGATTTAAATTGTGCATAGGCTTTGTGCTGGCCCTTTGTAAGGGAGTGACTTTCACCTGATATGAATAAGGGTAAGATGTTATGCAGGCTGTGTGTGTTTCAGGGCATAAGCTTAATTGCCACCTAGAGGGGCACAATTAGATCCACTATGGAGGTGGCAGTGGAAGACTCACTCCTCTGCTTCTGTTGGTCATGAGACAACGTGATTTATTGTTTTGTTCCATTCTGACAATTCCTTTATTTCACTTCTGCTATTCCATTTTTGGGTCCACAAGAAATCTGTAGGAAATCTTGCAAATTCTTTACAATTTTTTCCCAGACTCTACAAACATATTTTGAAACTTCAGGAAAATTTGTTCTACTGCCTGAAGTAAATACACTCCTGACACACATGAAAATACTAGTATAATGGTTACCATTAAAAAGTAACCATCTGATGATGTTAGTATGCATTGGTATCTGAGATGCCGCGGTCCTTCCATATTTAGAAGAGGAAATAACCGTGGTGAGTCTGATAACAGGCATATGGCAAATGTTGACTTTTTTGTTGACCACTGAGTTTTTGAGTACTTTAAAATACAATTGTTTTTTTGATTTCACCCACTCTTGATTAAAAAAATAAAAAAGCTACTGAGGCCTCTCTGGGATCTTTCTGCATGAAAATTCCAGGGAAAAAAGATCTCCCAGTCCTCTCAGAACCTCTCTTCTCATTGAGATGTTCTTGCTTCCCTTCTTTCCCTGAGTTATATGTTGAAGCCTTCTGCACCTTATTTATTCGCAAGCAAAAAACGAACTAAGGTTAAGTATGAAAGTGTGTTCAGTGGAGTCCAGCTAATACCCCAAAACACACATGAGGTGTGTGTATAATATATACACCTTTATGGTGCCACCTGATGTGCTGAGATACCACTGAGCCCGCCTGTTCTGCCAGCAGGGGCCTCCTTTACCCTGTCTTGCTGAGGCAGGGTCTTAAGCCTCCTCTAGCACACACACAGGCCAGGCTACACCCTGCTGCAGAAAGACAGACATAGAGATCAGCTCTGGGAAGACTCAGCTTAAGGGACTTGCCCGAGCAGTCAGGTGCCCACCTCCCTTGGAGTGCAGACCCAAAGGTATATTGTGAAATCTGCCCCCTCCCTCAATGTGGAGGAAGGTATGCACAGCCTCTTTCCCCCCACCCCCATTATGAATTGCACAAACTGGGTTTCAGAATAAACAAAAAAATAGGTTTATTAAGTAGATTTTAAGTGAGTATAAGAGATAAACCGAATGAAGCAAATTACTAAGCAAAACATGCAAACTAAGCTTGATTCACTAAAGAAACAGGTGACAAAATGTAATTTCTCACCCTAATTGTTGAATTAGGCAGGATGCAGAGTTTCTGTAGCTCAGAGTTCCAGTTATTTCTTCTTACAGACTGGACCCCTGTCTCAGTCTGGACTCTCCCCGGCCTTTCCCATCAGGTTAGTTCCTTTGTCCCTTCAGGTTCTTTAGCAGTCCTGCTTGGGTAGGCAATGGAGAAGAGTCCCGTTTGCCTTCCTCCTCACCATTAAATAAGATTTACATGAGGAGGGAATCTTTTGTTTCCCAAACTTGACCCCTCCCCCCCCTTAAGTGAAAAGTTACAAGAAGTCCAGGTTAATGTTTAGTATCAGGTGACAAGGCCACCTGACCTAGTAGTGTCACGATTCCCTCTCATGAAGGAGAGAGATTAGTATCTTCACAGTCTTGTTGTTTCTTCCTAATGGCCCATCAAATCTGATGGCCTGTTGTCTGGTGGGTGTCTTCCAAATACACAGCCAGTTGTAACTGTTACATAGTCCATATTCCTAACTTTAGATACAGAAATGATACATGCATATAGATTGGATAATCACATTCAGTTAATCATAACCTTTTCAATATCTCACATGACCCATCTTGCATAAAACGTATCTTAGTTATGTCAAATCTATATCATAAGCATATTTCCATAAAGAATATGAAGTTTAACATCACAATATATTTGATAGGTATTCACTAATTTGCCTCTTAAAAACTAGTCGCCAACTTGTGTGGAATGCTGTTTTATGAAAATTCAACTGTACTGGGACAAAAGCATATTGTTTGCTAAGAAGCAAAATAATTAACAGTCTGGACTGTTGAAAAAATAGCAAGTTCTGAAATCATCTTTATGTTTTGAACACCATTTTGGCTAACACTTTTACTGGCCTTTTTGGATGGAGCATAAGTTTCTAAAAGCAATGCTTGAAAACTATTCTTGCTCTCTGATATGTTATCTGGAAAAAGTTTGAAGATTGACTGTATTGAAGATATTGGCAGAAAAAGTGTCATTTTCTAAGCGTGGACAAGACATTTGATTGCTGTTGTTAGCTTTGGGCTATAACGCTCAGCTGGGATGATTGGCGGGCATCTCCATACTTTTCTTAGCTGTTGTGTAGGACTGTCTCTCTGTACCACTCAGACAGCACCAACTATGTCAAATGTAGGGGATTATCTTAAACTAGGGGAGAGATTTTCTTCAGAAAACATAGGAAAATGACAAAAATCTATAGCTCTATCCCATATCCATGCCATCTGTGTTGAATGCGTTTCCCCTGGCCTTTGTTATGGGCTTCTCCTGGGTACCAACTTATCCATATGTGTGTGCTTTTGTCCACTGGGGACGAAATGGAGACTTACGACCTAACACAAGTTTGAACCCATGTCTCAAGATGTGAAAACCTAGTGTATTCAAAACCTGTTTTACTGAACACTTTTGAACATAAAGGAGACACGTTGGGAAAGCACAGCAGGAATTCTTTATATTCTGCAACTTCCCAGTTTGTTCCTTGCATTCATTTAGCAAACCTTATTGGGCAGCTACTTTGAGCCCTTTTTTTTTTTAATGGGAGCTGATCAAGAGCTTTAGTTTAACCCATTTTGTTGCCATGGATTCTGCTTTAACTTTACTGCCCCTTTAGATTTCTTAAAGTGGGTCTTCAAAGCCAAAGGTCCCATTTTGTAGAAGGGCTGTTGGCAATAAAGCTGGCTGGGTTTAGTGTGGGAAATGTAAATCTGATAGAAGGAGTAATAGTTCAAACAACTTCAACCCCATTCCAGAAAAGCCTTTGAGGAAGATATGCCCTGTTTATTGAGGTGCGGAAGGGCACATATTACTCACGTCTCTGGTACCTTGGAATTCATAGGTTGGCTCCTTAGTCTTCTGACTAGATGAAACAGCACATGTTTTTGTTGTTTACTGAAACCATGATGAAATCAGATCAGCTAGAGTTTGGTGTTTACTTCTACAGTTTCTCAAACAGAATAATTACTGACTTAATCCCCCTCCTCTGGCTCTCTCTCCTCCCACTGCTTTCTGATCCTACAGAATGTGCATTTAAATATAGCTGGTTCCTTACCATTGTGTCTGCCGGTAGAGGAGTAGCAGGAAAGCTTACTTACATTGTAGATCTATCCACATAAATCCTCTAAAGGACCAAATGCTGACCTCCAAATGAGAGCTGCCTATTTGAATTACATCAGAGGGCAATATCTAACCCTATGTGTTTCTTTATTTTATTATATGGTGTGTTGCTGTTTTCACCCCTGTAATCTCTGAATCTTCACCTTGGTTATAACTAAGCTCATTCTTTTCAAAAGCTGGGGTGTATATGTATGCTTAGTGGAAGGAAAAAGTATGCTGAATGGTACCTAAATGTTTTAGAAAAGTCAATAAATGCTTTGATTTTAGTATACCTACTTTAAGCAAAGAAATAGATATTTTTTAAGTGTTTAAACTATTCACAACTATCAGGCCTGTCGAAGATCAGCCAGAATTAAACACAGGGAACTTTCAATTGTCAGTTGATATTTTGGTATCCTGGAGGTTTAATACTTGCTTTTTTTAAAGCTTCTATGCATAGAAGTTTTCTTACTGAACACTTTTTTTTAAAAGCACAGGTTATGTAGGACCTGTTCATACAGGTGGAGAAAAAACTCTTACAATTCTAATGCTGACTATCTTCTATGTGGTTCTTACAATAAAGAATCCCCTAGCTACTGCTCAGTAAGTGGCCTTTACAGAGAGCATGCAGGCAGGCAGGAGCATCTGGAATAAGTAAACAAAAGGGGGGGAAACAAACAACCAAGTAATCAGCTGAATATTGCAATCCTTAAAGGGACACTGTCAACTTGAAATCTTGTAACTAAAAAGAAAGTTACAAATAGTTTCAGATACTGCACCTGCCCAAGCCCCCCCTGCCAATTTGTGGCTTTGCAACCACATTTTCCTATGTCTAAAAATGTTTTCTCTGTCTGTTGCTTTATGAAAGACCTTCAATAACAACAGAGGAAATTGACTACAGTGCAACCGTGAAACTGACTCTAAACACACTGCTGTCAAGTGGGCAAACTGAAAAACTAAAGAGAAATATTTTTATCTCTAATCTCTTTCCATTATAGTGATCTTAGGTGTTAATTGTAAGAATTGAAAGTTTAAAAAAAAATCAGAAAACAAAAACTCATAGGCAGAATTGTGACTATTTTTTAAACTGTGCCTCTTTAATTAGGCACATCTCCCATTTGCCTAATTAAGAACTGAAGGATTTGACCCATGGTTTTCAGAACTCTTACCTATTCTATATCTTAGTCTCCTGTTTCTTCACTCATAGTCAGAATTCCAATTAAGTAAATGAAGGATGAATTTGACCTGCTAGGAGGTATAATCTTTTTGGCCTCTGTGGAATTACATCCTGGATTAATTTGGCCCAGGGTTTCTAAACTCGTGTCATAGAGAAAGAGAGGTGTGGTAGTAAAAGAAGGGAGGGGAGCAAGGTGGAATCTTTTTGTTGTCTGTAATAGCACACCCTTGTTAACAGCCTTTCCAATGCGCTCTCATTGTCTTCCTTTCCCATCCTTTATGCTGATTATATTTGTGCTCATTACACGGGTTCACTTATTCTTCCCTGTGTATTAACCATTGCTAGAGAAATGTGCACACAAATATATTTGTAAAATAAAAACTTGGATTATTTTCTCATTTAATGTAAATGCTGAGAATTGATACTGTAATAAATATCTACAGAATTTAAAGATTTGCTTAATTTGTAAATTGAATTTGGATTATAGGATTTATTTTTCAGGTCAGCAAGGATAAAAAATTAGGAATAATTTAGTGGATTGATTAAACACTTTCTTCATGGAATACATGTAAACAGGAAAGAGACTGCTCTACCTAGATTGTAACCTCTTTATAGGCTGTCATTTTGTTTTGTGTTTGTACAGTACTTAACACAATAGGAGCCCTAGTTTTGGATCAGGACCCCAGGTGCTATTATAATACAAATAAATAATAGAGCCAGTAGCATTGGTCTCAGATGCTAACTTCTGTTGTCTAGAGTTTGAGACTGAGGCCTTGGCTACACTTGCGAGTTACAGCGCAATAAAGCCACCCACAGCGCTGTACCTCACGCCCTGTCCACACTGGCAAGGCACGTACAGCGCTGTATCTCCGCGGCTACAGCGCTGCTTGTACTCCACCTCTCCGAGAGGAATAAAGAGTATTGTGCTGCTGCTGCTGCGCTGCGGCGCCAGTGTGGCGGCCCAGTGCGCTCTGATTGGCCTCCAGAAGTATTCAGCAGTATCCCACAATGCCTGTTCTAGCCACTCTGCTCATCAGTTCGAACTCTACTGCCCTGGCCTCAGGTGACCAACCGTCAGACCCGCCCTTTATATTCCCCCAGAATTTTAAAAATCCCCTTCCTGTTTGCTCAGCCAGGTGTGGAGTGCTATCAGGGAATCTTTCCAGGTGACCATGCCTCCATGCGCCAAGCGAGCCCCAGCATAGACTCATAGACTTTAAGGTCAGAAGGGACCATTATGATCATCTAGTCTGACCTCCCGCATGATGCAGGCCACAAAGCTGTCCCAAGCCTTTCCCTTGACTCTGCTGTTGAAGTCCCCAAATCCTGTGGTTTAGAGACTTCAAGTAGCAGAGAATCCTCCAGATAGTGACCCCTGCCCCATGCTGCGGAGGAAGGCGAAAAACCTCCAGGGCCTCTGCCAATCTACCCTGGAGGAAAATTCCTTCCCGACCCCAAATATGGCGATCAGTAGAACCCCGAGCATGTAGGCAAGACTCTCCAGCCAGACCCTCATTGGCCATTGATACTATTTACCAGCGATGGCACACTGTTCATTTGACTAAAATCATGTTATCCCATTAAACCATTCCCTCCATAAACTTATCTAGCTTAATCTTAAAACCAGACAGGTCCTTCGCCCCCACCGTTTCCTTCGGAAGGCTGTTCCAATATTTCACCCCTCTGACGGTCAGAAACCTTCGTCTAATTTCAAGCCTAAACTTCCCCACGGCCAGTTTATATCCATTCGTTCTCATGTCCACATTAGTACTGAGCTGAAATAATTCCTCTCCCTCCCTGGTATTTATTCCTCTAATATATTTAAAGAGAGCAATCATATCCCCCCTCAGCCTTCGTTTGGTTAGGCTAAACAACCCGAGCTCCTCGAGTCTCCTTTCATACGACAGGCTTTCCATTCCTCCGATCATCCTAGTGGCCCTTCTCTGTACCCGTTCCAGTTTGAGTTCATCTTTTTTAAACATCGGAGACCAGAACTGCACACAGTACTCCAAATGAGGTCTTACCAGTGCCTTGTACAACGGAAGCAGCACCTCCTTATCCCTACTCGATATACCTCGCCTAATGCATCCCAAGACCGCATTGGCTTTTTTCACCGCCACGTCACATTGTCGACTCATAGTCATCCTGCGGTCTACCAGGACTCCAAGGTCTTTCTCCTCCTCCGTTACTTCTAACTGATGCGTCCCCAGCTTGTAACTAAAATTGTTGTTGTTCATCCCTAAGTGCATCACCTGACACTTTTCACTATTAAATTTCATCCTATTTCTGTTACTCCAATTTACAAGGTCATTCAAGTCTCCCTGCAGAATATCCCGATCCTCCTCCGAATTGGCGATACTTCCCAACTTTGTGTCATCCGCAAACTTTATCAGCCCACTCCTACAATTGGTTCCGAGGTCAGTAATAAATAGATTAAATAAAATCGGTCCCAAAACCGAACCTTGAGGAACTCCACTGGTGACCTCCCTCCAACCTGACAGTTGACCTTTCAGTACGACCTGCTGCAGTCTCCCCATTAACCAGTTCCTTATCCACCTCTGGATTTTCATATCGATCCCCATCTTTTCCAATTTAACCAATAATTGCTCGTGCGGTACAGTATCAAACGCTTTACTGAAATCAAGGTATATTAGGTCCACCGCATTTCCCTTATCTAATAAGTCTGTTACTTTCTCAAAGAAGGAGATCAGATTGGTT
The DNA here is from genome assembly GCF_011386835.1 of Chrysemys picta bellii. Taxonomy (NCBI): domain Eukaryota; kingdom Metazoa; phylum Chordata; order Testudines; family Emydidae; genus Chrysemys; species Chrysemys picta. The sequence continues at coordinate 53,282,554 of NC_088795.1, read as the reverse complement.
TGGCACGATCTGCCCTTGGTAAAACCATGTTGTAATTTGTCGCAATTGCCATTGACCTCAAGGTCCTTAACTACTTTCTCCTTCAGAATTTTCTCCAGGACCTTGCACACTACAGATGTTAAACTGACAGGCCTGTAGTTACCCGGGTCACTTTTTTTCCCTTTCTTGAAAATAGGAACCACATTAGCTATTCTCCAGTCTAATGGTACCACCCCCGAGTTTAAAGATTCATTAAAAATTATCGCTAAGGGGCCTGCTATTTCTCGCACTAGTTCCTTCAATATTCTTGGATGAAGATCATCCAGTCCGCCCGACTTAGTCCCGTTAAGGTGTTCAAGTTTGGTTTCTACCTCGGATACGGTAATCCCCCCCTCCTGTATCCCCTTTTGTCACACTGCCAATATTCCTAATCCCTTCATTGGCCTCATTGAACACCGATGCAAAGTATTCATTTAGATATTGTGCCATGCCTACATTATCCTTAATCTCCACTCCAGCTATAGTCTTCAGCGGTCCCACTTCTTCTTTCTTTGCTTTCTTCCTATTTATATGGCTATAAAACCTCTTACTATTGCTTTTAATTCCCCTCGCAAGGTCCAACTCTACACAGCTTTTGGCCTTTCTCACTCCATCTCTACATGCTCTGACCTCAATAAGGTAAGTTTCCTTTACTGATCCCTCCCCTCTTCCACTCTTTGTACGCTTTCTGTTTTTTCCTAATCGCCCCTTTGAGACGGTCGCTCATCCAGCTCGGTCTAGCATGGAGCAATGGTGAGTTGCTGGACCTCATCAGTGTTTGGGGGGAAGAAACTGTCCAGTCCCAGCTGCGCTCCAGCCGTAGGAATTACGATACCTTCAGGCAGAAATCAAGGGCCATGATGGAAAGGGGCCATGACCGGGATGCACTGCAGTGCAGGATTAATGTGAAGGAGCTGCGGAATGCCTACTGCAAAGCCCGCGAGGCAAACAGCCGCTCGGGTGCTCTCCCCGCGACCTGCCGATTCTACAAAGAGCTGGATGCGATACTTGGGGGTGACCCCACCTCCACTCCGCGCACCACCATGGACACTTCAGTGCGGGGAGAGGGGGAGGAAAGCAGGAGTGAGGGTGCTGGGGCAAGGGGAGACACCCCGGAATCGCTGGAGGCATGCAGCCAGGAGCTCTTCTCGAGCCAGGAGGAAGGTAGCCAGTCGCAGCGGCCGGTACTTGGTGGAGGACAAACAGAAGAGCAGGTTTCTGGTAAGCAGCTTTTATTTTCGGGAAGAAAATGTTTCGGGAGAGGAGGGTTAGGGCTGCATGGATGCTTAGATGCGGAATAGCGCATTGATGTGGTCTATCACATCGCGGTAATCGGCCTCGGTAATCTCTTTGAAAGTCTCATCCAGAACGTGGGCAATGCGCTTGCGCAGGTTTCTTGGGAGAGCCACCGTGGTCCTTGTAACGTCTGCGCCACTGTGCCGCGAGAGGACCATTGCTGCACACAGGCAAGCTGCATATGGGCCAGGGCGGAAGCCGCATTGCAGTAGAAGACCCTCCCTTGCTTCCCAGGTCACCCTCAGCAGCGAGATATCTTCCAGGATAAACTCCTGTGGAAAATGTTGGGACAGTGTTCAGTGTAGGTGCCCCCTGCAGCTGTTGGCTCTCCCCAAGGCACAGAAACCCAGAGGACAGTACAGCCCTGAAACAATCAGTCCCCCTTACTCACCATTTTGGGGCTCCCGTGGGTTATGTGCGCTCTCTTTGGGATGGGAAAATTATGCTATTGTGTAGACTGTGTGTGCCCTCCTTAAGTGCGGGGGAATCATTACTCTGTCTGGTATAAACAATGCTGCCTCTGTTAAGTGTTGCATTTTGCCTTTACAGCTGCAACCTTGAAATCTCAGCAGTCCGTGTTATCACCGGCTGAAAGACTGCAAAAACTCCGGAAGAGACCACAAAAAGCAAAGAAGTCATGCTGCACGAAGTGATGCATCAGTCTCTTACAGAGAATCAAAAAGCGCAGGAGTGGAGGGAGAGCGAAAGCAGGCTCTGCAAGGAAAACGCAGTGCACCAGAAGCAAAGCACGGATCGGCTGATAAGCATCCTGGAGCGCCAAGCGGACTCGATCCAGGCGCTCATAGCCAGGCAGGCAGAGCACTACCGCGCCCGCCCCCCCCTGCAGCCCTTGTTCCAAAAACTCTTTCCCTTGTGTCCCCATGTCACCTCCAACCCACTTTCCCCAATATCTGGGTTTTTACCGCCTCCAGCTGCCTCCAACACCTGTATCTTCACCAACCAGCACTGAGAACTACGAGCCTTACCCTGGGCACTCAACCCCCATCACCATGCAGTATAGCCATCCTCAAGTGCAGCACTCATTGCACAGCACTCCAGACAGGACATACGCAAATCTGTGATTGTACCGTTCCTCACCCCACCCCCTTGCCCTTTCTGGTTCCCAAACAGTTGTGTTTCTTTCAATAAATGAATTTTCTTTTCAATAAAATGGATTTTTTGACTTTGAAAACATTCTTTATTATTGCATAAAGTAAAAGATACCTTAGCCCAGGAAAGAAACAGACACTGCAAATCAGCTTAGCAAACACAGATTCCTACTAACATTGTAACCACTGCACTTCACTCCCGTGCAGGGCAACAGACATTACTGCTGGTTTTCAGCCTCAGATTGCTCCCTCAAGGCATCCCTAATCCTTGCAGCCCCGTGCTGGGCCCCTCTAATAGCCCTGCTCCCCGGCTGTGCAAATTCAGCCTCCAGGTGTTGCACATCAGAGGTCCATGCCTGACTGAATCTTTCACCCTTCCCTTCACAAATATTATGGAGGGTACAGCACGCGGATATACCCGCAGGGATGCTGGTTTTGGCCAAGTCCGGCTTCCCATATAGAGATCACCAGCGGCCCTTTAAACGGCCAAAAGCACACTCCACAGTCATTTGGCACCGGCTCAGCCTGTAGTTGAACCGTTCCTTGCTGCTGTCAAGGTTCCCTGTGTAGGGTTTCATGAGCCATGGCATTAACGGGTAAGCGGGGTCTCCAAGGATCACAATGGGCATTTCAACTTCCCCTCCTGTGATCTTCCGCTCTGGGAAAAAAGTCCCGGCCTGCAGCTTCCTGAACAGGCCAGTGTTCCGAAAGATGCGTGCATCATGCACCTTTCCAGGCCAGCCTGCGTTAATGTCAATGAAACGCCCACTGTGATCCACGAGCGTCTGGAGAACCATAGAGAAATACCCCTTCCGATTAACATACTCGGATGCTAGGTGGGGTGGTGCCAGAATAGGAATATGCGTCCCATCTATTGCCCCTCAACAGTTAGGGAAACCCATTTGTGCAAAGCCATCCACAATGTCCTGTACGTTACCCGGAGTCACGGTTCTTCTGAGCTGGATGCGATTAATGGCCCTGCAAACTTGCATCAACACGATTCCAAAGGTTGACTTTCCCATCCAAACTGGTTCATGACCGATCAGTAGCTGTCTGGAGTTGCCAGTTTCCAGATTTTAATAGCCACCCGCTTCTCCACCGGCATGGCAGTTCTCAATCTCGTGTCCTTGCGCCGCAGGGTGGGGGCAAGCTCCTCTCACAGTCCCATGAAAGTGGCTTTTCTCATCCGAAAGTTCTGCAGCCACTGCTCGTCATCCCAGACTTGCATGACGATATGATCCCACCACTCAGTGCTTGTTTCCTGAGCCCAAAAGCGGCGTTCCATGGTGCTGAGCATGTCTGTGAATGCCACAAGCAATTTCGTGTCGTACGCGTTGCGTGACTTGCTATCATCATCGGTATGCTCACTGTCACTTTGGATCTTAAGGAATAGCTTGACTGCCAAATGTGACGTGCTGGCGAGACTCGTCAGCATACGCCTCAGCAGTTCGGGCTCCATTTCCCGCAGATCAAAACGGAACACAGAAACCGTTGAAAGATGGCGCCAAATGTGGACGGAAACACAGGGATTGCTGGGATGCGAAGCGATGCATCACGGGGCATTGGGACAGGACCCAGAATGCCCCGCACCCCCCGGCCCCTTCCCACAACCCACGGCGCCAGAATGGGAAGAGGTGCTCTGTGGGATAGCTGCCCATAATGCACCGCTCCCAATGCCGCTGCAAGTGCCGCAAATGTGGCCACGACAGTGCGCTGTCAGCTGTCAGTGTGAACAGATTGCAGCACTTTCCCTACTCAGCTGTACGAAGGCAGGTTTAACTCACAGCGCTGTACGTCTGCAAGTGTAGCCATACCCTGAAAGTCATGATTCCTGGGTCTCTATTTACTTTACCACTGAGTTACTGTGTAGCCTTGGGTACATAATTTAAATTTTATGCCTCCACTTTCTGATTTGGAAAATGAGGATAAGCTTACCTATCTTAAATAGGTATTAAGCATCTGGACAAAGTTTTATATCATTTTACAGCACTGTAAACCCAGACTAACTCCAGTGACTTTGATGATGTTACGCTAGTGTGATTTAAAAGCAGGATCTAGTGCATTCGGTTTAATCATGGAGCTGCAGCATGATTCTCTCACTTATACCAGTGTAAATCTGGAGTAAATCCATAGAAGTCAGTGGTGTTGATGTTGGAGGAGTATTAGGTCATAAAATATTGCTCATTGACAATGTGTGTGTGTGTGTGTGTATAGGTGTCAAAAGGCATTCTTTACAGGTATCCCAAGCTCAGCTTTGGGTGGAGGGAAAGGGAATAGTGATGTCAGCTGACGTACAACTAGCCCAGCAAGCAAGTTAATAATTAAGAAAGTTTTTAAAATTCCAGGTCAAATTCTGCTCTGTTACACTGGTGTAAATCTGGAGTAACTCCAGTGACTTCAGTAAAGTTGCATTGGATTTGCATTAGGGTAGTGGAGACCAGAATGTAACCCGTTGTCTTTAAGAAACTTTCTCCATTTATTTAATGAACTTCTGGGCCAACTTTTCTTGTGGAGACTTTTTCTCTGAGTCAGAAAAGCAAAACCCAGTCATTTATTCTGAATCTTCTATTCCTTAATGTTCATGAGGTGCTCAGCTACCACAGTGATGGAGCAATATTATTACCAAGTTAAATAAGTTATATGTACATAGCCACTCCCCTGCAGAAATGTTTAGTGTATTTAAATAAACAGAGAGGTTTTTCACCATAATATTTAAAAAAGTAGGTAGGGAAGATATACAGCAGAACCCTCTGAAAGTGAAAATTATTTTCACAGTACAACTAGATGTGGGTCCATTGTTGGAATCTGCAATTAGGAAAACTTCCTACTGTACTCAGTAGGGTCCTGGTGTACTGTTGCCCTGCTCCCTTACACCAGAGAAAGTGAGGTTAAAATGCTATCAAACCAGAATGTGGAGGGCAATGGGGAATTAGGCCCTAGGTTTTTGCTAGCATTAGGATTTCAGGATTGTTAGTAGGAGGCTCACTATCCTTGGAATTGCGGTTGATACTCTGAAGTTGTACCAAACAATTCAAGACTTTAATTCTACTTCTTTACAAAAAGTGTCACTCTATAAAAAGTCAGCGTAGGCAGGTTCCACAGTATTTCACAACCCAGGACAGGATACACAGTAAGAAGTGTGTGTGTGTGTGTGTGTGTGTGTATTTGCACTGATTGGGCCAAATTGTGTCCTTGTTTAAATAGCTTCTGTTTGAGTCAGTGGAATCTGAAATCTTTTCTTTAAGAGAGAATTTGAATAAAGAAAATCACTTTTTTCTCTACTCCTGAAAAAATGAAAAACACCCATACTTCAATAACCAGGCCTAACTGAGGGTTCTGTTACCTTACAGTGCAGCATACAAAAAAAGCAACTATTTGCTTTAAATGATTAAACTGACTTAATTCCAACAAAAGGTTAATGAACACACCCACACACTGATCTTCTGGTAACACTAAATTCATGAAACCATCATTAGAAAGTGGAAACTTGGCTGTCCCGTCACCAGTCCCAGCTATTGTGATAGGCACAGCTTCGTATCTTAGTGTGATCCCAGCTCTACCCTAGCTTCTTTATGGTCTCTGCCAAACTTTTAGCAACAAACACTGTACCCTGGGAGCAGGAATGCAACACCTCTAGACACATCTGTTGAGGAAAGAAAACATTGTTTGTAATTCTACTATCCTTAGTCCCTCCCCCCTCCCCCCATTTCTTCTCTCATCCACTCCTCTAAAATTCACACTGTGACTTGCTGCTGTTCAATGTAGAAGCAAGTGGTGGCCCTGCAGCTGCTATTTGAATGTGTAGCTGGAGCTCTCTCCCTCCTTCTCCCCCTCAATGAATGGCGTCAGAGCATGCTGCAACACTGCCCTGAACTTGTTCTATCCAGTTTACTCAGCCAGCTTTTTCCTAGAGATACATTCCTGTGGCTGCCTGAAACTTTACAGGAGAGAAACCTTCTTGAGCTTTTTAATTTTACTTCAATCAGTGAACAAAGGTCAGATCATCTTTCCTTATTCTGTATGTCCCTCCCTCACACACTACCTCCCTTTGCATCCTCACCTCTCAAAAAAGGAATCTGTTCTATTAAATGTGTGAACCTGGAGTTTATTTGCAGGGGGGAAACAAAAAATGGGAGAGAGCAGAACTTGGGTCTCTGATTTTTACTTCAACACTCTACCTCCTCCTCACCCCCACCCTCCTCCCAAATTAAAAGCTTTTAGACAAGCAAAGCAAATGGTGGGGGAACAGAGGAGGGGGTAGATTGTATCACTTGGTTCAAGAGTGCTACAGTTCCAACACTAAAATGGACCAGACTATTCAGCAAAACAAAATAAACAGAACTTTATTGAGTCTTCATGCTTTGTTGAAGTTCGTTCACTGAACCTGGAGGAAGTTGCTGATGGGAGCTGTTGTGCATTTACAGTGTAGACAGGTGACTAGTCCACTAGCTAAGCTGTATAGCTGGTCTGGAACACCACTAGACCACAGGACCTTCTTCCTCATCAGCCCCATGGCAGAGGACTGGTGAAGACAAAAAGGCTGACCAAATTAGTGGCTTTTTTTCTGACCCAAGCTCCTAATTGTTTTTTGTTTTGTCATCAATATGAAGATGAGAAAGAAGTGGGGATACTTTGTGGATATGGTTATACCTGCAGTATGTGCTTGCTCACTTGTTCTGACAAAGTATCCACTAGTGCCCTGTGAATTTTTGCATCTGTGGATAAATGAATATAGTGACTCAGCAGGCCTTGCTCACTTCACTCTGTAATATAGATGAAAACTTCATACACGTGTTGCTGTATTGGAAGACAGCTTGGTGTGAATAAGGCCCCAAGAGCATATCTGCATACATCCCAGAGTGAGGCAACTCTAAATCCTCAAACTCAACCACAGGGAGGTAATAGGAAATGTTAATTTCAGAGGCTACTCTGAAATAAGGATCAATCAGAAGAATATGCAAGTGCTACTAGAGGTGACGATAATCCTGTCCTCTTTAACCTATGAATTCCAGTCACCTAAAATTATATGTATATAGTCAAACTGTTATGCTCTATGGTCTGTGACGCTCTAGGGCCTATTCTGCTCTTGGTCTCAGTGCTGAGTTCTCCCTGATTGCAAATGGAAGTTTTCTGTAGGCAGTAAGTGTGGAGTGGAGATCAGAAATGACCTTACTTTAGTATGGCCCGCAAAATGGGGTTGGTCCCATAACCTAGGAAGATGAATATAAATGCATATTTCCATACCAACATGTCCCTTTTAAATTTTTTAAAATAAATATTCCCATCCTCTTTATTTGTAAGAATTAGCCTAGTTTTTAGTTTTTTGTTTTTTTTTTTTAATCAAATCCTCAGAATCGCATGATAAAGAAGGGGGGGGAAATAGGATTTGGGGACACCTCTGCTCCTTGGTGTCTTCTCTGTGCTTCAGTATGCAGAGAATGTTGGGGGCAGTGGATGTGAAAATATGTGGATTACGCCTGGACATTTATCTTCATAGTTGGGGAGGAAGAACAGGAGTACTTGTGGCACCTTAGAGACTAACAAATTTATTAGAGCATAAGCTTTCGTGGACTACAGCCCACTTCTTCGGATGCATATAGAATGGAACATATATTGAGGAGATATATATACACACATACAGAGAGCATAAACAGGTGGGAGTTGTCTTACCAACTAAGGGGAGGAGTACAGGCTGCAGGGAGTTAATACAGCCCTGAGAGAGCACTAGCAGCTGTGGTGTAGCTTCACTGCTGCTCATGGTCTGAGGGAGAGGACTTACCCCACCCTCACACTCCCTATGAAGACCCCTACCAGTTGAGCTACATGGAGAACTTTAACTGTCAGAAAGCAACAAACTGTCATAGGGGCCAGCCACTAGAGGGAGACATGATCACACACAGTAGGCCACTCGATGTAGTAGATATACTCCCCCTGTTCCAGAGCATCTGAGAGCCACAGGAGTTCAGGTCCCAAATGAGCTACTGTTCTGTAATGAACTATGGCCGCTTGCACACAGAGACACCAAATCAGCAGTAACTGCACCTGAGACCTTCAGCAAAAAACTCAGGCCATTAACACTTGAGCTAACGGGGCACTTTCCTAACTCTGGGAAGATACCAGGTCGTATGTTGTTGGAGCCAGCCATGAGGGAAGCGTTTAATATTCTGGCTACGTGTCTGCGTCCAGTGCTCATTACATGTGCTGATTCCAGGTGTTGGTCCCTTGTAATTAAAAAGAACCATATGTTGCTTTGTGTCACTGGCCTACATTCCTTTAGGAGATATTTTAGGTCAAATTTTGCTCCCCTCATTTATGTGGCAAGTTCTTCCACAGCCATTACTTATGTGAATAATGGGAGCTGGATTTGGGTCTTTAAGAGGGAAAAAAATGACTAGATATTAGAAACAAAGAACACACAGCAATCAGGACCATCAAGAAGAGAGGCTTGATGTGAGCCTCTGGTCCTTGCCTTTCAAAGAATGAAAATGAAATGTCAGAGGAAGTTACCCCTTTACTATCAATCACACCTAAGGCTTTGCCTCCAAGGTGGACGCATAATTGAGCAGCATAATGTGGTACTCTCTGTACCTATGCCCTTTCACAGGATGTGTGCCATCCTTCTTGATGCAATCAAGGAGTAAAATAGGGTCAAGCAGTTCTGTCCTGAGGCTGTGGCATACCAGTCCTGGAAACAAGTCAGCCACGATGACTAAGAGTTTCCCCAGGAAGCAGATCAGATCCTTAACAAGCAGGTGGTTTATGAGCTGATAAAAATGATCTCAAAGGGCAGGAATCAACTCACAAGTAAAAGAACAGAAATGATCAGCGTTTGTTTCTCTTGCTTCTGGAGTCAGAAATCAAACTGCGGGTTTAGTGAAAAGTGGGTTAATATGCTGGTAATTCAGTGCCTACTAGCTAGGAAGCATAATAAAGCCCACATTTCTTGTTTGGTGTAGGGAGAATGCTGCAGAAACAGAAATTTTATTACATAATTATGCCTCCTACATAAAGCTTTGAAAAAAGCTACCAGGGTTGTGCATCATTAAAATGACACAATATGCAGCTGTGATCAGAGTCCTGCATGTGCTTTGGACTGTACAATACGTACACACTGTTTGTGTCCTTGCAACATTCATGAATTTCAACTCACTACAGTTATGAGGGAGGAGAGCTGATCAGAATGTGCTGCACTCTCTGCCCTGAAAACTGAGACTCACTGTAAAAACACTTTTTGTTTTACCAAAGATTTAATTAAAAGATTGAAAGGAAAGGGAGTGAAAATGCAATTTCTAATTCAAATATATTAAATTCAGACTCAAGCACATTCCTGTTTAGGGCAACCAGGCCTAGGAGAGCTGCGGAGGCCACGGTATGAACAGCCCTGCGAGGGGAAGAGATTATCTTGGTTGCTTTGCAGAGACTCCTCTAGCTAATGCGGAAGTGGCATTGATAGGCATCAGTGGGAACTGAGCTGAGCCTTCTTCATCAAGGCAAACCTGTCCTGCAGTGTGAGACTGAGTGTGGGTGCTAAAAAGAGAAAACAGTTGTGTGTGTCTGGGAGGAGTCTATGTATATTTATTATGTGTATTACTATAACACCTGATACTTGAAATACTTAGCATATAGAGAGCTTCCTGTCTTAAAGCACTTTACAAGCAATTAATCCTCACAATAGCCAGGGCCGGTGCAACCCGTTAGGCAACCTAGGGTTGTGCGGGTGGCGACCACGACGGTATTTCAGTGGCGGGACCTTCCGCCGCCTCTGTGGGGGGCAGCATTTCAGCGCGGGACCTTGGGGAAGGATCCCATAGGAACAGGGAGGGGCGGACTTGGGGTGGGAACTTTGGGGCAGGGGTGGAGTCGGGGGGGGGGGCGCTAGCCCCACCGGCGCCGAAAAAAGTTGGCGCCTGTGCCCCTGAGGGGTCCCGATCCCCAGTGTGAGAACCCCTATTCTAGTCAGACACACAGGTACTGCTAGAGGCCTAATTTGACCTTCAGAATCTTCTTAAGTCAGAATCAGGGACCATTTTGCTAAACTCTGTACAAACATAAAGGAAAATATGGTGTCTACCTTGTAGAGCTTATAATCAAAGGCCCTGATGCAGTAAAGTACTTAAGGCCTTCTCTATTCAGGTCAGCATTTTAGCACATGCTTAATTTTAAGTATGTGCTTAAGTGCTATCCTGAATAGAGCAACAGAGGGTCCTGTGGCACCTTTGAGACTAACAGAAGTACTGGGAGCATAAGCTTTCGTGGGTAAGAACCTCACTTCTTCAGATGCAAGATCCTGAATAGGGATGCTTTGTTTAACTGGGGCCTAAGTAGACAAGACAGACGAAGTGAAAGAAACATATAAGCAAAGTGCTCCGTGTTGATTGGCAAGTGTCTTATTTCCATGTTGCTTTTGATTATTTTTATTGAAATGTATTATGAGTTCAGGATGGGGTGAGAAGAAGAAGACAGGAAGGCATGAGTTAACAGAAGCAATGGAATAGGAGAGAGAGAGAAGAAGCAAAAAAGCAAAGATACTGAAGTGATTTGTCCCAGGTCACCCAGCAAGTGAGTAGCAGAGCAGGAATTACACAAGGCTGACTTCTCACTGTCTCTTACATCTCACTTGCTAATAAATGCTTTGCAATAACAAAATTTAATCAACAATTTTGTTGATAATGCATCAAGCAAAAGAAAATCCAGCTTGCTGCTCCGTTGCTTGGCAGTGCTAGCAGGAGTAAAATCTTGATTTTTGTCATGAAAATGATTAGCTCTGATTTGTCTGATGCCCACGGAGGAGATATGTTGAACAAGAGGGTGCTATATAGTCACTCTTATGATTGCAACCACACTACGATGGAAAAAAAACCCACGTTTTTAATAGAGTATTTTAGAATATTAAGGCCCAAAATTATTTTTGTTTCCCCTTTGCAGGGATCTACAGTGAACCAGGAACTAAGCTTTAAACCAATTCAAATATACTGGTCAAAATTCTGAGCTCAATTACAGCCTTGCAACTCTGTTGACTTCACTGGGGCTGACTGAGTTTAATGGTGCCCACAATTTGGCTCAATATTTTTCCCTCTTGGGCCCCTCAGATATAATAAAAAATCTGACATGAGTGTCACAGATTATCGAGTGCACACAACATGAGGCCACATTCTTCCCTTAACTCAATTCATTGGAGCTGGCAGAGATGTAAGTGGGGATACAAATTGGTTAATTATCTGCTTCTTTTTATCTAGTAGCATTCCTTTGATCATGCAGTGCACATTTCTCTGTCAGCTAAGAAAGGGGTTAATTTTTGTTGTTGGTTTTTTTGCACGTCCTATTGACATGGGAGGACCTGCAAGATCACAATCTTATGCTTGGGATTCCATGTTGAGTTAGCAATGGTGGCAATGAGACCCAATCAATCAATCCAGTGAGCAAAATTTGATAAGGAAGTCACGAGAGAGAATGGAAAGGGTGAAACACATTTTAACCACATTCTCCCAACACAGCCTCTGCCCAACTCTACACATACCCGCGCAAACACACAAAACATACTCTTCCCTACCCTGGGAAGAGAACGGGTGGCAGAATCTATATGAGAAAAATTTTATCTATCTTTCTGGCTATTGAAAAACATCTTTCATTCCTAGCTTATTTGGGTGAGCTGTGTCCTAATCATTTGATTATGCTCTGAAGGTGTCAAAAGCAGCTGTGATGTTACAAATTAGTCACTTGCTGACCAGTTAGCATAACTAGGAGGTCAGGAAAATTTCTTAACAGGAAGGCAGTTTGTTTTGTTTGCACAATTCACCTGAGCACAAGTTGTCTTAGCAAAGGCCATGCATATGCTGGGGATTGAAATGCACCATGAATTTGTTTGTTAACATAGTTTTAAACACAGTCTTAGCCAGAACTGTTTTAAAGCTATATTAAAACTAGTTCCACTAACCTGGTTTAATTCCTTGGATAAGACTACAGCCATCAGTGCATGCATGGAAGGTTGAAATTCTGGCTCTATTGAAGTTGATGGCCAAGTTCCTATTGACAACCATGGATAATGATTTCACCCATGATGTATATATCAAATTGAGAGTCAGGCCTAGATCTTTCATTGTTTCTTGTGTCCCATTTCCTTGTTTTTGAGGAAACAGATGCAACTTTACTTTCTTGCAGTTATTATGAGCTGAGAATAACTCTGTGTTTTTCTTGAATCTCCTCAGCACTGACACCCTGCAACAGTTTGGACAATTCATTGGAGAAATATGACTTGATATACAAAATAATCACAACAGACACATGATTTACAGATTATACCACAACCTACAATTGACCACCAGCTAGTGGAAATTAATAAACTTTGAGTCACCAATCCTTCAAGTGACTGACTTTTCCAGTAATAAATTCTCTCCCTTGTCTGAACTATGTAATGAGAGCAAAGTTCTGCCACTGAGAAAGAGATGAAACAGCAATGGAGGCCAGGACATTGTATGTTGTATTAAAGAGCCAGGATTGTATAGTGCAAAAGTATTCTTAATTCTGGAGACAAGCTCTCAATGTGGCGATAGTACAGAATAGGAACATTTTCTCTGAGTAAGTCACTTTGGAGCACACTTGTATTCAAGCCCTGTGCTGTGCGCATTGTCCCCATTTTGTGTTTTATATTTTAACACTTCTTTTCACATAACAAAGGCAAAGGAGTCCTGGATTTTCCATTCCCAGATTCTATGGGCCTGAATGCAGCTAAATTCTTGAAGTGAGACTGAGGCCAAGGATGGGTAGATAAGAGATCTCTGTTATAGGATTGTGCTGGACAGAAAAAAAACACCAGGCAGGGAGTTGGGCTCACAGATTTCATAGTCAATGGTTGCTAGTGGAATTTCAGACAGTAGTTTCTTTTTGTGCTGTTAACTTTTTGTATTCCCAAAGTCACTCTGCTTTTCTCTGATTGCATTCTTAGTGCCGTGGCTTGAAACAAATAAGTCTCTTTATGAATATGTGGGTGTGTATATTCAAATTTAAATACTGGGCCAGTATTTATAACACCTGTGTGTAACATACACGCACATTACCCCCCCCCCCTTTTTTTTAAAAGTTTGAGTCAATCCTGAGTCAGCTGAAGGTGCAGATACTTTAGACCTCTGAGAATGTTCCAGAAATAAGTCTCCTCTCTATATCGACTGTACAACTGGATCTCTCTGTATCAGGGGAAGGAAGTTTTTAACCTTTTGGTAGAGCAGAGTAACATATGATGTGTTGTCAAGCATTTACTTCCACTAAAGTGAGTAATAAACTTTGAGCTACCAATCCTTCAAATGACTGACTTTGTTCCAGTAGTAACAAACAGCTGTGCTTTTTTATTAATTAAAAACCGCACTTTAATTATAGTATGCAACTGTTATGCTATTTTTGGTAATGTGATGATTGATCAAGCTTATGTAGAGCAGGAAAAGTGACTAGTCTTTGCCACAGTCAAAATGGAAGGAGGCTGAGAGTATGGTGTAGTTTCGTTTCACTGGGTAATGCTTATGTACTGTATGTTGGTTGCCAAAAAAAATCAGAGCAAGGATACCCCACCTTTGTTCATCTGAGGGTTTCTTGGCAACTTGTCAGGAGCCAGGAGTGGTACCTAATTTGCTAATTATGGAGCAGGGTTAACAATTTAAATGCACAGAAGATCCAGTCCATCTCTGCTTCATTTTACTAATCCTAAAAAGCTAGGGACCAGCATGCAGGTTGCCATCTGTAATTTCCTTAGTGCTTCTAGAAACTCGGTGAGTGAGAGAGGCTGAAATTCCACAGAACATGTTTCCATTGTCCCCTTCAGACATGTATCTGCAACTGCGGAGGTTAGAATCCAGTCACTCTTTGCAAAGTACACCTCTACCCCGATATAACACGACCCAATATAGCACGAATTCGGATATAACGCGGTAAAGCAGTGCTCCGGGGGGGGCGGGGGGGCTGCGCACTCCAGTGGATCAAAGCAAGGAATGAAGGTCATGCTGTTAGTCGCATTTCCCCTTAATCATACTATGGCTGCTTGTGGGTGCATTGAAGGGATATTCTCTAGTTTGCTGATGTGGAGTTTTCACATGGAGAATACACTTACCTATGAACATAGGGCCAATTTCCAGCATTTGAATTACAGCCTTTTGTAACAGATGTATCTTCCTGTTATAACTGATTTTGTAACTTCATTGGCATCTGGCCTATATATTGGTGTCCTTGTGCTAATCAAACCTGTAATTCTTTGGGTGAGTGAAAAAGGATTTTACAGGTGCTTAAGCCATTTGCAAGGAACACAGCTGTTTTCTCAGAAACTCACATTAAACCCAGGGAAGCGTTTTTTTTTTTTCCTTTTTCTTATTTTCTTTGAAATTGCATATAGTGAGTGCCTCTTACACCAGGTGCAGCACCCCTCTCCCGAAGAGTCCGTTACATTATCGAGTGCTCCCAGGAAGAAGGTGTCTGAGTCCCATTTTGTAACAATGATTCTTCGTTTTGGGGCATGGGAAGCATAGAATAGAATTCTCAATCCCCGGGTATTGGGGCAGTGGTGTATTTCCCAGGATGCTTTTTCTTTAGTTAGGAAAAAAAAAAAAAACAGGTTTCTAGAGGAACCAGATTGACAGCCATGAAGGATGAAATCCTGTACAATACTCACCACAGAACAAGTCCAGTGTAGGCTGCAGCAGGCTAAGCCTCTCATACTGCCGCAGCCTGATCTAGACAGATCACCTTAAGGGGCTGAGAGACTCCTAGTTCATGGACCATTCAATGCTGAGACTCTATGCTGAGTCTGTAAACAGACTAGAAATAAGTGACAACTGTGGTGGCCAACCTGTTCAGTAGGAACTGGACTTAGGCCACTTTCCATAGAGGATGCTGACCCATTGCTGTCCGTTACTATTGATTTGATCTGGATTTGAATCAGCAACCTACAGGTGATGCTTTTTCTAGCGAACCAGCACCAGAGAGGACTTTCAGCTCTTGAAAGGGGCCAAATAAAAAGGTTTGTTTATGAAGCACAAAGCTCTTTATATAGAACAAATTTTGATTGTGTCACTAAAATTTTAACCAGGTCCTGCCCTCTACATTAGTGAAGGCCCAACCCGAAGCCCATTGAAGTCAATAGAAGTCTATTGAAGATCCAGAAATCTAGACTTCTATTGACTTCACTGGGCTTTGAATCAATCCCTTAGGTGGAAAATACTGTTCCCTCAACCCAGAATGCATCTCTTTGGGAGGATTAGAACTTTGCCTTAAAAGTTCAGCTTCTAGTGGAAAACTTGAGAACCTGTGAAAGGATTCTAATGGCTAGAGGAATCCCATCTAAAGAAATGACCTCTCCATCAGCCTCATCTGAGTACTTAATGAGAGGTGCTTTGCAAAGCAAAAGCTGTGTTAGTAAAAATAGGATCCGTTTCTGGTAAAACTTATCTGATGGGATTGTTCATGGAACAATGTGTTACTAAAGTCTGTATAATTGAGAACTGGTTAGGTCTGGAGGAGATTATGTATTAAGGTGAACTACTTTAAGGGTGCAGGAGTGTCTCTAGGCTGTTCTGATGGTTAGATACTTAGCGAGATCACATTTCATTAGGGTTACTGCTTAATTTATTAATGTGTATCATATATTTTAAGGAAATTCATTTGTGTTAAGATTGTGGGAACAGATTCACCCCATGGAAGCTCATGCTCTCATTTCCTTCAGTGGACAGAACTTGGCCCGTAGGGATGGGTGGAGGTGGGGACTGGTATTAGTGTGAAAGAGGACGCTCCTGTTGCTCCAGGCTGTGAACAGTTTATGTTCTCCCCAACCAGTCAGGCTCTGAGCCTCCCCGACATTCTGTGGGCAGTATGAAAACTGCAAACACAGTCAGGGCTGGATGTCAGTCAGCATAGTTCCATCTAACATCTTGGGCCAGATCCTCAGCTGGTATAAATCGGTATAGCTCCATTTGGCCCTTTGTGCATCAGATCACTGTGAAATCCAGAACACTGTTTAGCTGGAGAAGAGAGAGTGATTTATAATAGCCAAAGCATGCCCTCCCTGATGTCTAGGCCGCTCATAAATCTTTACTTTCTGGGTGCAATGGTAGCACTTCAGTTATGCTTCTCTGTTCCTTAAATGGGTCCATTTGGCATTCAGTTCACAATAATTCTCTTGAACACATTACGGTTTCATGTGACATCATAAATCCTCTTTTAATTTTGGTCATTTGTTGCCCTCCTGGTTCAAATTTTCTTTCAGGTTTCTCAGTTTTTATCAAAAGATTTGGTATTGGGCTGTATTTGTTTCTTGGCCTTAAGCAATTAGCACATTGAGATGGCCATTACTAATAATTCACTTACACACTGTCCTAGACATTTGTTACAGGGGGGAAATTTCATACTTTTTAAAAAGGTGGCTTACAAGCTCTGTGCTTCTTACTTGACTGTTTTGTGTTGTTTTTTTTCTTGATTACTGCATTCTTTTCTTCTTTTAGACTTGTTTGCACACAGATTACTTCCAAGACTGTCTTTTATAACACATCAACTGCTTGATTCAACTGGGTTCTCCTAACTAATCAGGTTTGATCAATACAAGGCTGTTGAGCTATCACACACAGCAACCACATTACAATCTTATTCCCTCTATGCCTTACCAAGACTTGGTGCTTTATCCCAGCTTTCAATAAAGTATTAAGAACTAGGCACAGACTTGTGTGGCCATGAAGAATGTCTGGTCTGACTGCTCAGTGTCTTGTCTGGAGGGTCCATTTTTCCAAGAACCAGGTTATTAACATGAAAACCATCTCTGTATTTTTCTAGGCAAATTGCACAGGGCATGAACAGACTGGTGCACTGAGGAAAATATTTTGAATCCTAGAAACAAAGCATGTTCTATGAAGTCTTTGGGACTGTTTAATGGCTGTTCTCATCTGAATAACTGAAATGGATTAACCACATTTGTCTTCTATGATGTGCATTCTGTTCAGTTGAATCTCCTAATGATGAGAGCCTAGGTAGTCCTATCTTTTCTCCTGCAACCCTGGCCAGTGTAGCATTTTGTGTGTGCCTCTGTATTGTCACTGTGTTTACTTCAGTTGTAAATGATGGGATAACAAAGTACATATGTCCTTCTGCATCAGACAGCCACATTCATTGGGTTACTTGAATGAAATAATCTCTCCCTCTAGAAAAAGATTGGTTTTAAACTGAAACTCAGTTTTATTCAATTTTTTAGGGCAGTGTCGAACAAGATGGTTGCTGCTTGCAAACCTCACTACAATTTACTTCAGAAATTTCAGTCTGAATTTCAATGAAAGTAGAGCTCAGATGTGGGCTGGGTAATATATCTAGTTGCTAACATGGCTTAAGGTTCCTTGTCAATTCTTGCCTTTTTTGATCTTGCAGCTGTGGACACATTGGACTGCTGCATCTTTTTTGGAGCCCCTAGAATTGAATTTGGAGCTTGCAGGGATAGATCATACTTGTCTGTTTATAAGATTTCACTTGTCTTGCCAATAAATCGCCATTGACAGTTTTTACTGTGCTCCATCTGAAATTCATTTCAGTTTCCATTCTTTTCAGTGACTTACATTCTCTACGGCTTTCTGCTGCCACTGAAGGAAGTTTATATCAGGTTTAAAAATAATGGATTCCATTGCTGTGCAGATGATACACAGATCTACATGTCTATTATCAGATCTCAATCCAGTTTCTCATTGATGGCAACGTCTGGTTGACATCCAGGCTTAGGTGGCCAAATAGCTGGCTCTGTTTGAAACTAGAAGAAAGAATATGTATTACTGAATGTAGTCACTGTCGCGTAATGTCTTTATAGTGATACCATATGACTCGATGGGGGTGCCCACACCAACTCTCAGATAGTAAAG
Organism: Chrysemys picta bellii; assembly: GCF_011386835.1. Classification (NCBI taxonomy): domain Eukaryota; kingdom Metazoa; phylum Chordata; order Testudines; family Emydidae; genus Chrysemys; species Chrysemys picta. The sequence goes on along the minus strand of NC_088795.1, from coordinate 53,264,265 downwards.
AATGTCACAAATTTCTAGGATCTTGATTATTTGTTGTTCTCATGCAATGCTTGGACTGTTTCTCAGACAGCCTTTTATCTAAAGAGTATTATCAGTGTTAGACAATTTCTCTGAGCAATGGACACAGATTTTTATTCATGCTTTTTTGACTACTAGACTGGATTACTTTATTTTCTGTGCTCCAGCTCTTTGATTCTTGGAAGCAAATTAAAAAAGATCCAGCTAGGCTGTTGCCAAAAATCTGCCTTACAGAACAGGTGAAGGCTTTTTCGTGTTCTTTATTCAATGGTGTATCAGTTGTAAACTCCTTGTACTGATTTATAAAGCTTTGCGTGGCCTTGGACTGTCTGGTGAATCTGATTTGATAACCACCTACTGATGCTGCTTTACTATAAGGCTAGATTTCACTCTGCCAGTCATAGTGCATTTTGCCATTATTCTTCTGCCTTGGAAAATTCTCTTTCTAGGGAGATAAGAGCCTTTATTCTATTGAGGCTTTTAAAAAAAGGAAACTGAAGTCTGTTTTTTTGGTTTAACCACTTGACACTAGCAGCTCGGCTTTCTCAGCTTGTATTCTGTTACCCCTGATGTCACATGAAGTAGCTGTGTTACCAAACGGTTCAGAATTGCTTGTAATTACACTGTAGTGGTAATTTTAGGGGGGTTTTTTGGGTGGTGCTCTTTTGAAGCAATTAGAGGAATGAATGCAGGGCTGTCAGTTAAACATGCCTGGGTTCTAATCCTGGCTCTGCTGTTGATGTGCTGCATGATCTTGGCCAAGTTATTTAAGCTTTCTACCTCAGTTTCCCCATCTGTAAATTAAGAGGAACCCACTTGCATTTCCTGCACAAGGGTGTGTTGTGAAAGTTAGTCAATGCCTGTAAAGGGCTTTGGTCTATAGGCCTGATTCTCCACTCCTTCGTGTGGGTTTTATATTAGTGTGACTTCACTGAAGTGAATGGAGACATATTGATGTAAAAGAGATGTAGCAGGGTGGAGGACTAGGCCCATAATGCATTGTATAAGTGCTAAATAGTAGTATTCATTTTGAGAAGCTCTCAGAGATACTGTTTACACTATGTGTTAGCTTAATAAAGTCACATTGTAGTGCTTTGCTTTCCTATCTGTGTCCAATAGCAGAACTTGATTGCTCCATGGTCACATTAAATTTCTGAGAACAGAAACAGCCTGGACATTTTAAAGGCAGGCTGACTCTGTTGCTAAAATTTCCATTTAAAATAAAAATAACCCCCAGTCTTAGAAGCTGTGAAAATTCCTTTGACTGCCTGGAACTCCCAGATTACTTACGTTGAGAATCTTTACTTAACCCTTTTCCTTTAGAGGAGTATCTAAACAGTTGTGTTGAAATTAGGTGGCATCAAAAAGCTGGAGACCAGGGAAAGGGTAGCTTGTTCAGAACATGGATGGAAGTCTCATGTTACCAACGTTATATGGGCACATACTGCGCTGTCTTTTCAAAAGAATCACCCCAAAAGGGAGAAAGGAAGCATGCTTTTGTTGTTGGTTTAGTGTAGCATCCTGTTGCTGGAAGTGTTTCTCAGTTGCTGTGCAGGAAGAACTGAAGATATGTAGTTGGAGTATGGGAGAGAAATAGAAGCAGTTTCCAAGATGTATTTGTTGTCCCTTAGATTGTCTCTTGAGTTCTCAGGATACCTTTCTGCTTTTCTTTGTTTGAGCTGGAAGCTGCAAGCATCTAGTCTTGTTTATAAGCAAAAACCTTTTCGTTGGTAAGTTTCGTTTATATCAGCAGAATGGATGCTGGAGGGAATTAATTATTTTTTTTCTTTCTAAAAAATATGTATTTGTTTTAGCTGAATCAAAACCTTCGTTTTCTCTTACAGAACAAAAGTCCTTTAGCTCAAAACAGAAGGGTACAGACTAGATTCCCATAGTAAAACTGTTCAAGTGTACAGGATATTTGGTGTTCATTTTGTTAGGGAAAAAAATCACTAACTGGCAAGGGACCCCCACTTATTAGAGTAACAGTAAAGAAAAATTAAAAGGTGAGCTTAGGGCAGTAATAGCTTCATCATCAGATCATGGGAATACCGAGTTTGGCACTTAAAAGCTTACTTTAAAAAAATGTAGGCCCTGACTACGCAATGTGTAGTATACGCGCAACCGCTGCATCCACATGGAGCCCCCGTGACTTGGGTGGCTATGCAGGATAAGGGCCTTAGTGTTCCTGTAAAGTACCTTAGACATCAAAATCCTCTATTCACAGCATGGGTTGTGGCCATCCAACCTTCCTCCCGTCGTTGTCCAGCCAATGTAGATGAGGCTCTGTCCTGGAAGGATCAACTCTAGTGGTAAAATAGTAGATTAGTCTTCATAGATCATTTGTTAACTTCTCTGTTTTGATTGCCCACGCTGTTTTTTCTCTATGTAAAATGCTATGCAATTTTAAATAATAATAACAATAATAATTGTGATGTGGACACTTCACTCTTAATTGGATTGATACTACCAGTTAAGTTCACACCCCTCAAATGATGACAACATTAACTAGCTATGGAGGAGTGGGATTGTAGATCTTCAGCTAGTCTCCAAAGCTCACATTTTCACCTTTTAATTTTTTTCAGTTTTTTCAGTTGTGTCTATCAGTTCTCTAGGCACAAATAGAAAAGTGTGAATTAAAACACAATGATCAAAAAAAGTCAAAAAGACAAGCCTTCTAAACAACCTGCCTATCTCTAAAAGAGACACCACCCCATTCCCATGCCCCTGATCAACACTTCCTGCCTCTGCAGCCCCATTCTGCCACCCCTTTACTGGTAAGTACTTCAGGCGTAGTCCCAGTGAGGACCATACAAATGAACTGCTGGCACAATCATCACTCTTAGGGCTCAGTCCATCTCCCGTTGAGGTCAGTGAGACTACGGTGGAATAAGTTATTACCTACAAGTAAGAAAGAAAGAATAGGGCCTTCAGAGAGAGATTGAGAACGTCTCGCAATGTTCTCTGAAGTCATCAAATTCAGGCTGTGGCAGGCCAAGGAGATGTGATTTCCAAAGAGATGGAATGGTTTTAGTCTAACATAAAGCTATCGTGACAATTATGTGATGCCTTTTGTTATAGACATATCGTCCATTGGATTAATATGGTTACTATTTACTTCTGCATTATTCATCTTACAGAAGTAACCAACAAAACCAATACAGGTTTCAGAGTGGTAGCCGTGTTAGTCTGTATCAACAAAAACAATGAGGAGTCCTTGTGGCACCTTAGAGACTAACACATTTATTTGGGCATAAGCTTTCGTGGGCTAGAACCCACTTCATCAGATGCATGGAGTGAAAAATACAGGAGCAGGTATAAATACATGAAAGGATAGGGGTTGCTTAACCAAGTGTGAGGTCAGTCTAACGAGATAAATCAATTAACAGCAGGATACCAAGGGAGGAAAAATAACTTTTGAAGTGGTAAGAGAGTAGAACCTCAACATTACGAGCACCAGAGATATGAACTGACCAGTCAACTGCGCACCTCATTTGGAATCAGAAGGGTGCAATCAGGGAGCAGCAGAGACAAAAAAAATATTTAAAAAAACCCACAAATATAGGACTGTGTTAAATGTAAACTACTAAAAAAAAGGGAAAGCAGCATTTTTCTTCTTCATGTAAAGTTTCAAAGCTGTATTAAGTCAATGTTCAATTGTAAACTTTTGAAAGAACAACCATAATGTTTGTTCACAGTTACAAACATTTCATGAACACCTCCAAGGTGTTCATAACTCTGAGGTTCTACTTTGTGTGTGTTTAAATTATAGAATCTATATAAATAACTTTACTGTAAGTAAAGACATAATCCAAATTCCCACTGACTTCAATGAGAGTTGGATTGAGCCTTAAACAGGTAATGATGCTGGTAGTTTAATTTTAGTAGAATACATTCTGTACTGAGGAACTGTACATTAAATAATCAAATGTAAAAAAATGTGTAAAATTTTAGGAAGAACAAGTAAATTAAAAGACAAACAGGAGGCCCGTTGACATGAACATATTCAGGAATATATTACAAATACATAACTGTACCTATGGTAATCCAGATCAGTAAATTCGTATTGGTACAAAAACTAGCGCAGGTCCTGAATTTTGCCTTAATCAGGAGAAACACCAAACTCAGTGAAAAAAGCAAGTGAGTGAAACAGAAATAAAACCCCACCTAACTCAAATACAAAGTGAAAAAGTAAACTATAATATGTGCAAATTTAGGAAAAAAAACAGAGAGAGGAATTAAAAGCTCACAATAAAAAATAAGAATAGTTAAATGTGAAATAGACATTTGTGAGAGATAACAAGCCAACAGGTCCATTTTACCTCTGCTCTTATGTATCCCCTGAGCAGAAGAAGGTAAATGTGACCCTTTTGACAGCATGTCCAAGGACCTCTGTCCACAGTTGGGAGAGTTCTCATTCAGAAGCTAAGCCGTGCATTGTGGTTGCAGAGGTTGATACTGTACAGGAAAGAAGTTTTACAGTGAGGTAGGCGGCTTCCTCTACACAGCTTTGTTTCTTAACTTAGTCTGTAACAGAACAAAAAGTGAATGGAAGGTCCCCACACCGTATGTAAAGTAGACTTGCTTGCCTTCCTAAAGGGGCTCTACCTTGTGGATTCCTATTCACATTTATTAGCCGTGAAGGGAGGATCCTGAAAATAGGCTACTTTGCATGCTTCATTTCATTTATTTTGTACTGAATGCTGAAGAGAGAGAGAAGCTATGCTTTTGGGTAAAGGTAGCTCCTAAGTAATGGATTCCAACATCTTTTGCCGTCTTGTGTTGTCTGTGTTGCTGTATTCCACTATCATTCATTCATGAACCCTCAACATACAACCCCTGAAATATATGCAACTGTCTTATCCCCACCGCAGATAATTTCTCATAGTACCAACTTGCAACTCTTGGTAACTCCCTTAGCATTCAAACCTTACTGCAGGGGTCGGCAACCTTTCAGAAGTGGTCTGCCGACTCTTCATTTATTCACTCTAATTTAAGGTTTCGCTTGCCAGTAATACATTTTAACGTTTTTAGAAGATCTCTTTCTATGTCTATAATATATAACTAAACTATTGTTGTATGTAAAGTAAATAAGGTTTTTAAAATGTTTAAGAAGCTTCATTTAAAATTAAATTAAAATGCAGAGACCCCCCGGACCAGTGGCCAGGACCTGGTCAGAGAGAGTGCCACTGAAAATCAGCTCACATGCCACCTTTGGCATGCGTGCCATAGGTTGCCTACCCCTGCCTTATGGCCATCTTGTACAAAGAAGCCGGGGGGTTGTTGGGAAGGTCAATTCCTATTACGTCAGAACATTAAGCACTGGAATGGGTTACCTAGGGAGGAGGTGGAATCTCCTTCCTTAGAGGTTTTTAAGGTCAGGCTTGACGAAGCCCTGGCTGGGATGATTTAGTTGGGGATTGGTCCTGCTTTGAGCAGGGGGTTGGACTAGATGACCTCCTGAGGTCCCTTCCAGCCCTGATATTCTATGATCCTATGAGAGGGAGAGGGAGGCCTGCAATCAGCACTGTAGTTCTGTTTCTAGGAGAGAATAGACTTTCCTTTAATAATCATACATTCTATCCAAAAGAATTTATATCTGAGGAAGTAACATTTCTTCTCCTTCATTATGTGTCTATTGTATTTTTGAATTTAGGGAAAATCCAATAGAATAGTCACACAGAGGGGTGAAAGGTATAAAACAACATACTTGGTTGAATTTAAACCCCAAGCTCTACATGGGTGGAGTATTTTTTTTAACTTAACTGACCTGTTGGGAACTGTGGAAAGTAAAAGCTGTTCAGCTCTGCCCTTCTTAATACATTTTGCTGTGGTGAATGGCAGTAACTAAAGAAGATTTAAGACGTTAGACCCTGATCAAATTTGGACAGTCTAAAAGTGGTAAACTCTACAGGCAGGGACAAATTTAGTTTAGTTTTAGAATTCAGGTTAAAAAATGCATTAGCAATTTGGGTGAAGGGTTAGGTTAAAGTTTTTATTTTAACTTTCAGAATTAACTTGTTGGGTGGCACTTTATGTAAAAGCTGATGATTTCCTCCCATAGATGTTCTAGAGGTTTTACTTCATGCCATTGGCATCGGCATGAAGTAAAAAGGGTTTTGTTGCTCGTTCCTCAGAGGCATTTGGTATTGACCACTATTGGAGACAGGATACTGGACTAGATGCCACCAGGCATGGCAGTTCCTATGTCCCTATATCAACCCGAGTGGCATCATGACAGTTCACCTCTCCACTAGATAATCTCCCAACATTCGCCTGTCTTCCATAAAGAAAACAAAAGCTCTTCAGTACAAATTCCTCCTCTCCATTGCCTTTCTCTTTTCTTTCTCTTCCTTATCATGTAACGAACTGGTTGCTTTAGAAGTAGCTGCAGTAATTGATAATCCTTTTGTAGGCTGAATATTATCATAGCCAGTTGCTCCCTCAAGTCTGTTCAGTTTTACATTTTCTTGTCTTGAGAAATAGTAGGTAAAAAGGCAGGTGAAAGTAAACAAGTCATTTGTAGTGTTTCATATAAATCTGAGCTCTGGTTTCTCTCACTTGTCTTTTGCCTCTAATGCATCACAGTTTATAGCCCTTTTTATTTCAGACACAGAGAACACACACTTTACAACTCACATTAAATATACGCTCTACCAAGTCTCTTCCTGTTTTTGTTGTTCTTGGTACACTCTGAGTAAGCCCCTGCGTTACAAATACAATATGTTGGACTGAGGATGCTTTCACTGGATGGGACCCTATAAATGCGTGGAGCACTCACAACTCCCACTGATGTCCAAGAAGGCTCACAGCACTTCTAAAGATTGGACCTTCTGTGTGCAATACAAGAACAGAGCTTTTAAGCCATTCACACTTGCTGTGCCAGCTAGTGTTGCTGTCTGGCTCTTCTTGCTGTTGCTAAGTGAGCAGCTCCATATCACATACAGCTGAGCCAATAGCATCCTGACCTCCAAAGGCTGGTAAAAGCTGAAGAAAGAGACTCTAATGTGCTGTAGTTTTTTCATTTTTTTTCTGAAGGGGGCTGGTGAAGTGGGAGGGAGAGAACAGAGAGAAAATGGGGGAGATAACTCCTAATAGCCATTGATGTGCTGGAGATAAATGCCATTTTTCCGTGTGAAGGAGAGCAAATGTGCTGCTCCCGTGTATTTACAAGCAACAAGGACGTGCATTGTTTTTCCTTGTGCTGTAAACTCCAAGCTGTGATTAAGAATTGTGTTCAAACTGTGTGGCTGCTTTGCTGTGGTCTGTGTAACTATCAATTTTTACTGTTATGAAACAGGTCTTGAGACTGAGCCCAGCATCAGACATCCAGTGGAATCCAGGAACCCTCCCCACCCCCCAACTAGCAACAACATATCAATTCATAATTATTGTTTTCATTTATTTATTTTTGCCAAAGGGGGGCTCAGTACTGCACAGTCGTGAAACACTTGTGAGACATACAGTATTTGCTGAAATCTAGCTTTTAGGGGTGAAGGAATGAGTCAGTTCAAAACAACCACACAAGCTGTTGGTTATTGTGTGTGTAAGGATTAGGTATTTTATAGTAACATTCCAGAGAATGGGATAGGTTATGGCTGACTTAGCCACAAACAGAGGTTAGGATCTTCCTGAATAAAATGTTTAAATAAAACATATTGCTGATGGCTTAATGTCTGACGTCAACATACTGTGAAGTCTGGGGGTAAGTTATATTCTGTCTTGAATATCTCAATATTTTAACTGTTCGTTTCCACTTGACCCTATCACAGTTCTCTAGGCACAGTATAGAGATTAACAAGGACACACTTTAAGCTTACACCAGACAAAAAGTCATTTGAAATAAAAATAGGCTTTTGAAGAAAAAAATCTTTCCCAATCCTGCAACAAACATCATCCCTCATACCCCATTTCCCAATCAATCTTCTCCTCCCTGATAAAGCCTGTCAGGTCATTCTTACAGTATGTCGTAATGGTAACCGAATCCAGACTATGACAGATCATGGGGATACGTATTGATTCCAAGAATGCCCTTCCTTCAGCCTCCTTCTGTTTAAACCATGGGGTTGTTAGTTCAGCCAGAGGGTTGCTTCTACTGTGGTTTCACACAGGACCCTAATCATTTAGGGCTTATTTGGACAGAAGCAACACTTCACCCTTCACCTCAAAATCAACAGTGCAGATGACAGACCACAGGAGTAATGCATTTTCTCTGTGAAACATTGCTTAATAAGTGGGCCTCTGCGCTCTGCACTTTCTGAATGGTTTTAAAGCATAACTACATGTGGAGCGCATTGAACTGATCTAGCCTCGAAGCAATAGAGACACGGATAACTGCAGTGAGGTCTGGATCTGGAAGAAAAGGGCATAACCTTCTTGTTGAGTGCAAATGATGGATGACACACTCAGCCACTACTATTGTGTGGATATCCAGAAGCCAACAAGATCCCCTAGCTGCAAGCCTTGAAACAAACTAGTATAGATTCTGCCGTTTGTTTCTCCCATCCTTTGAGCGCTACCTCACCTCAGACAGCGAGCACACATCCACACTTGTCTCTGTTAGACAATGGATAAGTCACTGCATCACTAGGGTCCAAAGAACTGGGAACATAAAGTTGGATGTCATGAGCACAATGAACCCCTCAAACTGCCTCATGTACATATTGAAAGGAAGGAGAGCTGTTAAGGATACCGTGGAGCCCAGCATAAGAGCACACTGGACAGATAGGCCATTGCTCTTTACCACCCTCTAGGAACTCTCATTAACAGAGTCACTTGAGCCACCCCAGGATACTCTGATCATGGTCCAGAGACAATTTCATAACACCTTCTGGTCTGGTGTTGGAAGGGGCTAGTAGATCTAAAAGAATCTGCACGGACACCTCTTTTTCATCCATCACCAGAAGTAACATCAGTAAACTCTAACATATGCTAGAGTTTAAAACCAAGTTGACTGGGATCACAGACACCTGAGGGGTACTGCTGGCGGTGCTTTTCTTGATAGTCTACCCCAGAAATGGGATATGGGGCAATAGGTGGAGAGACTTTCTGTGCAAGCTATGATTTCTTGAGCAAGGGTCTTACACTTGTCTCTCTAAGAGAAGCTGGTGCCTGCCACAGGGAGGCACTGAGTGTCAGCACTCATTTTATATTCCATTCTATGCATCCGATGAAGCCCACGAAAGCTTATGCTCAAATAAATTTGTTAGCCTCTAAAGTGCCACAAGTACTCCTGTTCTTCATACCACCTTGCTGACTTTATCATCTAGGAGGGCCTCCAAAGTATCAAAGAGTACAACTCAAAACAGAGAAGAGGCTGTGTTTGTGCCTCCAAAAACTGATTTCACTACCAAAGAAGCTGAGTGCTCAGTTTCTTGTTCTGAGTGATCTTATCTGCAAAATAATTTGAAATCTCAAACAGAAAAATACTCCACTCTGTCACGAGCTGCAGATCACCTGGATTAATCAATGTTGTTAACCATTTGAAATAGTTCTGCCAATGGAAACTTTGCGGCTACTGCACAACCACCGCATAAGAGAAGTAGTTAATTTTGTTTTACTTCTTTCCTTAGTCCACCAAAGGGGCTTCCTCTTCTGCTCCCTGTGCCTGAAATTTTAATGGGAGCTGGGAATGCAAAGAACAGGGAGCAGTCAGTCAGGGGGAGCAGTACTGCGCAGTAACTGTTGTTTCCTCTGTAGCTTTACCTTGCCACAGCTGTGTATTTCATGACAGTAAGAGATTCAAACAGTTCCGATTTCTTGGTGCAAAAAATAAAAGAAAAAGAGAGCTGGACTTCAGTACTAAAGACTGAAATGTGGATAGCTGGTAAGCATGATGTGATGACTTTATGTCAGGTCAATATGGCTTCAGTAAATGTTTCTTTAAACCTAAGCTTGTTCTGTCGACAGTTCAGGCACCATGTGGATCTTTCATATCATTTTGACTTGACGTTTCACGGCTGCTGCTGTGTCACTAAGCAGGGACATGACACTGGCTCTTTTAAGCCAACAGAAATTGTCTGTTAGTAAATAGATGGCAAATTTGTTTAATGCACTGCAAAATTAGCATTCTGTTTACTTCTTTAACTCCACAGACTGTTGTAAAGTAGATACAAATTAGGGAAAACTTACTACACTCAGTAATCTTGCTCTGTGCAATGGAATCTAATGCTACAGCCGTCAATTACTTTAATTAACAAATGACACATTGTCAATCCACAATAGTACACTGCAGTTTTAATTCCCAGTGCTTGAACAACTTCCATTGTAGTATTCTTTTCAGAGTAACTCTCCTTAGATAGAAAATCCTTTGCGCGTGCGCACACACCCTTCTATTTATTAACTAAAGAAAAATGCATTTTGATAATTTCAGCTCTAACTCTTCAATAAAACTATGTGGGCAAAATTCTCCTCTCAGATCTACATAGCAAATCTCTGCTCAGATATCCAGAGGGATGCAAGACAAACCTCTGCCGCTGCATAAAGACCAAGTAAACAATACAGGAGGTGGAGGATGGAATCCACTCCAACCTGCAGCTAGTGCACGGAGCAGTTCTGCTGCACTTGTGTGGTGGTTCCTCCAGCACCTGGACTAACACTGGGGCTATGACCACTAAGCAGTCCTTTCCTGGGACTGTGGCTAATGGAGTTGTGTCTCATCCCAATGTTCTTCTGTCCTGTCCCCAAACTCCTCCTCGCTGTTGGGCTCTGTGGCACTGGTTCTTGGCATACTCCAGCCACCCAGTCCCCTTCTTACAGAAACTCTTTGTTCTGCTGCTTAGGGGGCAGTGACGGATTATCCAGTGGGCGGACAGGGCCCAGGCCCAGGGGCCCCAGCCAACTGGGGGGGCCCGGAAAAATGGGCACCCTGCCCCCAGCAGAAATCAACCATGGGGTAGCAGAAGCCCGGAGCCCTGGCAGAAACGCCAGGTGGGTAGGGCAGGGGAAGCCCCCACACTCCAACCCCGGTCCCTGATGGAAGTGTGGGGCAGGGCAAGCCCCAATGCCCTGATCCCAGTCCCCAGCAGAAGCACCAGGCGGATGGGGCAGGAGAAGCCCTAGGACCCCGACCCTGGTCCCCCGTAGAAGCGGGGTAGCAGGGGAAACCCCAGTGCCCAGATCCCTGCTGCGGCCCTGGGACTGAAGGAGCTCTCACTCCCCGCTGCAGCTCCGGGGCCATGGTGGTGGGACAGAGCTTCTCTAGGCGTGGGGGAAGGGGGCAAAAAGTAGCAAACAGGTTGCAGAGTGGGGGAGGGGGGCAGAATGGGGCGGACTGTGGGTGGAACAGGGGCGGGACTGCGGGTGTGGAGTGGCCCCCCACTTACTCTGGCCCAGGGCCCCAGGAAACCTTAATCCGCCTCTGCTTGGGGGTCTCCACTGCCCCTTGCAAATAGGTTAATTTTGCCATGTATGCCTTGGTCTCCCATTGACATCAACAGGGGGGGGATCCATGCAGATGTGAATGGACAATATTTCTCTTGGATTTTGAGTTCTGCTCATTAAAGTCTCCATGTAACATAGAATGGGGTTTTCCCCTCAGAAAACTCTGTTTTACACATCAAGGGCCTGGACCTGTGATACTTGTGCTTGCTTCACTCCTACGGAAGTCATTGGAAGTTGTGCATGTGAAGGGCCTGCAGGATCCAGCCCTGAAGTTTTACTATTTTATGTGCAAGCAAAATGCCCCAGTAGACTTGATTTATTTATTTTTTTAAATTTTATAATTATTTTAATGCCCCTCCTATGAAATTCACTATGTGTTTAAATCTGTCTGTCTGTCTCATCTCCTCTACTCTGCGGTATTTCTAATATGACTATCACTATGGTATCTAAGCACTTTTTAATACATTCCATCTGAAATTCACCATGTGTTTCAAATTTAACAGGACCTGAGTGAGAGGAAGGGCCGAGGAAGAAATAACATTGTAAAAGGGTAGTTAGAGAAGAAAAATAGGTTTGAATCATCCCAACGGTTATGTTACATTCTCCTATTCTCTTATTTCCAAGAAGGATTTATACAAATGAAATTTTGATATGCAAATTAAGGATGACTTTTGTCAGTTCAATTTACCCTCTGAACCTAGCCCTATTGATTGCCCTGTCACTTCCCATCATCATACTGTTCACTAATCTCTTCTACCTCACTCCCGCCTCCAACACAAATTACTCAGGCCTTGTCTATATTAAGAAAATTTGCTCTACTGTAACAAAAATTGATGCATCGCCGCTGTTGCAAACCCCAATATAGACACTATGCTGGTGCAGAGTGGTGGTAAAACTGGTTTTATCTTAATGTGGCAATTAATTCAAATTAAACTAAACTGGACTATGTTGTTGCAGTGTGACTATATTAGAGGTTTGCACCAGTGTAACTAAATCAATTTATATACATCAATGCAAATTTTCTTAATGTAGGCAAGGTTTCATGCAGTCCAACATAAAGGCACACAGAGTGCAACATACTGCATCAGACCATTGGTCAATCAACTTATGTTGCATACTTCTGGCAGTGACCAACATCTCATGTTTTAGAGCAGTGGTCTCCAAACTTTTTTGATTGTGCACCCCTATCAGTAAAACATTTTTGAGCACGCACCCCCTGCCGCGCCGGCTCTACCATTTTTGCCAAAGCTCAAAAAAAAAGCCGCTCGGGCTCCCGCCTGAACTGCCAAAGCAAAAAAAAAAGCTGGTCGGACGAATGGGGGAAAAAGCAGTCCTCCAGCCACGCACCCCCAAGGATCCTCTTGCGCACCCCCTTTGGAGACCACTGTTTTAGAGGATACCTAAAAGCACTGCAGTGTAGGGATGTAAAATGTAAACCTGCCTTAACTGTTAACCCCCAGGCTGGCTGGGCTGGCCGGCCCAGCAGCCCCATGCCAGCTGGCCCACCGACCCCAGTGGCCCCGCTCGCCAAAGCAACCCCAGCCGCATTGGCCCTGGCCAGAGCAGCCCCGACCGCGCCGGCCAGCTGGATCGACCCCAGCCACACTGGCCGGTCCTTTAATCGGTTAACATTTACATGAAATATTTTTAATCATTTAAACTGTTAACTTTTTAAGTGATATTTACATCCTTACTGCAGTGCACCTGGTCTTCTGGGCAGCGTGTACATGGTGGTAGTTAAGGAATTCCTAACCCCTGCAGTGATCAGTGTTGTCCTGAGGCATATTATCAGAGTCCTTCTATTTTAGTTTATAGTATGACACATTATTAGTTATGGATGGGCTTTTCAGTAGCACCTAAGGGAGTTATTCACCCAACTTTCATTGGAAGTCAAGTTCTTTTGAAAATCCCACCTTCTAAAACTATCTCATAACATATCTATGTTAAACAGGTCTATCCTTGAATCTGTGACATCCTGTGGCAGTGAATTCCACATGCTGTGAGAAAGTACAGCGTTCCCTTTATAGTTTTGTACATGTGGGAGGCACTGGAGTTCTCTGGTTTCTATTCCCAACTGTCTCACTTGGTGACTGATCAAGTTATTTAGGCTATATTTTTTAAGCTTTAGATACCGGTGTTGAAACAGTTTTGCCTTAACCTCTCTCCGCCTCTGTTCACCTTAAAGTTGGGAGAATACTTGCCTGCTGAGGAGGTGTGTTGTGAGGGTTAGTTAATTCATATTTTTTTTTGCTTTTGATTTTTATGAAAATGTAATTTAATTTTTGTTTAGATCGTACACACACTCTACATTTTCTTCACTTTACCTAACTATAGTGGTATATACCACTCCTGCTATGGTATGGTATCTAATCTATCTATACTTTTAATACCATACTTATTTCCAGGCCATTTTAGCATCTTATTCCTCTGATTTATGTTACAGTAGCACGCACAGGACTCAGTTGCCAGGTACTTTACAGACACTCACTAGATATGGTCTCTGTCCCAAAAATTTTACATTCTGAGGAGACATGTAACAAACAGTGTATGTGTATTCATTGGCCTGATTTTCCATTTCCTCACATCTTGCATATTTATTTATGTAGGTGAAAAGAGAATGTAAAAAGCTACCAGATCAGGAATGTAGCATTTTACATTTTGTATAGGTATAAATGAGTACTCAAGGTGTAAGTTAGTAAAGAATCTGGATTACTTAGTTGCACTCTCCTAGAGTTCCAACCAGCATTGTCTCAGGGCAATCAAATAATTCTGTGAATAGTAGTAATAATGACTTGAATTTATACAGCTCCTCTCATGCAGAGGATTTCAAATTGCTTTCAAGTCTGTGCTTGGTACAAAGAGAGTTAATTTCAAGACAAAAATAAGACTATTTCTGTAGTATAAGATCATCTGTGGCTTTTCAAATATTTAACAAAGTGAAGTGGATAATTCCTCTCAGATTTTATACAACTGTGTAGAATTCCTGTAGTATCATATGATCTCTATTAATCACATAGATAGAACTGTCATCTTTGTGGGCTCCACTAGAATTGCTAAGGTGCCCTCTGCAGAAGATACTGTGGCTAATGTTCTCATTACCAACTAATTGGCTAAAGAGACTTCTCTCACATTGCATTTAGCCTGATTGATAGTTTTCTATCACCTGATGGGTGGAATGGACAGCCAAACCAATTATCACAGCAAAGAGTGCTATATACCAGAAGATTGCAGGCAGAGACAAAAGACCCGTTATAAGATTATGTCTAGTCACAGTGCCAGCTGAGATTTTGTGAAACTGCTAAATGATTTTTTTCAAAAGCATAGTGTGGATTGTCTTGCTGTTTTTCTACGTTGTGGAACTCCTAAAGTTGCTAGTTTTGTATTATATCATTAATGATGGATTATGAAAAAACAAATGGAGACACTGCCAGATGGGCAGCATTGTAGTGTAAACACGTGCTACAGTGATGGAAGGGGGGATTCTGTCATTGTCGTAAATCCATCCCCTCGGGTTGGTGGAAGAATTCTTCCACCGACCTAGCAGTGTTTATACAGGCATTTAGGTTGGCTTAGCTATGTCTCTTGAGGGTATGAATTTTTCACACCCCTGAGTGACGTAGCTACGTTGATCTAATATGTAGGTGTAGATGAGGCCTCTGTAAAAATAGTTATAATTTTGGGGAAGTTTATACCTGAATTAGCCTTGTGATTCATAACACGTTGAAACGTGAACTATTTAGACAGTAACCCTTAGACATAGGGCATTATTGAGATTCTTTTTCTGCTTATTTTCCTTTCATGTTGCTCTAGCCATTTGAAGGAGCCATCTGCTTGTGCAGTAATTTAAATGAAGAGTTATTCCTTTGTAGTTAATGCATTAGTTTTTAGAAGTATTTGTCTGAAATGTAAAGGCCAGTTTTTGAGGGGGAAAGAACATGTTACAATTCTCTTAAAAACCCCATTTCAAAAACCTTTGGTGGAACATTAATTCTTTTCCCAAAGCCAGGGCTGGGAGTTGAAGTGGTTTCTATTTGTGCTGGAATACATTTTCATGGCTCCAGAGTCTCCCTTTCTGAAATCTGTCCTGCTTGGTGATTCCCCCTCAGTAATCTCTTGTTTTTGTCCCAGAACCAGCAGTACAATATGTGTGGTACAAACCAGCTTAGCACTACTGCTCACTCTAGGTCGGGGTGGGCAAACTACAGCTGTTTTAAGCCAGTCCACAAGCTCCCGCTGGGGAGTGGGGTCTGGGGCTTGCCCTGCTCTGGCACTCCAGATGGGGTGCCAGGTCGGAGGCTCCACCACGTGGCTCCTGGAAGCAGCCGCATGGCCCCCCTCCAAGGGTTGGGGGCTGCTCCACGTATAGGAGCCGGAGACATGCCACTGCTTCCGGGAGCCTCTTGAAGGAAGCGCCGCTTGGAGCCTGCACCCCTGAGTCTCTCCCCACGCCCCAACCTCCCCCTGATCCTCCTCCTGCCCTCTGAGCCCCTCAATCCCAGCATGGAGCACTCTCCTGCACCCCAAACCTCTCATCCCCAGCCCCACCCAAGAGCCCGCACCCTCAGATGGAACCTGCACTCCTTCCTGCACCACTGCCCCAGCCCTGATCCCCCCCTCCCGCCCCTGCACCCTGTCCCAGCCCACAGCATCCTCCTACACCCCAAACTCCTCATCCCCAGCCCCACCCCAGAGCCCACACCCCCAACCAGAACCCTTACCCCCCTCCCCCACCTAACCCCAATTTTGTGAGCTTTCATGGCCCTCCATACAATTTCTATTCCCCGATGTGGCCCTCAGGCCAAAAAGTTTGCCCACTCCTGCTCTAGGTGTTCCCACGCAAGGCCAGTGTATGTAAATCCTTGTCCAGGAATCATGTGCTTGTCACAACATCAGTGTGTTACAAATCAGTTAATTGCAACAAGTTTTAGTCAGTCCTGCATGCTGGATGTAGAAAGAAGAGTAAATGTTGTATATTCAACTCCTGGTCACCTATGTAAAGCCTGAATAAAGGACTTTGCTGGGGCGTGGGACAATGCAGGACAGAATCTGCACTCCTAACCAGCAGGGAGGGTTCAGAGAATACCAGTGCAAATTGGCCATGGCTGTTACTGCAGTCTATTGGCAGAAAGAGTGGCCAAGGCCCTCGGTGCAGCCTCCATTAGGGTTACCATTCGTCCGGATTCCCCCGGACATGTCCAGCTTTTAGAGTTAAAAATAGCGTCCGGGGGAAATTTGTAAATGTCCGGACTCCCCCCCCCCCCCCCCCCCCTTGCAGAGCGCACGCAGCTAACAGGGCAGCCAGCCGGATGGTGCCATTTACATGGGGCTCCGACAGCCAGAGAGAGCCCCCTCCTCTACTTCCCCCTCCTCTCCCCTGCAGCTGAGAGCACTCCCTCCCTCCCTCCCTCCCTCCCTGCATTCGCAGATCACCAGCCGGCCGTTCACACCGGCAGTCTGGAGCTCCTCCCCCTGCTGCTCCTCCCCAGCACGCTGGTCTGAGCGGCAGGGGGTCGGAGAAGGAGCAGGGAGGTTCTGGAGCGGGCAGTCAAGAGATAGGGAGCGGGGGGGGGGTCGGGAGTTCGGGGGGCTTTCTGGGGGGTGTGGATAAGGTTTTGGGCAGTCAGGGTACAGGTAGGGGGTAGGGTCCGGGGGGGGCAGTTAGGGTGGGGGGGTCTCAGGAGGGGGCAATTAGGGGACAAGGAACAGGGAGGCTTAAGTAGGGGGTGGGGTTCTGGAGGGCAGTTAAGAGCAGGGGTCCCAGGAGGGGGCAGTCAGGGGACAAGGAGCGAGGGGGGGTTGGGAGTTGTGGGGGGGTTGTCAGGGGGCAGGAGTGGGGAGAGGGATCGGAGCAGCCAATGGGACAGGGAGCAGAGAGGTTTAGATGGGTCAGGAGTTCTGGGGGGGGCTGTCAGGGGGTGGGGAGTAGTTGGATGGGGCGTGGGAGTCCCAGGGGTCTGTCTGGGGGTGTGGATAAGGGTTGGGGCAGTCAAGAGACAGGTAGGGGGTAGGGTCCTAGGGGGCCAGTTAGGATTGGGGGGAGGGTCTCAGGAGGGGGCAGTCAGGGGACAAGAGGCAGGGAGGCTTAGGTAGGGGGTGGAGTCCTGGGGGGCAGTTAGGGGCAGGGGTCCCAGGAGGGGTCAGTCAGGGGACAAGGAGCGGGGGGAGGGTTGGGGGTTCTGAGGGGGGCGGGAAGTGGGAGGGGCAGGGGCTGGGCTACGGCAGGGTGGGGCTAGGGTGGGGCTCCTCCCGTCCTCTTTTTTGCTTGCTGAAATATGGTAACCCTAGCCTCCATGTTTTATATATTCTCCACCAGCCAAGCCCATTCTTGGTCCAACATAGCAGCTGTGGAATTCTGCATTATGCTGTGCAGGGCATTGCAGAATCCTCCTTCATTGACTCTGTCTGGCCTATCCGCCATGTGAAGCAGAAAGAAAGCATTTCCACTTCATTCTGGCTCTTGCATGCTTGTGGAGTGGCTGGGGCCAGAGATTTGCTATTAGTTATTAGATCGTAGTGGTTAGTTGTGGTCTCTGTGGTGTTCTGTAAAATATGCATCCGACAATAAAGATAACCTCCAGTACTGCAGTACTTTAAAAAAGAAAGAAAGAAAGAAAGAAAGAAAGAAAGAAAGGGGGGAAAAAAGAAAGGAAGGAAGCAGCTCATTTGTTGTGGATGACTTTAAATAAGCTCTTCTTGAATCATTAAAAATATAATGAGAATCAGCAGAAAATAAATTTCTCAAGTAAACGCAGGTGACACTGGAGAATGTAGGTTTCTTTTTGGCTAAGAAAGGAAAGAGTGCTCATGATTTTTTTTCCTTCTTCTGTAGCTTCTTGATGCAATCTTAATTCTATTATTTTTTTTAAATGGAGAGCCCAAAGTGTGTTAAGTGCTTACAGAACATAAGGACATGGGCTGTGCGGTAAAAAGTTGGCAGTCGGAAGAGAGATGTAATAAGTGAATGCAAAAAAAGACACAGGGGTGGGTGGGAGGGAAGAAAGGACAGGCTTGCAAAGAGAAGATCACATGACTGTTTAGGTGGCTGTACATACATCTCCATGGACTGTTTGTTCTCATTGTTAAGTTTTATTAAGAACTTGTAACAGGTGGGTGGTGTTGGATTTTTTTGAGAACTAAAGGTGGTTGACTGGAGGGAGGGGGAAGAGTGTAGAGCAGTTGATTCTTCAAGTCTCATCGGTTTCCAATGCTCCTATGTGTCTGGCCCACAAGGTGTAGGTTTGGGCCTATCTTGGTCGTAAAGTAAAAGGGGCATTGTGCACTGCAGCTCTGGTTATTTTAAGAAGGAAAAGTTTGAAACTATGTGTTTTTCATCCTTGTCATATGTCACTGACTGACAAGGACACTGTATGCTTTAAATGTTCTTGTCCCTTTTTGAGGGGCTCTACTCCTCACACACACATCCATCCTGAGAATCAAAGAAAATGTAACACAAGATGAGGGGTGGTTTTTTTTTCCCCCCCATATTTTTTTCATATTGCAAAACATGTCCTCTCACATTAGGACATATAACCATCTGTTTCATATGGTCTAAGAAACATCATGATGCTTTATTATTTAATGAGTCCACTAAATAAAAGCAGATCAAAGGGGTGAGTGCGGTTAGTATCACCAAGATCAACAAAATACTGCCGCATTACAGTGACAAACCAGTTAGAAACGCAATAAGCCTCCTTCCTTAATTTCTTATGCTGTTCATTCCCTTGTATAGACAGGCTTTGTTTCTTGTTTGAGTTCATCGGAGTTCGTTCTTGAATATAATGATACTCCTCATTGGCTCCTCAATAATAAATACATCAGGATAAAACTTTTAACAAAAAAGTAGACATTATTTGGAAAGGAATTCAACCAAACCTTTCACTCTCAACCTCCAATGGTGAAAGTTGGTGTTAATATTTATTGTTCTACTAGCATTTTCCCTGCAGGAAAGACAGGGTCTGTCTCTTAAAAGCTATATTTTATTAAAAGATGCTACCTAGGATACCGTAGTTATGGTTCTAAGTGAGGAGAAGGGGGAGTTTTGGTCCAAGACTAAAATTTCATCCAACAAAGGTTTGTTTGTTGTGTCAGTCACCTATTAATAATAGAACAAGATTACATGTGAGCCATGTACATATAAAGTGGTATTTTACATAGTGTGAACATAGCTTCTAATTATTACATTTAAAAAAGAACTAGATTCAAATTAAGGAAAAGATGTTTTCATTATAATTCTCTGTCTAAGTCAATTTGTCTCTCTAAATTTATCTTCACTATAGTTATAACTGTGCTAGCACCAGCTTTGACCCAAACCATTTTCAAGTACACTTCTGCTAGTAGCATAATTCTAGCATATTTATCAGTCCATTGACAGGAATTTTCTTTTTAAGGGAACTGTCATGGTTTCTCAAGACAGATGTTACATGAGTTCTGAAACTTCAAAATAACACAGAAGGCCTGTCCTTGAGTATAATCACCTCCAACTCACAGCCTACTGTGAGGGGTTGGATCACAGAAACCCCCTTGGGAACTGCCAACTGATGTGCCAAGACTACTTTTGCCCCTGCTTTCCCTGCCAGCTTGGGACTCCAGCACCTGTCTTGTTGAGCCAGACATGCCACTCTGCTCCAACACAGACCCAGGGTCTGAACCACATGCCCCAAAGCTGCAGACTTAACTAAAAGCAGCTTAAGAAGTGTTCCTGTCTTTCACACTCAGATGCCCAACTCCCAGTGGGGTCCAAACCCCAAATAAATCCGTTTTACCCTGTATAAAACTTATACAGGTTACACTCATAAATTGTTCACCCTCTATAACACTGATAGAGAGATATGGACAGCTGTTTGCCCCCCCCCCTGATATTAATACATACTCTGGGTTAATTAATATTTAAAAAGTGATTTTATTAAATACAAAAAGTAGGATTTAAATGGTTCCAAGTAATATCAGACAGAACAAAGTGAGTTACCAAGCAAAGTAAAATAAAACACGCAAGTCGAAGCCTAGTACAGTAATAAAACGGAATACAGATAACATCTCACCCTCAGAGATGTTTCAATACGTTTTTCACAGACTGGACACCTTCCTAGTCTGAGCATAATCCTTTCCCCTGGTACAGCCCTTGTTCCAGCTCAGGTGGTAGCTAGGGGATTTCTCATGATGGCCGCCCCATTTGTTCTGTTCCACCCACTTATATATCTTTAGCATAAGGCGGGAATCCTTTGTGCCTCTGGGTTCCCACCCCTCCTTCTCAATGGAAAAACACCAGGTTATAGATGGATTCCAGTTCAAGTAACATGATCACATGTCACTGTAAGACCCCAAGCCTTCATTCCTCCCAGGCTGACTCACAGGAAGGCCTGCCTGCAAACAGAGCCATCCACAGTCAATTGTCCTGGTTGACGGGAGCCATCAAGATTCCAAACCACCATCAATGGCTCACACTTTGCATAATTACAATAGACCCTCAGAGTTATATTTCATATTTCTAGTTTCAGATACAAGAGTGATACATTTATACAAATAGGATGGCCACACTCAGTAGATTATAAGCTTTGTAATGATACCTTACAAGAGACCTTTGGCATGGAGCATATTTTAGTTACATTATATTCACACTCATCAGCATACTTTCATAAAATCATAAAGAGTGCAACATCACACCTACATCTTTAATAGCCTGAGGAAAGAGTGAAAAATATTATTGTCCTCAGTTACTTATTCAAATCAAAAGAAAAGGGACAATGAAGAGGTTGGCATGTACAGAGAAAAATTATGTTGTCTCGAAAAGTTATTTAAAAGTAACAATCTCTATTCTAATAACTGTCTTTATAAGAATTAGATTAACCCAACGGTTCTTAAACATTGAGTCAGGACCCCAAAGTGGGTCGTGATCCCATTTTAATGGGTTGCCAGGGCTGGTGTTAAACTTGCTGGGACCCGGGGCCAAAGCTGATGTCTCAGTCCCACTGTCCGGGGCTGAGGGGTTCAGCCCTGGGTGGCAGGGCTCAGGTTACAGGCCCCCTGTCTGGGGCTGATGCCCTTGGGCTTTGGCCCCCTGTCCCGGGATGGTGGGGCTTGGGCTTTGGTCTAACCCACCCAGAGTGGCGGGGCTCGTTTGGGGTCAGGCTTTGGTCCCCCCTCCTGGTGTTGTGTAGTAATTTTTGTTCTCAGAATGGGGTCATGGTGAAATGAAGTTGGAGAATCCCTGGATTAACCCAATACACAAAGGTGCTGTCAAATTTTGCTCTCACATACACCTGTCCACATTGGGAATAACTCTATTGACTGCAGTGGGAGTAAATCCAGTTTTATACTGCTGAAACTGAGATCAGTCTGGCCTCGATCGCTAGTTTAAAATATATTAATTAGTTACACTGGCATGGTATTTTAAAAACAACTATAAGAAGACAAGATCCCTGACCCCAAAGTTTACAGTCTAAATTATGTAATCGGTCAACAAGTGTGAGCGATTGGATGTAATAAAAGGTCATGTAAATACGTGGACAACACTTGGCTTCGGGGTGGATTTGATTTAAATCAAATTGATTTAAATCATGTTTTAAATCTCTAGTCAGGAAAACTCGATTTAATCATGGATTTCTACATAAAAGTGCATTCTTCTTGGTTGTTATAACCTTAATACATATTCTTCACAACTCAGAGATAGATGTAGGTTTAATTTTTAGAAGGTACACACTATACATTTTGAAACAGTGATTTATTTTGAAAATGTTTTAGATTAGTTTTACAGCTATATCAGAAAACGAATGATTGTTTGCTTATTTCATTTACCAAAGGTAATTGAAGCAGATATTTATGAAGTCATTTGAGGTGAACTATCTCCAATTCAACAGGTTAATCGTTAATATTTGGAGGATTTTCTTGCCATGCTGTATTAGGAGAACATCATCAGACAGATATTTAAATTGTTTTATTTAACTAAAACAACAACGTTATGTATTCTGGATTTTTTTCTTCAACAAACATATAGTATTTTAACAAAACAAGCATATGGATTTTTGAATTTAGTTAAACATTCAAGTTTTTTAAAATCAGGTTTGTTTTTGTTGAAATTGTTTTTAACTAAAATAGTTAAATGGAAATATATATATATAAATAAAAATTAAATTGACTATGTCAGCCAGGTCAACAGGAGAAACTTAAAATATTGGCTTCTTCAGCTAACTCAGTTGTCTTCATTTTCATTTTTCTGTTTGTTCATAATCTGGAAAAGAAAAACAAGCTTTCCTGCTTTTTCAGGTCCCAAACAATTTCTCAATTTGGAATGAATTAGTCCAAAGGGAAGAAAATATTCTTTCTACACTGGCAGAAGTAGCTACTGCTGTTAAAAGTGAGATTATCACTTCAACAGTTTCTGAATCCAAGTGCTTAAGTGACTTCCACCAGTTCACTGGTGTGACTTTCTTTAAAACATCATTAGCAAACATATATTTCTTGAATGGTTCTTATTCCCAAACTGGGTCTCTTTTACGGCCTGCTGCCATTATAGGTTTTCCATTCTAGTGAGAGAATGGTATGGTAGATCTCAAATCAATGAAGGCTACACGCAGAAAGACCTCAAAATTTCTGGAATAGGCTGCTCAAACCGTTTCACTTTTGTTTCTATTGCCTGTCTCTCCCTTCTCACATTTATCTCCAGACTTCTTCTCCTTGTCCAGATCTATTCCACCCCCAACAATCTTCTATTCATTGAACTTTTTGAAACTTTGCATTTTTAGAGAGAGGTAAGGGATTGACTCTGTGTACACAAATTTGAAGAGGGACAATAAGGTTGAGGTCTGTTATTTCTCACCTCTATATATTATTTATGTATTTATTTAAAAACATTTTTGCTGTTAATAAGCGCGTTATCTCTGGAGACCCAAATCCAGAGTTTGAGAACTGCAAAACTAAGCATCTCTGATGGTATCTTCTAGATTGAGCACTGAGTCCCATTGGGTAGATAGAAAGATTAACCTAAATAATCTATACTGAAGGCCCTGGAAACCCCATAAGATTGCATCCCTAATCCATGAACTATTGGAACTCATTTACAAAACTTTTCTTAAACATCACATAAATATATTGTCTCATACTATAGAATTATAATTTATAATCCCTATTCCATGATGTGAATCTTTGAGCTATAATGTATCTTAATTAAAACTATCTTTAGATATGTTTTTTCCTCAAAAAGCATTTATTCAAAAAAATCCGATTTAAATTAAAAATATATATATTATTTTTTTTAAATCATTGATTTTTATCTACCCTGCTTGGCTTGTAGTAATTCCACTATGTTTCTTTTCAATTTGTATGTTAAATAATATAAAATGCTAGTTCTATATTACTGTAGGCAAGAGAAAGGGAGAGCGTGGTTAGCAGTGGAAGACTAATCAGTAGAACAGAGGGATTTCAGTCGAGAAAGGTGGTTAGGCACACTGGATCACAGAGACTTTTCTGGGCACAAGGGACACCAAGAAAAATGGTGTTGAGATGTTAGTGGATGAATGAGGCGAAGGGCTTGATAGGGCAAGACCCTACATATGTTAGATCACTCTACTAAATCCAAAATAAAAATGTCAACTGGTGGTTGTGACAAGGCCTGAAGGTGCTCCTTGAACCGCAGCATAAAAGTGGTTACAAGGAGAGCCCAGGTTCCCTGCCTATCAGGTGAGTGATCTGGGGTGTGGCTAGAGGAGCACAGGGTTAGCAGCTGCAAGGAGAGGCTACCTAGGGTAAAGGATGTGTCCCCTTACAAGTAGACTGAGTTCCTTGCCTTTTTTGACATTTTTAGTGTTATTAAAGCCAGCCCCGAAGAAGGGGACTTGGACTGAACTGCAGTTTGGAGCTTTATTTTATCTTCTCTGGCTGGTGTACCTGCCCGCTGGCTTACAGTGGTGTTGTCAAATCTCAAACATGTTTATTACCTACTGGATTGCTAAGTAGCTCCAATGTAACTTAACCCAGATGCATCCATTAAAATATGTTTACAGATAAATTACAATGCTAAATATCATGGCTGGCTCTAGGGGCGGGTGAGCAGGGCGGTTGCCCAGGGTGCCAAATACCAGGGCCATACCACTGTACTGCTTAGCCATGTGTTGTTTTTTCCTCCACTGATTAAAAACGTTTTACATGCTAGCCAGCAAAATGCCAAGAGTCATCCCTGGCTGATGCTGTTCATTTCAAGTACAGATTTCAGTCTTTATTATGATTGATGATATTCTGTTTGGCAACATTTATAATAAATTATTAATCCATATTTTCAGTAAGAAATCACCCTCAAATATAGAGGTACATGATAACTGTGTAACGAGTAACAGGAAAGACCAGTTTGGTTTATGTCTCCAGTAGATTGGTTATTATTTATTTATTTATATTATCATAGTAGCGAGGAACCCCAGTCGTAGACTGTGCTAGGCGCTGTACAAACAGAACAAAAAGACAGTCCCTACCCCAAAGACTAAGTATAAGTCTTCTATAATCTAAGTATAAGACAAGAGTTAACAGCTGGATACAGACAGACCGATGGGGGAGTACAAAGAAATGGTGAGATAGTACTGGTCAGCACGGTTGCCAGTGGTCTCAGCACAGCAGCAGCCTAACTATTGTCAATTTTTTTGTAGGCATCAGAGCAAATTATGCTTTCTCCCCTAATACCAATGTAGCTAGGGAAATGCTCTGTGCAGAAGTGATACAGATGTTCTCCTCCATCAAATCATTTCCCCCCCATACTTTTAAAAATACATGTCAAATACACAGTAATCTTAATCACAAGACTAATTTGGCCCTTTGTTTATGTTAAAATAATTATTATAAGGTCAAAGGGTAATTAAAATGGAAAGGCCGATGAAATCCAATAACTGATATAAAGAAGAGCATTTTCCTAGCCCATCACTTTGACCATGTCCCCTCTCTCTTTGCATCTCTCCACTGGCTCCGTCTTCTGTATCCCATCAAACAAGCTACTTGTCTTCATATCCAAGGCCCTTAACAGTCTATCCCCACCTTACCTATCATCTCTTATTCAGTATCATGAGGTCGATTCCCACTTCCGATCGTGCCAGCCTCCATTGCCCACTTGTTAAATTTTCAAACAAGCACCTTTGTGCTTTCTCTTGATGCTGCTCCTCATGGTTGGGCGGAGCTTCCCGTAAACATCCACAAAATTGACTCATTGTCTTCCTTCAGATCCCTCCTCAAAACTCTCCTCTTCCTAACTAAAACCGTCTTGGGAGTCAGACAGTCTGGGGTTCTCTTCCCACATCTGTTAAATATTTCCTTGGGAAAGTCACTTCCCTTTTCTGTTCCTCATTTTTCCCATCTGTAATTTGTGGAGGCTAAATTTACTGTTTGTAATGCACTTTGACCTCCTGGTGGTGATGGGAGCACACAGCATTGCTAGCAGCAGCACAGTCCCCAAGTGAAGGAGGAGGCTAGGGGAGAGAGTGGAGATCAACAGCAGGGGAGAGAAAGGAAGAGAGAGAAACACTGCTTTGGTGGGAAGCAGTTGGAGGTAGAGAGGTGGGGTGGAATGGAGCAAGTGAGGAAGAAACAAGCCGAGGATGTAGAGCACAGAGCACCACATGAACTGAATGTGGGTTGGCCTGCCAGTCTTATGGCATCACATCCAAGATCAGGTCTGAGGATGATCCTGTGCAGGTGTTGGGAACTCAGCCCTGGTGCTTCATATTGCTCTCTAGCCATCACTTCTGGCCAACGAAAGGAGCAGCATCAATGGGCTCTACATTCATTGCTCCTCAGTGACAGTGAATGGGAACGTCATTGTTATAGGTCACTTTTGAGGATTCAGGAAGGTAAAAGGAGGAGAGAGTACCTATGTCAGAACACTCTCCCATAAACGGGGAGAAGACAAAACAAAGGGAGTTGGGGGAGAAGAGAAATATGGAAGAGAAGGGCAGGACTGGTCGGAATAAAGGGTTGTTGGGGAAATGCTTCACAAAACCCAGGAGGGGAGGAGAGAACTGGGAAGATGGAAGAAAAGAGGAGAGAGACATGAATTGCTCACTGTTATGAGATGGGTTAAATTTTACTTTTTAGCTACTAGTTTAAGCCTGCCAGCCTGAAAGACTGTGGTGTATGGGGGAAGATACATGATAGAGGAGGCAGAAATGAATCTGAACACCTATTGCATTTTGTTTTATCTGAAGAAAACCGAATTCTGAGTTAAAAATCAAATCTGCGACAAAAGAAGTATTTAGATTGATTCATCTGTCTGTAATTTACAGAAAATAATAAATTGGTGGTTTGCTTATTGCGTTTTGTGAGGGAAAAATGCACACAATTGTTGGGCTAAGGTAAAAATGGCATTTCAGTATAATTATGGGTATCTTATTGGTCTTGTTTAGAAAGGTACAATTGAAGTGATAGATATAGTGTTTATAAATAATATTAGGGTTGCTAATGTAATAGTGAGCAGTTCTCTCTCTTTCTTCAGTTTTTAGTTTTGTTTTCCTAATGCTTTAGTTTCTAAGGTATCTGATTTGTAAGAGCCTGTTGCCAGCTGCATGTGTTAGCATGGCATGGTTTACCGTGCTACTTTGTGTGCACAGGAGCACAATTCCTTGCTGCTGTAACTGGTGGGTGTCATGGGCCATATAGGTACCATAAAAAGAAGAACAGGAGTACTTGTGGCACCTTAGAGACTAACTATCTTTGTGTGGAATGTTGGTGTAGAGGGCTTCTACGTCCATAGTGGCCAGGATGGTGTTTTCTGGAAGATCACCGATGGATTGTAGTTTCCTCAGGAAGTCAGTGGTGTCTCGAAGATAGCTGGGAGTGCTGGTAGCGTAGGGTCTGAGGAGAGAGTCTACATAACCAGACAAGCCTGATGTTAGGGTGCCAATGCCTGAGATGATGGGGCGTCCAGGATATCCAGGTTTATGGATCTTGGGTAGCAAATAGAATACCCCTGGTCGGGGTTCTAGGCATGTGTCTGTACAGATTTGTTCCTGTGCTTTGTCAGGGAGTTTTTTTAGCAGATGGTGTAGTTTCTTTAGGTAATCCTCAGTGGGATCAGAGGATAATGGCCTGTAGAATGTGGTGTTAGAGAGCTGTCTAGCAGCCTCTTGGTCATATTCCAATTTATTCATGATGACGACAGCACCTCCTTTGTCAGCCTTTTTGATTATGATGTCAGGGTTGTTTCTGAGGCTGTAGATGGCGTTGTGTTCAGCATTGCTGAGGTTATGTGGCAAGTGATGTTGCTTTTCCACAATTTCAGCCTTTGCACGGTGATGGAAGCAATCTATGTAGAAATCTAGTCTGTTGTTTCGACCGTCCGGAGGAGTCCACGCAGAATCCTTTTTTTTTGTAGTGCTGGTAGGGAGGATTCTGTGGGTTAGTATGCTGTTCAGAGGTATGTTGGAAATATTCTTTGAGTCGGAGACGTCGAAAGTAGGATTCTAGGTCACCGCAGAACTGTATCGTATTCATGGGTCTGGAGGGACAAAAGGAGAGGCCCCGAGATAGGACAGACTCTTCTGCTGGGCTAAGAGTATAGCTGGAAAGATTAACAATATTGCTGGGTGGGTTAAGGGAACCACTGTTGTGGCTGCTTGTGGCAGGTAGCAGTTTAGATAGTTTAGTGTCCTTTTTCCTTTGTAGAGAGGCAAAGTTTGTCTTGTAAATGGCTTGTCTAGTTTTTGTAAAGTCTATCCATGAGGAAGTTTGTGTGGAAGGTTGGTTTCTTATGAGAGTATCCAGGTCTGAGAGCTCATTCTTAATCTTTCCCTGTTTGCTGTATAGGATGCTGATCAGGTGGTTTCGCAGTTTCTTTGAGAGTGTGTGACACAGTCTCTCAGCATAGTCTGTGTGATATGTAGATTGTAATGGATTTTTTACCTTTAGTCCTTTTGGTATGATGTCCATCTGCTTGCATTTGGAAAGGAAGATGATGTCTGTCTGTATCTGTACGAGTTTTTTCATGAGGTTGATGGATTTCCACTCCATACGGCTAAATGCAGTGCCTTGCATAATGACAGGTTTCAGAGTAGCAGCCGTGTTAGTCTGTATCCGCAAAAAGAAGAACAGTGTTAGTCTCTAAGGTGCCACAAGTACTCCTGTTCTTCTTTTTGCGGATACAGACTAACACGGCTGCTACTCTGAAATAGGTACCATAAGTGCAGATGAACAAAAACAATAAGAAAGGAGCATTGGAGAACAGGTTGTAAGCAGTATGGGAAATACATGAGTAATACTAAATGCTGGAGAGTTTGATTTTTGTGGGTGTAAGTGCAACATGGTGAGATGATTCTCACCACTGAAATATCAACATGGATGGGTGCAAGCTATGGAGGGGAGACCGAAAGGGAAGACTTGAGGGGGGTGGGATGTCACAGAATGTCAAATGTATTTACAAAATTAGCAAGATGAAATTTGATAATGCAGAGGGATATTGCAAGGATAAATTAAATCAGAACATGGAGTGTGGCATCTTTAGTATTTAGATGGGCAGAAGGAAAGTGAGAATGAAAAATTACAGAACCAGCTGTTGGGGGAACTTGAAATTGTAATTTACTGTATCACAATAGATTTGAAGAGCCTTATTTTCAGCCTTGCACTTGTGTGTGAGAAGTCTCACACAAGTGCAAACATTGTTCACTCCTTTGCATGGGCAGGTGTAAGGAATATTATTCAGACGTTAGAACTTGCACCAACAAAACACACTCCTCCTAAATGAGTTTCCAGGTGCAAATTCTACCACTTATATATCCTCATCTGTTAGAATATTTTTAGTGTGTGCATAAGTGTTTGCACTTACAAAGCGTGCAAAATGTGAGTGTTAATTTTTTGTGTGCACACATGGAGGCGGTTGAGGCTGGCTGAAGGAAGAAAGAGTGACATGGGTTGTATATGGTCACTGCAGCTGTTGGAAAGAGTTCTTGTAGGCTACACTAAACCTATTCTCAGTTTTGCCTCAAGCTCGATTTGGGCCAACAGTGTTTGAATATTTTGTTACAGATTTTGTTGCAGGTTTAGGAAAGCAGCTGATGCCCCTTTAATTTGCCTTAAGAGCAGACTAGGGAAGTTCCTGGTTTTTAACCCCTTAGTTACTGGTAATTTCTGCCAGGTAGTAACCAGCAATCTTGGCATTTTATAAATATGCTTGAAGAATTTCAACAGACTTCTTACTGTTCATTTCCTTTCTTTTAAGTGTTTGGGTTTTGTAAATGTGATAGGTGAGTATGTTGTTGTCGTTTAGTAGCCTTTATTTGTTTTTAAACAAAGTTTTTGTTTCTGGAATTTCCTAGAGTGTTTTTTTTCCCTTACAACTTATTGTTTTTTCTTTTGTATAGGTAAATAAAGGTATAGTTTAAAAAAAATTAAATGAATGAGAAGGCAGAGTCAAAATATTATTAAGCTAAAAGAGCAAATGGAGCTGTCCAAGCTACTGATTGCTGGAAACCAGCAGACTTATTCCTCAGTTAGCTTTTAAATAGTTGCAGAAAGAATCTGTGTGGGGAAAATGCATTGTCTGTCGCAAAACAGCACCCCCAATACCAGGGCCGGCCCTGCCCGATACGTGTGTAAGAGTTATGGAAAGCACTTGTTGATGAGCAATGACTATGGACCAGCATCACCACACCCACACATTTTTGGTTTTATTGTTGAAATAATTTATTAAAGACAACATCTATAGTGGCTCTTACTCTTCTCTGTCAGCTTCACTGACGGAGAATCATGACTAGTTTTCAAATATTGGCAACGTTGTAGACATTTTAATGTCCTTGCCATTGAAAACAACCTATTGCACAAGCCAGTGTCAAAGTCTGTCTTATCTATTTACTGGCATATATGCATTTATAAAATGTTTATCACTGTGATACCGTACATGAGTACTGCATATGGATTGACACCAATCGTGAGGCAGTCTGGGCAGTCATTAAAACTGACTGTTGGGATGTAATGGAATTTCCTCGGATTTCTAGAAGGATAAAGGAAAAGTCTCACAAAAATGTAAAAAGTT